>NC_057812.1:646800985-647400985 GCF_018294505.1 Triticum aestivum | reverse complement strand
CTCTCTTATTTTATAAGGTTTACATAAAGAGGGAGAATGCCGGCAGCTGGGATTCTGGGCTAGAAAAGGAGAAAATATTAGAGACCTATTCTGCATAGCTCCAAAAGTCCTGAAACTTCACGGAAGATGTTTTCCAAATATATAAAAAATACTCAACGGAAGAAACTCACCGGGGGGCCACACCCTGCCCACGAGGGTGGGGGCGCGCCCTACCCCCCTGGGCGCGCCCCCTACCTCGTGGGCCCCCCTGGTGGCCCTCCGGTGGCCATCTTCTGCTATATGGAGTCTTTCGATGGAAAAAAATCATAAGCCATCTTCTCGGACGAAACTCCACCGCCACGAGGCGGAACCTTGGCAGAACCAATCTAGGGCTCTGGTGGAGCTGTTCTGCCAGGGAAACTTCCCTCTCGGAGGGGGAAATCATCGCCATCGTCATCACCAATGCTCCTCTCATCGGGAGAGGGCAATCTCCATCAACATCTTCATCAGCACCATCTCATCTCAAATCCCTAGTTCATCTCTTGTATCCAATTCTTGTCTCTAAGTCCGGGATTGGTGCTAGTAGGTTGCTAGTATTGTTAATTACTCCTTGTAGTTGATGCTAGTTGGTTTAATTGGTGGAAGATCATAAGTTCAAATCCTATATGCATATTAATACCCCTATGATTATGAACATGTTTATGCTTTGTGAGTAGTTACTTTTGTCCCCGAGGACATGGGAGAAGTCTTGCTATTAGTAGTCATGTGAATTTGGTATTCGTTCGATAATTTGATAAGATGTATGTTGTCTCTCCTCTAGTGGTGTTATGTGAACGTCGACTACATGACACTTCACCATTAATTGGGCCTAGAGGAAGGCATTGGGAAGTAATAAGTAGATGATGGGTTGCTAGAGTGATAGAATATTAAACCCTAGTTTATGCGTTGCTTCGTAAGGGGCTGATTTGGATCCATATGTTTCATGCTATGGTTAGGTTTACCTTAACACTTTTGTTGTAGTTGCGGATGCTTGCAATAGAGGTTAATCATAAGTGGGATGCTTGTCCAAGTAAAAGCAGCACCCAAGCACTGGTCCACCCACATACCAAATTATCAAAGTACCAAACGCGAATCATACGAACGTGATGAAAACTAGCTTGACGATATTCCCATGTGTCCTCGGGAGCGCTTTACATCATATAAGAGTTTGTACAGGCTTGTCCTTTGCTACAAAAGGATTGGGCCACCTTGCTACACTTTATTTACTTTTGTTACTTGTTGCTCGTTTCAAATTATCCTATCACAAAACTATCTATTACCACTTATTTCAGTACTTGCAGAGAATACCTTGCTGGAAACCGCTTATCATTTCCTTCTGCTCCTCGTTGGGTTTGACACTCTTACTTATCAAAAGGACTACGATAGATCCCCTATATTTGTGGGTCATCAAGACTCTTTTCTGGATCCGTTGCCGGGGAGTGAAGCGCCTTTGGTAGGTGGAATTTGGTAAGGAAAAATTTCTATAGTGTGCTGAAATTTACTGTCACTTATTACCATGGACAGTAATCCTCTGAGGGGCTTGTTCGGGGTATCTTCACCCCGACCAGTAGAGCAAAGAGTTGCTCCTCAACCTACTAAACCTACTGAAAATGAAAATGAAAATGAAAATGCTTGCTTTGAAGTTCCTGCGGGTATGATAGAAAAACTGCTAGCTAATCCTTTTCTAGGAGATGGAACAAAATATCCTGATGAACATCTGATATATGTGGATGTAGTTTGTGGATTATTTAAGCTTGCAGGTGTACCCGGAGATGTTGTTAAGAAGAAGGCATTCCCTTTATCTTTGAGGGGAGATGCATCGACATGGTATAAGCTATGTGATGATATGCGGTCTTGGAATTACAAACGATTGAAATTGGAATTTCATCAGAAGTTTTATCCTATGCATCTTGTTCATCGTGATCGCAATTATATATATAACTTTTGGCCTCGCGAAGGAGAAAGCATCGCTCAAGCTTGGTGGAGGCTTAAATCAATGTTATATTCATGCCCCAATCATGAGCTCTCAAGAGAAATGATTATTCAAAAATTTTATGCTCGGCTTTCTGGTAACTATCGCACCATGCTTGATACTTCTTGTGCCGGCTCTTTTATGATGAAGACTATTGAATTCAAATAGGATTTATTGGAAAGAATTAAACGCAACTCTGAAGATTGGGACCTCGACAATGGTAAGGAGCCATGTATGCACCTAGTTTTGATTGTGTTAAATCTTTTATGGATACCGATATTTTTCGTAAATTTAGCACTAAATATGGACTTGACTCTGAGATAGTAGCTTCTTTCTGTGAATCTTTTGCTACCTATGTTGATCTCCCCAAGGAGAAGTGGTTTAAATATCATCCTCCCATAGAAGTAAAAGTAGCTGCACCTATTAAAGTTGAAGAAAAGACTATCACTTATAATGATCCTATTGTTCCTACTTCTTATGTTGAGAAACCACCTTTCCCTGTTAGGATAAAGGATCATGCTAAAGCTTCAACTGTAGTTCGTAAAAGCAATATTAAAACATATACACCTCCTGAGCAAGTTAAAGTTTAACCTAATATTGATATTGTTAAAGATCTCTTGTCTGATAATATTGATGGGCATGTTATTTATTTCTGTAATGAAACTGCTAGAATTGCTAAACCCCGTGATAAAGATAAACCTAGACCTGTGGTAGGCATGCCTGTTATTTCTATTAAAATAGGAGATCATGGTTATCATGGCTTATGTGATATGGGTGCTAGTGCTAGTGCAATACCTATTAGCCTTTATAGAGAAATTATGCATGATATTGCACCTGTTGAGTTAGAAGAAATTGATGTTACAATTAAACTTGCCAATAGAGATACTATTTCACCAATGAGAATTGTTATAGATGTTGAAGTCTTGTGTGGGAAAACTAAATATCCTGTTGATTTTCTTATTCTTGGTTCCCCACAAGATAGCTTTTGTCCCATTATATTTGGTAGACCCTTCTTAAATACTGTTAATGCCACCATAGATTGCAAAAGAGATGTTGTTACTGTCGGTTTAGATGATATGACTCATGAATTTAATTTTTCTAAATTCAGTAGACAACACCGTGAAGAAGAATTACCTAGTAAGGATGAAATTATTGGTTTTGCTTCTATTGCCGTACCTCCTAGTGATCCTTTAGAACAATATTTGCTAGACCATGAAAATGATATGTTTATGAATGAAAGAAGGGAATTAGATGAAGTATTCTTTAAACAGGAACCTATTCTGAAAAACAATTTACCTGTTGAAATCCTAGGGGATCCTCCTCCACTCAAGGGTGATCCCGTGTTTGAGCTTAAACCGTTACCTGATACTCTTAAATATGCTTATCTTGACGAGAAAAAGATATATCATGTTATTATTAGTGCTAATCTTTCAGAGAATGAGGAGAAGAGATTATTGAAAACTCTGAAGAAGCACCACGCTGCTATTGGGTATACTCTTGATGATCTTAACGGCATTAGTCCCAGTCTATGTCAACATAAAATTAATTTGGAAGAAGATGTTAAACCAGTTCGTGATCATCAACGCCGGCTGAATCCTAAAATGAAAGAAGTGGTAAGAAAGGAGATACTAAAGCTCCTTGAGGCAGGTATAATTTATCCCGTTGCTGATAGTCAGTGGGTAAGCCCTGTCCATTGTGACCCTAAGAAGGGAGGTATTACTGTTGTTCCTAATGATGAAGATGAATTGATTCCTCAAAGAATTATTACAGGGTATAGGATGGTAATTGATTTCCGCAAATTAAATAAGGCTACTAAAAAGGATCATTACCCCTTACCTTTTATCGATGAAATGCTAGAAAGATTGTCCAAACATACATATTTTTGCTTTCTAGATGGTTATTCTGGTTTCTCTCAAATACCTGTGTCAACCGAAGATCAATCAAAGACTACTTTTACATGCCCGTTTGGTACTTTTGCTTATAGACGTATGCCTTTTGGTTTATGTAATGGACCTGCTACCTTTCAAAGATGCATGATGGCTATATTCTCTGACTTTTGTGAAAAGATTTGTGAGGTTTTCGTGGACGACTTTTCCGTCTATGGATCTTCTTTTGATGATTGCTTGAGCAACCTTGATCGAGTTTTGCAGAGATGTGAAGAAACTAATCTTGTCTTGAATTGGGAAAAGTGCCACTTTATGGTTAATGAAGGTATTGTCTTGGGGCATAAAGTTTCTAAAAGAGGTATTGAAGTTGATAAAACCAAGGTTGATGCTATTGAAAAGATGCCATGTCCCAAGGACATTAAAGGTATAAGAAGTTTCCTTGGTCATGCCAGTTTTTATAGGAGGTTCATTAAGGACTTCTCAAAGATTCTCGGCCTCTGACTAATTTATTACAAAAGATATACCATTTTTTGATGATGATTGTGTAGAGGCATTTGAAATACTTAAGAAAGCATCGATCTCTGCACCTATTGTTCAGCCACCCGATTGGAATTTACCCTTTGAAATTATGTGTGATGCTAGTGATTATGATGTAGGTGCTGTTCTAGGACAAAGAGTTGATAAGAAACTAAATGTTATTCAATATGCTAGTAAAACTCTAGACAATGCTCAAACAAATTATGCTACTACTGAAAAAGAATTCTTAGCAGTTGTATTTGCTTGTGATAAGTTTAGACCTTATATTGTTGATTCTAAAGTAACTATTCACACTGATCATGCTGCTATTAAATACCTTATGGAAAAGAATGATGCTAAACCTAGACTTATTAGATGGGTTCTCTTGCTACAAGAATTTGATTTGCATATTGTTGATAGAAAAGGAGCTGAGAACCCCGTTGCAGACAACTTGTCTAGGTTAGAAAATGTGCTTGATGACCCACTACCTATTGATGACAGCTTTCCTGATGAGCAATTAAATGTCATAAATGCTTCTCATACTGCTCCATGGTATGCTGATTATGCTAATTACATTGTTACTAAGTTTATACCACCTAGTTTCACATACCAGCAAAAGAAAAAGTTCTTCTATGATTTGAGGCATTACTTTTGGGATGGCCCACATCTTTATAAAGAAGGAGTGGATGGTGTTATTAGATGTTGTGTACCTGAGCATGAACAGGAACAAATCCTACGCAAGTGTCACTTCGAAGCTTATGGAGGACACCATGCTAGAGATAGAACTGCACATAAGGTACTGGAATCTGGTTTTTATTGGCCTACTCTCTTCAAGGATGCCCGTAAGTTTGTCTTATCTTGTGATGAATGTCAAAGAATTGGTAATATTAGTAGACATCAAGAAATGCCTATGAATTATTCACTTGTTATTGAACCATTTGATGTTTGGGGCTTTGACTATATGATACATTTTCCTTCCTCTAATGGATATACACATATTTTACTTGCTGTTGATTACGTTACTAAGTGGGTAGAAGCTATTCCAACTAGTAGTGCTGATCATAACACTTCTATTAAAATGCTTAAAGAAGTTATTTTTCCAAGATTTGGAGTCCTAGATATTTAATGACTGATGGTGGTTCACATTTTATTCATGGTGCTTTCTGTAAAATGCTTGCTAAATATGATGTTAATCATAGAATTGCATCTCCTTATCACCCACAGTCTAGTGGTCAAGTAGAATTGAGTAATAGAGGACTCAAATTAATTTTGCAAAAGATTGTTAATAGGTCTAGAAAGAATTGGTCCAAGAAACTAGATGATGCATTATGGGCCTATAGAACTGCATATAAAAATCCTATGGGTATGTCTCCGTATAAAATGGTCTATGGAAAAGCATGTCACTTACCTCTCGAACTAGAACACAAGGCTTATTGGGCCATTAAAGAACTTAATTATGATTTCAAACTTGCCGGTGAGAAGAGATTATTTGATATTAGCTCACTTGATGAATGGAGAACCCAAGCCTACGAAAATGCCAACTTGTTTAAAGAAAAAGTTAAAAGATGGCACGACAAAAGGATACAAAAGCGTGAGTTTAATGTAGGTGATTATGTATTGCTATACAACTCTCGTTTAAGATTTTTTTGCAGGAAAGCTTCTCTCTAAATGGGAAGGTCCTTACGTTATCGAGGAGGTCTATCGTTCTGGTGCCATAAAAATCAACAACTTTGTAGGCACAAACCCGAAGGTGGTGAACGGTCAAAGAATCAAACATTATATCTCAGGTAATCCCATAAATTTTGAAACCAATGTTATTGAAACCGTAGCCCCGGAGGAATACATAAGGGACACTTTCCGCAATGTTTCAGACTCCGAAAAGGAATAGGTATGTGGTACGGTAAGTAAACTGACTCCAAAACAGTGTTTAAGGCAATATTTCTCCGTTTTGGAATATTTAGAAAAATAGAAAAATAAGCAGCAGTCCGGGAAGGACACGAGGGCTCCATGAGGGTGGAGGGTGTGCCCTACCCTACTGGGCGCGCCCCCTACCTCGTGGGCACCTCGTGTGCTCTCCGGACTCTGTTCTCGTACACGACACGTATTTTGGTCGGTAAAAATCCATCATATAATCTCCCGGGGGTTTTGACTCCCGTATCATGCAATTATCCTTTGTTTTGTGTTTCGAGCTGCTGCTGCTGCAGATTAGAACACGATGTCTTCCCAAGAGTTAGTCGGGGAGAGCCGGGTGTCTCACCTGGCACCGAGATCAATGACAAACAACAATGTTGACCTCTTTGGGCCAGCAACGGAGGAATAGATGGAGGCCGAATTGAAGAGGATAGATGCCATGGAAGAGGATCAAGAAGTCACTTCCCGCTTCCGAGCTGGATTCACAATGGGAGAACTGCAGAGCTCGGCTATTCCAAACTCTGTTATCCCTTCCAATGTTAGATTTCTTTCTTATGAGAGTATGAAAAAGAGTGTCACTAGTTCTCCCGCAGCTATGCAACACCCTTGGGTGCATGGAGCTTTAGTTGTTACAAGAAAACTCAGGAAGGAAATAATGGACCTCAAGCAGCAAGTCAATAAGCTAGAGGAGGAGAATCATATCTTGAGGGGCATCATCGCCAGGAATATCACATCACCGCCTCCTAAAAGAGAGACATAACCACATGGGTATGGGCACTCCACTTGGCAACTGCCAAGCTTGGGGGAGTGCCCCGGTATCGTATCACCATCACTTTTATCTTTACCGTTTTTCTTAGTTCGATCCTTTTGGTAATATCTTGATCTAGTAGAATAAAAGTTCTTAGTATGATTTAGTCATGAGTTTTGCTTTATTATCCTTCTATGTAATCGAGTCTGTGAGCTATATAATAAAGATTAGCGTTGAGTCAAGGGCTTGATTATTTTGCCATGATCCTAAGGGAATAAAAGAAAAGAGAAAGAAATAAAAAGAAACAAAGAGATCATATGAGTTTTATGGAGGGTAATGAGCTCACATAGAAAGAGTATGATGAATAAAAGTTGTTAAGCGTTGACAAACACAGTTTTGGTCATCGTTGCAATTAATAGGAAGTAATAAAGAAAGAGAGGTCTTCACATATAAATATACTATCTTGGACATCTTTTATGATTATGAGCACTCATTAAAATATGACATGCTAAAGAGTTGACATTGGACAAGGAAGACAACATAATAGGTTATGTTTTCTTACATCTGAGATGAATTATATTGTCTTGGATCTTCCAACATGATGAGCTTGCCTTTCCCCCTCATGCTAGCCAAATTCATTGCACCAAGTAGAGATACTACTTGTGCTTCCAAATACCCTTAAACCAGTCTTGCCATAAGAGTCCACCATATCTACCTATGGATTGAATAAGATCCTTCAAGTAAGTTGTCATCGGTGCAAAGCAATAAAAATTGCTCTTTAAATATGTATGATTGATTGGTGTGGAGGAAATAAGCTTTATATGATCGTGTGATATAGAAGTAATAAAAGCGACAGACTGCATAATAAATGTCCATATCACAAGGGGCAATATAAAGTGAAATTCTTTCACATTAAGATTTTGTGCATCCAACCATAAAAGCGCATGACAACCTCTGCTTCCCTCTACGAAGGGCCTATCTTTTACTTTTATCTCCTACATTGCATAAGAGTCATGGTGACTTTCACCCTTCCTTTTTACACTTTATCCTTTGGCAAGCACAATATGTTGGAAAGATCCTGGTATATATGGCTAATTGGATGTGAGTTTTCATGAACTATTACTGTTGACATTACCCTTGAGGTAAAACGTTGGGGGGCAAAACTATAAGCCCCTATCTTTCTCTGTGTCCGATTAAAACTCCATACCCATAAGTATTGCGTGAGTGTCAGCAATTGTGAAAGATTATATGATAGTTGAGTATGTGGACTTGCTGAAAAGCTCTTATACATTGACTCTTTCCTATGTTATGATAAATTGCAATTGCTTCAATGACTGAGACTATAGTTTGTTAGTTTTCAATGAAGTTTATGATTCATACTTGATATTGTGATTGAATTATTACTCTAGCATAAGAGATTACATGACAAAGAATTATATGAGTTGCTATTCTAAGAATGATCATGATGCCCTCATGTCCGTATTTTATTTTTATCGACACCTCTATCTCTAAACATGTGGACATATTTTTCGATTTCGGCTTTTTGCTTGAGGACAAGCGAGGTCTAAGCTTGGGGGAGTTGATACGTCCATTTTGCATCATGCTTTTATATCAATATTTATTGCATTATGGGCTGTTATTACACATTATGTCACAATACTTATGCCTATTCTCTCTTATTTAACAAGGTTTACATAAAGAGGGAGAATGCCGGCAGCTGGGATTTTGGGCTGGAAAAGGAGCAAATATGAGAGACCTATTCTGCACAGCTCCAAAAGTCCTAAAACTTCACAGAAGATGTTTTCCAAATATATTAAAAATACTCAGCGGAAGAAACTCACCAGGGGGGTCACACCCTGCCCACGAGGGTGGGGGCGCGCCCTACCCCCCTGGGCGCGCCCCTACCTCGTGGGCCCCCTGGTGGCCCTTTGGTGGCCATCTTATCCTATATGGAGTCTTTCGATGGGAAAAAATCATAAGCCATCTTCTCGGACGAAACTCCGCCGCCACGAGGCGGAACCTTGGTGGGACCAATCTAGGGCTCTGGCAGAGCTGTTCTGCCGGGGAAACTTCCCTCCTGGAGGGGGAAATCATCGCCATCGTCATCACCAACGCTCCTCCCATCAGGAGAGGGCAATCTCCATCAACATCTTCATCAGCACCATCTCATCTCAAAACCCTAGTTCATCTTGCATCCAATTCTTGTCTCTAAGTCCGGGATTGGTGCTAGTAGGTTGCTAGTAGTGTTAATTACCCCTTGTAGTTGATGCTAGTTGGTTTAATTGGTGGAAGATCATATGTTAAGATCCTATATGCATATTAATACCCCTCTGATTATGAACATGTTTATGCTTTGTGAGTAGTTACTTTTGTTCCTGAGGACATGGGAGAAGTCTTGCTATTAGTAGTCATGTGAATTTGGTATTCGTTCGATATTTTGATAAGATGTATGTTGTCTCTCCTCTAGTGGTGTTATGTGAATGTCGACTACATGACACTTCACCATTAATTGGGCCTAGAGGAAGGCATTGGGAAGTAATAAGTAGATGATGGGTTGCTAGAGTGACAGAAGCTTAAACCCTAGTTCATGCGTTGCTTCGTAAGGGGATGATTTGGATCCATATGTTTCGTGCTATGGTTAGGTTTACCTTAATACTTTTGTTGTAGTTGCGGATGCTTGCAATAGAGGTTAATCATAAGTGGGATGCTTGTCCAAGTAAGGGCAGCACCCAAGCACCGGTCCACCCACATACCAAATTATCAAAGTACCGAATGCGAATCATATGAACATGATGCAAACTAGCTTGACGGTATTCCAATGTTTCTTCGAGAGCGCTTTACATCATATAAGAGTTTGTCCAGGCTTGTCCTTTGCTACAAAAGGATTGGGCCACCTTGCTGCACTTTATTTACTTTTGTTACTTGTTGCTCGTTACAAATTATCCTGTCACAAAACTATCTGTTACCACTTATTTCAGTACTTGCAGAGAATACCTTGCTGGAAACCGCTTATCGTTTCCTTCTACTCCTCGTTGGGTTCGACACTCTTACTTATCGAAAGGACTATGATAGATCCCCTATACTTGTGGGTCATCACCGGCGCCCACGCGACTCCGCCTGCCGACCGCCGGATCCATCCCATGCCACGACAAATCTTGGGGCGGCCTTACCAGCCCTCTCCACCCCCACCTGCAGCTCGGCCCTCTCCCCCCCGCCGCATGGCCGCGCGCCTCGACGAGCCGGCGCCCGCGCAACTCCGCCCGCCACCCGCCGGATCCATCCCATGCCGCGGCAGATATTGGGGCGGCCTCACCGGTCCTCTCCACCCCCACCAGCAGCTTGGCCATCTCAACTCCCCCCGCCGCATGGTCGCGTGCGTCGACCGTGTGACTCCGCCCACCGACCACCTCCCTGTGCGGCTAGGGGATCCGACGAGCTGTGTGCGGTGCGACCAACGGGGGCGGACGCAGCGAGCTCAATGAAACGAGCGCGGGTGCTCGGTCCGGTCCCGTTCCCCTCGCATCCGCGGCGGTGTTCGTCTCCTCGATCTGCATCGCCAGTAGCTCCGGTAGGTCACCCCCCTTCTTGATCCCACCCCTCTGCTCCTCTTCTTCTTCCTTTAAATCATGGTTTGATGTGGTTCCTCTTTCCTGATGAGCCAAGGCGTCGTGACCCGGCCTCACAGCCACGGGCAGGAGCGACGACTCCCCAACTCTGCGGCATGCCGTGTTTTGCCAGTTCGTCACCAAGTCCCTAACGCTGCCACTGGCCGGACACACGATGGTGCTCTCCTTACTCTGACTACGTCGTACATGAGTAAGATGAGTCTTCCTCTCTAAAAGCTTATGTATAATCTCTTGGACCAAGAAAATAAAACTTGATCTATCTTGCTTTTCACTTGTCACCATACAAATGGCCTCCAAACAATCAATTTCAACTTGTAGAGGTAGATTGCTCCATTGCATAGATAGTGTGATTCCTTCCGACAGTGCACAAAGTTCAGTTTCTAATGCATCTGTGCATGTTAGTAGGTGACGGCATGCAGCGAGCACTATATATCATTTGTTTTATTACCCTGCTTGCTTGATTAATTTCCCATCATATTATTTAAATACATCATTTATAGAGACAGAATTGGGTCCAGAGGTACAATGAGGGGCCCACGAGCCTGGCGGGCGCCTCCCGAGCTTGACGCTCCCTCGTGGCTCGTCAGGTCTTCTCCCGAACCTTCTAGGGTCCCTTCCGGTCCAGAAAATATTAATCATTTTTTCTTCGTTTGGACTCTGTTTGATATTGATTTCCTGAAAAGCGAAAAACAAGCAGAAAAACAGCAACTGGCAGTGGGCACTAGGTTAATAGATTAGTCGCAAAAAATGATATATAATTACATAATAAACATCCAAGATTGATACTATAATAGCATGGAACAATAAAAAAATTAGATACGTTGGAGATGTATCACCGTCCCTCCTAGTGGAGGCCATAACAACGGACGAGGAGTACTAGCAATACCTAGAGCTCCTCCTCGAGCAGTCGCCCCGTGACCGTGGTCTGGCGCCTCTCTCGCTACTTCGCCACCGTGTCGAGGAGGAGCTGGCGTCGCCCCCTCGAAACCACGTGAAGTATGAGACCCCCCTCTCCCGATGAAACTGCGGCATCCAAGCCGGATGCCGGGTGAAGGAGGAGCCCTCCTCCCCGCCATGCAGCATGTTCGGACGTTTCAACTGGCGGTGTTACTGCCACGTCGCAACTGGCGCGACAAGGTTGTGAAGGAGGATAAGCCCTCCCAGGTACCTCCTGGATTACCTTGGGCTGCACGGCAGCACGTCATTGCGCAACACCCAAATGACGCTCGAAAGGGTGGTGCAAGAGGAGCGGTGCAACACGCATTGCCGAACCGCATCCACCACGTCGGATGTCATGCCAGAGTGGGTTCGTAATGACCCTGACCTCGCGGAGGCCTGGTCCCTCGACTGGTGCACGACCACCACGGAGACGTCGGCGCCACATCAGTGACCAGCTAGTCAATGACCCCGGCAGGGTCTCCATGCGTACGAGGTTATTGTCCAGTACCTCGCTTTTTTTAATCTCAGTTGAACGAACAAAATATCGCCTGGTTTATGTAAATATATATCAAACTTTTATCCGGTTGCATGAAACTCGTTTGGTTTACATGAAATTTCTTCATTTGGTTCAATTTTACCTTCGAAATGTGCGCGGGCTTTTAGGTTTTGATCCTTTTAGCGAAAAGAACAAAGAGTACGGATTTAACCAATAAAATAAACACCTCAAAATTTCTTTTGTCCATATATGTGGTTACCTAGCGCTCCCAAACTATTTCCACTTAATCAAAGATAAAGGGAAGACCTTCTTCTTGATAACATCCTTGGGCATACCTGCAAGCTTAAATAATCCACAAACTTCATCCACATAGATTAGGTGCAAATCGGGATGTAATGTGCCATCTCCTGTAAAAGGATTAGCTAGCAGTTTCTCTATTATACTCGAAGAAATTTCAAAGTAAACATTTTCAGTAGGTTCAGTAGGTTGAGGAGCAACTCTTTGCTCTACTGGTCGGGGTGAAGATACCCTGAACAAGCCCCTCAAAGGACTATGTTCCATAGTAACAAGTGACAGTGAATTCAGCACACTATATAAAATTTTCCTTACCAAATTCCACCTACCAAAAGCGCTTCACTCCCCGGCAACGGCGCCATAAAAGAGTCTTGATGACCCACAAGTATAGGGGATCTATCGTAGTCCTTTCGATAAGTAAGAGTGTCGAACCCAACGAGGAGCAGAAGGAAATGATAAGCAGTTTTCAGTAAGGTACTCTCTGCAAGCACTGAAATTATCGGTAACAGATAGTTTTGTGATAAGGTAATTTGTAACATGTAACAAGTAATAAAAGTAAATAATGTGCAGCATGATGGCCCAATCTTTTTTAGCAAAGTACAAGCCTGGACAAACTCTTATATAAAGGAAAGCGCTCCCGAGGACACATGGGAATTATCGTCAAGCTATTTTTCATCACGTTCATATGATTCGCGTTCGGTACTTTGATAATTTTATATGTGGGTGGACCGGTGCTTGGTTACTGTCCTTCCTTGGATAAGCATCCCACTTATGATTAACCCCTCTTGCAAGCATCCGCAACTACAAAAGAAGTATTCAAGTAAACCTAACCATTGCATGAAACATATGGATCCAAATCATCCCCTTACGAAGCAACTCATAAACTAGGGTTTGAGCTTCTATCGCTCTAGCAACCCATCATCTACTTATTACTCCACAATGCCTTCCTCTAGGCCCAAACAATGGTGAAGTGTCATGTAGTCAATGTTCACATGACACCACTAGAGGAGAGACAACATACATCTTATCAAAGTATTGAACGAATACCAAATTCACATGACTACTTATAGCAAGACTTCTTCCATGTCCTCAGGAACAAACGTAACTACTCACAAATCATATTCATGTTCATAATTAGAGGGGTATTAATATGCATAAAGGATCTGAACATATGATCTTCCACCGAATAAACCAACTAGCATCGACTACAAGGAGTAATCAACACTACTAGCAACCCACAGGTACCAATCTGAGGCTTTGGGATAAAGATTGGATACAAGAGATGAACTAGGGTTTGAGATGAGATGGTGCTGGTGAAGATGTTGATGTTGATCGAGATTGACCCCCTCCCGATGAGAGGATCGTTGGTGATGATTTCCCCTCCCGGAGGGAAGTTTCCCCAGCAAAACAGCTCCGCCGGAGCCCTAGATTGGTTCCGCCTCGTGGCGGCGGAGTTTCGTCCCGTGAGCTTGTTTATGATTTTTCTCCAGGCGAAAGACCTCATATAGCAGAAGATGGGCACCAGAGGGCTGCTAGGGGGCCCATGAGGCAGGGGGCGCACCCAGGGGGTAGGGTGCGCCCCCACCCTCGTGGATGGTGGGTGGCCCCCTCTGGTTCTTTCTTCTCCCAATATTTTATATATATTCTGAAACGTGCTCCTGTGAAGTTTCAGGACTTTTGGAGTTGTGCAGAATAGGTCTCTAATATTTGTTCCTTTTCCAGCCCAGAATTCCAGCTGCCGGCATTCTTCCTCTTCATGTGAACCTTGCAAAATAAGAGAGAATAGGCATAAGTATTGTGACATAACGTGTAATAAGAACCCATAATGCAATAAATATCAATATAAAAGCATGATGCAAAATGGACGTATCAGGCATATGCGCTTGCTGCCAACGTCCGCGCTCCGCTTCGCGCCCACGCTGCGCCTCGCCAAGTTCATGAACTGCCATCCCCCCTTAATGACGTGCCTACTCTTTTTCTACCATGACTGAAGCACCTCGAACTCGTCGCCGTCCGCATCCCAAAGGATGACATGGAGCGTCTGCTCTGTGGCTGTACTGTGTTGGAGATATGCCCTAGAGGCAATCATGTATGATGATATTTCCTATGTGTTTATGAATAAAGATAGTCCTTGGACATTATCAATGATGTGTATCAGCAAGTATGTGACTTTTTTGTGGGACTATGCATTGTATGATGACTGTCCAAAAAGGTCCCTAGTCGAAAGGGCTGTCTGGACACACAGCCAATTAGACTAGCATATGACATGGTCAATGGCTTGGTCTCACTAGCCATGGAGTATTGGATGCTAACCGGATAATATGGACTTGGAAGGATCCGGTCGGATTCGACGTAGTCGGATCCGAGTCGAGATAAGGTCCGAGTCGGACTGACCCAACTATGAGACACAGCGATATATCATATGTGAGTCTCGAGTACAACATATGTTCTATGTCCTAAGACCTGAGCTGATGCATGTACTCAGGATGGTGACAGACTTGCTTTGGGCCGACCAAACGCTACTCCATAACTGGGTAATTATAAAGGTAGGTTTCGGGTTTGTCCAGAACCATGCTGCGAGACGTGGTCGAGCAAGATGGGATTTTCCCCTCCGATCAGGAGAGATATACTCTGGGCCCCTAGTGTGATCCGACCAGGATAAGCATGGTCATGCGACAAGGATTATGAGATAATCCGGTTTGTGGTCGGCATCACTGGAACGAGAAAGAGGTCGGGCTAGCACAAGGATGACATACTCGCCTTGAGCCCGACAACATATATCGTGTGGAAAAAGGAATGGAAGTATGATATATAGGTTCGCCTAACCAGCTTCATAGTCTGTTTGGTGTTCGGCATGCCTTGCTAGAGGCCGCTACCAACTGTGCAGTTCGGAGGTGATTCGAACTGCGACCAAGCCGGCTTGAACCTAAGGGGTCGCGCGCTTAAGGGAAGGAACCTACGAGGTCGGATCCGAGGACACTGGTCGGATGTGATCCGAGCTGTATTCGGATTGTGGCCGAGTAGACTTATGGGCTTTAGGGTCCGTGCAAGGCCCAAGTGTTTGAGCCTGCGACGGACGCCTATATAAAGTGGAGGTGCCGCACACTCATGCGGTTGATCGCTTCGGCGCTGCCACTAGGGTTTGCATGTCTTGTGAATAGACACCTCCACTCACCGCCGGTTGTGTGATCGGACCTAGCAGTCCGCCGCACGATGTTCCTCCTGCACGCGCGGATACCGTTAGAGGTGGTGCACTTGCGCCGCTCCGGCGAATCTGTACGTGGGAACCGACTACCGGATGTACGAGGGAGATCGGATGAGGAGGAGACGATCCACGCGGACGCGCTGCCCCAACTCTTCTTCCGCTGCACGGCACTGCGCGTCTAGGGGTAACGAACTGTGATCCATCTCTCGTAGCATGTTCTTGGTTGTTCTGTGCGTAGAAAATTTTTAATTTGCAGTTGACGCACCCTACCGTAGAACCCAACATACTGCACTCGATTTCCTTCATCTTCAGGCGATGAATTGGTTGAGTACCTTGCACATCACCTCCAGGACTCTCCGGACTATTTATGTGTGTTGCTGGTGCTGCAACGAGAGATCATAAAAGATGGACCACAATATGGTCATCCAGGACACACCTTCACTTCAGAGATTACCTGTAGTTGATCAACAAGGTCCAATAAGAATCAATGTCATTTCTGCACCGAAATTGAAAGTGGTGGGCTACTCGTCTGTCAAATACTACAACTTTCAGGTACAACAGTCGCCTTATATACCTCTCCTTCTTGATATCAATGTTATTTCTAGTTTTGAAGATGTATGTTCGCCTGTCATCCAGTGAAGCTTCACCCAGACTCTGGGCACAGTGAAGGTCTTGGCACTAGAATCTGTCGGCCCCAACCTGGACCAAGTTGTCAGTTGCCTGAGATGCTTTCCATGCCTGAAGAAGTTGTATATCGAGGTGATGTTCCTTTCCTGTTAAATGTTAACCATAAGGGAGTTCAATTATTTTGCACCTTTTCCCAAGTTTACAATGACAATGTACTACAATTTCTGAAGGAATTTTGGAGGATTTTAGGACATACACCCCACCCCATATTGGTTGCTTCATTCATATGGTTACAATCGTTCATAAGCATTTCTCCTTTGGATTCATATGTACTAGTTTTCTTAGGGAATTTTTTATCCAATCTAATGTCTTGTGAAGAAGGCTACATGTTTCTAGATTGTAATCAAATGCCCATGTTAATCATGCCAGATCGAAGATGGCACGATGGTGCATTTTACAGATCCTGCAAACCAAATGGGCGTGTAGCAGTGTTCAAAGCTGCATATAGGCACTAACACGTTCTCTTCTTTTGCAGTGCATATTAGGCCCGGAGGTGGATGCTGTTTATAACGACAATCACATCAAATGCTTGGATCTGCATCTCTCAAATATTACTTTGAACTCCTACCGAGGGACCCCACCGGAGATTACACTCGCCAGGTTCTTTCTTACCAGAGCAAAGGTGCTGAGGGTACTGAGGTTGAACACACATTTAATTAGGAAAGGTCAATGGTATGATTATCAGAGCTGACTGGTACTGTAGAATGGAAGTGCCTCCAAAAATGCCAAACATCATATTGGAAGAGCGTATGGCAAAGCAATTGGAAGTTATTGTGTCAAACCCATACATGACTTGTCAGCGGCTGATCCCTTTTCAGAAATGACGCATCTTGCAATGTTTGAATTTGGGCATTGTAATATTTGAATTTGATCCTTGCAATATTTATGGTATTTGTTATATTGAACCATTTCTGTTCTCTTGTCTCAACGCAAACAGTTCATCCGAGTGAACCGCATGTCGTACATCGCACACACCTTGATCTGGCTGACCGTTTCTTTTGTGTTGCCTAATCACAAACAGTTCATCCGAGTGAACTGTATGCTGTACATCGCACACACCTTGATCTGGCTGACCGTTTCTTTTGTGTTGCCTAATCACAAACAGTTCATCTGAGTGAACCGTATGTTGTACATCGCACAGACCTTCATCTGGCTGTCCATCTCTTTTGTTCCTGCTCATCGAAAACGGTTAATTGAACTGAACCGTATGCCCTGAATCGCACACGCAACTAAAATCTGAACCATGTTTGATGCATCTGTCATCGCAAACGTTTTGCCCCTTTTTTGACGGTTTTTTTACATCACTGTTTGCGACTATTGCATCGCACACAGTTTCGTCGAAGGGTCTTTGATCGTAGTGTCGCGTTAGCAGCATCCTGCAGTAGTGACGCCACTGCGTGCCGTCGCTAACCTGTCAAGGCCACCGCATCTGTTGCCCGAGAGTAGTGCCATGCTGGGAAGTGGTCTTGGACGGTGGTTGGATTGGTCGATACGGCAACGAGTGATTGACGTATTGATGCTATCGGGACAAACAACAAGAGGGTGATCATATGTGGCTGATAGTACCGAGTAGCGAACAATAGCGGGCACCTCTACACGGGCCGGCACTTGGCGCGGCTTATTAACAGATACAGTTTTTGTTCATGTATCTCGAAAATCTTTTTATCTAGCTCATTACTAAAATATAATTAATTTTATATAACCACAATTTTATGATAAAAATGTCTATGCTTAGTCAGAAAAACATATCTCTGAAGAAAAAGCATGTATATTAAATAAAATCATGTACTTCAGGGCAAAAAACATTCATGTATTTTTTTGAGTTTATTATGATAAAAAAATGTGCATGTGGTGCAAAAAACAAAATGTTCTGGCATTACAATATCAGTGCATTTCTGTAAAATGTTGTTGTATTTTGGAAGAAACAAACTCATGAAAAGAAAAGTTTCTATATCTTAAATTAGATATTCAAGTTTTGTAAAAAAATGTTGAAGATTTTCAAAATTCATTAATGCATCTCATAAAAATATGATAATGTACTTACCCCAAAAATATTATTGGCAAAAGAAATAAAATTAAAGTGAAAAAAGGAAAATACATAAGAGTGACAAAAACAAGATCAACCTCGACTAAAGAAAAAAAGAGAAAACCAAGAGCGAAAGGAAAGAAGATGAAGATTGAAGCAATAAGCAAAGGGATCTGCTCCCAAGGTTGTGAAGTCCAGATCCATCCATCAAGATGCGGTTCCACCATATTTTTTGTGAGATTGTTCCCATCTCTAACTCTTGAGCCCCAAATCTTGTTGTGTTCATCCCAGATGTAGAAATCTTGATGTATTAGATCTTTTAGTGCTACCAAGAGAAGAGCTTGTTGTATCACAC
Source organism: Triticum aestivum (assembly GCF_018294505.1). Classification (NCBI taxonomy): domain Eukaryota; kingdom Viridiplantae; phylum Streptophyta; class Magnoliopsida; order Poales; family Poaceae; genus Triticum; species Triticum aestivum. The sequence goes on along the minus strand of NC_057812.1, from coordinate 647,382,306 downwards.
ATTTTACAATAGTGAAAAAAGATTTTGGTGCCTTCGACACTACTTTTTTCCTTAAAGTGGGGGGGGGGGGGGGGTCCGGAATAATTAATGAAAACAATATTGAGCAATCAAAGATTATTAATGTTATATCCTCTCCTCTTACCGAGAGTTAGGCGTACTTTTTATCTTATAATTATATTGCCATCAATAGAGAAGTGGAATAGGAAAGCAAAACATGACCATGATCTAAAATGTAAACTATAACTCAAGTGACTGAGAGAGAAAGTATAGCTAAAAAGTACAACTCAATGAAAACAATCTAGACACGATCAGACAAAATAATCACATGCATGTCCACGTAAAAGTTCATTTAGAGGACATCACATAAGAAGAATTGATGGATTGATAGAGTGTGGGAGTATCTATTAAAAATGAGAAAAATGCAACAATTTTCTTTTGTATTTTAAGTGACATAATTTGGATCAACGAATGTTGGCCCGATTAGAGAAACGTAAGTTACGATGCATATTTTACGGACATGATTAGATAAGGATAATGTGTGTGTTTGTGTGTGTCTATCTTTGGTGCCTAATTTCTCAAGGTAAGTGAACCAGGTTGAGAAGAAATAGCATGGTTAAATAGAATATGTAGGTAGCCCTCAAATTAACCAACATGCAACAAATCTAGCCACGCAAACGCACGGGTCACCCCGCTAGTTACTCATAGTATGAGTAACTAGCTATGTTACTCAATTAGTATCTCTCCTTATTAATTAGCTATCACATCATGTTTTTTGCTTAAGTGTCATCTATGTTACTCTCACTATGGATAGTCTCAGTGCCAGCTCACCCTGGCAATGGGGAATACCCAGCCGGGTATTGCTCTCCCATCCCCGTGCCCGTGAGACAATCTCAGCCCCATCCCCATCCCCATCCCCGCCCACGGGGAAAGAAATTTTCCCATCCCCGTCCCCATCGGGCATATCATCCCCATGGGCATATCATCCCCATCCCCATCCCCACTCACACCCACAATTTGAACATAAAAATAGGAGTATTTCAACATAAAAATAACAAGATTTCATCCCAAAAAACAACAACATTTCAACAAAAAACGACAACATTTCATTGCAATAAACAACAGCATTTCAGCTCAATAAACAATAGCATTTCAGCTCAATAAACAGCAGCATTTCAACATAAAAACAATATTATTTCAGCTCAATAATCAGTAGTGCTTTAGCATAATAAATATCCAGGTTTCATAGTAAACAGCAGCAATTCAGCACATAATCAGGATCCAAATCTCAGTTTTCACACACCAACACATAGTAGTTCACAATCTTACGATAAGGGAATTACAACTAATAGGTTCACACACATAAATTTAAGCAAATAAGTCTTTGGGACCAAAAGAACAGTAGAAAGTCATCAATGGTTCAACATGGCAGCCTCCAAATCTCCATTCTTCATGAAGCATCAAGCGCAACTTTCCAGATCAGGTGAGGGTAGAACCTACATGAGAACATACAATGAGATCACACACATAATTTAAAACTTGGAAATCATGAATATTAGTTAGTAGCATTGAGGAAGTGCTTCACCTCTTGATTGTCTTGGAGTCAAGTCCAGAAACTTGGTGAGTTTGCATTGTTGCCATCTACGAGAAAACAAGTTAGTACATATGAACATGTAAACAAACATGGCAGCAAGAAACATGAATATAAACAGTAGCACACACGCCTTTATATTTGTTCCGTATCCAATCTTGTGAGCACATTAGAGTTTCTAACATTTCTGGAGTAAGACTACAACGATGGTCACATAGAACTCTACCGCTTGTACTGAATGCAGATTCTGAAGCAACGATGCTGACTGGAATAGCAAAGATGTCACGGGCTAGCATCCGCAAAGTAGGATAGCGTGTTCCAGCCACTTTCCACCAATCTAGCACATTAAATTTATCTTGTGAAACTAGAACTAGCTCATCTTCTAAGTAGCGGTCTAACTCAGATTTCATCCTAGAAGCGGTTGGCCTTTTCTGAGCAACACGCTCATTGAAGAGTGACATAAGAGCTGGGGCTTGCATAGAAGAAAAAGAGGAAGAAGGGGCTGATTCATCATCATCCTTCTCAAGACTGTATTCCTCTAACAATTTGCAAAACTTGGCAACTAATTCTGCCACATACCCCTCACATTCTGCAGATGAAACGTTGACACCATGTAACATTGCAAAGCAAACAAGCAACATCTCATTTTTGTACCGAGGATCAAGAATTGTAGCCATGCCCATTAGATCTTGATCAAATGTGTAATTCTCCACATTTACTTTTCCTTGGCTTGCAGAACCAAACCTCAAAGAAGATTGACTAAGGGTTTTACCCTTGGTCTTGATCTTTTTCAGAACACAAATACCTAAGTGGTAGTGAAGATGTTTGGTCCCATTCTTTGGTTCTCCTCCAAGCTCCTTATTGCAATAAACACACTTTGCCTTCCATTTTCCAGCAACCTTCACTCTCTTGAACTCAGCCCACACAGTTGAGGTAAGTTTTCTTTTGGAAGCAACTTCTACATTCTCCTCCTCCTCTTCAGCCCCATCTTCTCCAGTCTCATCCCCTCCAACCCCATCTTCTTCTTCATCAGAAACAAAAATAGGATCTGCAAACTCATGATAATGAACGGACTCATCGAAGTCATCCTCTTCCTCTTCCATGTGCTCAATTTGAGGTACACTTCCTGTCCCAGAATATGCAACTACAGCTTGGTCACCACTTCCTGTTGGTGGTGTCGACATGCTGCCACTGGACATGCTGCAATTGCCATGATCATGCATTAGGAAACAAACAAGTGATGAACTAACAACAATATATACTAGACAACAATATATACTAACAAAAAATTGATGAACTAACAACAATATATACTAGACATCAATATATACTAAGAAAAAAGTGATGAAGTATATACTAACAACAATATATACTAACAAAATAGTGATGAACTATATACTAACAGCAAGTATACTAGACAACAATAGACACTACATCTGCATATATTCCTAGACAAAACCCTAGGTGATGAACTAGTGCAAGTGATTCTCACCCAATCTTCGTGCTCCTGTCGGTGATGGACGAGATTGGACTCGGTGGAGACTTGCCAGTGATGAATGAGGATGGACTTGGTGGAGTCTTGCCGCTGCTGGTGACAGACGGGAATGGGATAGTGCTTGATGGAGGCTTCGGTTTGGGGGGGGGGGGCGTCCTCCTCCTCTCACACTCCCACGACCAGCTCGTCTGCCCCCCGCACTGCTCCAGCCGTGGGAGGAGACGAACGGACAAGAGCTCGTGTGGGCGCCGTTTTGCGCCACTGAGGGTGGAACAGGGAGAAGATGGAGGGGCCGCCGGTCGCAGCAGCGATGCAGGTCACTGGATGTAGGCTAAGGTAGTGCAGGGCGGCGAGCCGGCGGCGGAGCTTGCAGCAAGCAGGGCGGCGTCGGGCTGGATCTGGATCGGGAGTTCTGGGCATGGCTGCATGGGTGAGGGAGGGGGAACAGGGGCGTGGCAGCTAGGTTAGCGTGGGTGTGTGTGGAGTGGCGCTGAGAGGGGGTGTGGTTAGGTTAGGAATTGGTGGGCTTTTTGGCCCATATTCGGGCACTTGGGCGGGAGGTCGAAGTTTTGGGATATTAGTGGAGGGAATATTACGGGTAAGCCGGGTATCGGGTATGGGTAATGCCATGCCATCCCCATCCCCGTTTACCCATTGGGTAAGGTAGTTCACCCAATAGCTTCCCCATGGGTATCACAATTGGCATATACCCATGCCCTAATAGATTAATTACCCGTGGGGACACGGGTAACGGTTAACCACTGCCGGCGTGAGTGCCAGCACGCCACAGCGTGCCGTCGCTAAGGCCACCGCGTCTGTTGCCCACAAGCAGTGGCGTGCTGGGAAGTGGTCTTGGACGGCGGTTGGAATGGTCGAGACCGCAACGACTGATTGATGTATTGATGTTGTCGGGACAAGCAACAAGAGGGTGATCCTATGTGGCCGATAGTACCGAGTAGCGAACAATAGCGGGCACCTTTACATGGGCCGGCACCTGGCGCGGCTTATTAATACATATAGTTTTTGTTCATGTATCTCGAAAATCTATTTATATAACCACAATTTTATGATAAAAATGTCTATGCTTAGTTAAAGAAACATATCTCAGAAGAAAAAGCATGTATATTAAATAAAATCATGTACTTCAGGGAAAAAATCATGTATTTTTTTAGATGTTATTATGATCAAAAAGACAAAAACTAAATGTGCATGTGGTGCAAAAAACAAAATGTTTTGGTATTACAATATCAGTGCATTTCTGTAAAATGTTCCTGTATTTTGGAAGAAACAAACTCATGAAAAGGAAAGTTTCTACATCTTAAATCATATATGCAAGTTTTGTAAATAAAATGTTTAAGATTTCCAAAATTCATTAATGCATCTTATAAGAATATATTAATGTACTTACCCCAAAAATATTATTGGAAAAAGATATACAATTAAAGTGAAAAAAGGAAAATACATAAGAGTGACAAAAATCAGATTAGCCTCCACTGAAGAAAAAGAGAGAACCAAGAGCGAAAGGGAAGAAGATGAAGATTGAAACAAGAAGCAAAGGGAGCTCCTCCCAAGGTTGTGAAGTCCAGATCCATCATCTTGTCTCCTTCAAGCTGCGGTTCCACCATCTTTTGTGAGATTGTTCCCATCTCTAACTCTTGAGCCCAAAATCTTATTGTGTTCATTCCAAATGTAGAAATCTTATCTCTGTGTTGATGTTTGCGGCTGCCCAGAAAATTAAACTCGCCACCAAACATTGTCTGAGGACTATCTCAGGTCCCATGAAACTTATTTTCCTCCATATATATTGTTGCATATCTTTTCCTCCGTACTAAGCAACGATTCTTGAACATGATGTGGTGCTGAGATTACTTTGTTTGCGCTCTAATTTTATATCACAAGTGTGTGATAATTCCCACCAACTTGATGGTTGCATTTACAATTTTACATCATAAACCACATAAGAAACCGAGAGACAACATACAAGCATGTTAATATTTTTTTTCGAAAAGGGGGGACTCCCCGGCCTCTGCATCAGAACGATGCATACGGCCACATTTATTAAAAAGTAGGTTCAACAAGGTCTTAAAGTCTGTCAACAAAATCAAAAACGACAAGCTCACACAGAGCCACAACGCCAATAACAAAAGGCCCAAGAAGCGACAACCGGCTGGAAAAAGATAAGATAGGTAAACTAATCGCCTATCCTATTACATGACCTCCATCCAAACGGGTTGAAGATATCTCGCGCTACCATCTCCCACCGAATAGATCCAGTAACCAAACGCTCCCTGGACTCCGTCGGAGTGAGTAATGACCACATACGGATCAGCGCAGTAGCCCGGAATAAAACCTGCAAAAAATGAATAGTTATTGTTCTGTTAAAAGCCAAATCATTTCTGCAGTTCTAAATTGCCCATAACAACGCGCATACCCCTACACGAATATGTCTAGATGTTTCGGACTCTATCCCAACAAGCCACGTTCCAAATAACGCATTGACCGAATTCGGAGGAGTAATGTTAAAGGCAATTTGCACAGAGCGCCACAAAACTCTTGCCAACGGGCAGTCAAAAAAGAGGTGCTTGATAGTCTCATCCCGATCACAAAAACTACACCTAGTAGATCCTGTCCAGTTGCGCTTAACCAAATTATCCTTTGTTAAAATTACTTGTTTATGCACAAACCACATAAACACTTTAATCTTCAAAGGAATTTTGACTTTCCAAACATGTTTGGAACTAGGAATAACACTAGAGTTAATGATATCGATATACATCGATTTGACTGTGAACTCTCCAGACCTAGTAAGTTTCCAGCTCAACTGATCGGGCTGATGAGTTAACTGAACCTCCATCAGTTTACCCACCAAATGAAGCCATGCTTCCCATTGTTCGCCCACTAGCACCCTCCTAAACTGAATATTAAGAGGAATGGATTGCATTATCGTTGCAACAAGAGAATCTCGACGCTGAACAATACGATATAGGGATGGGTACTGGATCGCCAAAGGCGTTTCACCAAGCCACGTATCCTCCTAGAAGCGAGTGGTATTACCATTACCGACAATAAACTTTGTTCTATAAAAGAAGGCGGTTTTGACTCTCATAAGCCCCTTCCAGAACGGCGAATCAGTTGGTCTCACTGTCACCTGGGACAAAGTCTTGGACTGCAGATATTTACTACGAAGAATCTGCGCCCACGTTGCCTCAGTCTCAACTGACAACTTATATAGCCACTTACTGATAAGACATCTGTTCTTGACTTCAAGATTCTCAATACCAAGACCCCCCTGGTCCTTTGGTCTACATATGATATCCCATTTGGCGAGTCGGTATTTTCTCGTAAGTTCATCACTCTGCCAAAAGAATCGGGATCGATAAAAGTCCAGCCTCTTCCTAACCCCCACCGAGACTTCAAAGAAGGATAAAAGAAACATGGGAATACTCGTGAGCACCTAATTAATCAGAATCAATCGGCCTCCATAAGACATGAGTTTTCCTTTCCAGAAACTCAGTTTCTTCTCAAACCGATCCTTGATGCACTTCCACTCCCTATTTGTTAGCTTACGATGATGAATGGGAATACCTAGGTACGTAAAAGGTAAATCCCCAAATTCACATCCAAACAATTGTCTATAAGCCTCTTGTTCGTCCTTGGCTCTACCAAAGCAGAACGACTCGCTTTTATGAAAGTTAATCTTCAATCCACTCAATTGTTCAAATAAGCATAACACCAATTTCATGTTTCTCGCTTTTGCGAAGTTGTGCTCCATAAAGATGATTGTATCATCAGCTTACTAAAGGATGGACACACCACCATCCACTAGATGAGGCACCAAGCCACCCACCTGACTGGCCTCCTTTGCCCTCCCTATGAGAGTCGCCAACATATCTACCACAATATTGAACAAGATAGGAGACATAGGATCACCTTGTCTCAGGCCTTTGTGTGTGTCTGGAAATAATGACCTATATCGTCATTCACTTTAATTCCAAAACTCCCTTTTTGCGTGAACGATTCTACCTGGCATCGCCAAGCCTCATCAAAACTCTTCATGCGTAAGGCCTGTTGAAGGAACGCCATTTGACTTTATCGTACGCCTTCTCGAAATCCACCTTGAAAATAACTCCGTCAAGTTTTTTCGTGTGAATCTCATGGAGCGTTTCATGAAGGACCACAACCCCTTCAAGAATGTTCCTGTCCGGCATGAAAGCAGTTTGAGTAGGCTGCACGACAGCATGCGCAATCTGTGTGAGCCTAATCGTCCTGACCTTGGTAAAAATTTTGAAACTGACATTAAGAAGACAGATGGGCCTAAATTGCTCAATTCTCACCGCCTCTGTCTTCTTAGGAAGCAGGGTTATCGTTCCAAAATTAAGCTGAAAATGCTGAAGATGTCCTGAGAACAAATCATGGAACATCGGCAACAGGTCCCCTTTAATAATATGCCAACACTTCTTATAAAACTCTGCCGGGAAGCCATCCGGGTCGGGAGCCTTATTATTTTTCATCTATGAAATGGCCTCGAACACCTCCTTTTCTGAAAAAGGAGAGGCTAAAATATCGTTCTCAGCAGCAGTAAGTTGAGGAACATCTTCAACCCTAGACTCATCCAGAGACACACAGTTATCCTCTGGGGGTCCAAACAATTGTTTGTAATACTCAGTAATATATAACTTTAGGTTCTCCTAGCAAATAATCGTACCCTCATCTTGCTCAAGCTGAAAGATTCTCTTCTTCCTGTGTTTGCCATTAGCAATCATGTGGAAGAATTGAGTGTTCGCGTCCCCCTGAACAACTCTTCGAACCTTGGCCCGCAGTGCCCACTTTAATTCTTCTTCAGGAAGAAGTTCTTTCAGGCTCATTTCTGCGTCAAGCTTGGCATGAAGCTTTGCGGCTGGCAGGATCGTGATTTCTGCTTTTACATCTAAGGCCTGAATAAGGGTAAGGAGCCGTTCCTTTTCAACCTTATAAATCCCACTAAGATGTTTATCCCACCCACGTAGGAAGCTTCTCAGGTGCATAATCTTATTTTGCTAGCGTTGAAGCGCAGTCCTACCTCCTGCATCCTTAGCCCACTCTCTGGCTACGAGATCAAGGAAGCCTTCTCTTTCAAACCAAGCCAGCTCGAACGAGAATAAATTCTTGTTGCCCGGGTGGGAGGCCTCTCTAGAGTCAAGAAATAAAGGCGTGTGGTCAGAAATACCACGAGAGAGAGCCTGGAATGTTACAAAGGGAAACTTCTGTTCCCATTCGACACTTGCCAATACCCGATCCAATTTTTCAAACGTTGGATTTGGCATTGCGTTAGCCCATGTGAACTTGCTACCTGAAAGCTCAATCTCTATCAGATCCAAGATTTCAATGATAGTGTTAAACATGAACGACCATCTCCCGTCAAAGTTATCATTATTCTTCTCATCACGCCTCCTAATGATGTTAAAGTCCCCTCCTACCAGGATTGGGATCTGCTCAGATCCACACACCCTAACTAGATCAGCCAAGAAATCCGGTTTGAATTCTGGCTGTGCGGCACCATACACCACCACCAGAGCCCAGTCAAATCCATCATCCTTGGACCGCACCCTGAACTTAACAGCAAAATCTCCCATGACCACACTTCGAACTTCGAGAGACTCGCATCTAACACCGAGTAGGATCCCACTTGATCTTCCTCGCGGTGGCAGACAATGCTAGTCGAACTCAATACCACCCGACAAAGTATTGAGAAATTGTGGTGAGAAATTTTCTCTACCAGTTTCGGACAAAGCAATACAATCCAATTTATGCTCGATAGACGCATCTGCAAGAAACCTTCTTTTAGCCAAGTCCTTGAGACCTCTGCTATTCCAAAAGATTCCTTTCATATCTCGTCATGGAATTTTTTGGCCGTGCGTATCCTAGCACTCCTACGAACTGCAGAGGACGGGTAAATCTTCCGCTTCCATTTGCGCTTAGTGCTGATCTTACTCTCCAGCTGGTCCTCACAACCAGGCTCGGGAGGTCTTACTACCGCAATCTCAACACTCTCATCCTCCTCCTCAGGCTCAGAGAGGGGATTAGCGAGATCGACACAAAAATTATCAAGCACCCGAACCCCCAAGGCATCAATATTGAAATCATTCATGGGTTTGACGGTGGCTAAGTTACGAATCATATCTAAGGCCCTCTCGGCCTCTAAATCCAGTAAATCATTTACGGAATTAGAAATTTCACCTTCATTACTACCTAGTGAAATCCCTAACTGGTTTGCATTATCAACAATCTCATCGTTGAAAAAATGCAAGATACAATTAGATGTATTAACCGACATACCAGTAGTGACCTGAACGTCACGAAGCTTGGCCGCCCTCATGGCGCACCACTGTTGCATATTGTCCACCTCCGGATGGTCCTGAAGGCGGCAGCTCAACCGTCGCCCCTCGGAAACCGGATCCAGAATCCCGCCAAACGCTATCACCTCCTCCCGAGTGAAGTTGCCCAGGGAATGACCTCCTTCCATACCCCGGACACTCAACCGGTCTCCACGGCAGGGAGTTGGCACCAAGTCGGTTGATGGGGTAGCATTGGCCGCCTGCCCATGCTCCCCATCCACCTCAGCCCGCCGGCCCAGGGTGCTCGCCGGCGCCATCTGAAGGGCGGCCCCCCTAAGCATCGAGGGAGAAGAAGGCCCCGAGTCCACCTGCCCCGAGCCCTCTCCAAGGATCAGACCTGCCGCCTGCAGTCCCTGCCTGGCGAGAGGTGAAGAAGGTGGCGAGGCCACCTGCCCCGGACCCCCTCCCGAAGATACAGCCTCCAGCACGGAGATCTCATCCGGGGCGCAAGGAGAAGAAGGCTTCGAGGTCACCTACCTCGAACCCCCTGAGTGATCACCCTCCACTGCTGGCCCCACAATCAGAGGGGGAACAACAACCGTAGAAGGAACCTCCTCCTCCTTTCCCCTGACCGAGGTCGGCGAAGTCCCAAGGACAAAACCCGACGCATCCTCAAAGTCCAACGCGGGTAACGTGAGCTCAAAAGCCTCAAATGACTCCACCCGCCCACTCCACAGTCTCGGAGGTGCAGAGGCAGGCTCGATAGACCCAAATCTTAGAGTGGTCAAAGGCACCGTTGAGGGTGGAGCGGTCCCGTCTCTGGTCGTCTGAGCATCAGACCCCAGTCCCTCGGACATCTCTCGACCAGGATCAGCGACCGGGTTCTCCTTAACTCCCGCGCCGTCATCACCCTCGTGCATATCAACATCAGTCACGGTAGCTGCCTCGGCAAACAAGCTCTCATCCTCAAACTCAATCTCAAGGGTGTATATCGGGCCTCGATATGACCACTTGACCACATCGGGCACAAACTCAATGTCCAAAATACTAACTAGTAGACGAGCAACCCCATGAGCTCTAGTGAAGGCCATATCCACACGCTCAGGTTTTCCCACCATGATGCCCAAGCTAGCAACGACCCTAGCATCATGCATAGGCTTCGAAGGCGCTCCCGAAAAACGCAGCTAAGCCTGGGTAAGAGGTTTACCCTGAGGCTCCACCAGCTTCGACTCTTGGAACTCGAGGATGCCATCAGTACCTGGCACTTTGCACATCCCAAAACTCAGCAGTCTCTGCAAATCCTCCACTGAAAGGAACTCAACCCTAAACAAGTTTGCCTCAAGACTGACAAGCTCTTAGTGGATGTCTCCTGGAGCGAGCTCCCAGAGCCGCTGCACAATTTGGGCCTCAGAGACTGCTCCTCTGGTCACTTTGACAATCCGAGTGGTCACACTCTGAGCCTCATCAGGAGCCTCCCTCTCAGTTGGAGACTCAAAAAACGTGAGTTCAGCACAATACACTCCATACATCATAAGAGACGGTGCCTGATCCCTCAAAAGCGGACATGCCCCCGAGTCATGGGCTGGTTTGCCACAAGTATCACATAAAACTGCCACACACTCAGCAATGAAGTGACCCTTATCGCCACAGCGGTAACATAACATTTGTTTCCTTCTTACGCGCCCACTTGGCCGCCCTGTCCGAATCAGCCCTATCTGACGCCTCCATAGACACAGACCCGAAGTCAGCATTCCCAGGAACCTCCACATCAGTGGTTGCCGTCACCACCTCCATAGCCTGGCTAGATAACCCAGACTCCTCGGTAACCCCGCCCGCAGCCGTCTGTTCGACGACAACAGTATGCTGTCTTGGACGATAGCGGCCACCTCGACCGCCTCGGCCACCAAGATGACCGTGAAAACCACCTCGGTGACGATGTCCCGGGCCTGACGCCCCTTCAACAAAGCCTCCCGTAGGACCCAAGAAAGGCCTCTCAGCCGAACCATCGCTCTGCCAGGAATATCTCCGACCACCGCCCGTGGACGAAGATCCCCGATGATGTCCATCTCCATATGCGTTATGACCATCGTCGCCCCATTGAACACGAGGCGTAGTCGAATCACCACCACCAGACGTAGCAAGCGGCAACTGGGCCTGTGCCATCACCGGTGCAGCCAAATGCTGCGACTGCCGGGCGACAAAGTGCGACGGTCTGGCGCCTGACTAAGCCGTCGCCGGTCGAGGCGGCAGGCCCGAAGCGGGGTGCGGCGGCCTCGGACCAGAAGCCCCTCTGCCCACAGCAGCAGCAGGGTTCGGCACCGGGGGGCTAGGAAGCACACCACCCCGGCCCAACGCAGGTTGCGGCACCACCACCGGCGCCGGGGGTCGAGTGCCCGGGAGACCAGCCCCGCGGCCTACCGCGCCATGGCCAGGCGCCCCGCTAGCAGACGGCGGCCTAGGGCCGGTGACCTGAGTCGCCGCCCTACCGGCGCCACCGACCGGTGACGGGGCCACCCCACCGCGGGCCGTCCCCAGCTGGGGGCCGTTTCCACCACGTCCAGCTCCCGGCAGCGGGCCGTTCCCGCCGCGTCCATCTCCCGGCAGCGGCGCTTGCCCTCCGCGGCCAGCACCACCCGTGGTGGCGCTCTTGCTAGGAGGCAGCAAGGCTCCCCGGCCAGCCATGTCCTGGAGTGGGGGGATGCGCCTTGCCCGCCCCGAATCACAATCACAGAACCCCGGCCTGCCACCTCGGAAAACCCTAGATCGCAACGACGAACCACAGCCTCGACGCTCAATCGTGCATGGGTCAGGAGGGGATATCGACGTAGTAATGACCGAGTTAGACTGTGCCTCATGCCCAGTTAACTCTGGCCCACCTACGCGAAGGCCCGGCTCACACAGAACTGGCCCAACCCTAGACGCTCCCAGCTCGCAGCCCAGGCGCGAATTCAAACGATGCGCCCGCATCTGGGAGATCTCGAGCACATGCCCCGCCGGCAATGCCGCCGCAGCCGCCGCCGGCGTCCGGGAAGCATTTGCATGGCGTGCAGGCCTCTTTTTCCTCTGAACTTTAGTCCACGAATCTGGCTTAATTAAATCAAAAAGAGTAAGATTGGGAAGTCTAACCTTCAGGAGAGGTCCCTTCCATGGCCTGATAGCCGTCGCCGCCGTTCTCCGGTGAACAACGCGACGAGCCATCTCCTTCCTCTCACCCGCATGGAGCCCAACCCTCGCCGGATCGTCCACCGGCAAGATCTTGTCTACCGTAGTGGCAACCTCGTCTTCATCATACCCTGCAAGGAAAAACTCGCAAAACATGTCGGAAGGGGTCGGTGTTGGCGGTGAAGCCGCCGGATTATCACTGTCCCCGTCCGCCTCCTCGTCATCAGATCCGGCCAGCGCCCAGAATCGGCCGCCGACCCGCGGGCAAGGCGATGAAGCCGAGGGCAGCTGGCCGGCGGCCGCCGCCCCGTTGCCCCGTGGAGTCGCCTGATGGCCGGCGGAGTCGCCCCTCATTCCCTAACCATGTCAATATTTAGGATCCCAAGATAACTATATACAAAGAGACATCAAGGCAAATATTATATCCAAGAGTTTTGGGCTCCAAAGATAACTACATGCAAAGAGACATCAAGGTAAATATTATATCCAAGCGTTTTGTGCTCCCAAAAGATAACTACATACATTTGGGATTGGCTTACAAGAGCTACCTACGCAGACCTATGTTTTGATTCTTTAGGATAATGGAATGCACAGAACTGCCCAACCATTGTTTCATCATTAGTTATAAGTTCAACCTGATGACCAACATTTCCAATGCCATTATGCGCCATCAGCAACCAGACCAAGGTGAGGAGCTCCCCTCCTCTGCCTAGCTGCTGGGCGTGCAGCTCTACCGGGCACTTGCCGGCCGCGTAGAGCAGCAGCCTCATCCACATATCTTGGATCTCCGTCAGCGTCTCGCCCCACGGCCCAGGTTGCTCCTGTTCTTTCAGGCATTCCTCGTCGCCGAACTCCAGCTTGTCTGTCACTAGCTGATAAGCAGTGTCCAGGACATCTTGCTTGCCGCTGCCGTTCTTGCTGATCTTCTCGTAGAATTTTGCTAATGTGTCCGCTGCGGTGCCACTTAGCGGCAACATGGAAGGATGCACGACCAGAAGGTACACCATATAGTTAGATATCTTCCTGCATATGTCCATTGTAGTTGATATTGTCTCGTCATCCATGTTGCTGGAGTGTTTCTGCAAGTGCAATTCTGTGTATGTATGTAAGAAGATGATGTTATCACCCAAAGAATTAGCTAAAGTATTCATTGTCGGGTTGATGATTGGGCGAAGATTCACCCAGCGTTGCTGCTGCGTTATCCTTGTGAATTCTTCGCGAGCAAGGCGTCCAACCCATGTGACCACACTGTCCATAACATCCTTGCTCAGATTGACATGCTTGGTGTGTTGTAGGTTTCTGATAAAGACCTTCTTCTCAACTGCAATTAAAATCTTTCTGATGATAGTCATTAGTTTGGATGATGTCGTTGATTGCTCACGGCCCATACATGAAGTCAAGAAGTTATACTGCCCCATAGAGTTCGACCACAACGGTCTCTTCTCCGGCCAGCCAATGCCACTTGAAAGAAGAAGCCAAGAAATGTGGGCAAGCCTATCGCACCTTCGAGCTTTGAAGAATGCCCAAGTCCACGGTGACATCACAGTCAGAACAAAAGCACAAACTTCAAGACTGAAGCCACCCAAGAATAACGCATAGGTGATTGCGACATCAGCTCTATTATGTTCTTGTTTGAGGTTTTCAACTAGGAAGAGCACAAAGGCAGCTATGACTGAGAATTGGCTGATGCACCGGAGCACAACCCCAGTCCTTGTTCTGAGCAACATGGCCTTCGTGAAGAGATCATCATACATCATGGCAAGCTCGACCTCCAGCAACTTGGGCACCTGGTCTAGGGGCCTGTCTTCTTGGAACCTGAAGACAGCACGCTCTTTCATTTGGGAGGTGGTGCGCCCTGAGAAAAGATCCCGGATACAAACCATTGAGCCTAGAACGTAGCAGATGGTGCCAACATAGCTGCCTTTGTCGACCTCAAAATTGAGTTTAGGCAATGGAGGCAGATTCGTCTCCCTTAGGCCATTTCGGCTACTGCACTTGAGCGCCCATATCCTCTCCCCATACCTGATGATCCCGGTGACAAACACCAAGATGCCTGGAGCAAGAAGCCGCTGATTTTGTCCACCTATCGACTTCCAAAAGGCGTATAAGGCTAACGAGACTTGGATGGTCAGATTCAGAAGGTGCCTCAGCCAGAGGTTGTTGTCCTCGATGGAGAAAGCCGATATGGTGTCCTGCCCGCCGAGATGGACGAGGAGGAAAGGCGCCCAGAAGAATGCTAGTTGGCGGCTTGTGCCCGTGGAGAATCTGTTTGATCGCTTGTTCCGGTGGCATGATCCAGCCGATGACATGGTACTCTGACCATCTCTGGATATGAGACCAAGGGCGTATACAGCAACCATGTCTGCCGCAACATATGCTAGCCAGGTAAGAAGCCTGAGCAGAGCATTGGTGCTGTACCGCCTGATACAGCCGGTGAAGAAGAGAAAGATTTGCAGGGTGAAGCTGAGGAGCACCACCAGCTCGATTTCCCACTGGTTCCATATTTGTTCCAAGCTCTCCCTTGTTATGGCCATGCTTGGTTTAGCTTTCAAAACACCTTCACTCCGATGTCCTGCTTGCAAAGACACGTATGCTTCTGTCAGTGTTGCACAATATATAGATTACCTTACATCAAACCAGCAGTAATATACCGGCACAACTAAAAAAATAAGTACTCCCTCCGTCCCAAAATATAAGAACGTTTTTGACACTCGGAGTGTCAAAAACGTTCTTATATTTTGGGACCGGGGAGTACTAAAGAAATGGACATACTGATTGTGTGGTTTGAAAAGAAATGTACAATAGTCATTCTTGGAACAATATGATCTACTCTCTCCGTTCCTAAATATAAGTCTTTTTAGACATTTTAAATGGACTACAACATACGGATGTATGTAGACATATTTTAGAGTGTAGATTCACTCATTTTGCTCCGTATGTAGTCACTTGTTGGAATCTCTAAAAAGACTTATATTTGGGAACGGAGGGAGTAGTTAATTAAGAAAATTAAGTCCTCTTTATGAACTTCTGATAATGCACAGCCTTCTGAGATCGTGCTTTCTCTAGTAAGTCTTCAGTTACTTCTAATGTTCTACTCTGTGTGTGTCATATACTTGTCGTTCAAACGGATGTATCTAGCACTAGCACTATTTCAGTGCTAGATACATCCGTTTGAGCGACAAGTAATACGGAACAGAGGGAGTACAATGTTATAGCAGGATCATGGTCATAAATGAGTGGGAGATACAATCCCTATATGATTAACCTAATTACACTCATAATTGCAGAAAAGGATGATTTCTAGTCCCTAAACTGTTGAACGAAACGAAACCCACAATTTTGGATGACTTGACAGTGGCTTCTACCTACCATGTCTAGTTTGTCTGCAAATAAAATACCTATCCTTGACGGATTAAATCTGCTACAAACATGTTCCTATAATATTTGATGTTTTTTATATTAATTTATCTAAAATCTTGCTTGAAATTCCAACACTGCTGGTGCTGGAGGAGGCACAAGGGCAATGGGTGCGTACTGATCAGAGCGAGTTGGCCCGAGGTCAAATCTCCCCTTTCATCTAACTATATCTGAAAATGTGCCAATTTCTTGTCATGAGGTCAAGTCTCCTGTTCCAAGTGACACGTATACATGAACATACACCAGCACATACATATATCCACGTGAACCTCAAAAATATTCTACTAAAGCATATATGCATGTTGTGTAATGTGAGCACGAGTATTTGAATCTTGTTAGGTGCTATCCTTTCATCTAACTAGTTTGGTCGGTAACTTAGGCCCATAAAGGTTTTAACGTGTACTTTCAGGACTACTCCCTCCGTCCGCGAAAAAGTGTACATCTAGCTTTTGTTCCTAGTTAAAATTTTAAAATTTTGACCAACTTTTCAGAAAATAGTAGGAGCATATATGACATTAAATTAATATATTATGAAAGTATATTTCAAAACGGATCTAGTGATACTAATTTAGTGCCATAAATGCTTTTACTTTTTCCTAGAAAGTTGGTCAAAGTTTTAAAACTTTGATTAAAGACAAAAGCTAGATGGACACTTAGTGATGTTTGGTTCTCTAGTCCTAGGACTTCTTCTAGTCCCTAAGACTTTTTGAAAAAGCCTCTCAAGGAGGTGCTTCTAAAGATTTTTAGAAAAAGTCTCAAAAAAATCCCACTCTGTTTGGTTTGCTAGTGACTTTTTCTAGTCCCAACACAAAAAAGTCCCTGGAACCAAACACCCCCTTATTCGCGGACGAAGGGAGTACAGTGGCGGAGCTTGGCAAGGTTGACTTTTTTGTGGGGGTGTGGGGGGCAAAATAACAGTATTTTGTAAGCTCCACCGGAGTTCAGGAGGAAGAAGATGGTCGGCACATATGGAATTTGATGTATTATCTTTATTTCCCAGGTGTGTTTGTATTGCAGAGTTGGTTAATAGATCTGAGAGTTCTTTTGTAAAAAAAATATGATAATTAGTAGTAATATACACCTCCCCGCAAAACAAAACTAAAAGTAATATATAACAAATAAAACAGGAAAAAAATTTAGGATGTGAATGAGGAGCTCGTCTTCCTCGGCACCTTGATGCTTTAACCCGCGCAGCTAACTTCACCCATGGCTTCTGATGCAAACACACCGACGACCAGCACAAGGGGCATGATTTTTAGCTTGAACAGGCAAGTGGTGAGGGGAAACGGAGAAACACCACATCAGGAAGGAGGAACCAAAAGCTAAGGGCTATGCATGCATGGCACCCGTGAAGAGGTGGTAAATCTCCGTACATCCGACTAACTATCTTGAAGAAGAACAGTGGTGTCTATCCAGAAACACAGCTACAAGCCTACAACAGCAAGAATTTGACGAACAAAACCAATGATATTGAGGCAACTAGAACAAATGAGATCAGGAGAAGTTTGGTAATCACCTGTAAGTCGAGGCCCTGCTATGTTGTCGAGAGGCGAGAGTTGGGGATGATTTCTCAAGCTGTCAGAGCGGACGGCGAGGTGAGATCCAGAGGAAGGAAGATGAGAGAGGACAGGAAGGGAGGCTCGAATTAAAGAAGCCACCCCAGGCTCGACAGTTTACTGGCTAAGCATTTAATGCTCGCACTAGTAAATAATGTGTGGTACTCCGAGATGTGGTAACCTCCGGAGGTGATTGTCATCGCCTCAGATTATGATTCACAGTGAGCTCACCATACCTCAACGACTGCATTCACATAACCCACTTTAAACATACATGAAAAATAACAACTAAATGAAAAATTATTTTCGGCTGGATACAATCGAAGGTTTCAATTCAAGGAACACGAGATGCGCGAATGATGATTTTCATGGAAGTAAAAAATAGACATTTTACGTTTACTTTTTAACTAGTACTCCCTCCATTTACTTATACAAGGCCACTATGGATCAATAGACATTTTACGTTTACGTTTTGCATCAATACAAGGTCATCAACAGTAATCGGCGAAAGAATTAACGATATTTCATTGTAATAGCAACATGTTTAATACTTGCATGCATGCAGTCATAATAACAATAGCTACTTCCTTCATTCAGTTCTCTTGCATGCATGTTGCGTATTAGTGATCCCAGTAAACGGAGAGAAAAGTTTACTTATAAACTATACATTAAATTTTACTTTGGTACTTGTAATTTGAGTTTATGGCTTTGTATATAAAAATGGAGGAAGTACATTGCACGTGTAAATGCGTCGGGCAACGTCTTTAACATGCGTTATTATATGACAACACGAAATAATCTTACATAAAGTCATGCATTTTAGAATTTATTTCTGATGAAGTGAGTTTTGGAAGGCGCAGAAGAAATTGCACGGAACATGCTGTACACATTTGGGTTGTTAATTAGAACAAAGAAAATAACTTAAACATAGAGATTGAAAACAGTTGATCTTTCATACTTATTTGCTCGGATCCTAATGAAAGTTTATTGAATTTTCTGTTGATCTTTGCAAGGTGATACAATCCTTTTTTTCAAAAAGGAGGAATAGCCCCGGCCTCTGCATAGGTGATACAATCCTTATTTCGCTCATGTTATATGGGTGAACCAAATACTTGGCACATTTCTGTCTTGCACCGGGACATAGTCTAATGTCGGTTGCTGAGCCGACGATGCCAGACAAGAGGGGCCTTTGACGTTGCTATCGAAAGGTGAGACCTCTCTCCCGAGTCAATGAGGCCAGCCCCATGGAGATAACCCAACCCAATGAATGAATCTAGAGTCGAAGACGCCACACCCACACTTCATGAACAAACCACGACCTGAGGACAAATCCCGCCTAATATGTTTGCATTTGGTGCTAATTTTGCTAATATTTTTCTTGTTCTTTTTTTGCGAATAAATTTTGATAATATTTTTCATTAGCGATTATATTAGATAGTCATTCCGGGTCTCAGAGCTACTGGACGACCAAGGGTGTTGGGATGAGGATGCTCTTCGCACTCACTTCATGCAGGCTGACGTGCAAGAGATATTGAAGATTCGGCTGTCCCCGCGTCAGCTTGAAGACGTCCTCGCATGGGTGCCCGACCCCCATGGAATCTTCAGCATAAGGAGCGCGTACAAGCTGGCACTCGACGAAAAAAATCGCACTTCTTCATGCGCCACGAGCAGGGCACCGGACGGCACCAGTTCCTTCTGGAACATGACATGGGGGTTCCCTGCTCCTCCTAAGGTACGAGTACTGACTTGGAGAGTGGTGACAAACTCTTTAGCTACTATGGCTAATATGAAAAAAAGGAAAATAGTCGAAACTGATATCTGTACGATTTGTGGGATGGAACGCGAGGACACATTCCATGTGTTTTGCAGATGTCCGCGTGCTCTGGAGTTTTGGTGTACTATGGAGAAGACATGGCGCATGCCGAGACTTAACACTGTCGTCAACACGGGACCAGACTGGCTACTACAGCTTCTCCACCAGTGTAGCGAGGACGAGCATCTCCATGTGCTCATGACAGTGTGGCGTATATGGCATGTCCACAATAAGATTACACACCACAAGCCGCCGCCTCCACAAGCCACCTCGCTCATGTGCCTCCGTCAACACGCAAATGCAGATATGTTGAAGGGAAAGATGGTGTTGAGGACTGATCATATGTTCAAGCAGAGGGGAGATTTCTCATCTCCAATGGACAACTCCCAGCCGCTGAAAAGTGGACCAAGCCCCCTGTAGGTTGGTGCAAACTGAACGTCGATGGTGCTTTTGCTGAAGCGGACGGTACCGGAGTTGCACGTATGATCCTGCGAAATCATCACGGTGTTGTGATCTTTGCCTCATGCCGATTCCTGCCGAGGTGTTCGAGTGCGCTTGAAGCTGAGATCGCAACATGTACGAAGGGTGTATCTCTCACACTTGAATGGAGCTCTGATCCTTTCATCCCGGAGACTGATTGTACAACTACCATAGCTATGATCACTGAGGCAGCAGTTAATAGGTCACCGGTTGCATCGCTAGTGGATGAAACAAAGCGTTTGCTCGGTCTAGGACGTGAGCATGGGATAGCACATGGAGAAAATTCCTTATTTGACACTGTCTTAAAATCTGGTTCCTTATTTGATACTGAAAAAGTTTTTCTTCCCTATTTGACACTAGTCCTAAATTTTATTTCCTATACGACACTTCTGTCCATTTTGAGTCTAAATAACACCTGAAAAGACAATTTTGCCCCTCATGTGGTATGTGTGCGCGCGTGCGTGTGCTGTTGCGTGTGTGGGTGCACGCGCACATGTGTGCTGCTGCTGCATGTTTGTGTGCATGTGTGCTGCTGCGTGTGTGTTTGCTACTGCGTGTGTACGTGCGCGTGTGTGTGTTGTTGCGTGCCTATGTGTTGCCTGCGTGTGTGCTGCTGCGTGTGTGTGTATGTGGGTGTGTTGCTGCGTGTGCGTGTGTGTGTGTGCACGCGCGCGTGCATGTGTGTGCGCGTGCGTGTGTGTTGGTGCATGTGTATGTGTTGATGCGTGTGTGCTTCTGCTTTCGCACTGATGCTGCGTGTGTGCGCTATTGCCCCCCACACACATACCACATGAGGGGCAAAAGAGTCTTTTCAGATGTCATTTAGGCTTAAAATGGACGAAAATGTCATATAGGGAATAAAATTTAGAACTTGTGTCAAATAAAGAAGAAAAACTTTTCAGTGTCAAATAAGGAAGCAGATTTTAAGATAGTGTCAAATAAGGAATTTTCTCTAGCACATGTTAGGAGAGATGGGAATCAGGTGAGCCATGAGCTTGCTCAGATGGGTAGGACGCCACACACAGCCATTTGGCTCCGCCATGTACCTGTGGAAATTATCCCTTTGTGTAATCTTGAATGTGACAACCCTGATTGATGAATGAGAAGTTCTATTTTTGCAAGAAAAATATATTATGTAGTCATTTTGGTGGAAGGTATGCACTAGTTTTTTCTTTTTGACAGCAAATAGACTTTATTCCTCACATAATAGACAAGTTACAAAAAGAGGAGAAATTAAGTCTAGGATAGAACTATCCCAAAATCCCAAAGATCTAATGGTAAGAGAATTTCTAGCTAGGCTAACTGCTACCTCATTGGCTTTGCAAAAACAATGCACAAAGGAAGTCTTTGCAAATTCCAACTCCATTTGCTTATACTCCATGATGATAGCCGCCTCACGACCAAAGTATGCTTCTTGTTGACTAAAGGCTTCCACTGCAACCGTACTGTCAGATTCAATGATCAGTGAATTACACCCAATCCTTTCTGTGAGAATAATTCCATTTCGGACCACAATTATTTCAGCTGTGTTGACGTATAATGCGCTGCCTAGTCTCTTCCATCAGATCGGTTTTTTGGTTGCATTAGTTAGAACATGCACTTCTACATGGTATCAGAGTCAAGAGGTCTTGAGTTCAAGACCCGGCTGGCGCAATTAAATTGCAGCCCACTTTCGGTCCACGTTTAGGCCTGAGGGAGCCACACGTGATGAGGAGTGTTGACGTATAATGTGCTGCCTAGTCTCTTCCATCAGATCGGTCTTTTGGTTGCATTGGCTAGAGCATGCACTTCTACAAGCTGCATCAACATTACTAACATGTGGTATGAACCAGTTGTCTGCTGCAATAAAATCACCATTGTCATCGCGAGCAACAGCACCTGTAGCTCTAGATATATTTTCAACATAAAAGGAGGCATCAACCTTTATTTTAACTGCCCCTCTATGTGGTTTCTTCCACATGTGATCATGCTTTCGAACTGGTTGTTTAGGAGTTGTTGCTCTAACAAAGTTAGTGCAGATAACCTTAATTGCAGTAGCGGTGTGGTTAGGGTCTAGAATATTTTCTCCCTTCACTAATTGCCGTCGCTACCACCAGATGTACCAGGCTGCAACTACAACTAATTCGGACAATGGCAACTCTCCTGCAGCAACTTGAGCCCTACTAATGATCTCCATGGTGACTGATCCAGAATGGTCTTCAGCAACCACCTTTGTGATAACATCTACCAGACCAAGTTCAGACAAAATTTCAATAGCATGAGAGCAAGTGAATAAACAATGTTGGATGTCTTCAAACCCAACATGACAGATTGGGCACTCACCACTTGTTGGGATATGACGTCCCACAAGAACTCCGAAACAAGGTAGTACTTCCCTAAGCACTTTCCAAACGAAATGCTTCACTTTACCTGGGATATGAAGACTCAAATATGTTTCCATATAGTGTTCACTTGGGAACTGCCTTGGCCCTCCGGCCAATTCCATTGATGACTGAATTGATGTTCAAATTCCACGTGGTAGGCCGACCAAACAGAGAACGTCCCTGATCGAGTACCACTCCATGCAACAAAATGCTCTAACACTTCCACTCGAATGGTATTTGGAGGATTCAGTGAACATCCACAAGCGAAAAAACTTATTGAATAAGGTCAACACCCCACTTTCCAGTGTGTAGATCAATTAATTCTTCAACTTTTCCCAAGTAATGTATCACCCCTTGGTGTTTTTACTTTTCGAGTTTCACTTGATGGTATCTAGGATCTTGCCAAATGTTGATATTTTAGCTCGTGCCCACACACCATATGCAACACCATTTACAGATAGAAGGTATGCACTAGTTGGCGGAAGGTGTGGGAAGCAAACTTCATTCCACAGAAGCTAATAGCTTCATTTGGCCGAAGCTAAATGCTTAAGCTTTTCACCATGTGCTTGATGATTATTAGCCTTGATTTAGTCGACAAGATTTGGCAAAAGCTAAAAAACACTATGATTAATAGGTTTCCGTCAAATTAAAAGCTACTCCCTTCGTTCCATAATATAAGAGCATTTTTTACACTACATTAGTATCAAAAATGCTCTTGTATTATGAGACGAAGGGAGTACTAAATATTTTTGAAAGGCAGGCAATATGCAATGATGACGGACTCCCGCATCCGTGTCCGCGAACTAGTTCGCCCTGTCCACGGACAAATGCGAGAGGAAATTTGCGGGTCAGCGTTCGAGATGCCCTTATGTGATGTCCGTCTTCAAAATTTCTAAAGAAAACATGTAAAGGAATCACAGATGTGATGTCTCATTTTTGGTGAGGTGATGATGAAACTAATAGAAAGATGCATTGGTTCGCATGGTGGAAGATGTGTGTATCAAAGAAGAAATGAGGTATGGGCTTCAGGGATATTCATTGTTTCAATCTTGGACTCATAGCAAAACAAGGCTGGCTTCTTATTGATAATCCAAATTCATTAGGTGCAACTATCCTAAAAGTGAGGTACTTCCAAGAAGGACATCTCTTAAGTGCTACTTTGAAATAAAAATCATAATATACTGCGTAGAGTATCATGGCTGGTGTGGACGCTTTGAGACGTGGGTATATATGGAAAATTGGAGATGGAGAAAAGGAGAATATAATGGGGAACTCGTGGATCCCTCAGCCACCAACCAAAGAAGTGTTGACCAACCAAGGTAATAATTTCATATCCCGAATCTGTGATCTCATCGATCCGGTGGCGGTGATTGGGACACGCAATTGATGAATCAAACATACTGGAATGTGGATGCCCAAAGATACTTGCTATACCCCTACCCATACGTGAAATGTTAGATTTCATTGCTTGGGATCCCACCAAGAACCGATTTTTTCGGTACTTTGAGCCTACCAAGTTGAATGAAATTTTCAATTTGGTCATATGATTCATACCAATACGGGATCTTCATCACCGGATGAGGAGTAGAACTTGATTTGGAGTCTAGAGTGCCCAGCCAAGATCAACATTTTATAGGGCGAGTTCTCCACGACGCTATCCCGTGCTGGGCACTCCTAGCTTTGAAGCATATGAGGGTGAAGGTTCACTGTCCAGAATGCAATGGAGGTCCGGATAGTAATCAAACCTTCCTGTTTGAGTGCCCGAGATCAATATAAGTCTACACACAATTGGGGATGTATGATATAATCCCTCCATTTCACACTGTAATGCATATAATTTCTTTCAGAAGTCAAACTTTATAAACTTTGACCAAGTTTATAGAGGAAAACATATACATCTAGAATATTGAATTTATATTATTAAATACATTATATGACCTATTTTCATATTATACACACACACACACACACACACACACACAAGCACTATTCTGATCATCGGGATGAGAATAATATTCTGATCACAACTTGACCTGCCCCAGCAGTAGTATGTTGAACTTCCCCCATTGCTAAGTTGAACTTCCGCCAACATTGCTCAAATGGGCTTGCGATATACCGTTGGAAAGCTATGGACACGAGTATCATGACACAACTTAAATTTTTCGCAAAATGCAAGCGGTTTAAGAGCAGTTTTGAAAAACCATTTTTTCTTCATACAAAAAATGTAAATCGTATTTTAGATCTCATTTCTAAATCGTTTATCGAAATGAGGCAAATAATATGGCGTTAAAAAGCTGCTGCAAAATCACTCCTTCCACGTGTCGAAAGTTTTCTCCAATTCCCTATGGTTAAAGGGCAGTTTGGAAAATCGTAAAATTTCGCAAACCGAACAGCCAGTTCATATTTTCGATGGCACTTCTAAATGGCTAATCCAATTGAGGCAAATGATATGGAGTTGGAAAGCTTATGAAAATGCGCTACTTTTCAATGTTGAAAGTTTTTTTCTAATTTCGAACGGTTTAAAAGTAATTTAGAAAACGATACAAGTTCCACCGAGTTCATACATTCAAGCTAATTTTCTAACCGTACGTCCAAATGCAGCAAATGATATGGCATTGGAAAGCTTGAGGAAATGCAAAACTTTTTTGGTATGTATTGTTTTTCACAATTCCTTACGGTTTTAAGTCAATTTTGAAAATGTCCAGAAATGTTTTTTTGGACGTCATTTCTACAAACTTTATCGGAATGGTGCAAATAATATACCGTTGAAAAGCTACGGAAAATGCAAAACTTTTTCATGTTGATGATTTTCTCTGATCCTAGCTGTATTCAAGTAATTTTCAAAATGGTGAGATCATGCGTTCTGCCTTTATGGCGAAACAGATTTTTCGAAAATGCACCTCATGTAGAACTTGAACTTCTCGCCATGTCTAATTAAACTTCACTCTGTTTTTCACGTGCTTTTTTTTGCTCAGATCTCTCAATTTGCTAAGCCAAATTGAGCAAACGATATACTGATGCAAAGCCGATGTAAAAACATAACTTTCATACTCGCGACAGTTTTAAAAGTTTTCATGTGAAATGCATTCAGTGTAGTAGTTGAACTTCCTGCTGTTTTCACGTTGAACATCTGTGACGTATTTTCGATTGTAATTTTCTCATTCATTGGTCAGTGTTACACAAATGATATTCCTTTTGTACAAACCTCTCTCACAATATTTTTTTTAACTTTCTCCGACAAAGGACTTGAACTTATAACAACAACAAAATTGGACCTTGTCTTTTAATTCATTTTTCTCATATTAAACACAGACCATGTAGTAAATGAACCCTTTCCATTTTTGTAATTTGAATTTTTTATTTTCTTTTTGAAATCAAATTGCTCCCAAATAATAACTAAACTTTTTTGTGGATTGAGAGAATTATTTTAAAACACGGAAAACAATTTCTTTTTTGTGTTTTTGAACATGGAAATACAAGGTGAACCTCTCTCGCAAAAAAATTGAACTTCTCGGGAGAGAGCACTTGAACTTCTTTGAACAAACTTTTTAAACTTTTATTTTTCTATACTTTTTATTCACACCTGAAATGCATACTTTGTAGTAGTTGAACTTCTCGTTGTTTTCACCTTGAACTTCTGTCTCGTATTTTTGTTCAACCTCTTTCACAAGAATTTTTGAACTTTCTCGGGCCGATCACTTGAACTTCTAGCAACAAAACTTTTAGCCTTTTCTTTTTCATTCTTTTTTAATACAAAATGCACATTGTGTAGTACATGAACTTCTCATAGTTATCAATCTGAACTTCTCTCGGTACGTGAAAATATCTGATTTTTTAAAAGACATTGAATCGCTCTACCTTTTTTATTTGAACTTCATTGTGTATTTTTTAGAAATGTGAAAATTGGAGGTTTTTTAGAAACATCATACTTCTTCGTTATTTGAAACTGAACTTATTGGTTTTGTTCTTTAGTAACTAGAAAAATCCATTTTTTCAAATAAATATCAAACTCCTCCGCCTTTTCCTATTGAACTTCTTGGTTTTATTCTCTAGTAACGAGAAAACCTGAGTTTTTCTACATACATTGAACTACTTCATTTTTTAAATTGAACTTCTTGATTTTAAACTTAAGCATTGGGGAAAGTCTGAGTTTTTTATAAACATCAAAGAGCTTCATTTTTTAATTATGAATTCTTGATGTTATTCATTAGTAACACGAAAATTCCATGTTATGTGATAAATATCGGCCTGCTCAATTATTTAAAATTGAACTTCTAGGTCTTATTTTTAAAAGAAGGAAAATATGTTTTTATAAAGTTTTTGAACTGCCCAGTTTTTTTAATTTGACCTTCTTGGTATTGTAAAAAAATATTGAACTTCTCCGTTATTTAAATATGAACCTCTAGCCCTTTTTTGTAGAAACAGAGAAAATCTATTTTCTCTATACATTTTGAGCTGCTCTATTTATTTTAATTTGGCCTTCTTGGGTTATTCTTTAGTAACGAAAAAAATTGCTAACGTAGTAATAAGCATTGAACCGCTGTGTTGTTTTTATTTGAACTTCTACTTTTTAACGAGAAAATCACCTTTTTAGGTTTTATTTTCCTTTTAGTAATGAAAAAATCTCAATAATTTGTAGTAAACATCGAACTTCCTTCTTTTCTCTGTTCTTTCTTTGTTCTACATGAGAAAATATAGTTTTCTCATTTTGTGTACTAAGCACACACATGCACATCACATCCACAATTCTTTTTGTTAGTCAAATGAAAAAGGTTAAAGTCCCACAAGCACAAACAATCGAACTTCCTTTATTTTTGAGCAGTAATACATGAATTCCTCATGTACAAAATTGTTTTATCTCTGATACTAGTGGGTGGAGCCTCACAAGTGGACTGCGGCGCGCATTGTTGGACAGGCAAGAGGAAGAATGGTGATGCTGGGGAAGGTCGGATTCAGTCGTCGCTGCAGTCCACACACCATAGCGTGGTGGTCGCCGTCAGTGTTGCACATGCCGCATTACTACTATTCAAATACTATTAATATATTTATTACAAAATTCTCGTGTTTTTTATCCCAATCTATTATCTTTTGATCTTCAGTTGCTTTTATATCTAACCTTCCAAAAATTATTTTTTATGGGAAATCACCCAAATACATTTTTGTTAGATCAAAGCAAATCCCCTAATCTTGTTGGACGTCCTGGGCGTCCTGGTGGCGCGCACAGCCAGCTGCAGGTCGGGGCCTCCTCCAGCTGCAGGTCGGCATCTCCTCCACCTGCAGGTAGTGCCCAACGTGCACGTCGGCTGGTGGTTGCTATCGAGTGTGATTGTGGGAGGCCCGTGCACGAAGGCCTTGACGATGGCATCAGATCGATAAGAAACAGAGAAATCAGAGGAGCAGCGATGAGATGGAGGGGCGGGCTTCGTCGGGGATGGAGGAGATAGGAGCACGTGCAAGGGGGCATGCATCGCCGGAGTAGTCCACGGGAGATCTCCTCGCTAGGGTAGCTGGATCCCAGGTTAGGTGCTGGGAGGAGGTGGGGGCGGCTTGATAATCCCCAAGTGCAAGGAATCATCGTAACAATTTCCAAAGGTGGAAGTGATAAGTATGGAGTGTCAAACCCACAAGGAGCTAAAGGTAAGATCAATATTCTCTCAAGCCCTATCTGCCACTGATACGACTCTACGTACACCGAACGTTTGCTTCCAACTAGCAACGAGAAATAAAATTAGGTTGTGGGTATGAAGAGGATAACTTTGTATGATATTGGAGAGCTAAAATATAATAGTAGGTGATGTTATCTTGAAGTTAGAATATATTACTAAATATTATAAATAGCGAGTGTGGAATAATAGTGGATCGGTGTGCGGAATTGTCCTAGGCAATCGTTAACAAGACTGGTAATCACTATTGCAGTTTCATATGAGGGAGATGCATAACCTAACATACTTTCTCTACTTGGATCATATGCACTTATGATTGGAACTCTAGCAAGCATCCGCAACTACTAAAGATCATTAAGGTAAAACCCAACCATAGCATTAAAGCATCAAGTCCTTTTTATTCCCATACGCAACAACCCCCTTACTCGGGTTTGTGTTTCAGTCACTCATCAACCCACTATAAGCGAATCATGAACGTATTGCAACACCCTACAGCGGGAACCCCTCATGCTTGCGCGACACGGAGGGCACCATAGGACAGCATCAAAGGAAAACATACAACTCATACCAATCTAGATCATCAATCAACCCAAAGACAAAAGATATCTACTCAAAACATCATAGGATGGAAACACATCATAATATGTGGCATAAAGCACCATGTTCAAGTAGGGATTATAGCGGGGTGTGGGAGAGTGGACCGCGTAAAGAAGATGAGGGTGATGATGATGATGGTGATGTTGATGAAGACGATCACCGTGGCGATGATTCCCCTCCCGATGGCACTCCGGTGCCACCGAGAGAGAGGAGGAGAGGTTCTCCCCCTTGTGCTTCCTCCTCCATGGCCTCCTCCCTAGATGGGGAGAGGTTCTCCCTCTGGTCCTTGGCCTTCATGGTGATGATGGCCCCGCCGGGATCCTCCTCTGTGCCCTCCGATGATGACGGCCCCCTCCGGCAGGGTGCCAGAGAGGGCCTAGATTGGTTTTCGGTGGCTACGGAGGCTTCTGGCGGCGGAACTCCCGATCTAGGTTAATTTTCCGAGGTTTCTATATTTATAGGAATTTTTGGCGTCGGTCTCACGTCAAGGAGGTGCCCGAGGCGTCCACGAGGCAGGGGCCCACGCCTAGGGGGTGGGCGCGCCCCCCACCCTCGTGACAGCCCGGGACTCTTCTGGCCCAACTCTTTTACTCCGGGGTATTCTTTTGGTCCATAAAAAATCGTCAAAAATTGGCACGTCAATTGGACTCCGTTTGATATTCCTTTTCTGTAGAACTCAAAAACAAGGAAAAAACAGAAACTGGCACTGGGCTCTAGGTTAATAGGTTAGTCCCAAAAACCATATAAAATAGCATATAAAACATCCAAGGTTGATAATATAATAGCATGAATACTTCATAAATTATAGATACGTTGGAGACGTATCACGGCCACTTGCCGAAGGAGGCGGCGGCGACCTTGCACCGGAGGAGGTGGGGGGCGGCGGTGCACCGGGGAGGCGGGGAGGCCTCACGCCGGAGGAGCTGGGCGGCGATGGCGCACCAGGGAGGCCGCCGCCACGACCATGGACCCAGGGAAGGAAGCCGCCGTCGCGGACGGGGACTGGGGGGTTGCGAATGGAAGCGCATCGGGGACGGGGTGGGTGGCGACGGAGGCGCATCGGGTCAGGGGTGGGTGGCGACGGAGGCGCATCGGGTCAGGGGTGGGTGGCGGGGCACTGGGGTAGGTGGCGGCGGCGATGCCCTAGGGTAGTTGGCGGCAGCGAAGATGGGCATCGGGGGAGAGTGAGAGGCGCGGGAGGTGGGGGTGGACGATCTTGGGCTTTTTTTCCTTTTCTTTCGTCCGGGTTCAGGAACATGTCCGTCGCCGCTATATAGGGGTGCCCCATGATCAGAATAGTTATTCTAATCCCAGGATCATAATAGTGCTACTCTCTCTCTATATATAATCATGGATATAAATAATTTTGTCTGTAACTTGGTCAAAGTTTGATTTTCCAGAAAATCTATATGCACTACATTATGAAACGGAGGGAGTAGTAAAGAAGAGATGTACAAAATATAAAACTGGACAGCAAGTGGTGCAGGATCCGTTAAACTTGAAAGAAACAGAAGTACATATGTTGTGGCTTTCGAAATTGAGAGATGTAGTAGCCACCACAACGTGGTATCTTTTGTTTCAACACCAAAAAATCTATCATGGAGAAGATATTTAGAAACCCATGCAGATTGCCCTAGCTATACGTGGACTCGCTGCAAATTTTAGTATTGCTTGCTCACCAAAGGCCAAAATTTGTGTAGGAGCTTGGTAGAAGCCGTCGTTGGGATACATGAAATTAAACATAGACCAAGATTTACTTGAAGGATCTGTGGGGCAGTTATTTGTCATCACGGTGGGGATTTATAGCATCAGTGATATGTCTCCGGCGTATCTATAATTTTTTTATCGTTTCATGCCATTATTCTACTACTTCCACATACTTTTGGGAATAATTTATATCATTTTCTTAGACTAACATATTAATTAAGTGCTCAGTGTTCGTTTCTGTTTTTGCATGTTTTGTATTTCATAGAAAATCCATATCAAAGAAGGTCCAAATGCGATAAAAAATTATGATGATTTTATGGAATATATGAGAATTTTTGGCGCAAGAATCAATGTGGGTGGCATGTGTCACAAGCTCAAGGGGCACCCCCCTTAGGGCACGCCAGAAAATCCGTGTTCGGCTAGAAAACAGAAGCACAAAACTGAGAAGGAAACGGAGAGAGATCCAATCTAGAGGGGCTCCTGCCCCTTGGGGGCCGTGGAGACCAAAGACCAGAGGGGGAATCCTTCTCCCATCTAGGGGGAGGCCAAGCAATAAGAAGGAGGAGTGGGCTCTCTCCCCCTCTCTCCCGGTGGCGCCGGAGCGCTGATGCGTCTCCATTGTATCTATATTTTTTTATTGTTTCACGCTATTATATTATCAACTTGGATGCTTCATATGAATTTTTATGCTACGTTATATTATGTTTTGGGGACTAACCTATAAACCCAGTGTCAGTTCGTGTTTTTTTTGCTTGTTTTTGGATTTTCAGAAAATCAATACCAAACGAAGTTCAAACATGATGAAACTTTACGGTGATTTATTTTTGGACCAGAAGGGACCCTAGAAGGTTTGGCACGAGGCCAAGACAGTTACGAGAGAGCCACAAGCTCACAGTGTGCGCCTCCTGAGCTCGTGGGCCCCACGCAACTCTGTTTGACCTAATTCCAAATGTATAAGTTCACATATATTCCTGATACGTCTCCAACGTATCTACTTTTCCAAACACTTTTGACCTTGTTTTCGACTCTAACTTCCATGATTTGAATGGAACTAACCCAGACTGACGCTGTTTTTAGCAGAATTTCCATGGTGTTATTTTTGTGCAGAAATAAAAGTTCTCGGAATGACCTGAAAATCAACGGAGACACGTTTTGGAATTAATAAAAAGTATTGGAGAAAGAATCAACACCAGGGGGGCCCACACCCTGTCCACGAGGGTGCAGGGCGCCCCCTGCCTCGTGGGCCCCCTGAGGCTCCACCGACGTCAACTCCAACTCTATATATTCATGTTCGGGGAGAAAAAAATAGGAGAGAAGGATTCATCGCGTTTTATGATACAGAGCCGCCGCCAAGCCCTAATCTCTCTCGGGAGGGCTGGTCTAGAGTCCGTTCGGGGCTCCGGAGAGGGGAATATGCCGCCATCATCATTATCAACCTTCCTTCATCACTAATTTCATGATGCTCACCGCCGTGTGTGAGTAATTCCATCATAGGCTTGCTGGACGGTGATGGATTGGATGAGATTTATCATGTAATCGAGTTAGTTTTGTTAGGGTTTGATCCCTAGTATCCATTATGTTCTAAGATTGATGTTGCTATGACTTTGCTATGCTTAATGCTTGTCACTAGGGCCCGAGTACCATCATTTTAGATCTGAACCTATTACGTTTTCATGAATATATGTGAGTTCTTGATCCTATTTTGCAAGTCAATAGTCACCTACTATGTGTTATGATCCGGTAACCCCAAAGTGATAATAATTAGGACCACTCCTGGTGATGACCGTGGTTTGAGGAGTTCATGTATTCACTAAGTGTTAATGCTTTGGTCCGGTACTCTATTAAAAGGAGGCCTTAATATCCCTTAGTTTTCAATAGGACCCCACTGCCACGGGAGGGTAGGAGAAAAGATGTCATGCAAATTCTTTTCCATAAGCACGTATGCCACGGGAGGGTACGACACAGGTAGTAAAGGTAAATTCTCTCTATATATATGATAAAGCTGAAATCCCATTTACTAAATTTGCTAGCCCATGCTTAGATGAGTTTGATAAATTTATGGCTAAGCAAGAAGACTTTAATGCTTATTTTGGTAGACAATTGAAATACAATTCAAATATGCTTGAACACTTGGGTGATTATATGGCTAATGTCAAAGGTGAACTTAAACTTATTAGTAAACATCCTTCTATGGTTACCACTCAAGTAGAACAAGTACTTAAAGCTCAAAATGATTTTCTCAATGAATTGAATAGTAAAGATAATGATTATGCTGTTAAAGTGGCTACTAGAACTGGTAGAATGACTCAGGAACCTTTGTATCCTGAAGGCCACCCTAAGAGAATTGAGCAAGATTCTCAGAGAAATAATATAGATGCACCTAGTACTTCTAAAAAGAAGAAAAAGAAAAATGATCGGACTTTGCATGCTTATAGTGATCCTATTACTGAGACACCTGAGAATCCAAATGATATTTCTATTTCTGATGCTAAAATACAATCTGGTAATGAACCTGAAACTAGTGATAATGCTAATAATAATGTTCATGATGATGCTCATCCTAGCAATGATAATGATGTAGAAATTGAACCTGTTGTTGATTTTGATAACCCACAATCAAAGAATCAACGTTATGATAAGAAAGACTTTGTTGCTAGAGAACATGGTAAAGAAAGAGAACCATGGGTTCAGAAACCCATGCCTTTTCCTCCCAAACCATCCAAGAAAAAGGATGATGAGGATTTTGAGCGCTTTGCTGAAATGATTAGACCTATCTTTTTGTGTATGCGATTAACTGATATGCTCAAAATGAATCCTTATGCTAAGTATATGAAAGATATTGTTACAAATAAAAGAAAAATACCGGAACCTGAAATTTCCACCATGCTTGCTAATTATACCTTTAAGGGTGGAATACCAAAGAAACTTGGAGATCTCGGTGTACCAACTATACCATGCTCCATTAAAAGAAACTATGTTAAAACTGCTTTATGTGATCTTGGAGCCGGTGTTAGTGTTATGCCTCTCTCTTTATATCATAGACTTGATTTGAATAAGTTGACACCTACTGAAATATCTTTGCAAATGGCTGATAAATCAATCCCTATACCTGTCCGTATTTGTGAGGATGTGCCTGTTGCAGTTGCAAACGTTACTATTTTAACTTGACTTTGTTATTCTTGATATTCCCGAGGATGATAGTATGTCTATTATTCTTGGAAGACCCTTTTTGAATACTGCAGGGGCTGTTATTGATTGCACTAAAGGCAATGTCACTTTTCATGTTAATGGTAATGAGCATACGGTACACTTTCCGAGGAAACAACCTCAAGTTCATAGTATCAACTCTATTGGAAAGATTCCATCGATTATATTTGGAGGTTTTGAATTTCCTCTTCCTGCTGTCAAGAAGAAATATGATATTCTTATTATTGGGGACGTGCATATCCCCGTTGAGGTAACATAGTGTTATTCGAAATTTCTCCGGTTCCATGTTATTCGGAATGAGTTCGTTAACAAGACTTGATCAACCTTGTTAGTGGATTCCTTTTGATGATCATGAGATGGATGAAACTAGAAGGCACAACCTTCTGTACCCCACTTTTACTTCCTGTTATTTATATTAAATAAAATGAAAATAAATATTTTTCTATCTGTTATCTGATTATCCGTGCAATATAAAAATACCTCGAAAATAAAAGTTCTCCAAATGCCCTAAAATTTAAATATGATTTTTCTAGAATATTTGAGAATATTTGGCACTTAGAACACAGCAGGGGGGTCAACCACCTACCCACGAGGGTGGAGGGCGCACCCTACCCCCTAGGCGCGCCCCCTGCCTCGTGGGCCCACGGTGGCCCTCCTCCAATTATTCCTGCACCCACACACTTCATATTCCTCCCACAAACACGAATATCCATCTCAAGCACGAGTTCTAGCTCACTTTGCTGCCATTTTTGATCTCCTTGCTCAAAGCACCTCTCACAAAACTGCTTGGGGAGATTGTTCCTTG
The DNA here is from genome assembly GCF_018294505.1 of Triticum aestivum. NCBI lineage: Eukaryota > Viridiplantae > Streptophyta > Magnoliopsida > Poales > Poaceae > Triticum > Triticum aestivum. The sequence continues at coordinate 647,348,139 of NC_057812.1, read as the reverse complement.
GTATGTGACTCCTCCATTGGTCCAATTAGTTTTTGTTCTAGTGCTTTATTCATTGCAAGTTTTTGCTGCTTAGGTGACCCTGTTCTTGAGCTTGCATGTCAAATTTATATGGTCAAAAGTAGTTTTGTTGCATGATATAGGACCTAGGCACTTGTAGGAGTAGTTGCTATCAATATTATTGAGTTTGGTTTACTTTTATTTTGAAGTTACTAAAAATTTCAGAATTTTTCAGAAAATGATGAGGAGACTAATGAGGGGCTCATCGAGCCAAAGCTCGAAGGAAAAGGCACTGAAGCCTAAGTATAATTTGCCACGCACCATGAAGGTTCGGGCGTGTGAATGGCCTTCCGATGATTTCTTGAGAGCAGCTGGTATTTATGAAGATTTTCATGAGTTGGCTAAGAATGCAGGCCTCACCGCTTTCCTCCACTACCAATGCGATCAATATCTCTTACTCACAAATACCTTTGTGCAAGACTTTCATTTCCATTCTAGGAATTCGCCGCCTATGGTGGAGTTTCATTTATATGATGAGCATAAGGAGATGTCACTTTATGATTTTTGTCGGATTTGTTTAGTCCCTTTTGAGGGAAGACAGAAGAACCACATCATGATGATGTGGAGGGGTTTATTGATTTTATCACTGTAGGGGAAACTAGGAAGGTTTCCGATGCATGAATCACTAGCATATATTTTCCTGTTTTACGTTACTTTGCATTATTTGCTAGTCGTTGCTTAATTCGACACGGAAACTATGGAAACCTTAGCATCCCTGATATAATTATTCTGCTCCATGGTTTATACAGTGATAACACTTTTAGTATGGGCGGTATTATTACCAAACGGTTAAGTCTGAACCGTACCAAGGGCCCCATCTTTGGAGGCATCTATGCTTCACGCCTAGCTGCACATTTTAACATACCTATTAGGCATTTTGAGAAGGAAGAAAAGGTGCTGCCTCGTGTTTATCTAGATTATAGAAGTATGGTGGCACATGATTTTATTGTTAAGAATAGGGAAGGAGAGCTTAAATATCAATTGTTCTTTAATAAACATCATCCTGAGACTATTACCCTGCCTGCTCCTTCTTTGTTTGATTTATCTTCAGGCACGTACCTTGTTCACCGTGAAGGCTATTCACGCCTACCGGAACCCTGCACCAGCCGAGAGCCAGAGCCGGAACCACAAGTTGATCCTTCACGACAGTTCTAATTACCAGTGGGATCTGGAGATGATTGTCAGCCAGTGGGCAATCGAGTCTTCCTCTTCTTCTTCTCAGTACGACCCTAACTACTATTATGGATATCCGCCAGGCCAGTTGTGGCCATAGACCAACTTAGGCCAAAAGCCTAAGCTTGGGGGAGTACGTATTTCCCACCGACATTACATTTATGTTCACACACTCATTGCTAGATGTCGGCGCTCATACTTTTTCAATGTATCATCCATGCTAGTTTATTTTCCTTTTTTATGCTTTCTTCTTGTGTGTTTAATAAACCTTAAGAAAACCAAAAAAATTAGTTGTATCTTTTAGTTAGTTTAATTTCCATGCTTGTAGTAGTAATTAAAAAGAAAACCCAAAAATATTTCCTGTTCTTCTTTTTACTTGTTGGGAGCTCTCCCGTGTAAATAGTTTTATTTCTTTCCTTTTCTTTGGGGGTCGATAGGAGAAGACCATAATTAAATTGTTGAAATGGCTCTTATATGCATTATTGTTTATCTGACAAAAGAGCCCATATTGCCTTGTCTTCTCCTGTTTATTGAATGCCTGCAGATTCCAGCTTAGTCCAATGCACATGCACTATTATTATTATTCACATCGTTCGGTCGTGCAAGTGAAAGGCAATTATGACGATATATGATGGACTGACTGAGATAAGAAAATTTGGTATGAACTCGACCTCTTTCTTTTTTGTAAATATGATTAGTTCATCGTTCCTGATTCAGCCTATTATTAATAAACATGTTTGCAATGACAATTAGAGATCATAGTTTCTTATGCCATGCTTGATTAGCTATGAGTTATAATGGTTTACCTTGCGTGCCAACATGCTATTAAAATGGTTATGATGTGGTATGATAGGGTGGTATCCTCCTCTGAATGATTTAAGTGACTTGACTTGGCACATGTTCACGCATGAAGTTGAAACAAAATCAACATAGCCTTCACGATATTTATGTTCATGGTGGATCATATCCTACTCATGCTTGCATTCGGTGTTGATTAATTTTAATGCATGTTCATGACTGTTGTCGCTCTCTAGTTGGTCGCTTCCCAGTCTTTTGCTAGCCTTCACATGTACTAAGCGGGAATACTGCTTGTGCATCCAATCCCTTAAACCCCAAAGTTATTCCACATGAGTCCACTATACCTACCTATATACGGTATCTACCTGCCGTTCCAAGTAAATTTGTATGTGCCAAACTCTAAACCTTCAAATAAATATCCTGTTTTCTATGCTCGAATAGCTCATGTATCAACTAGGGTTGTCTGTATCTTCCATGTTAGGCGGGTTATTCTCAAGAGGAGTGGACTCCGCTCCTCACTCACAAGATAAATGGCTGGTCACCGGGATGCCCAGTCCCATGCTGTATGCAAACTGAATCAAAATAATTGCAAACAAAACTCCCCCTGGGACTCTTGTTAGTTGGAAGCACTCGTTGTTTCGAGAAAGCCATGGATTGATGCTTGTTGGTGGAAGGGGGATTATAAACTTTACCATTCTGTTTGGTAACCACCTATAATGTGTGTAGCATGGAAGATATTGCCATCTCTTGGTTGTTATGTTGACAATGAAAGTATACCGCTCAAAATATTATTCACCTCTGTTTCAAAACCGAGCTCTGGCACCTCTACAAATCCATGCTTCCCTCTGCGAAGGGCCTATCTATTTACTTTTATGCTGAGTCATCATCCTCTTATTAAAAGCACCAGTTGGAGAGCACCGCTGTCATTTGCATTCATTACTGTTAGTTTACATTGAGTATGACTTGACTGGATCTCTTTTAGCATGAATTACAATGTCTAGTCAGTCCTTGGTCTTTAAAGGTGCTCTACATTTATGTTTTGCGGTCTCAGAAAGGGCTTGCGAGATACCATCTTGTTATATCATATTATGATTGTTTTGAGAAACCGTTGTCATCCGAGATTTATTATTATGGCTCGCTAGTTGATTATGCTATTGATATGAGTAAATTTGAGATCTATGCGTTATTGTGAATGTGGTTAATTATAATCTTTGCTGAAAACTTGAATGCTAGCTTTACATATTTACAACAACAAGAGCAAACAGAGTTTGTAAAGGTTTTTCTTTATCACTTTCAGTTTGTCAACTGAATTGCTTCAGGACAAGCAAAGGTTTAAGCTTGGGGGAGTTGATACGTCTCCAACGTATCTACTTTTCCAAACACTTTTGCCCTTGTTTTGGACTCTAACTTGCATGATTTAAATGGAACTAACCCGGACTGACGCTGTTTTCAACAGAATTACCATGGTGTTATTTATGTGCAGGAGCAAACATTATCGGAATGACCTGAAACTTCACAGAGCCACTTTTTAGAAAATAAGAAAAATACCTGCAAAAGATGAAGGCCAGGGGGCCCACCACCTCTCCACGAGGGTGGGCGGCGCGCCTGCCCCCCTAGGGCGCACCCCCTACCTTGTGGGCCCCCTGTTGCCTCTTTGGCTCCAACTCCAACTCCATATATTGAGTTTCAGGGAGAAAAAAATTAGATAGAAGAAATCATCATGTTTTACGATACGGAGCCGCCGCCAAGCCCTAAAACCTCTCAGGAGGGCTGATCTGGAGTCCGTTCGGGGCTCCGGAGAGGGGAATCTGTCGCCATCGTCATCATCAACCATCCTCCATCACCAATTTCATGATGCTCACCACCGTGCGTGAGTAATTCCATCATAGGCTTGCTGGACGGTGATGGGTTTGATGGGATCTATCATGTAATCAAGTTAGTTTTGTTAGGGTTTGATCCCTAGTGTCCACTATGTTCAGAGATTGATGTTGCTATGACTTTGCTATGCTTAATGCTTGTCACTAGGGCCCGAGTGCCATGATTTCAGATCTGAACCTATTATGTTTTCATCAATATATGAGTGTTCTTGATCCTATCTTGCAAGTCCATAGTCACCTATTATGTGTTATGATCAGTTAACCCCGAAGTGACAATAATCGGGATAGTTACCGGTGATGACCGTAGTTTGAGGAGTTCATGTATTCACTATGTGTTAATGCTTTGTTCCATTCTCTATTAAAAGGAGGCCTTAATATCCCTTAGTTTCCGTAAGGACCCCTGAGGGAGTCCTGGATTAGGGGGTATCAGGACATTCGGATTATATCCTTTGGCCGGACTATTGGACTATGAAAATACAAGATTGAAGACTTCGTCCCGTGTCCGGATGGGACTCTCCTTGGCGTGGAAGGCAAGCTTGGCAATACGGATATGTAGATCTCCTTCCTTGTAACCGACTCTGTGTAAGCCTAGCCCCCTCCGGTGTCTATATAAACCGGAGGGTTTTAGTCCGTAGGACAACATACAATCATACCATAGGCTAGCTTCTAGGGTTTAGCCTCTCTGATCTCGTGGTAGATCAACTCTTGTACTACTCATATTATCAAGAATAATCAAGCAGAACATAGGGTTTTACCTCCATAATGAGGGCCCGAACCTAGGTAAAACATCGTGTCCCCTGCCTCCTGTTACCATCCGCCTTAGACGCACAGTTCGGGACCCCCTACCCGAGATCCACCGGTTTTGACACCGACATTGGTGCTTTCATTGAGAGTTCCACTGTGCCGTCGCCATAAGGAAGGATGCCTCGTCTCATTGTTAAAAACAACATTACCGCCGGGGGAGCCCTGGCTGTCGGCCAAACTCTCCGGCTAGGCAATTTCATCATGACCGCCCGTTCGGCCGCTGCGCCGATGATGACTTCTCGGCTCATCAAAAACAGCCTCCACGTCGGCTTGGAATTTGCCGAGCAGATGGATCCAATGGAGCACTCTTCACTAAACGATCTCTTCGATCGTATCACTGCCTTGGGAGTTGTTACAGACTATGATTGGATTGGGCTTAAACCCGATCAAAGGGAGATTAACTCTCCACCGGTCACCCATCATATTGCGGTGGTGGAGGAACAATGCGGCAATTCTTCCTCTATCTTGAGGACTAACTATGTTCGGATTCCTGAACTCTCCGAGCTGGACACCCATTTACGGGAGGACATCACCCAAGCCCTGAACCTAGAGTCAGGTAGCGGGCCAGACTTATCGAGCAACATCCCGAAATCCGAACTTCCAAGGTTGGAAACTCCTCGGCCCCTGGGTCTCAGATCGGGTAGGGGTTCGGACTCAAATCCACCCACCCACCCAGACATAAATGATCTTTCCCACATCAGGCAAGAGCCCCATTAAACAGTACATCATTATTGGGCCAGATTCCTCCTTGTGATGAACAAGGTTAAGGACTGTCGCCAGGAAGACACAGTCTCATTTTTCTACAATAATTGCACGGACAAGGGAATCCTTAATGCCTTAAGTCGCTGTGACATATCACGCTTCACTGACTTGGCGTCCATAGTACGAAAGTACTGCGCGATGGAAAGCGCCTGGAAAACCGAAACAAAATTTTGGGATAATCCGGCTCCGAATATACACCCAGTCCGAAGTAAAAGGGTGCACTATCATAAGACACCCGAGTTAGTTACAAAGAAACAAAAACCCTCTACAGGGCATGGAACCGTATTGGAGGGATGGCTCAACGGACCCTGTAAAATTCATAGTACAATGGATACCACACCAACACATAGCCTTAGAGCATGTTTTGTACTCCGGCAGGTGGCCAAAAGTGGTGAGGATCTTCTCATCCCAAATACCACAGAGCATCATCCCGTGGATAACAATACGGTATTAATAGTCTTCGAAACCTTCACATCAAATAATAGGCGCAAGCGAACACTTCGCAGCCTCGCCGAAATCTGCCACGTGGCAGCAATGAACCCATGGAGTGACACGACTATTACCTTCCATGCCAGTGGCGAACCTAAATTCCGAACAGCCCGAGCACTAGCTGCACTGGTCCTCAGTCCAATTGTCGACAGCTTTCGACTCACCAAAGTACTCATGGACGGCGGCAGTGGAGTGAACCTCATCTATGAGGAAACTCTTCAAAAAATGGAAATAGACCGGAACATCATTGAGCAAAGCAGCATAACCTTCAGAGGAATCATCCCCAGTCGGGAAGCACGCTGTGCCGAGAAAATCACACTAGATGTGGTATTCGGCATGCCGGAGAACTATAGGTCCGAAGAAATTACATTCCAAGTGGCCCCGTTCAGTAGTGGATACCACGCCCTTTTAGGACGGGAGGCGTTCACGATCTTCCAAGCCATACCCCATTATGGGTACATGAAGCTCAAAATGCCCAGGCCCAACGGAATCATCACTCTCGCTAGTGATCTGGACACAGCACTCCGCGCCGAAAACAAAACAGCCGCATTGGCCCTCGAGGCATTGTTTGAAGCCCTTTCGCCCGAGGAGTTAATTGTGCTACGCTCCACAGTGGACAGGGACGACGTGATACTTGACAAGAGATCCAAGTCCACCTCTTTTAAACCAGCGGATGAAATAGTCAAATTCCAAGTCCACCCAACGGACCCTACAAAAACAGCCTCCATCGGGGCACAGCTAAACCCCGCCGTGGACGCCACACTACGAGAGTTCCTGCGCGAGAGTTGGTAAATATTCACCTGGCACCCCTCAGACATGCCAGGAATCCCACGCAGGCTGGCCGAGCACAACCTCAATATTGTAAAGGGATTCAAGCCGGTCAAGCAGACTCTTCGGCGTTTCTCTGAACCTAAGAGACAAGCTATGGGAGAAGAACTAGCCAAGTTATTAGAGGCCGGATTCACTAGAGAAATAAAACACCTGGACTAGCTAGCAAACCTGGTGATGGTTCCAAAGAAGGACAAATCTTGGCGCCTGTGTGTCCATTTCAAGGACCTCAACAAGGCCTGCCCAAAGGATCCCTTCCTCCTCCCCCGCATTGATCAAATTATCGATGCTACCGCAGGACACGAGTCATTGTGTTTCCTCGATGCATACTCCGACTAACACCAAATCAAGATGGCAGACTCCGACCAAGCCGCAACGGCATTTATCACACCATATGGCCCCTTCTGTTTCAACACAATGCCTTTTGGGGTCAAAAACGCCGGCACAACATATCAGCGCATGATTCAGACATGTCTAGAGAAACAGATCGGCAAAACAATAGAGGCATACGTAGATGATGTGGTCATCAGAACCAAACACATCGACTCTCTAATAGACGGCTTGAGGCTCACATTCGACAACCTCCGAAAATACGACATCAAGCTCAATCCGGAAAATGCGTTTTTGGCGTACCAGCCAGAAAGCTCCTGGGCTTCATTGTCTCCAGTAGAGGAATTGAAGCTAATCCGGCCAAAATCCGAGCTCTGTCAAAGTTGGCTACCACAATAGACCTCAAACAAATCCAGAAATTAACTGGATGTGTGGCGGCTCTAAGCCGCTTTATCTCCCGCTTAGGAGAAAAGGCATTACCCCTTTATCGCCTCCTTCGGCGCACCGAACACTTCGAGTGGACGGACGCTGCCATAGCCGGATTGGAAGAAATAAAAGCCATACTGGCAACCAACCCAATCCTGGCCGCGCCAAACATCGGCGAACCAATGCTGTTGTACATTGCGGCAACTCATCAGGTTGTAAGCGCAGTGCTCATCGTCGAACGAGAAGCGGACGGACATAAATTCCCCCTTCAAAAGCCGGTATATTATCTATCCACTGTCCTCACTCCATGTAAGTCACGGTACCCACATTATCAAAAGATAGCCTATGAGGTATTCATGGCATCCCGGAAGCTGCGACACTACTTTCAAGAGTGTTCGATTACAGTAGCCTCGGCAGTGCCACTTAATAATATTATAAACAACCGCGATGCCACGGGCCGGATTGCCAAATGGGCCATTGAGCTCCTCTCGTTCGACATAACATACAAACCCCGGCGAGCCATTAAATCGCAAGTATTGGCCGACTTTGTCGCCGAATGGACGGAAGCCGAACTACCTAAAGAGTACGGCGCATACTCCAATTGGATCATGTACTTTGATGGCTCCAAAATGCTGGCTGGTCTGGGGGCTGGCGTCGTCCTGACGTCCCCAACCGGAGATACAGTCCAATACGTACTGCAGATACTGTATACAGACTCCAACAACGTAGCCGAATACGAAGCCCTATTACTTGGTCTTCGGATGGTAGTTTCCATGGGCATTCAATGCTTGGAGGTGCGTGGGGATTCGAACCTCGAAATATCCCAAATAACTAGAGACTTCGATGCCAAGGATCCGAAGATGGCGGCCTATCGAAACACCACCCTAAAGATGTCAGCTCGGTTCGAGGGGCTCGAATTTCACCGTGTGGCTCGGGAAAACAATCAGGCGGTGGATATCCTCGCCCGCATCGGTGCAAAACACGATGCGACCCCCCACAACATCTTTTTGGAGAGGTTGTTTAAGCCATCCGTGGTATGGGAAGGGGACACCGGTAACAATAGTCCGGACCCGGCCAAAATACCCGATACCGAACACTCTGACATAATCGGAGGCTCTGCCACCGAAATAACACCTTCAGCCCACGTAATAATGGCCATCATCGCCCTGTGGATAGAACCATTCCTGGCCTACCTAACTAGGCAGGAACTTCCCGAGGACCAAAATGAGGCACGCTGCATAGTGCGGCGATCTAAAGCCTACAGGGTCCACGAGGGAGAGCTGTATAAAAAAGTACTACCGGAATCCTTCAAAGGTGCATCTCCGGAGAGGAAGGGCGGAAGCTTTTGGCAGAAATTCACGCCAGACTCGGCGGCCACCACGCCGCAGCCGGGCCCTTGTAAGCAAGGCCTTCCGTACAGGTTTTTATTGGCCGACGGCCCGGGTAGACGCACAGGACTTGGTCCAACGCTGCGTCGGTCGTAGCTTTTTGCAAACCAAAGCCACATGCCACCCACCGCCCTCCAAACAATCCCCATTACCTGGCCCTTCGCGGTCTGGGGGCTTGACATGGTTGGACCCCTTAAAGGGGGAACCCATAAGAAAAAATACTTACTGGTCATGGTGGATAAATTCACCAAATGGATAGAAGCCAAACCTGTTAAAATGGCCAAATCCGGACCGGTGATAGCCTTCATATCCGGGGTTGTACACCGTTATGGTGTCCCCCACAGCATCATCACTGATAACAGCACGAACTTCATGGCCGACGAGGTAAAACTCTGGTGCAGCAACATGGGCATCAAGCTCGATTATGCTTCTGTCTATCACCCACAAACCAATGGCCAAGTTGAGCGAGCAAATGGTCTTATCATGAGCGGCATCAAACCCAGACTAGTGCGGTCCTTAAAGGAGTCTAACACGCACTGGGCGTACTACCGGATACACACCCTTCTTTAGGGTGTACGGCGCAGAGGCGGTTCTGCCCTGCGACATAATCATGACTCACCTCGAGTGCGCATGTACAAAGAAAGAGAAGACGAGCTCGATCGGCAGGACAGTCTGGACACCCTGGAGGAGGAGCGCGACGTGGTAAAAGCTTGTTCCGCATTCTATCAGCAACAGGCTCGCAGATACCAAAGAAGAGAAGTACGTGCCAAAACTTACAACGTTGGTGAGTTAGTTCTACGCCTACCAGAGAAGAAAAAAACCAAGCTCGAGCCCAAATGGGAAGGTCCCTTCATTATTGACCAAGTTCTGACCGATGGAGCGTACCGTCTGCGGGATGCATCGAATAATCGACTTGAGCCGAACCCATGGAACGCAGCCAGACTCCGAAGATTCTACGCCTAGCGCCGGATTCTATGTTCGTCTCTTTCCTCTGTCCATTTTTTGCATATACATTATCTGTCTTTTTTCTATTTCTTTCTTTTATTCTTTCTCAAGGCCTTCAAGGGCCAACTTGTGCCCCGCTTGCACACTATTGACGCGCTAACCGCGCCCATTATACCTGGGGGCTTCTTACACAGAAGCTTAATTATTTATCTGGGCTTCATGCCCCGCACATGTGTTATTCTTCCGCATGTACCTTTTCTTCACCATTATATGCATCGATATGACTTATGTTTTGGCCAAGCTGGGTTACCTGGCTCTTGTATTTATGCCCTACGTTCCCGTTAATTCGGCTAGGGCATAAGGGGAGCACCTATGCGATTGTTACTGCCGGGTCAGCCGGATGTGTACCTCAGACTGGGTGAAGCCGAAAGCTAGCGTTCTTAAGGGAATACTCGGTCGGTGAACAAAAGATGATTTTTATTTATTTTCCATATGTGCCCCCAGATGTTTTTGCCTGCGTTTCCTCTTGCAGTCCGGACATGCACTTTAGTGCATGCGTACCCAGGGAAAGGAACCCCTAACGGAACTATTCTCCCTGGAAGATGTTACTTACTACCCATGTAATATAACATAACTAGTTGGATACTTGTCAGTTCAAGCACTAATGACCCCTACGCCTGGTTTCCACGCATACCCCGATTCTTATATAACTGAGCGGGTATTCGGACACACTCCGGACTATCGGGTCCTGAGGTTGAAGCAAAAAGGTCCGCGATGACAAATGATTTACAATCCGGCTAGAAGGCATTATACATGTCACTTTAATTACATAGTCATGTAGACTGACTAAATTCCTCTTCTATACCATCCAACAGGCTGTCTAGCCTACAATCATGTTGGGAATACTTTGCGGCTAATTCTACTTGCCCATACACTAAGCTAACGGGGATCTCTTTCCCATCGGGCCCCACAGGTCCAACCTCGGCCATGTGGTTTGGGTCAACCTTGGTATACCGCGTCTTCACCATGGCCCAGGCTTCCCTGGCACCTTGACGGCAGGCCGATATCTTCCATAACCGGAAGCGCCGCCGTGCTCCCTTGAGCTTCTCCGCAAGCTCTCCAATGCCTTCTGGAAGGGAGACGGATGGCCACAAGGCCTGGGCAATACCTTGCATCACCTCCCGAACTTGTTCGTGCAGTCGTGAGGGCTTGGGTAGAAGATCACCCGCAGACCCGGGCATCTCCTCTGCGGGACGACTCGTCAGCATACCTGCAGACATAATTCTGTTAGCCAACTTCTCCGCCGCCCTCCTTTTAAGGGTTCATCCAAGCACTTACTGAAAATGCCGCGTCGAAGCTGCTTATTCTCCTTCTCGGAGTCCGCAAGCTGGGCTCGAACATCCTTCAGTTCCATGCTCAGCTTGGTATTGGCATATTGGAGATTGTTTTTCTCCCGCCTGACCTCAGTCAGCACGCGTTCGCCAGCCTTTAGCTATCGTATGACATGCTGGTCCTCCGGATTCTCTCTGGATTCATCTGCAATATCTATTGTTAGATCTGCAGCCACACCGCACGCTATATGGTAACTGTCATTCTTTGAAAGAAATGTTACCAGCTGAGGACTTTTTAGGTTCCTTCAATGCAACAACGACGGCCCGAAGTTGGGTCTTGCATTCCTCCAGCTCCTGTGACAGTCGAGTATTCTTCTCTGTAAGAACCTGCACAATAGATGATCCTTAAATCAGTTCTGCTAACTGTTTCAAGTCTCAGGGGCTACTGATACATATAATCATCAGATTTGCTTACCCGTACATCCCTTACATACTGGTCCGTGGCTCTGGCTAGACCATTTTGAGCAGCATGGAGGTATGCGTCTCCATAATTGAAGGCATCAAATGCCTCTGGTGAGAAGCAAGCGTCACGGAGTACGGCCCGGCGACGCCTATGATTCATGGCGCTCTCCACTTCTGAATTTGTAGCGGATAGTCTATCCGCATCCTCTGTAGGGGGAGTATCCGGCGTCCGCCCCATGTCGGCTTCCGCCTCTATGTCCGGTCCTGGAGCCCAACTGGTGGAAGCATGATCGGCAGCCTCATCGGACATATTCCGGCGAGCGTTTTTTCTGTTAAAGAAACATGGACGTCATTACATTTTGAGAAATACGACAACCACGGAGCGGGGTTTTGTCATACCTCTGCGCCGGCGTCTCCATCCTGACCGCCTTCCTTTTTGGCCTACCCGGCCTCGGTGCCTCTTGTTGGCGAGTTGCTGCGGGTTCGGCACGGTGTCCCGAATGCCTTCCCTGTAAAACACCATATGTATATGGTAGGTGAAGTATATAAAAGGGGATCCTAGTTTTTGGAGTTGGGATTTTGGTTTTTCTTACGAGCGACGCAGGGAGAAGTCCGGGATAGTCGGCCGTAATGGCCACCATGGCGTCATCACAGCTCAATTGATAGAACTGCCGGTCTATCAGCTCCACGAATATGTCTGGATCTTCTTCGAGTGCGGGACCGAGGGCCCGGTCGGGGTCCTCTAGTTGTGGGGATGGGCTGTTGACCTCCCTTATGGATTTTCGCAGCTCCTGCCGTAAAATGGCAAGGTGAGTACCTACGACAAAGAATGTGGGAAGAATGGGAGTAAGGGGATATAACGCACCCAGCTTGGAGGGTTGTACATGGAGAATCCATCCCGTGGCTTGATGCGGATGAACTCCTCTTCCTCTCCCTTGAACAGCTCGGACAGGATTTTTGCTAAAGCAGCAGCGTTGTCCAGACCCTTACGCCCGCAATGGGTGGCATCGTCTTCCCCGTTAAAACACCACAGGGGGTGCCCTCGATATTGAAGTGGCTGCACTCCCCGCATTATGCATATTGACATAACCTCGATTACTGTCAATCCTGATTGAGCCAGCGCTTTAATCCGGTTCATCGGGTAAAGGACTTCTCCGTTGTCTTCCTCCTGGGGGTTCCGTGGGCGCCAGCTTCGGTGTTTCTTCAGAGGAGCATTGTTGAACTCAGGAAGACCCCGCCGAACAGGGTCCGGAAGGGGGACGTCCTCCATATAAAACCATTCCGAAGGATAGTCCTCGGACGTCTTCTTCGGAGTACCGGACAGGTATCTGGTTTCGGCAATGCGCCATATTTCGGCTCTGCCCACTTGATAAAGTGACCCCTCCTGTTGAGGATATAACCACTAAGGGTAAACCGCCTAGGAGGGGCCGGTTCACCTTCACCTATACTGAAGCCCAAGGGAACCCAGAAGATGGCGCTTTACGGATGAGGCTTAGAGGCCCAGAGCCCGCATGCGATTTAGGGCCCATGATAGTAAACCGCCATGATTGTATAAACTTGCATTGTAAGATAGGAAAGAAGAGACCGAGGCGGACACTTGTATGAGCCAGCCTCGGGACTCTGTAGACCGGCCGGGGTCCTCTTGAGTATATAAAGGGGTGACCCGGCGACGGTTTAGAGACAGAGAACAACAACTCGAGAACCAGACAAAGCGGATTCGCTCCCTGGCCTTCGAAACCCTAGCAATACCAATCACAACTAGACGTAGGCTTTTACCTTCATCGAAGGGGCCGAACTAGTATAAAACTCTCGTGTCCCCTTGTCCGGTTTAACCCCTTCAAGCTAACCCGTAGCGATGGCTCCACGACTAAGTCCTTTCCTGAGGACAAATGACGTGACAATTCCACGGCAGTTGGCGCCCACCGTGGGGCTGTCGCATGGCGGTTTGGAGTTCTCGAAGGGCAGCTTCGATGGACTCAAGGGATACGCCGTGGGCCGGATGACGAAAAGTCGCCGTGGAAAGCTCTACATCGACAACGCAGGATGGGGTCCCGAGGCCGATTCAATCGAATATGGGTACCGGGTCCCCTTTGGTGGGATTCACGTCTTCATCGGCAAGATCGGTGAACCGGCCCCCGAGCCGGGCACCTACACCGACATCATCGAAACGGCTTGGCATGCAAGTTCTTCACCGGTTCAGCCTGAGGCAAGGCATGTTTTCGTAGGTGTCGTCCATGGTTTGGGGTATTAGGAGGAACCGGTCTCCGACGGAGAAACCATAGTCCGCAGCGGTGACGAGTCTTCTGGAGAAACCGAATCGCTTTACCAGTTGCAGGACGGCCGGATTGAGGGAGGATCCGAGGGCAACAGTATTCCGGATTCCCCCTGTGTGCCAAACCTGGCCGCCGTCTTCATGGCCGGCACACGACCAGCGCCTCATTCATCTACCACCGTAGCAATGTGATACGTCTCCAATGTATCTATAATTTTCGATTGCTCCATGCTACTTTATCTCCTGTTTTGGACTATATTGGGCTTTATTTTCCACTTTTATATTATTTTTGGGACTAACCTATTAACCGGAGGCCCAGCCCAGAATTGTTGTTTTTTGCCTATTTTAGTATTTCGAGGAAACAGAATATCAAACGGAGTCCAAATGGAATGAAACCTTCGGGAATGTGATCTTCTCACCGAACGTGATCCAGGAGACTTGGACCCTACTCCAAGAAGTTTCCGGGGAGGTCACGAGGGTGGAGGGCGCCCCCCCCCCCCGGGCGCGCCCCCTGCCTCGTGGGCCCCTCAGAGCTCCACCGACGTGCTCCTTCCTCCTATATATACCTACGTACCCCCATTAGACCAGAGACGGAGCCAAAAACCTAATTCCACCGCCGCAACTTCCTGTATCCACAAGATCCCATCTTGGGGCCTATTCCGGAGCTCCGCCGGAGAGGGCATCCATCACGGAGGGCTTCTACATCAACACCATAGCCCTTCCGATGAAGTGTGAGTAGTTTACTTCAGACCTTCGGGTCCATAGCTAGTAGCTAGATGGCTTCTTCTCTCTTTTTGGATCTCAATACAATGTTCTCCCCCTCTCTCGTGGAGATCTATTCGATGTAATCTTCTTTTTGCGGTGTGTTTGTTGAGACCGATGAATTGTGGGTTTATGATCCAACTTATCTATGAATAATATTTGAATCTTCTCTGAATTCTTTTATGTATGATTGAGTTATCTTTGCAAGTCTCTTCGAATTATCCGTTTGGTTTGGCCAACTTGATTGGTAGTTCTTGCAATGGGAGAAGTGCTTAGCTTTGGGTTCAATCTTGCGGTGTCCTTACTCAGTGACAGAAAGAGTTGCAAGGCACGTATTGTATTGTTGCCATCGAGGATAACAAGATGGGGTATTTATCATATTGCATGAATTTATTCCTCTACATCATGTCATCTTGCTTAAGGCGTTACTCTATTTTTAACTTAATACTCTAGATGCATGCTGGATAGCGGCCGATGAGTGGAGTAATAGTAGTAGATGCAGGCAGGAGTCGGTCTACTTGTCATGGACGTGATGCCTATATACATGATCATACCTAGATAACCTCATAACTATGCTAAATTCTATCAATTGCTCAACAGTAATTTGTTCACCCACCGTAGAATATCTATGCTCTTGAGAGAAGCCACTAGTGAAACCTATGGCCCCCGGGTCTATTCTCATCATATCAATCTCCGTTACTTTATTTTACTTGTTTTGCTTTTACTTTTACTTTGCATCTTTATACCAAAAATACCAAAAATATTATCTCTATCAGATCTCACTCTCGTAAGTGACCCTGAAGGGATTAACAACCCCTAAGCGTTGGTTGCGAGTTGCTACCGTTTTGTGCAGGTATGAGGGACTTGCGCGTGACCTCCTACTGGATTGATACCTTGGTTCTCAAAAACTGAGGGAAATACTTACGCTACTGTGCTGCATCACCCCCTCCTCTTCGGGGAAAACCAACTCTAGCTCAAGACGTAGCAAGAAGCATTTCTAGCGCCGTTGCCGGGGAGGCCTACGCCAAGTCAAGTCAAGATTTACTCTCCCGTCAACGAGCCATTTCTGGCGCCGTTGCCGGGGAGGCCTACGCCAAGTCAAGTCAAGATTTACTCTCCCGTCAACGAGCCATTTCTGGCGCCGTTTCCGGGGAAGCCTACGCAAAAGTCAACATACCAAGTACCCATCACAATCTCTATCTCTCGCATTACATTATTTGCCATTTGCCTCTCGTTTTCCTCTCCCCCACTTCACCCTTGCCGTTTTATTCGCCCTCCTCTTTTTCCCCTTGCCTTTTGTTAGCTCGTGTGTTAGTTTGCTTACCTGTCGCTATGTCGAATTCCTTATCTTCTCCGTTATCTCCCGAGAATGAAGTGCTAAATTTTAAACAAAGGGAGGGAGAAAATCTAAAAGATGCTTGGTATAGAATTTCCAATGCTCAAAATAGATCTACCAGAAAGCAATCTACTTTAGTCCTTCTTCGCAATTTTTATGTAGGTGCTAATCCTTGGTATAGATATATCCTTGATACCATTACTAGAGGGAATTTTTTGGGTAGCCATACTTTTGATTCCTATAATGTTTTAATAGATTTATTTGGCTCACCTCCCCTTTTGGTTAATGGAACTGTGTTAACCTTGGAGCATGTTATGCAAAGGCTTGAAATTATCGAAAACAAAGTTGCTACCATTGAATCCATTGAAAATCTAGATAAAAAGATTCATAATCAAATTACTCAATATGGATCTAAGGAAGGAATTACTTTGAAAAATATTAAGGAGAAGGAACCCATGGTTAATGAAAAAATAAATCTAGACTCTACTCGAATCGATAAACTTGAGGGTATCATTACCAACTTGGGAACTACTTTTTCTTCCGTAAAAAGTACTCCTAGTCCTCCCACTAAAATTTCCAGGTTTATGTATGTTCCTAAAAATAAGGGTGAATCATCTAGTAAGGAAAATGCGGATCTTAAATCTATAAGTATTCACCCCGATCTTTTTACAATCATTAATGAACCATTTGCCATGAATGAATTTTTCGATATTATGCCTAAAAGTTTGATAATCACTAGAAAGAAACAAAATTCTAAAGGAGGTGGATGCCTCATTGAAGAATTGCCTACCAAAGATGGCAATACCTAGATCTATCCTTGCTTTTATGCCTAGCTAGGGGCGTTAAACGATAGCGCTTGTTGGGAGGCAACCCAATTTTATTTTGTGTTTTTTGTTTTTGGTTCTGTTTAGGAATAAATAATCCATATAGATTCTGTTTAGATGTGGTTTTATATTTTAATTAGTGTTTGTGCCAATTTAAACCTATTAGATCTTCTTGGAAGATAGTTATTTGATCTTGCTGCAATTTCCAGAATCTTTGCGCTCAGTGCCCGAATTGTCAAAAATCACCAGAAAGTGATAAAATAGTGATTCGAATTGCTGCTGATCCATAAACAAATTGCCCAGGTCGTCTAATTTTGGTATAATTTTTTGGGTTCCAGAAGTTTGCGTTAGTAACAGATTACTACAGACTGTTCTGTTTTTGACATATTCTGTTTTGCGTGTGTTGTTTGCTTATTTTGATGAATCTATGGCCAGTAAAATAGTTTATAAACCATAGAGAAGTTGGAATACAGTAGGTTTAACACCAATAAAAATAAAGAACAAGTTCACTACAGTACCTTAAAGTAGTCTTTTGTTTTCTTTCTCTAACGGAGCTCACGAGATTTCTATTGAGTTTTTTGTTGTGAAGTTTTCAAGTTTTGGGTGAATTCTTTTGATGGATTATGGAACAAGGAGTGGCAAGAGCCTAAGCTTGGGGATGCCCATGGAACCCCCAAGATAATCCAAGGACACCAAAAAGACAAAGCTTGGGGATGCCCCGGAAGGCATCCCCTCTTTCGTCCACTTCCATCGGTAATTTACTTGGAGCTATATTTTTATTCACCACATGATATGTGTTTTGCTTGGAGCGTCTTGTATTATTTGTGTCTTTGCTTGTTAGTCTACCACAATCATCCTTGCTGTACACACCTTTTGAGAGAGCCATGTATGAATTGAAATTTGTTAGAATACTCTATGTGCTTCACTTATATCTTTTGAGCTTGATAGTTTACTCTATGTGCTTCACTTATATCTTTTTGAGCGTGATAATTTTTGCTCTAGTGCTTCACTTAGATCTTTTAGAGCACGGTGGTGGATTGTTTTAAAGAAACTTGATCTCTCATGCTTCACTTAGATTATTTTGAGAGTTGTTAATAGCATGGTAATTTGCTTAATATTAATATACTTGGTATTCAAGATATGTGAAACTTTCTTTTTAGTGGGTTCAATACTAAGATAAGTTTGATGCTTGATAATTGTTTTGAGATATGGAGGTGATAATATCATAGTCATGCTAGTTGAGTAGTTGTGAATTTGAGAAATACTTGTGTTGAAGTTAGCAAGTCCCGTAGCATGCACGTATGGTTAAAGTCGTGTAACAAATTTGAAGCATGAAGTGTACCTGGCTTGTGCATCCTTATGAGTGGCGGTCGGGGACGAGCGATGGTCTTTTCCTACCAATCTATCCCCCTAGGAGCATGCGCGTAGTACTTGATTTTTGATGACTTCTAAATTTTTGCAATAAGTATATGAGTTCTTTTGACTAATGTTGAGTCCATGGATTATACGCACTTTTACCTTTCCGCCATTTGCTAGCCTCTTCAGACCGTGCATTGCCCTTTCTCACATTGAGAGTTGGTGCAAACTTCGCCGGTGCATCCAAACCCCGTGATATGATATGCTCTTTCACACATAAACCTCCCTATATCTTCCTCAAAACAGCCACCATACCTACCTATCATGGCATTTCCATAGCCATTCCGAGATATATTGCCATGCAACTTCCATCATCATCATCATCATCATGACATGCTTTACTTTTGTCATATTGCCATTACATGATCTTGTAGTTGACACCGTATTTGTGGCAAAGCGACCATTCATTATTTTTCATACATGTCACTCTTGATTCATTGCACCATCTCGGTACACCGCCGGAGGCATTCATATAGAGTCATATCTTGTTCTAGTATCGAGTTGTAATCATTATGTTGTAATCAATAGAAGTGTGATGATCATCATTTTTAGAGCATTGCCCAATCAAAAAAAAGAGAAAGGCCAAAAAGAAAAAAGAAAGGCCCAAAAAAAAGAAGGAGAAAATAAAAAGGGCAATGCTACTATCTCTTTTTCCACACTTGTGCTTCATAGTAGCACCTTGTTCTTCATGTAGTGAGTCTCATATATTGTTCTTCAAAGTAGCACCATGATTTTCATATAGTGAGTCTCATAAGTTGTCTTGTTCATACTAGTGGGAATTTTTCATTATAGAACTTGGCTTGTATATTCCAACGATGGGCTTCCTCAAAATGCCCTAGGTCTTCATGAGCAAGCAAGTTGGATGCACACCCACTAGTTTTCTTTTGTTGAGCATTCTTAGCTCTAGTGCATCCGTTGCATGGCAATCCCTACTCCTTGCATTAACATCAATTGATGGGCATCTCCATAGCTCATTGATTAGCCTCGTTGATGTGAGACTTTCTCCTTTTTTGTCTTCTCCACACAATCCCCATCATCATATTCTATACCACCCATAGTGCTATGTCCATGGCTCGCGCTCATGTATTGCGTGAAGGTTGAAAAAGTTTGAGATTATTTGAGTATGAAACAATTGCTTGGCTTGTCATCGGGGGTATAGAAGTTGGGAACATCTTTGTGTGACGAAAATGAAGCATAGCCTAACTATATGATTTTGTAGGGATGAACTTCCTTTGGCCAAGTTATTTTGAGATGACATAATTGTTTAATTAGTATGCTTGAAGTATTATCATTTTTATGTCAATATGAACTTTTGTCTTGAACCTTTCGGATCTGAATATTCATACCATGATTAAGAAGATTTACATTGAAATTAGGCCAAAGTATCACTCTGCATCAAAAATTCTCTTTTTATCATTTACCTACTCGAGGATGAGCAAGAATTAAGCTTGGGGATGCCTGATACGTCTCCAACGTATCTATAATTTTTTATTGCTCCATGCTACTTTATCTACTGTTTTGGACTATATTGGGCTTTATTTTCGACTTTTATATTATTTTTGGGACTAACCTATTAACCGGAGGCCCAGCCCAGAATTGCTGTTTTTTGCCTATTTCAGTATTTCGAGGAAACAGAATATCAAACGGAGTCCAAACGGAATGAAACCTTCGGGAACGTGATCTTCTCACCGAACGTGATCCAGGAGACTTGGACCCTACTCCAAGAAGTTTTCGGGGAGGTCACGAGGGTGGAGGGCGCCCCCCCCCCCCCCCCCCGGGCGCGCCCCCTGCCTCGTGGGCCCCTCGGAGCTCCACCGACGTGCTCCTTCCTCCTATATATACCTATGTACCCCCATTAGACCAGAGACGGAGCCAAAAACCTAATTCCACCGCCGCAACTTCCTGTATCCACGAGATCCCATCTTGGGGCCTGTTCCGGAGCTCCACCGGAGAGGGCATCCATCATAGAGGGCTTATACATCAACACCATAGCCCTTCTGATGAAGTGTGAGTAGTTTACTTCAGACCTTCGGGTCCATAGCTAGTAGCTAGATGGCTTCTTCTCTCTTTTTGGATCTCAATACAATGTTCTCCCCCTCTCTCGTGGAGATCTATTCGATGTAATCTTCTTTTTGCGGTGTGTTTGTTGAGACCGATGAATTGTGGGTTTATGATCCAACTTATCTATGAATAATATTTGAATCTTCTTTGAATTCTTTTATGTATGATTGAGTTATCTTTGCAAGTCTCTTCGGATTATCCGTTTGGTTTGGCCAACTAGATTGGTAGTTCTTGCAATGGGAGAAGTGCTTAGCTTTGGGTTCAATCTTGCGGTGTCCTTACTCAGTGACAGAAAGAGTTGCAAGGCACGTATTGTATTGTTGCCATCGAAGATAACAAGATGGGGTATTTATCATATTGCATGAATTTATTCCTCTACATCATGTCATCTTGCTTAAGGCGTTACTCTGTTTTTAACTTAATACTCTAGATGCATGCTGGATAGCGGTCGATGAGTGGAGTAATAGTAGTAGATGCAGGCAGGAGTCGGTCTACTTGTCATGGACGTGATGCCTATATACATGATCATACCTAGATAACCTCATAACTATGCTAAATTCTATCAATTGCTCAACAGTAATTTGTTCACCCACCGTAGAATATCTATGCTCTTGAGAGAAGCCACTAGTGAAACCTATGGCCCCCGGGTCTATTCTCATCATATCAATCTCTGTTACTTTATTTTACTTGTTTTGCTTTTACTTTTTACTTTGCATCTTTATACCAAAAATACCAAAAATATTATCTCTATCAGATCTCACTCTCGTAAGTGACCATGAAGGGATTGACAACCCCTAAGCGTTGGTTGCGAGTTGCTACCGTTTTGTGCAGGTACGAGGGACTTGCGCGTGACCTCCTACTGGATTGATACCTTGGTTCTCAAAAACTGAGGGAAATACTTACGCTACTGTGCTGCATCAGCCCCTCCTCTTCGGGGAAAACCAACGCTAGATCGAGACGTAGCACAATGCTCTCCGGTTCAACGAGGGCCACGCCAGCAGGGGCAGGAAGCTCGGCACCGCCTCCGTCCCAAGTCTTGTCTGATTTGTTTGACGCTCTAGCGGCACTGATGTCCGTGGAGGTAGACGCAGCAGCCAGGGATCAGCATGATGCGGAGATTCTAAAGGTGAAAGATCAGATAGCCCAGGCTAAAGCGGACCTGGCAGCAGAGAACGCCAGGATGGCCATAGAGCGGGCCGAGTTGGAAGCACATGCTTATCGGATTAGACTGGATCAGAATGGTTCAGAAGAGGTCATGAGAAGAAGGTACCGATCACGTCTCCCGTTGGTTTATGAACCGCAGAATCTTTTCAACACGCCAGGTGCAGGAGCTGGTAACCAACCCGCGCCAAACCGGGCGGGGGCACCGGAAGCAGGAGCGCCGATTCAGCCACGCACAACAGACCTGCCTCGCCAGAACAACGTTGTATCATCAACACCGCCCGGGCATTATTCCAACCCGTTGGATAATATTGTGGCCGCCGCTTCGCGCCTGGCGGCTCTCCCAACCGACGGCGAATCACCAATTGCAGTGGAAGCGCGTCGGGCCAGGGATCTCCTTCAGACAGCACTGGATCAACAACAAGCGTATTCACATAGCCGTGAGAGGATTCATTCCACTCCCCGTCCAAGCCGGAGTTACAGCAGACACGTGGAAGATGAACCGGTCGTGTCCAGTAGTGCGCGCCACCGAGATTCGCCATGGGGGAACAACCCGGCCGGGGGAGGTGCTAATGCGCAAGATGTTGTGGACCACGGCCACGCACGATGGGAGGCTGAGTTGACAGGTCGACACGAAGCACGACAACATACTCCGGTTCACCCTACTACCTCCATGGAGCCAGGGGTAATGTTCAGTTCCCTAGGGGTACCATGTTTAACTCCCGCATTGCATAATGTGCGATTGCCCAGGGATTTCAAGGGACCTCGTAAGCTACCAAATTACATCGCTGATTTGCAGCCAGAGGCGTGGGTGGAGAGCTATGAGATGGCAATGGAGATGTTAGATGTGGATGAGGCGGTATGTGCTAAATATTTCACCATGATGCTGGAAGGAACAGCTCGCACTTGGTTGAGGAGCTTGCCAACCAACTCTATCGATTCATGGGCCGAATTAAAGCGCCGATTTATCCAGAACTTCAAGGATACGTGCAAGCAGACGATGTCAATTGTAGATCTGGCCGCTTCTGTCCAAGAGGAACGGGAGTCCACGACCCATTGGGTTAAACGGGTCTCGATGATTTTGCATTCATCAGCTCGTATTAATGCAGACACCGCAGTATTAACGTTAGAGGGCACTTGCCTTTTCAAGCCATTGAAACAGAAGTTGGGAAGGCTCAAACGTCATTGCAACGACATGTCAACACTCATGGCCGCTTTAGTTAAGTATGCCGATTTAGATAATACCAAGGATCCGGATTCAGAGGAGGACAAACCAGAGAAGGGAAAGAAGAACGGCGGTGCAAAAGGGCAGCACCACAACCAAGGGGGCCATGGGAATAACAGTAAGCGTAAAGCGGATAATTCAGATTTGGTGGCTAACACAAATTTGCAGCGTCGCAAAGGTAAAACGCCCCAGCGCGGTGGAGGGATGAATCTGGAGCATTTGTTAAACCAGCCCTGCCCGAAGCATGGAACCAAGGAGGCCCCTTCCACACATCTTTGGAAGGATTGTCACATAATGAGGGAGTTCAAAAATTCTGATTTATACCGGTATGATCAGGATCCACCGGGCGGTTCAGGCCCAGGTTTCCATGGGGGCGGCGGTTCAAGCTCTGGATTTCAGAACAACCAGGGCCATCAGAACAACCATGGTAGTAACCAGCAGAATAACCAAGGGAATCAACCACAGTCAGGTTACCAGAGTCACCCCAAACAGTTGAACAACGAACAGTATCATGTGTTCACTACTAGCCTGTGCAAGCGGGATCAGAAACTTCACAAGAGGGCAGTCAATACTGTTGAACCGGCCGTACCACATTATCTACGATGGTCGGAGCAACCCATTGTATGGAGCAGAGAGGATCACCCGCCCCGGGTTGACAATCCGGGTCAACTAGCTTTGGTGGTAGCCCCTCAGGTGGGGGGCTATAAGTTTACCAAGGTTCTGATGGATGGAGGGAGCAATATCAATGTCCTGTACTATGAGACTTTCCGTCACATGGGATTGACAGATAAGAGTCTTAAACCGCCGAACACTATTTTTCATGGTGTAGTACCAGGTAAATTGGCATACCCTGTGGGAAAGATCGCTTCGGAAGTCGTGTTTCGAGATGAGCTTGATTCTAGGTCTGAGACGTTGACCTTTGAGGTGGTGAAAATCCAGAGTCCATATCACGCACTATTTGGACGGCCGGTGTCGTGGAATTGTCACGGCAGATGTCCTTAGTGTCAGGACTTAGTCGCGAGGCCAACGCAACTATGTGGTAGCTTGAGAGGGGTTCAGTGGGACGAGAGACGCGATGTTTTACCCAGGTTCGGCCCCTCACGGTGGAGGTAAAAGCC
This sequence comes from Triticum aestivum, assembly GCF_018294505.1. Taxonomy (NCBI): domain Eukaryota; kingdom Viridiplantae; phylum Streptophyta; class Magnoliopsida; order Poales; family Poaceae; genus Triticum; species Triticum aestivum. The sequence continues at coordinate 647,324,294 of NC_057812.1, read as the reverse complement.
TACATCCTGCTTCATTGATATTGATGATGATGATCACAGTTACAAGAGTGCTCTATCTTGAGAGCTATTGTCTAAACCTAACTTGTCCAACTTGTGGAACTTGTGAATCTTGTCCCTTTCGGGGAGCCCTGCCCCTCCTTATATATGTTGAAAGGGGCGGTTTACATGTGGAGTCCTATTAGAATTAGGACTAGTCTATCTCTAATACAAACCGGATACAAGTCCAGGTCTTAGCTCCTTGTAAGATAATGTTCCTCATGCCTTTCCTCTTAAACCGGCCCACCGTTAAACGTGAACTGGCCTTCTGGGCTTTGGGCCTTGTCATCCGTCGATCCCGCGCGTCGGATTACCTGTGAGTCATAATGACCAGGTGGGTTGCTTGTAAACCGCCAGGTCAGGGCGGGTCGCCAGTAACTCGCCAAGTGTCAGCGGGGTCTTCAGATAAACCGCCAAGTCCGGCCGGGTTAACTTCCGGCCGGTTTACACCGCGGGGTATATCCCCAACATTAGCCCCCAAGTTTAGCTTGGATTTATTCATGGTAAACTTATGCTGCAAAATAAACACAAGAACAAATTTGACAGGTTATGCTCCGGGTTAAGAATTTTTGTAAACCGGTACCTGATCATCCTTAAGTCCTTGTTATTTCCTCCTTCTGGGAAATCCGGGTCAACAGACCAGCTTCATAATCAGTTTGCCGACATTGGCTTGTCACCGAGAAATATTGTGAAGAATAACTCCTTTGACTCAGCTCCGCCGGTTTGAGAAATATGGGTCTGAAAATACTTATCTGATATTCAGCCGGTTTGAAGATGTAAAACTTGCCGGTTTAATATTCCGAAAATGGCTAGTTTATAAATATTGATGGCGCCGGGTCATAATTGTTGTCGACACCGGGTCATGTAATTGATCTTCCTGATTTGCTCAAAACTAATAAAATGAAGATGTTCCTCCTTTATATGCATAATACCTGTAGCCCCCCAAGTCTTAAGAGGAGAACATAGTGATAACTTAAGACTTGCTCCAATAAGTGTTTCAACCTTGAAGAAATCCGGTTTGTTCATCTCAATCATATAAACTGAATACTCCATATATATAGCGCCCAAGTGACGGGCTGTCATGCTTGTAGCAACCTGGGACTTGCAATTGCTTATAAAAACTTCAATCAGTGTAGCCCCCAAGGGCCGGGTCATTATGCAATAATTAGCAGGGATTTTATAAGTATAATCATGTAGACTTGAGTAGTGATGTGTATCCCCCAAGGGCCGGCTTAGTAAGATAATACTGAACCGGGACTTGATATATACTTCAATGAAAATAACATCTTATAATGTAGCTTCCATCATAGGGCTTGAACCCACGTCCACAAGGTTAAGAGCTTTGTGCTTTACCAACTGAGCAATGGATCCTTCAATATTATGGACGAAAACTTGTGTACCTTGAATTGTTGACAGGAGCAATTGGTAGCCCCCAAGGGCCGGCTCATTATAATATGATGAATCGGGTCTTCAGTAAGACTAGTAAAAATGACTTTGCATTAGCCCCCAAGTGTCATGATGCATGCTTGCAGCGACATGAGACTTGCATGTAATCTCAATTTGAATAATGTAGCCCCCTAGTGCCGGGTTGTAAGCCTGCAGCGACTCGGGACTATTCCTTCCATTGTAGAATAAATCATATGCTTTGATAAAATAATAGACATTGCGCTATAGCGACTTTGAAAACCTTAATAATAAAAATACAACCATGTTGGCTATTCAAGATAATATAATCCGGTATGAAAACCTTATTCATTCAATATCACAATGAAATTTCAGCCAAGTTTGGTATTTGAATAATATAACCCAATGATTTATAAGCACATGATTCCAATGGCGCAATCCAAATATATACTGGCGACTTATAGTCCAAAGCCAGGCCGGTTTAATAAACACCGGTGATTTATAATCATTCTTTATTCAACCTGTTTCTGCATACAACAATTTTAAAGTGTCCTGGCGGTTTACCACCGGACGGGTCATAATGCCCAACATATAACCTGGGTTTATAACCAAGGCTGCATTTAGAATAATCAAATATGAAATATATCATACCTGTGACATTGAATCACATCGTTGGTTTACCAACTTCTTTTTTAGTAAGGGTGATAACCCAAATCTCGAGTACTGATAACTCCTTCCATATTGTGCCGGTTTATGATAAAACCGTGCCGGGTTGTGATAAACACTGTGTTACTCCATAAGAGGATGTTAACAACAAGGATCAAACCGGGCAAATAGTCTCCGGATTGATGTGAACTGTGTTCCGTCAATTGATTGGTTAAAAAACTTTGTCGGTTTAAAAAACGCAATAAAAAGCAAAAAAAACCCTTCAAAGAAAAGTGTAAATCAAATGCAATGACAAAACCGTTGCAAAAAAGGTTTATTTGAGCTGATCAGATGGTGTTACCATGGCCGAACACGACCAAGCTCCCGTTAGGTGTAACTATGGTTCTAGTCAGCCAGGTCCCCAAATGAAACCGTGGCATTTATGCCGATCAAGTGGCATGGTCATGGTTCGGGTTCGACCAAGCCCCCAAGTGATTCTGTGGCCTTAGGCCGATCAAGAGGCATGACTGGTTCAGACGTGACCAAGTCCCCAAGTGATCTGGTGGCTCTCGCCCATCAAGAGGCGTGACCATGGTTTAGACGTGACCACAAGTCCCCAAGTGATGTTGTGGCTTTACGCCTATCAAAAGGTGTTGCTATGGTTCGGATACGACCAAGCCCTCAAGTGATCAATAATATGATAAATCAATAAGGCAGGATACCCATGTTTGAACCGCGCATCATGGTAGCAGGTTCTCTTTGGCACCCTTTAACTTTTTGCAAGAAAAAAAATTCTTCTTGAACCAGGATTTTTTAAACCGGATATTGAGAGCTTCAAAGCTTTGTGCGAGACATCTTCCCCTTGAACCGGATTTTAAACCGGAATCCTTCTTTTTAAGCCGGAAATTTTCTAACGGTCTTTAAATTTGCACCAATATGGTGGTTTAGGGTCCTGCATTAAACAACTTTGCAAACCGGAGTAATTGCTCTTTTAAAGAAGGCAATATAAAATATATTGGATGGGTTTCACCTGATATACCATGCCAGTAATTATCCACTGCGGAGTTGATGATCACCATGGTGAAGTTAAGATCAATCATGTCCGAGTCGGCCGCGGCAGCCGGCAGATGAGTCAGCCGCGACATTATAAGCCGGTGCAGATGAGCGAGGCATCCTCCATGTTGTAAGCTGGCACGGACACATGAACCTGCCGCGTGGGCGGGCGGGCGAGTCGTCCATGGCGTGAAGCCGAACTTGCATCTACGGTACAACACCACCCCTTTTCCTTTTAACAGTCGCCCTGCATAATAATATTTACAGGCCAGAGTAATTGTTCTCTGATGGAAATAATATGTATTGATAAAATAGACTCGGATGGATATCACCTGGCATTTTTTATCGGATGATATTGATGGTGCAAACCAAACTTAGATAACCGGGTCCGCTAGATAACTGATGTGTCCATGCAAACCGGACTCCCGGGTTAACAATTTAGCGTGTGTCCACCAAGGATCGAGCGCGTTGCGAGTGCTAGTACAACTTCTGCATGCCTACTTTTCCGCTTTGTCTCTATGATCTTTCTTCAGACGGACTATACCAATTGCTCCGCACACGGCAGGCGGCCACAAGGTTCATCCTCCTGTCAGACCACACTCATCCTGGTCGGGCCCGCTTACCGGCAGTATGTCCTTATCTCCTGCGAAGGCACTGGTTTCACCGCTATCTCCATGGCAACCAGCCCGGTGGGTTAGCATAGGATTTGACGCTGAAGCCGGATAAACCGCCCGGCGGTTTAGGAGACTGGCGGCGGGTTGGAAAGCACCGGTGCAGCGGAGGCTTGGGGCGTTGACGCAGCACCAAAGGCGCACCAAGGCGAGGCCGACGAGGTGTACAGAGGCAGCTCGCAAGTGGCCTCAGGTGTCTCATGATGCGGGATCTTGTGCAGAAGATGGCCGGTTCACCGGGGCTTGGCGGTTTGAAGAGCCGGTTTACGCCTGTTGACTCTGAGTTGGACTAATGTTCAGTAAACAACTCGAAGCGTAGCCACGGCCATATCCGTTTTTGAGTAGTAGCCGGCTCCCTGATGCTTTGATCAGACAGTTTCCGTTCCTCTCGTTTCCATCAGGTGATGAGTACTAGCAGTAATAACTTACCCAATCTCCGGGTAACTTGCCGCAACACCTGATCATCTCGGAATTTGAACAGACAATTTGCCTTGCCTCTGTTCCTAATGACAGCTCAACACACATCGACCCGGATTCGACGGATCACCTTGCGTCGGCGGCGCAGAGCAGAGCTCCAAACCCTCAGTGGCAGCTTACTCGCTACGGGCAACTTGGCAACAGAGTAGACTCCTTTGAAAAACTTGCCGTACAGATTACTCCTTCCCAAAAAAACAGAGTTTTCCTGTAGACCATATTTAAGTATCCAAATAACAGTAGTAGCAGCAGCAGACTTTAACAGGTCACTTTATGAAACCGCGTTGGGATTTGGTCCTTGTCTCCTCACGCGCGCGCTGATATGGATTATTCTGACCCGCCATGCAGCTATAGAAAATTCCTGTCAGCCTTGACGATACGTAGCAAAAATTGATCTCCAAATCGGATTCGACGGGCCGCATCGTATCGGCAACGCACAGAACATCAAACTCTAACTTCCTTTTAACTCCTGCCGAACTCGGCGACTTGCAGTAATGCCAAAGCAAAAATTAATCTTCTGTTGGTTTCGACGGATCGCCAAAGACGGGTGCGGCGAACGAGCCGCAAAACCCTAAATTTATTTCATTTAAAATCTTAGTATATGCTCTTCCGACTGCTCGTTGTTGATGCAGATCCTTTCTTTATCTGAAAAATTACAAAACTCTTCGATCCCTGGAAAAATCCCTTCAAGAACTCAACACCACCGTGCGCAAGCCCCACGGTGGGCGCCAACTGTCGTGGAATTGTCACGGCAGATGTCCTTAGTGTCAGGACTTAGTCGCGAGGCCAACGCAGCTATGTGGTAGCTTGAGAGGGGTTGAGCGGGACGAGAGAGGCGATGTTTTACCCATGTTCGGCCCCTCACGGTGGAGGTAAAAGCCTACATCCTGCTTCATTGATATTGATGATGATGATCACGGTTACAGGAGTGCTCTATCTTGAGAGTTATTGTCTAAACCTAACTTGTCCAACTTGTGGTACTTGTGAATCTTGTCCCTTTTGGGGAGCCCTGCCCCTCCTTATATATGTTGAAAGGGGCGGTTTACATGTGGAGTCCTATTAGAATTAGGATTAGTCTATCTCTAATACAAACCGGATACAAGTCCAGGTCTTAGCTCCTTGTAAGATAATGTTCCTCATGCCTTTCCTCTTAAACCGGCCCACCGTTAAACGTGAACCGGCCTTCTGGGCTTTGGGCCTTGTCATCCGTCGATCCCGCGCGCCGGATTACCAGTGAGTCATAATGACCAGGTGGGTTGCTTGTAAACCGCCAGGTCAGGGCGGGTCGCCAGTAACTCGCCAAGTGTCAGCGGGGTCTTCAGATAAACCGCCAAGTCCGGCCGGGTTAACTTTCGGCCGGTTTACACCGCGGGGTATATCCCTGACAGCCGGCTTACGCGAAGTTCATGGCGAGACCCTGTTATGTTTATCTACAGCTCAAAATGTCGGGTTATAAGGGGACGATCACAGTACATGGGAGTCGAAAGATTGCCTTGGATTGCGAGGAAGGTGAGCGGCCTATGCTGAATCGGTTTGTGCAACAGAGGAGCTAAAATTCTATAAAGACAATGTTGATCCGGCGGACATGACCCCTCTGAAGAAACCTACGACTGAGCATGACCCGGCCCTGACATTCAAACTGGCTAATGAGACTAAACTTGTTGACTTCGTCCCTGGCGATTCATCCAAGCAGTTTAGTATCAGTGCAAATCTGGATCCGAAATAGGAAAGCGCGCTCATCAAGTTCATCCATGACAACCGGGACATCTTTGCATGGAAACCTTCTGATATGCCAGGTGTACCGAGGGAACTCGCTGAGCACACTCTAAATATTGATCCTAAGTTTAAACCGGTCAAGCAGTACCTTCGCCGTTTTAACGAAGAAAGACGCAAGGCCATCGGCGAAGAGGTAGCCCGGCTACTGGCAGCTGGGTTTAGTGTCGAAGTGTTTCATCCCGAATGGTTGGCTAATCTGGTGCTTGTTCTTAAGAAAAATGGCACTTGGCGTATGTGTGTGGACTACACTGATTTGAATAAAGCTTGCCCGGCAGATCCTTTTGCTCTCCCGCGTATTAATCAGATCATTCATGCAACTGCGGGTTGTGAGCGCATGTGTTTCCTGGATGCATATTCCGGTTATCATCAGATTAAAATGGTAGTTAAGGACCAGGAGAAGACAGCCTTCATCACCCCCTTTTGAGCTTTCTGCTATGTTTCTATGCCCTTTGGGCTCAAGAGTGCCCAAGCAACCTACCAGCGTTGTGTGCAAAATTGTCTTCACAAGCAGATCGGGCGTAATGTTCATGCTTATGTGGATGATATTGTGGTGAAGTCCAGGAAGCAGGAAACCCTGATAAATGGTCTCAAGGAAACGTTCGACAATCTTCGGGTTTATAAAATGATGCTCAACCCGGACAAATGCGTTTTTGGTGTTCCAGCAGGCAAACTCTTGGGTTTTCTTGTGTCTAACAGAGGTATTGAGGCAAATCCGGAAAAGATCAAAGCAATCACATCCTTGGCTAAGCCGGCGTGTATCAATGATGTTCAGCGTCTGGCGGGCCGGATTGCATCCCTCAGCCGATTTATCAGCCGTTTGGGAGAGAAGGCGATTCCCCTGTATCAGATGTTGAAGAAAACAGATAAATTCGTCTGGAGTGACGCCGCCAATGCGGCATTCAAGGAATTGAAGCGGTAGCTAGCTGAACCACGAGTCCTCGCTGCTCCAGTTGATAATGAACCTTTATTGTTGTACGTGGCTGCCAATGCCCGAGCGGTCAGTGTGGCGATTGTGGTTGAGCGTAAGGTGGCCGGAAAAGAATATCCGGTTCAACGACCAGTTTATTATATCAGTGAAGTACTGATCGAATCAAAGCAAAGATATCCGCATTGGCAGAAGCTAGTGTATGGATTTTTTATGGCAAGTAGGAAACTCAAGCAATATTTTCAAGGCCATCCTATTACAGTGGTTAGTTCTTCTCCCTTGGGCGATATAATCCAGAATAGAGAGGCAACTGGCTGGGTTGCGAAGTGGGCGATCGAGCTTGGTCCCCATGGTTTGAAGTATACACCCCAAACAGCCATCAAATCTCAGGCGCTTGTGGACTTCATCAATGATTGGACCGAGTTACAGGCACCAGAAGACAAACCGGATAATACATACTGGACCATTCACTTTGATGGATCCAGGCAGCTGGAAGGCTCGGGGGCTGGAGTTGTCCTCACTTCCCCTCGAGGAGATAAGATTTGTTATGTTCTCCGCTTAATGTTTCCTTGTACTAACAATGCAGCGGAGTACGAGGCCTTACTCCACGGCCTTCGTGTAGCTAAGGAAATGAACTTAAGCCGGGTTCGATGCTTTGGAGATTCTGATCTGGTGGCTCAGCAAGTTCTGGTACTTGGGATTCTAAGGACCCGCTCATGTCGGCTTATAGGCGCGAGGTGGATATTGTGGCAGGTCACTTTAAGGGTTATCAGATGGAGCACATGGACCGGCGCAAGAATGAAGCAGCAGATGCTCTAAGCCGGCTGGGATCTCAGCGTAAGCCAGTACCACCTAATACCTTTCTAGATATCTTGCATAACCCATCTGTAAAGTTGCCTACATAGGAGGATTTAGCTGTTCCTGATCCGGAGGCCCAGTTGGTAGCCGTTTTGCATGACACTCCGGATTGGACGGTTCCATATTTGGCGTATCTAAACCGGGGCGAATTACCAGAAGACGAACTTTTCGCCAGGCAGATAGTCCGGCGGTCCAAGTCTATGGTTGTTCACAATGGTGAGTTGCACCGTTCTAGCGTTTCAGGCGTATTCCAACGTTGTGTTTCTCCTGAAGAAGGACAAGAGATTCTACGGGAAATCAATGAAGGGGATTGCGGTCACCATGCCGGCTCAAAGTCCTTGGTTGCTAAGGCGTTCCGACACGGGTTCTACTGGTTGACAGCTCATTCTGATGCGGAAGACTTGGTAAAGCGGTGTGACGCTTGTCAAAAAATTTCACGTCGAGCTCATGTTCCTGCTCAAGAGTTACGCATGATCCCCATCACTTGGCCGTTTGCTACTTGGGGGCTTCATATGGTTGGACCCTTTAAGCGTTCTAAGGATAAGAAGACCCACCTATTGGTGGCGGTTGACAAGTTCACCAAATGGGTTGAAGCGGAGCCCGTCAGTAAATGTGATGCAGCCATGGTGGTTCAATTTCTCAAAAAGATTATTTTCCGTTTCGGCTTTCCACATAGCATCATCACAGATAATGGTATGAACCTTTCTAAAGGTGAGATGGAGGAGTTCTGCCAACGAGAGCACATCTGGCTTGATGTAGCGTCTGTGGCTCACCCCAGTCTAATGGTCAAGCTGAGAGGGCGAATCAAGAAATCCTGAAGGGTATCAAGCCTCGGCTCATGGTCCCTTTGAAGCGGACGCCGGGTTGTTGGGTGGAAGAATTACCATCTGTGTTATGGAGCATAAATACCACCCCAAACCGATCAGGGGAAATATACACCCTTTTTCCTGGTCTATGGGGCTGAGGCTGTCCTCCCAAGTGATATTCGTCACGACTCGCCCCGGGTCGCGAATTATGTTGAAGCGGACAACGAGCAAGCACGCCAAGAGGCGCTGGACCTGTTAGATGAGAAGCGAGACATGCCTTTGGCTCGGTCAGCGGTTTATCAACAAGACCTGCGGCGTTATCACAGCTGCCGGGTTAAGACAAGAACCTTTCAAGAAGGCGATTTGGTACTTCGGCTCATTCAAGACCAAACTGATATGCACAAGTTATCCCCACCTTGGGAAGGGTCTTTTGTGGTCAGCAAAAATCTGCACAACGGATCATACTACCTCATTGACGTTCGAGAAGACTCACGTAGCTCTGAGGAGGAGACCCGGCGGCCATGGAACATAGCTCTCTTACGGTCTTATTACACTTGAAGCCACATGCTTTTCATATGTACATATTTCAACAATGTATATATTATGATCAATATAATAAACCGGCATCCTTGCTATCAAGCAGGGTCTCCGCCGTTTTTTCCTTCAAATATCTGTTAACTTGGGGGCTTCAGCTAATAACACGAAGTACTACCTGTTAGCCCGGCAACCATGCCACCATCTAGCTGGGGAGCTTCACACCCAAGGGGCCAAAGAGGGATTGATTGCGCAAAGCACGACTCAAACATAGGCACCCATTGAGCACATCTCACAAAGTTACTTGGGGGCTCTTTGTGTCAAATACCAAAGAGTTTGAAAGGACCCTTGTAGTTGGGTATCGACCCACGGCTTGGAAGCCTGGTGTATTCACCTAAAACCCCGGGTTAACCTACCTTCATCAAGTAAGCCACTCCTATCCAGGTAATCCTGGCATGACCCGTCGAACGTTTGACAGTTACTCTCATTGAGACCCTGAACTTGTCAAAGTTAAAACGATGATTGGTTAGTTGGAGGGCCATCTTAAAAGGCTTTGTCAAAATGGTTTAACTCAGTGGCCTAGCAGCCCATGAAAAGCCTCGATTTGGGCCTGGCAGCCCATGAAAAGCCTCGACTACGGTTTTTTGTTTGCTTTTTTGCCAAGTTTTTGTTTTTCATAAGGTCTACGTTAAACCAGAGTTTTTTTAACCCGGCATGGCTTACGGATCTTCTGTTAAAGTATACAATTAAAGATAATCCGGCATCATTCAAAACCGGTCTGGCTTTGACACTTTGTCTCCAGCAATCGGACGGTGTTCATCACAACCCGGTTCTATATCATGTATATATACCAACATGGCATGGTGGAAGTTGGGTTTTCACCCTTCTTCAAATCACCATTGGTAAACCAACAGCAATGTTTTATATCACAGGTATGATTTATTATTGCTGCAACCGTAGTTGCTTACCAAGTTGTGTTGGGTATTTTGACCCATCCGGTGGTAAACCGCCTAGACAGATTTTCCTTATGCAGGCACAGGGATTGCATAATATTGTAAAAATACATAATCCAGTACTAAAATTCTCATGACAAATCAACGCAAAGTGTATCCCAGTGCGCGAGGACAACGGATCAAAGTATTTTCACTAGCTTATTACAAGGCGCTTGAAGGCCCAAAATATGGTATTTCCAGCAGAACAAGGTTTATGGAGCATCACTCTGATTGCCGGATCAAGTCTCATTACCATGTTGATGCGAAGTTGATGGGTCATCTGGCGTCGGCTCAGCCTCCTCCTCCCCACCTAGCGGCTGGAAGTTTGTAGTGGTCCAGTCAATCCAGGTTAAGGCCTGAAGGATAGCTTCTTCACTGATAAGTTCTGACGGATCAATGTCATGGGCATAAGTGTGCTTACGGATTCCTGGAATAAGATTTTGCGCCTCCGGAATGACAGGGTTAATCCGTTTGTTGTTGGCATCACAATAAGACCGGTGAACCATCAAGTTAGCATCTTCTGCCAGCTGACTTGCCAGAGGACACATTTCCCTTGTCACTCTTTTAAGGGTTGCATCATCAAAATCTGCTCCGTTTTCTTGTGTGCTTGGAAAGCCTTTGGCAAGGTCAACCGGATCCAAGTCAGCTATCCATGCTTTGGCTCGGGTAAGTGCCAACAAAGCGCCGACCTTGGCAGCAGATCGCTTCACCTCTTCTAGTTGTGCTGGTACCATGGATAGCCTTGCCAGAGTGTCCTTGATCAGTGTTGGGGCCGGATTGTCATAGGATGCTGCGCGGATAACCCGTTGAGCACCGGTGTATAGTTGTTCAAGAAGAGTATATGCTGCTTTTAGCTTCATCCGTACATCTGAGCCCAGATGAGTAATGCGGCTACCTGCAACGGTTTAAGAATTTCATATTTCAACCGGCACCTTACAAGATGGATATTTCAGATACCTTGCGAGGAGTACTTACCAAATATTGCGGAAGTCATGGCGTTCACTTGACGCTTCAACCCAGAAAGTTCTTCTGCCACCGGTTTAAGAGCAGATTCGGCATTTTCAGCCCGTTTCAGCAATGTGCCCTTCTCAGTGTCCCAATTGCCATGTTCCATCTTGAATTCTTCCTTCAGTCGTTCTATGGAAGTTAAAGCGGCGCGAAGTTCATCTTTGGCTTTAGATGATTCTTCTTGATGAGATTTGATACTCTCTTGAAGATCAGCAATCTGCGTCCGTTGATGGTTTATGTCAGCCTGCCAACATCAGAGGAGCACATCAATATTTTATCAAAAGTCCTAAGGATTCATACAAGTTTCAATCCTGGCACTTGGGGACTAATGCGGATTACTTCTTTCTTACTACTTATTCAAAGTCACTCAGGGCCAGGAACTCGCCAATGGAGGACATTTTTTGAAGCTAAAGCGCCGGCGGTGACATATTCATTGATTTGCGTCTCGGTGATCCGAGACGGAACCCAGTTGCAAGCAGCAAATTGTTTCGTCATCTTACAAAGTCTGTAAAAGGAAAAGGACGGTTTACAATTGGTGGTTCGTACATGTTTGTCAAATATTAAACCGGCAATTCAAGGTATACCTATAACGTGAACCGGGCATGGTTGTTCAAAATCTAGATGGCGGTTTAAGAGTGGGCTAATGACATACGGCGGATTATCAACACTAAAGGATAAACCGCCCTTTGGAGACAGAACCCCAAACTGAGAATTTGTTAAGTATTGCGGAAACAAGTTTCATAAGATGGTGATATAATTTTGGATCTACCATTGTTCAAGAGAAAAGTTTTTCTGAGCTATACAATGGTGTTTAACAGAACAGAGAAGATTCAGATAAGGATTTATACAGGAACAGTAAGATGCTGTAGTATGGCAGATTAAAGCTACAGATCCGGCTGCAAGGGGAAATTATCAGGTCTATCTAGATTCAATACGATGCTAAAGGAAAAGCAGAGGAAGGACCGATGAACATTGACGAACACTGAAGAAGTCTCGAAACCCTAATGCAGATTCAACAAATAGCAGGGAAGGAGTATGTACTAGGGACACGCAGCGGTAGAGTATTTTTAGAGATCTGGTACGAATAGGGTGATGCAACGGCCTGGTTGGTGCGGACTGGAAGATCAACGACGGTGGTGGCGACGATACTTGAGGTCTTCAGGTCGCGAGGAGGAAGACGATGCGGTTTGGAAAGGGGGGAAATGGAAGGCGCCCCGATCTTATTTATAAGGGAAGTAGGATAAAACAGGAGGCGCGAAAATTGAGGAATCGGAAGCGGCAAAAGAGGATGCAGCTGTCGCCTCGATCTTCGGGAATTAATTAAAGAGAAGGGAATCTTTATAAAAAAATTATATACAGGGATGACGTCACAATGATTTACTACAGTAACAGAAGATGACGTCATGGCGATTCCTCAAAGTTCACAGGGAGAAGACAATATGGCGGTTTACAAGAATTGCCAGAAATTCAAGGATTGAAGATTGACATGAACAGGTTCAAATCAATCTGGGGCCTAATGTTGAGGATATAACCACTAAGGGTAAACCGCCCAGGAGGGGCCGGTTCACCTTCACCTATACTGAAGCCCAAGGGAACCCAGAAGTTGGCGCTTTACGGATGAGGCTTAGAGGCCTAGAGCCCGCAAGCGATTTAGGGCCCATGATAGTAAACCGCCATGATTGTATAAACTTGCATTGTAAGATAGGAAAGAAGAGACCGAGGCGGACACTTGTATGAGCCAGCCTCGGGACTCTGTAGACCGGCCGGGGTCCTCCTGAGTATATAAAGGGGTGACCCGGCGGCGGTTTAGAGACAGAGAACAACAGCTCGAGAGCCAGACAAAGCGGATTCGCTCCCTGGCCTTCGAAACCCTAGCAATACCAATCACAACTAGATGTAGGCTTTTACCTTCATCGAAGGGGCCGAACTAGTATAAAACTCTCGTGTCCCCTTGTCCGGTTTAACCCCTTCAAGCTAACCCGTAGCGATGGCTCCACGACTAAGTCCTTTCCTGAGGACATTGGCCGTGACAATTCCATGACACCTCCTGTGTGCGGGGGACGAGGCAAAATAACCTTTTCCACAGCTCGAAATGAGCCTCGCAGCCCAGGAATAACTCGCAGAGGGCAACATAGCCGGCGATGTGTAATATGGAAGCAGGGGTGAAATTATGCAGTTGGAGGCCGTAAAACTCCAGGAGCCCGCAGAGGAACGGATGAATTGGAAATCCGAGTCCCCTTAATAAGTAAGGAACAAGGCATACCTGCTCCCCCGTAGAGGGGCTGGGGAAGCTCTCCGCTTGCTCCGCGCCATTGTAGGTGGCGAGCCCGGCTCGGACGGGAACCATATACGCTAGAGGGAGAAATCCCTTAGTCTGCAGTTCGACTAATCTACTATGTGGGACAGAACACCTCTCCCAATCACCGGGCTTAGGGCTACGGGGGAGGGAGGAGGAGCTGCGGAGGTCGGTCATGCTGGAGTGGATTTTTTCGAAGCACATTCCGATGGATTCTCGCTGGGGGAGGATGATATTGATTGGATCTAAGAATCCTCATCCCTTTAATAGACAATTTATTTATCTGGCTAGGGGGGCGAATGTAAAAACGCGCTGGCTCCTCGTATTCATTCGACGCGTGGGAGATAGCCCTTATTGGGCGCAGAAGCCAAGAGGTCCAACATTTATGGGGCCGGACACTGCTTAACACGCATTCAAAATTTGGAGAAGAACCCGCCTTGCAATACCGAAGACAATACTGCGTGTCGGACTTGACGTCATTGAAGCCTGGTTCGGGGGCTACTGAGGGAGTCCTGGATTAGGGGGTATCCGGACAGACGGATTATATCCTTTGGCCGAACTGTTGGACTATGAAAATACAAGATTGAAGACTTCGTCCCGTGTCCGGATGGGACTCTCCTTGGCATGGAAGGCAAGCTTGGCAATACGGATATGTAGATCTCCTTCCTTGTAACTGACTCTGTGTAACCCTAGGCCCCTCCGGTGTCTATATAAACCGGAGGGTTTTAGTCCATAGGACAACATACAATCATACCATAGGCTAGCTTCTAGGGTTTAGCCTCTCTGATCTCGTGGTAGATCAACTCTTGTACTACTCATATTATCAAGAATAATCAAGCAAGACGTAGGGTTTTACCTCCATCAAGAGGGCCCGAACCTGGGTAAAACATCGTGTCCCCTACCTCCTGTTACCATCCGCCTTAGACGCACAGTTCGGGACCCCCTACCCGAGATCCGCCGGTTTTGGCACCGACAACCCCGCTGCCATGGGAGAGTAGGACAAAAGATGCCATGCAAGTTCTTTTCCATAAGCATGTATGACTATATTCGGAATACATGCCTACATTATATCAATAAACTGGAGCTAGTTCTGTGTCGCCCTAGGTTATGACTGTCACATGATGAACCGCATTCGGCATAATTCTCCATCACTGATCCATTGCCTATGAGCTTTCCATATATTGTTCTTCGCTTATTTACTTTCCCGTTGCTATTGTTATCATCACTACAAAATACCAAAAGCATTGCTTTTACTACTGTTACCTTTTGTTACCGTTATCACTACTATCATATGACTTTGCTACTAAACACTTTGCTACAGATATTAAGTTTCCAGGTGTGGTTGAATTGACAACTCAGCTGCTAATACTTGAGAATATTCTTTGGCTCCCCTTGTGTCGAATCAACAAATTTGGGTTGAATACTCTACCCTCGAAAACTGTTGCGATCCCCTATACTTGTGGGTTATCAGGAAAATGTACCAAGGTGGTTCCTCAAGGAAGCAAGGACCAAGGCTCGCGATACGTGAGCCGTACGATGAACCACCGAGGGAAGCTCAAGTGCGGCCTTGTGAATGGCCGTCAGAGGAGTTTATGGTCCAAGCAGGCATCAAGGATGAATTTGACGTATGTGCGTAATGCTGATCTTGAGGGCTTCATGTCAGATAAGTGCCCACAATACTACTATTTAACTGATTCCTTTGTGAGAAGGTTTAAATTTACATCCTCGCGCAATTCTCACAGTGTTTTATTTGATATTTATGAGAAATCATATACCATGGACCTAGAAGATTTTAACACTACTTGCAAACTCCCGCACTAGGGCAATGTTAGTGAACCTCGCAAATCTGAATATAAAGACTTTCTTGCTAGTATCACTGTGGGGGAATCTAGGGAAATCACACAAGCTACCATGGGGAGCATTCATTTCCCATCCATACATTATTTTGCATTCTTCATTGGTAGATGCATTAACGGTAAAGATGAGGCTTGTCACATGTGCGTTCCAGATCTTAGTGTCCTCAAGAGTGCGGTATTAGGTGATAAACAATATAACTTGGGGGCCATTGTTGCACGAAGGTTGCATCTTAACGGTATAAGTGGAGATTTGTTTGGTGGAATTTATGCAACTCGTGTAGCTAATTATCTTAATATACCCATACATGGAAATGATATGGAGTTGCCTCCTACTTATCTAGATTATGATGCTATGGTTCGCCATCAGTTTCTTGAGAGGAACGAACAGTTCCTCCAGTACCGACTAATCTTTGACAGACGACGCACTGTCTATGTTGCCCTCCCTGCTCCTACTTTCTTTGACTTTCAGGCAAAAAGGAGATATGTTATAACCAGGGAGGAAGCGAAGGAATATGAGAGGAGGACGGAGGCAGCTCGCGTCCAAGCCGCAGCTCGTCAGGCAGTAGCTGCTGCATCTCAGTACGATCCCATCTACAACTTTGGATATCCACCAGGCCAGCAGTGGCCATAGACCAACTTAGGCCAAAAGCCTAAGCTTGGGGGAGTGCGTATTTCTCACCAACATTATATTCATGTTCACACACTTATTCTAGTTGTCGGTGCTCATACTTTTCATTGTACTATCCATGCTAGTTTATTTTCTTTTCTAAGACTTCTTCTTGTGTGTTTAAAAAACCTTAAGAAAAACAAAAAAGTTAGTTGTAGCTTTTAGCTAGTTTACTTTCCATGCCTATAGTAGTAGTAATTAGAAGAAAACCCCAAAAGATTTCTCATTCTTCTTGTAACACCCCGAGAATCATGCTACAGTGATCTCACACTAATGGGGCCACGTTATCAAGTTTAACTAAGCCAAATTGCCACTCGAGAAAAATCAAAGCCAATTTCAAAATTTAAAATATAGTCAAATAAAATATTTCTTGAAACAATAAACTAAAATGTTTGCATTATTCTAAAATTCTTCTGACCAATTGTAACGTTGAAGTCAACATCATTTGAGTCACCAATTAACACCTAGGAAGTTATAAAGTGGTCCAACAATAAATAAGAATAGCCTTTTCAAAATAAACAAATACTTATACAATTCCAAATGCCCCCAAACTTTGTGCGACACTCCAAAATATTGCATAGTAATTGTTTGCAAAGTTTGAGTCCAAGCAAAACTCATTTGCTATGTAAACTAAATAGAAAACTAAGACAAAATGATTAACATAAAAAAAGAGAAAGGGAAATGGACAAACTTACCTATTGGACTGGGCTCTACGTCCACAGTGCACAATTGGCCCAGCCCAGTCGTGCCTTCTCCTTTGTTCCTGTTCACAGGAGACCGTGGCGCGCATCTGGCTGCCGTGGCCGCGGATGGACGCGTGCCGGCCATCCCATGGCTCCCCTGTCGGATAAGGCCGAGCTAGACACCCTGCAAACCCTAGCGCCTCCCCACTTCCCCTCTCCTCGCGTCGCTTCGCTCTCTCCCACACCTGCCCGTGTTGTCGTCGCCATAGCCTCCTCCGTTCGTGTGGCCATCGCCCACCTCGTCGGTTCAGGCCCTCGCCTGGAGCTGCGTCTGCTTTGTCTTCATCGACTCCGAGGAGTAGTTCGAGCAGGTCATCGCCACAACGCCGGGATCAACCGCTTCTTCACGCTTCGGTCGTCGGAGCTCCCGTCGAATTCACGTATGTCTGCTGCTACTAAGCTGCCAACGGGACCCCGTGCGCCCCCTAGGTGAGGTCATGGTCCTTCTCGACCTCCTCTCACTCCTCCTCATGCCTCGTTGGTTCGTTTTCGTCACGGCTGAGCCGTCACCGCCGTCGGACGTTGTCGTTCGAGCCACTTCCGGCCATTCTAGCTCGCAACCGTGCCACCTACGGACGCAGTGTGGTGCCCACGTTCGAATGGCTTGAGCCGTTGCTCGAATTGCACCCCGTAGATACATTCACGTGTGTCGCCGCCGCTCTTGAAGCTCGTCGCCGTCACGCGCGCGCGTGCATCCAACGGCGGCTGGCAAGCTTTTGCTATTTCTACCTTCTTAGCTCTCTAGATGGCAACAAAACTATGGTCAAACAAAGTCTAACTTCATTGAAATTAATTTGTGTTAGGAGTTCACATGACAACCTCCAAATTATTCCATTGGACCAAATTCAAATATGGCATGGATTAAATTCTATGAAAATCGCAAAATGCCTTGTTCTGTTAACATGAACATAAGTAACCCCTAGCTATGTGTTCTGTGTAGTGCGTGTGTGGCCGGCTGGACTCTGTCCACTAATGACCGGCCCTTGTTAATTAGTCTATGTTTAGCTTAGTATTAGTTTGGTGCAAATTAGCCCTTTTAGCAAATGACAAGTGGGTCCCATCTAAATAGATTAGATAAGTATTTTGGAAATTATTAAATCAGTGTCATATGGGCCACCACCTCTCCTTTTGACTAGTCACATTGACTTGGTCAATTTGGATTTAAATTAAACACAAAATTCTAGAATACTGTTAAAACTTTGGAAATTCATACAAAAATAACCGTAGCTCGGATGAAAAAGATTTGTATATGAAAAATGATCAGAAAAATAAGATGAGTCTGAATATGCTTCACGTCCATCCATCACATGCCTCCAACACAACAAACATGGAACCTCCCCCTCCGGATCGTTCGTTCGGTAAATGCCCAAAGCCCGGGAGATATCCATCTGTATCCTAGTTTGTGCTAGCCTTCTTAAGGCAAACTTGTTTAACTTATGTCTATACTCAGATATTGTTGCTTCCGCTGACTCGTCTATGATCGAGCTCTTGTATTCGAGCCCTCGAGGCCCCTGGCTTGTATTATGATGCTTGTATGACTTATTTATGTTCTAGAGTTGTGTTGTGATATCTTCCCGTGAGTCCCTGATCTTGATCATACACATTTGCGTGCATGATTAGTGACGATTGAATCGGGGGCTTCACAAGTTGGTATCAGAGCCGACTGCCTGTAGGAATCCCCCTTCCACACTCCTTGGCCGAAGTCGAGTCTAGACATTGCAAAACTTTTACTAACATGGCTGTGTGCCTTACGGGCCCACGTCGCCATCCGGGTGGTATTAGGAACTTTTACTCCTCGATCCTTACTCTGTGACTCTGAACTCTCTTCTATTCGGGTTAAATGAATTTTGCTAAATCTAACATTAGGATCTCGTTATCACTTTCACCCGAAGAGCCCCTTATTACTGATGATCGTCTGCTGTACATGAAGACTCTGAAGATACTCTCCGCTGTTAACCCGAGAACTTGTGTTCATCGCGTTTGCAATTCCCCTTCCACCGTCAACCCTTATGGATAACTACTTGCAGTTGTTATTCTTACATTCATCCCCAGTTGGTCTTGTTATTACAAGATACCCCGTAATACTTGTCGTTGTTTCGATAATCCTTTGAGCTTACTGCCTTGCTGTTCCTTGTCACCTGAATACCCCTATGGATAATTCTCGCACTTATCGAGTATCCGCTCACCCCCAGTTGTTCATGTGTTTCACAATGGTCTTCGAAATACTATTCGATCTTCTGAAAATCCTCAGCAACTTATTGCTTTTGAAATTCTTTGCTTGCTTGCATTATGGTTAATCCCATAAGTATAGTAATCTTATTGGCATTCTTTGCCACCGTCATTTTGATCCTATTGATTCAACATGAGTGCGAATGCACGCAATCATCAGTCGGATCCTAGAATTCATCCTTCCGGCTCAGACGCCAGTTTAAACATGAGCTGGATCTCGACCAATCAATTAACCATCGGTCGTACCTCTAAGGCTATTCAACTTATCCATCCCTGATCAGAGCATTGCTTCTGATCCCTTGTCTTGGAATTGATAATTCCTTTGCATTTGACCCTTGAATTAGTCAGTTGTTTCTAAAGTCTGATCTCCTTGCATTGTTTCTCCCTCTGGTTGAGTACCGATGCTCACACCAGATCCCTTGAGGACCACCAGATCCTTTGTTGGATTTTATCCGACAACGTCCTTCATATTCAATAAGTCTGTGAGCCTTTCCTCGGATACATAATGCCTTTGGTAAATTGTATCCTCTGCTTTCTCAAGCATGCTCTACTATCGAGCTTGTGTTATTTATTCTTGAAATTTTTGGTAAATACTCCTAAGATGCCCTGATGGGTTGAACCTATGCCTTCCCCAAACGGTATGAACCCGAAAGTTTTCGCGAGTCATACTCTTCTGTTGCTCCGCCAGATAGAATTTCTACACTATAGCCTCATCAAAAGTGAGAAGTAAAATGAAAGGTTATGCATTGAAGAAGTGGGAGTCGACCTTGAGCCCTTGTGTTCATGCCCATGGACCCAATGTGGAACTTTTCTTTGAAGCTTCTTGTAAATGATAATAATCCCCTTGTTATAAGTTCGTCCTATATCTATGTTTGGTCCTTTACAATCATGGTTCCGACCATATTTTCTCCTTAATACCATTTCTCGGACAAGTTGAAGTACTTGTCTTGTGCAGATCATTGCACTTGTCCAACCTTTACTTTGATCTACCGTCGAGTATTACACTATGATATCTTGATAATGTCATGGTACTACATAACTTCTTATGGGTTCTTCATCAAATGTTATTTCTCCCCTAATCCAATTTTTCTTGGGTTCTGGGTTGTCATCAACCGAGAACACCGAATAGTGAATCGAGTCTGTACTCCGATTCAATAACTCCTAAGTAATTTTGATTGCTTACGAGTTTAATAACCCTTCAAGTCATTCCTAGCCTGATTGGCCATATCATTATCATGCAAAAATTTAACTGTGCTACCTGGTCCTTCTTCCCGGAGCAAAATTTTCGATGATGAGCTAAGCTTACGTCAATCTTCCTCGTCATAACACTTCGCCTTGAACTATGAGCTTGTTTTGAGTTTGTGTCATACCCTTGGTTTCAGTAACCTTTCGCTTCATCATTCCTTTGGCTTGATGTCATCACCGACCGATTACATCTTCATGAAATCTCTCAACAATTGTGTCGTGATCATCATCGGCATTTTGAGCTCTTCCAGGATGTCAATTGAGTTCATGATGAGAAATACCATCCTTGCCCTCGATGATCTGTATTATCATCGACCACTTTATTGACTTCCCTCCAACATAAACTTGTCGTGTTTTGTGTTATACCTTGAGTTCCTTGCTATCCAACATTTGTTCTTCCTTGCCTTGGAGTATTACCATCTTTAATGTCAAGAAAGTCGTGAGAATTTCACCACCTCTTAAGGATTCTTGATATAGGTAATACTTCTCACCATCACCTTTCTTTCTTGGTCCCCGTGTTGGTTCTAACTGGGATACCAACAGGTGAATGGTGTTGTTTGGATTCTGCCCTTCTAACAACCCTATTGCTTTGAAGTTAATGGTCGAACGTTCATTCTTAGACTATTGATCACTGAATCACCATTCTAACATTTGATCATGCTACCTAAGCCCATACTTTGGGCACCCTTTTCAATTAATGTTTAATTGTGTATGTTTTTCCTTGAGCATACATCATTTTATCATTTGATCCGACAAATGTTATCTCCTTGTTCACATAACTGTGGAAATCCATCTTTTTGGATACCTCGTTGAATTATTGTTGAGTCCATCAGCCACCTCCTCATCATCTCCTTGGCTTAATGATGAATCCCTTCGTGTATCCAGAGTCTGATCTTTGATTAAAGACCATGTCAATGCTATCTCGAAGCATGCCTATGGTACTCCAATTTTCAACAAGAACATTGGAGCCCAATGCTGAATGCTTCTTGCTTAATTATCCAAACATCATTGTATGGGTAATGTCATGAAATTTCTCTCCGCTACCTAAAGAGTTTTCTATATTATATCCTGTCATGGATATCATGCTCTGCTTGTCCTTGGGAAGGATATACCCATGAAATATGTGTTTAAACACATTTTCCTTTCCATTGTTCTGTTTAATCTGATGATACATTTTCCTTTCCATTGTTTGGTTTAAACTTCTTGTGATCTATATAATCTAAGCAGTAATATTCTCCTGCTTATGTAAACATCTCGGTGTACAATTCTATCAGCAAGACCCTGTTACTATTGTTGATGACATTCCGGTAGCCACCGATGGACGAGAACTTTGCCTAGTGGCCCGCCTTGTTCAACGAGCAGGAAAATGGTTCTCTTCGTCCCTCGCCCTTGGTACCGACGTTGTTGTCGACATAACTAACAGGCTACCCTCTGACATGCCTTGCTATCATGACCGTGCCAGATGTCATCGCTCCTCCTACTTTTAACCCACATGGTGGGCCCATAACCCACAGTTCCACAGGATCGAAACCTGACTCTCTTATACACCCCTGTTTCCAAAGTTATTCCAGGCGCTTGTTTTCATGTGTAATTCATGAGCCACCTCCTTAGAGCTGATCTAGTCTGGTATCAGATGCAACATTTTATTCTCGTTGCTCTGGACCCCTATCACACTTTGTTTAAGGCATCGAACGATTTCCTACCTGCTTGAAACTTGTCATGGTACCTTCTTACTTTGCTCTCGATATTCTCTTAAGTTTCAGTCCGAGAGTTACTTCCCGCCACCTTCCCTGATGTTAGCTACCAGATACTTAACCTTGCAGAGGTCAACTCTTTCGAAGATACCCCTTATCCTTTTTCGTAAGTATGATGGAACCCATGAAGAAAGGATGACGACTTCATCATGAGGCCCTGAAATTGAGAAATGAAGACATCAACGTAATGGATGGACCTCTTCGAGAAGAGAAACCAAGACCGAGAAGATTTGTTAGAATTTCGTAACCGGGCCTTTCCCCCTTTGCTCCACCTCTTAAATCTCGGGACGAGATTTCTTGTAGTGGAGGAGATTTGTAACACCCCGAGAATCATGCTACAGTGATCTCACACTAATGGGGCCACGTTATCAAGTTTAACTAAGCCAAATTGCCACTCGAGAAAAATCAAAGCCAATTTCAAAATTTAAAATATAGTCAAATATAATATTTCTTGAAACAGTAAACTAAAATGTTTGCATTATTCTAAAATTCTTCTGACCAATTGTAACGTTGAAGTCAACATCATTTGAGTCACCAATTAACACCTAGGAAGTTATAAAGTGGTCCAACAATAAATAAGAATAGCCTTTTCAAAATAAACAAATACTTATACAATTCCAAATGCCCCCAAACTTTGTGCGACACTCCAGAATATTGCATAGTAATTGTTTGCAAAGTTTGAGTCCAAGAAAAACTCATTTGCTATGTAAACTAAATAGAAAACTAAGACAAAATGATTAACATAAAAAAAGAGAAAGGGAAATGGACAAACTTACCTATTGGATTGGGCTCTACGTCCACAGTGCACAATTGGCCCAGCCCAGTCGTGCCTTCTCCTTTCTTCCTGTTCACAGGAGACCGTGGTGCGCATCTGGCCGCCGTGGCCGCGAATGGACGCGTGTCGGCCATCCCACGGCTCCCCTGTCGGATAAGGCTGAGCTAGACACCCTGCAAACCCTAGCGCCTCCCCACTTCCCCTCTCCTCGCGTCGCTTCGCTCTCTCCCACACCTGCCCGTGTTGTCGTCGCCATAGCCTCCTCCGTCCGTGTGGCCATCGCCCACCTCGTCGGTTCAGGCCCTCGCCTGGAGCTACGTCTGCTTTGTCTTCATCGACTCCGAGGAGTAGTTCGAGCAGGTCATCGCCACAACGCCGGGATCGACCGCTTCTTCACGCTTCGGTCGTCGGAGCTCCCGTCGAATTCACGTATGTCTGCTGCTACTAAGCTGCCAATGGGACCCCGTGCGCCCCCTAGGTGAGCTCATGGTCCTTCTCGACCTCCTCTCGCTCCTCCTCATGCCTCGTTGGTTCGTTTTCGTCACGGCTGAGCCGTCACCACCGTCGGACGTTGTCGTTCGAGCCACTTCCGGCCATTCTAGCTCGCAACCGTGCCACCTACGGATGCAGTGTGGTGCCCTCGTTCGAATGGCTTGAGCCGTTGCTCGAATTGCACCCCGTAGATACATTCACGTGTGTCGCGGCCGCTCCTGAAGCTCATCGCCGTCACGCGCGCGCGTGCATCCAACGGCGGCTGGCAAGCTTTTGCTATTTCTACCTTCTTAGCTCTCTAGATGGCAACAAAACTATGGTCAAACAAAGTCTAACTTCGTTTAAATTAATTTGTGTTAGGAGTTCACATGACAACCTCCAAATTATTCCATTGGACCAAATTCAAATATGGCATGGATTAAATTCTATGAAAATCGCAAAATGCCTTGTTCTGTTAACATGAACATAAGTAACCCCTAGCTATGTGTTCTGTGTAGTGAGTGTGTGGCCGGCTGGACTCTGTCCACTAATGACCGGCCCTTGTTAATTAGTCTATGTTTAGCTTAGTATTAGTTTGGTGCAAATTAGCCCTTTTAGCAAATGACAAGTGGGTCCCATCTAAATAGATTAGATAAGTATTTTGGAAATTATTAAATTAGTGTCATATGGGCCACCACCTCTCCTTTTGACTAGTCACATTGACTTGGTCAATTTGGATTTAAATTAAACACAAAATTCTAGAATACTGTTAAAACTTTGGAAATTCATACAAAAATAACCGTAGCTCGGATGAAAAAGATTTGTATATGAAAAATGATCAGAAAAATAAGATGAGTCTGAATATGCTTCACGTCCATCCATCACATGCCTCCAACACAACAAACATGGAACCTCCCCCTCCGGATCGTCCGTTCGATAAATGCCCAAAGCCCGGGAGATATCCACAGATATTTTCTCGCTCCGTCTGTAACATGTAGCACCGCGTTAGGTCATCCCTAGGACCGCGTATTGCCTCTTTATGTTTTGTGATGCTTTGTTTGCATTATATTTATTGTTTCTCCCCCTCTTCTCTCCGGTAGACTACGAGACTAACGTCGTTGCTGCCCTGATCGACTACAGTGTTGACGACCCCTCTCTCTTGCCAGAGCAACCAGGCAAGCCCCCCCTTTTGATCACCAGATATCGCCTACTCTTCTCTCTACTGCTTGCATTAGAGTAGTGTAGCATGTTACTGCTTTCAGTTAATCCTATACTGCTGCATAGCATGTCCTTGCTACTACTGTTGTTACCTTTACCTGCTATCCTACTGCTTAGTATAGGATGCTAGTATTCCATCAGTGGCCCTACACTCTTGTCCGTCTGTCATGCTATACTACTGGGCCGTGATCACTTCGGGAGGTGATCACGGGCATATACTATATACTTTACACTGTTACATTACCGGTGATACTGTTTGGAGATGGTGGCTGAAGGGGTAGGTGGCTCCATCCAGGTAGTGGTGGGCCTGAGTTCCCGACGGCCCCCGACTGTTACTTTGAGGCGGAGTGACAGGGCAGGTTGAGACCACCTAGGAGAGAGGTGGGCCTGGCCCTGGTCGGCGTCCGTGGTTATTTCAGAATAACACGTTTAACGAGATCTTGGTATTTGATCTGAGTCTGGCTACTGGCCTATACGCACTAACCATCTACGCGGGGACAGTTATGGGCACTCGACGTCGTGGTATCAGCCGAAGCCTTCGTGACGTCAGCGACTGAGTGGCGCGCGCCGGATTGGACCGTAAGCCTGCTCTTGTATTAAGGGGGCTAGTTCTGCTTCCGGCCGCGTTCGCAACGTGCAGGTGTGCAAAGGGCGATGGGCCCAGACCCCTCCGCCATAGGATTTAGACCGGCGTGTTGACCTCTCTGTTGTGCCTAGGTAGGGCTGCGATGTGTTGATCTTCCGAGGCCGGGCATGACCCAGGAAAGTGTGTCCGACCAAATGGGATCGAGCGTGTTGGGTTATGTGGTGCACCCCTGCAGGGAAGTTAATCTATTCGAATAGCCATGATCTTCGGTAACAGGACGACTTGGAGTTGTACCTTGACCTTATGACAACTAGAACCGGATACTTAATAAAACACACCCTTCCAAGTGCCAGATACAATCGGTGGTCGCTCTCTCACGGGGCGATGAGGGGAGGATCATCGGTTAGGATTATGCTACACGATGCTACTTGGTGAAGTTACCATCTACTCTCTTCTCCTGCTACAAGATGGAGGTTACCAGAAGCGTAGTCTTCGACAGGACTAGCTATCCCCCTCTTATTCCGGCATTCTGCAGTTCAGTCCATATATGATAGCCTTATTCCTTTTGATACCAATGCATACATATGTAGTGTAGCTCCTTGCTTGCGAGTACTTTGGATGAGTACTCACGGTTGCTTTGCTCCCTCTTTTCCCCCTATCCCTTCTACCTGGTTGTCGCGACCAGATGTTGGAGTCTAGGAGCCAGATGACACCGTCTACGACGACTACTACTACTCGGGAGGTGCCTACTACTACGTGCAGCCCGCTGACAACGACCAGGAGTAGTTTAGGAGGATCCCAGGAAGGAGGCTTGCGCCTCTTTCGATCTGTATCCTAGTTTGTGCTAGCCTTCTTAAGGCAAACTTGTTTAACTTATGTCTGTACTCAGATATTGTTGCTTCCGCTGACTCGTCTATGATCGAGCTCTTGTATTCGAGCCCTCGAGGCCCCTGGCTTGTATTATGATGCTTGTATGACTTATTTATGTTCTAGAGTTGTGTTGTGATATCTTCCCGTGAGTCCCTGATCTTGATCATACACATTTGCGTGCTTGATTAGTGACGATTGAATCGGGGGCGTCACACTTCTTTCGCTTGCTGGGATCTTTCCCATGTAAATAGTTTTATTTCTTTTCTTGTTCTATGGGGGTCGAGAGGAGAAGACCATGATGAAAATGTTGAGTGGCTCTTATATGCATTATTGTTGATTTAACCAAGAGCCCATGTTACCTTGTCTTCTCCCTTGTATTAAATGCTCGCAGATTCCAGCTTAGTCCAATGCACGTGCACTATTATTATTATCCACACCGTTCGGTCGTGAAAGTGAAAGGCAATAATGACGATATATGATGGACCGATTGAGATGAGAGAAGCTGGTATGAACTCGACCTATCTTGTTTTTGTAAATATGATTAGTTCATCGTTCCTGATTCAGCCTATTATGAATGAAACATGTTTGCAATGACAATTAAAGATTATAGTTTCTCATGCCATGCTTAATTAGCTAGGAGTTTATAATGGTTTACCTTGTGTGCCAACATGCTATTAAAATAGTTGTGATGTGGTATGATAGGGTGGTATCCTCCTTTGAACGATTCGAGTGGCTTGACTTGGCACATGTTCACGCATGTAGTTGAAACAAAATCAACATAGCCTCCATGATATTTATGTTCATGGTGAATTATATCCTACTCATGCTTGCACTTAGTGCTGATTAATTTTAATGCATGTTCATGACTGTTGTCGCTCTTTAGTTGGTCGCTTCCCAGCCTCTTTCTAGCCTTCACTTGTACTAAGCGGGAATACTGCTTGTGCATCCACTTCCATAAACCCCAAAGTTATTCCAATGAGTCCACCATACCTTCCTATATGTGGTATCTACCTATCGTTCCAAGTAAATTTGTATATGCCAAACTCTAAACCTTCAAATGAAATTTTGTTTTGTATGCTCGAATAGCACATGTATCAACTAGGGTTGTCTATATCTTCCATGCTAGGTGGGTTATTCTCAAGATGAGTGGACTCCGCTCATCATTCACGAGAAAATGGCTGTTAACCGGGATGCCCAGTCCCATGCTCAAATCAAAATAATTTCAAACAAAACTCCCCCAGGATTGTTGTTAGTTGGAGGCACCCATTGTTTCGGACAAGCCACAGATTGATGTTTGTTGGTGGCGGGGGAGTATAAAACTTTACCATTCTATTTGGGAACCGCCTATAATGTGTGTAGCATGGAAGATATCGAGATCTCTTGCTTGTTATGTTGACAATGAAAGTATGCCACTCAAAATATTATTCATCTGTATTTCAAAACTCGAGCTCTGGCACCTCTACAAATCCTTGCTTCCCTCTGCGAAGGGCCTATCTATTTACTTTTACTTGTATGAGATGATCATCTTTTGTAACACAGTTACCGACAACTGGCAGGAGCCATATGGTTGTCACTTTATTGTATGAATTGCAATCGCCATGTAATTGCTTTACTTTATCACTAAGCGGTAGCGATAGTAGTGGAAGCAATAGCTGGCGAGACGACAATGATGCTATGATGGAGATCAAGGTGTCAAGCCAGTGACGATGGTGATCATGATGGTGCTTTGGAGATGGAGATCAAAGGCACAAGATGATGATGGCCATATCATATCACAATATTGATTGCATGTGATGTTTATACTTTATGGATCTTATTTTGCTTAGTACGGCGGTAGCATTATAAGATGATCTCTCACTAAATTTCAAGGTATAAGCGTTCTCCTTGAGTACGCACCGTTGCTGCAGTTCATCGTGCCGAGACACCACGTGATGATCGGGTGTGATAAGCTCTACGTTCACATACAACGGGTGCAAGCCAATTTTCCACAAGAAAAAGACTCGGGTTAAACTTGACGAGCCTAGCATATGTAGATATGGCCTCTGAACACTGAGACTGAAAGGTCGAGCGTGAATCATAGAGTAGATATGATCAACATAGTGATGTTCACCATTGAAAACTACTCCATCTCACGTGATGATTGGACATGGTTTAATTGATATGGATCACGTGATCATTTAGATGACTAGAGGGATGTCTATCTAAGTGGGAGTTCTTAAGTAATATGATTAATTAAACTTAGTACCTGATAGTATTTTGCATGTCTATGTTGTTGTAGATAAATGGCATGTGTTGTTGTTCCGTTGAATTTTAATGCGTTCCTAGAGAAAGCTAAGTTGAAAGATGATGGTAGCAACTACACGGATTGGGTCTGTAACTTGAGGATTATCCTCATTGCTGCACAGAAGAATTACATCCTGGAAGCACCGCTAGGTACAAAGCCCGTTGTAGGAGCAACACTAGATGTTATGAACATCTGGTAGAGCAAAGCTGATGACTACTCGATAGTTCAGTGTGCCATGCTTTATGGCTTAGAATCGGGACTTCAACTATGTTTTGAACATCATGGAGCATATGAGATGTTCCAGGAGTTGAAGTTAATATTTCAAGCAAATGCTCGGATTGAGAGATATGAAGTGCCCAATAAGTTCTACGGCTACAAGATGGAGGAGAATAGTTCTGTTAGTGAACACATACTCGGAATGTCTAGGTACCACAACCACTTGACTCAACTGGGAGTTAATCTTCCTGATGATAGTGTCATTGACAGAGTTCTTCAATCACTGCTACCAAGCTACAAAAGCTTCGTGATGAACTATAATATGCAAGGGATGGATAAGACAATTCCCAAGCTCTTCATGATGCTAAAAGCTATGGAGGTAGAAATCAAGAAGGAGCATCAAGTATTGATGGTCAACAAAACCACTAGTTTCAAGAAGAAGGGCAAAGGGAAGAAGGGGAACTTCAAAAAGAACGGCAAGCAAGTTGCTGCTCAAGTGAAGAAGCCCAAGTCTGGACCTAAGCCTAAGACTGAGTGCTTCTACTGCAAAGGGACTGGTCACTGGAAGCGGAACTGCCCCAAGTATTTGGCGGATAAGAAGGATGGCAAAGTGAAAGGTATATTTGATATACATGTTATTGATGTGTACCTTACTAATGCTCGCACTAGCGCCTGGGTATTTGATACTAGTTCTGTTGCTAATATTTGCAACTCGGAACAGGGGCTACATATTAAGCGAAGATTGGCTAAGGACAATGTGACGATGCACGTGGGAAATGGTTCCAAAGTCGATGTGATCGCCGTCAGCATGCTACCTCTACATCTACCTTCGGGTTTAGCTTTAGACCTGAATAATTGTTATTTGGTGCCAGCGTTAAGCATGAACATTATATCTGGATCTTGTTTGATGCGAGATGTTATTCATTTAAATCGGAGAATAATGGTTATTCTATTTATATGACTAATATCTTTTACGGTCATGCACCTTTGGTGAGTGGTCTATTTTTACTAGATCTTGATAGTAGTGATACACATATTCATAGTATTGAAGCCAAAAGATATAAGTTTAATAATGATAGTGCAACTTATTTGTGGCACTGCGGTTTACGTCATATCAATGTAAAGCGCACGAAGAAACTCCATGTTGATGGGCTTTTGGAATCACTTGATTATGAATCACTTGATGCTTGTGAACCATGCCTCTTGGGCAAGATGACTAAGACTCCGTTCTCCGGAACAATGGAACGAGCAACAGACTTATTGGAAATAATACATACCGATGTATGCGGTCCGATGAATGTTGATGCTTGTGGTGGTATCATTACAGATGATTTGAGCAGATATGGAAATGTCTACTTGATGAAACATAAGTCTGAAACATTTGAAAAGTTGAAAGAAATCCAGAGTGAAGAGGAAAATCATCGTAACAACAGAATTAAGTTTCTACGATCTGATCGTGGAGGTCAATATTTGAGTTATGAGTTTGGTCTTCATTTGAAACAATGCGGAATAGTTTCGCAACTCACGCCACCTGGAACACCACAGCGTAATGGTGTGTCCAAATGTCATAATCGCACTTTATTAGATATGGTGCGATCTATGATGTCTCTTACTGATTTACGGCTATCGTTTTGGGGTTATGCTTTAGAGACGGTTGCATTCACGTTAAATAGGGCACCATCAAAATCCGTTGAGACAACACCATATGAATTGTGGTTTGGCAAGAAATTCAGGTTGTCATTTCTTAAAGTTTGGGGCTGTGATGCTTATATGAAAAAGCTTCAACCTGATAAGCTCGAACCCAAATCGGAGAAATGTGTCTTCATATGATACCCAAAGGAGACTATTGAGTACACCTTCTATCACAGATCCGAAGGCAAGATATTCGTTGCTAAGAACGGATCCTTTCTATAGAAGGAGTTTCTCTCGAAAGAAGTGAGTGGGAGGAAAGTAGAACTTGATGAGGTAACTGTACCTACTCCCTTATTGGAAAGTAGTTCATCACAGAAATCAGTTCCAGTGATTCCTACACCAATTAGTGAGGAAGCTAATGATGATGATCATGAAACTTCTGATCAAGTTACTACCGAACCTCGTAGGTTAACCAGAGTAAGATCCACACTAGAGTGGTACGGTAATCCTGTTTTGGAAGTCATGTTACTTGACCATGACGAACCTACGAACTATGAGGAAGCGATGATGAGCCTAGATTCCACAAAATGTCTTGAGGCCATGAAATCTGAGATGGGATCCATGTATGAGAACAAAGTGTGGACTTTGGTTGACTTGCACGATGATCGGCAAGCCATAGAGAACAGATGGATCTTCAAGAAGAAGACTGACACTGACGGTAATGTTACGATCTACAAAGCTCGACTTGTTGCGAAATGTTTTTGACAAGTTCAAGGAGTTGACTACGATGAGACCTTCTCACCCATAGCGATGCTTAAGTCCGTCCGAATCATGTTAGCAATTTACTCATTTTATGATTATGAAATTTGGCAAATGGATGTCAAAACTACATTCCTTAATGGATATCTTAAAGAAGAGTTGTATATGATGCAACCAGAAGGTTTTGTCGATCGAAAAGGTGCTAACAAAGTGTGTCAGCTCCAGTGATCCATTTATGGACTGGTGCAAGCATCTTGGAGTTGGAATATACGCTTTGATAGTGTGATCAAAGCATATGGTTTTATACAGACTTTTGGAGAAGCATGTATTTACAAGAAAGTGAGTATGAGCTTTGTAGCACTTTTGATATTATATGTGGATGACATATTGTTGATTGGAAATGATACTGAATTTCTGAATAGCATAAAAGGATACTTGAATAAGAATTTTTCAATGAAAGACCTCGGTGAAGCTGCTTATATATTGGGCATCAAGATCTATAGAGATAGATCAAGATGCTTAATTGGACTTTCACAAAGCAGATACCTTGATAAAGTTTTGAAGAAGTTCAAAATGGATCAAGCAAAGAAAGGGTTCTTGCCTGTGTTACAAGGTGTGAAGTTGAGCCAGACTCAATGCCCGACCACCGCAGAAGATAGAGAGAAAATGAAAGGCATTCCCTATGCTTCGTCCATAGGTTCTATCATGTATGCAATGCTGCGTACCAGACCTGATGTGTGCCTTGCTATTAGTTTAGCAGGGTGCTACCTCTTGAGCACTGCGTTGGTTTCCCTTCAATAGGAAAGGGTCATGCAGTAATGTAGCGTAAGTATTTCCCTCAGTTTTTGAGAACCAAGGTATCAATCCAGTAGGAGATCACGCTCGAGTCCCATGCACCTACACAAACAAATAAGAACCTCGCAACCAACGCGATAAAGGGGTTGTCAATCCCTTCACGATCACTTATGAGAGTGAGATCTGATAGATATGATAAGATAATATTTTTGGTATTTTTATGATAAAGAGGAATAAAGATGCAAAGTAAAATAAACGGCAATAGAAATAGCTAAGTGTTGGAAGATTAATATGATGGAAGATAGACCCGGGGGCCATAGGTTTCACTAGTGGCTTCTCTCAAGAGCATAAGTATTACGGTGGGTAAATGAATTACTATCGAGCAATTGATAGAATTGAGCATAGTTATGAGAATATCTAGGTATGATCATGTATATAGGCATCACGTCAGCGACAAGTAGACCGAAATGATTCTGCATCTACTACTATTACTCCACACAACGACCGTTGATACGTCTCCAACGTATCTACAATTTTTTATTGCTCCATGCTATATTATCTACTGTTTTGGATGTTTATGGGCTTTATTATGCACTTTTATATCATTTTTGGACTAACCTATTAACCCAGAGCCCAGTGCCAGTTTCTATTTTTACCTTGTTTTAGGGTTTCGAAGAAAAGGAAAATCAAACGGAGTCCAATTGACCTGAAACTTCACAGAACTCATTTTTGGAGGTAAAGAAGCCCAGAAGACTTGGAGTGCACGCCAGGGGACTTACGAGGAGGCCACAAGGCAGGGGGCGCGCCCTCCACCCTCGTGGGCCCCTCGTGGCTCCCCTGACGTACTTCTTCCGCCTATATATCTCCATATACCCTAAGAACAGGAGGGAGCACAATAGATTGGGAGTTCCGCCGCCAGAAGCCTCCGTAGCCACCAAAAGCCAACCTACACCCGTTCCGGTACCCTGCCGGAGGGGGCAATCCTTCCCCGGTGGCCATCTTCATCATCCCGGTGCTCTCCATGACGAGGAGGGAGTAGTTCTCCCTCGAGGCTGAGGGTATGTACCAGTAGCTATGTGTTTTATCTCTCTGTCTCTCTCTCGTGTTCTTGAGGTGATACGATCTTGATGTATCGTGAGCTTTGCTATTATAGTTGGATCTTATGTTTCTCCTCCCCCTCTAGTCTCTTGTAATGAATTGAGTTTTCCCTTTGAAGTTATCTTATCGTATTGAGTCTTTAAAGATTTGAGAACACTTGATGTATGTCTTGCCGTGCGTATCTGTGGTGACAATGGGATACCACGCGATTCACTTGATCTATGTTTTGGTGATCAACTTGCGGGTTCCGCCCATGAACCTATGCATAGGGGTTGGCACACGTTTTTGTCGTGATTCTCCGGTAGAAACTTTGGGGCACTCTTTGAGGTCCTTTGTGTTGGTTGAATAGATGAATCTGAGATTGTGTGATGCATATCGTATAATCATACCCATGGATACTTGAGGTGACATTGGAGTATCTAGGTGACATTAGGGTTTTGGTTGATTTGTGTCTTAAGGTGTTATTCTAGTACAAACTCTAGGGCTGTTTGTGACACTTATAGGAATAGCCCAATGGATTGATTGGAAAGAATAACTTTGAGGTGGTTTCGTACCCTACCATAATCTCTTCATTCGTTCTCCGCTATTAGTAACTTTGGAGTGACTCTTTGTTGCATGTTGAGGGATAGTTATGTGATCCAATTATGATATTATTGTTGAGGGAACTTACACTAGTGAAAGTATGAACCCTAGGCCTTATTTCCACACATTGCAATACCGTTTGTGCTCACTTTTATCATTAGTTACCTTTCTGTTTTTATATTTTCAGATTACAAATACTGATATCTATTATTCATATACCACTTGTATCACCATCTCTTCGCCGAACTAGTGCACCTATACTTATGATACTCCCACTATTCCGAATGAGAAGAATTTTGCTTATGTGGAGAGTAATAAAATTTCTATGCTTGTAGATCATGAAAAGAATGCTTTAGGTGCTGGTTATATTGTTGAATTCATTCATGATGCTACTGAAAATTATTATGAGGGAGGAACATATGCTTGTAGGAATTGCAATAATATCACGTTTCCTCTCTATGTGCTTAAAGTTTTGAAATTATGCTTGTTTCGCCTTCCTATGTTAGTTGATTATTGTTCCCATAAGTTGTTTGCTCACAAAATCCCTATGCATAGGAAATGGGTTAGACTTAAATGTGTTAGCAATATGCTTCATGATGTTCTCTTTATGTTACAATTCTTATCTTTTATGTGAGCATCATTGAAATTATCATGCCTAGCTAGGGGCGTTAAACGATAGCCCTTGTTGGGAGGCAACCCAACTTTATTTTTGTTCCTTGCTTTTTGTTCCTGTTTAGTAATAAATAATTCATCTAGCCTCTGTTTAGATGTGGTTTTATGCTTTTAATTAGTGTTTGTTCCAAGTAGAACCATTGGGAAGACTTGGGGAAACTCTTGTTGATCATGCTGTAAAAAACAGAAACTTTAGTGCTCACGAGAATTGCTGCCATTTTTATTTGGAGAGTTCTATTTAGTTAATTATTTTTTCAGATGATTAATATATAAATTCCTCAGGTCCAGCAAATTATTTGAGAATTTTATGAGTTCCATAAGTATACGTTTGATCCAGATTACTACAGACTGTTCTGTTTTTGACAGATTCTGTTTTCGTGTGTTGTTTGCTTATTTTGATGAATCTATGGCTAGTAAAATAGTTTATAAACCATAGAGAAGTTGTAATGCAGTAGGTTTAACACCAATATAAATAAATAATGAGTTCATTACAGTACCTTGAAGTGGTGGTTTATTTTCTTACACTAACGGAGCTTACGAGTTTTCTACTTTAAGTTTTGTGTTGTGAAATTTTCAAGTTTTGGGTAAGGATTCGATGGACTATGGAATAAAGAGTGGCAAGAGCCTAAGCTTGGGGATGCCCAAGTCACCCCAAGGTAATATTCAAGGACAACCAAGAGCCTAAGCTTGGGGATGCCCCGAAACGCATCCCCTCTTCCGTCTTCGTTCATCGGTAACTTTACTTGGAGCTATATTTTTATTCACCACATGGTATGTGTTCTGCTTGGAGCGTCTTGTATTATTTGAGTCTTTGCTTTTTAGTTTACCACAATCATCCTTTCTGTACACACCTTTTGAGAGAGACATACATGATTTGGAATTTGTTAGAATACTCTATGTGCTTCGCTTATATCTTTTGAGTTATATAGTTTTGCTCTAGTACTTCACTTATATCTTTTAGGGCACGGTGGTGGATCTGTTTTATAGAAACTATTGATCTCTCATGCTTCACTTAGATTATTTTTAGAGTATTAAATAGCATGGTAATTTTCTTAAAATCCTAATATTCTAGGTGTTCAATATTAGTAAAATTTTCTTAAGAGTGTTTTGAATACTAAGAGAAGTTTGATGCTTGATGATTGTTTTGAGATATGGAGGTAAGAATATCAAAGTCGTGCTAGTGGAGTAGTTGTGAAATTGAGAAATACTTGTGTTGAAGTTTGCAAGTCCTGTAGCATGCACGTATGGTAAACGTTATGCAACAAATTTGAAACATGAGGTGTTATTTGATTGTCCTCCTTATGAGTGGCGGTCGGGGACGAGCGATGGTCTTTTCCTAGCAATCTATCCCCCTAGGAGCATGCGCGTAGTACCGAGGTTTTTGATGACTTGTAGATTTTTGCAATAAGTATGTGAGTTCTTCATGACTAATGTTGAGTCCATGGATTATACACACTCTCACCCTTCCATCCTTGCTAGCCTCTTCGGTACCGTGCATTGCCCTTTCTCACATTGAGAGTTGGCGCAAACTTCACCGTTGCATCCAAACCCCGTGATATGATACGCTCTTTTACACATAAACCTCCTTATATCTTCCTCAAAACAGCCACCATACCTACCTATTATGGCATTTCCATAGCCATTCCGAGATATATTGCCATGCAACTTTCCATCATTCCGTTCATCATGACACATTCATTATTGTCATATTGCTTAGCATGATCATGTAGTTGACATAGTATTTGTGGCAAAGCCACCGTTCATAATTCTTTCATACATGTCACTCTTGGTCCATTGCATATCCCGGTACACCACCGGAGGCATTCATATAGAGTCATCTTTTGTTCTAGTATCGAGTTGTAATCATTGAGTTGTAAATAAATAGAAGTGTGATGATCATCATTTTCTAGAGCATTGTCCCAAGTGAGGAATTAAAAAAAGAGAAACGCCATAAAAAGAGAAGGCCCAAAAAAATGATAGAAAAAGAGAGAAGGGACAATGTTACTATCCTTTGCCACACTTGTGCTTCAAAGTAGCACCGTAATCTTCATGATAGAGAGTCTCTTGTTTTGTCACTTTCATATACTAGTGGGAATTTTTCATTATAGAACTTGGCTTGTATATTCCAACAATGGGCCTCCTCAAGTGCCCTAGGTCTTCGTGAGCAAGCAAGTTGGATGCACACCCACTAGTTTCTTTTGTTGAGCTTTCATACATTTATAGCTCTAGTGCATCTGTTGCATGGCAATCCCTACTCCTTGCATTAACATCAATCGGTGGGCATATCCATAGCCCATTGATTAGCCTCGTTGATGTGAGACTTTCTCCTGTTGTCTTCTCCACATAATCCCCCTCATTATATTCTATTCCACCTATAGTGTTATGTCCATGGCTCGCGCTCATATATTGCGTGAAAGTTTATAGGTTTGAGATTACTAAAGTATGAAACAATTACTTGGCTTGTCATCGGGGTTGTGTATGATGAGAGCATTCTTGTGTGACGAAAATGAAACATGACTAAACCATATGATTTTGTAGAGATGAACTTTCTTTGGACATGTTATTTTGAGAAGACATAATTGCTTAGTTAGTATGCTTGAAGTATTATTATTTTTATGTCAATATGAACTTTTGTCTTGAATCTATCATATCTAAATATCCATACCACAATTAAGAAGAATTACATTGAAATTATGCCAACTAGCACTCCGCATCAAAAATTCTGTTTTTATCATTTACCTACTCGAGGACGAGCAGGAATTAAGCTTGGGGATGCTTGATACGTCTCCAACGTATCTATAATTTTTGATTGCTCCATGCTATATTATCTAGTGTTTTGGACATTATTGGGCTTTATTATCCACTTTTATATTATTTCTGGGACTAATATATTAATCGGAGGCCCAGCCCAGAATTGTTGTTTTTTTGCCTGTTTTAGGGTTTTGAAGAAAAGGAATATCAAACGGAGTCCAAACGGAATGAAACCTTCGGGGACGTGATTTTCTCAACGAACAAGACCCGGGAGACTTGCACCCTACATCAAGAAAGAAAAGAGGAGGCCACGAGGTAGGGGGCGCGCCCACCCCCACCAGGCGCACCCTCCACCCTCGTGGGCCCCCTGTTGCTCCACCGACGTACTCCTTCCTCCTATATATATCCACGTACCCCCAAACGATCAGATACGGAGCCAAAACCCTAATTCCTCCGCCGTAACTTTCTGTATCCATGAGATCCCATCTTGGGGCCTGTTCCAGAGCTCCGCCAGAGGGGGCATCGGTCACGGAGGGCTTCTACATCAAGACCATAGCCCCTCCAATGAAGTGTGAGTAGTTCACCTCAGACCTACGGCTCCATAGTTAGTAGCTAGATGGCTTCTTCTCTCTTTTTGGATCTCAATACAATGTTCTCCCCCTCTCTTGTGGAGATCTATTCGATGTAATCTTCTTCTTGCAGTGTGTTTGTTGAGACCGGTGAATTGTGGGTTTATGATCAAGTCTATCTATGAACAATATTTGAATCTTCTCTGAATTCTTTTAATGTATGATTGGTTATCTTTGCAAGTCTCTTCGAATTATCAGTTTGGTTTGGCCTACTAGATTGATCTTTCTTGCAATGGGAGAAGTGCTTAGCTTTGGGTTCAATCTTGCGGTGTCATTTCCCAGTGACAGTAGGGGCAGCAAGGCACGTATTGTATTGTTGCCATCGAGGATAACAAGATGGGGTTTTCATCATATTGCATGAGTTTATCCCTCTACATCATGTCATCTTGCTTAAGGAGTTACTCTATTTTTAACTTAATACTCTAGATGCATGATGGATAGCGGTCGATGAGTGGAGTAATAGTAGTAGATGCAGGCAGGAGTCGATCTACTTGTCTCGGACGTGATGCCTATATACATGATCATACCTAGATATTCTCATAACTATGCTCAATTTTGTCAATTGCTCAACAATAATTTGTTCACCCATCGTAGAATACTTATGCTCTTGAGAGAAGCCACTAGTGAAACCTATGGCCCCCGGGTCTATCTTTATCATATTGATCTCCTACTACTTAGTTATTTCCTTTGCTATTTACTTTGCTTTTATTTTACTTTGTATCTTTATCATAAAAATACCAAAAATATTATCTTTATCATATCTATCAGATCTCACTCTCGTAAGTGGCCTTATAGGTATTGACAACCCCTATTTGCGTTGGTTGCGAGGATTTATTTGTTTTGTGCAGGTATGAGGGACTCACGCGTAGCCTCCTACTAGATTGATACCTTGGTTCTCAAAAACTGAGGGAAATACTTATGCTACTTTGCTGCATCATCCCTTCCTCTTCGGGGAAAACCAACGCAGTGCTCAAGAGGTAGCATAGGCCAAACCAAACTGATAATTCGAAGAGACTTGCAAAGATAAACCAATCATACATAAAAGAATTTAGAGGAGATTCAAATACTGTTCATAGATAAACTTGATCATAAACCCACAATTCATCGGATCTCGACAAACACACCGCAAAAGAAGATTACATCGAATAGATCTCCAAGAAGATCGAGGAGAACTTTGTATTGAGATCCAAAGAGAGATAAGAAGCCATCTAGCTAATAACTATGGACCCATAGGTCTGAAGTAAACTACTCACACATCACCGGAGAGGCCATGGAGTTGATGTAGAGGCCCTCCGTGATCAATGCCCCCTCCGGTGGAGCTCCGAAAAAGTCCCCAAGATGGGATCTCTCGGGTACATAAGGTTGCGGCGGTGGAATTAGGTTTCGTGGTGCTCCTAGATGTTTGGGGGGTACGTGGACTTATATAGGAGGAAGAAGTAGGTCGGTGGAGCAACGAGGGGCCCATGAGGGTGGAGGGCGCGGCCAGGGGGTAGGCGCACCTCCCTGTCTCGTGGCCTCCTCGATTGTTTCTTGACGCCCACTCCAAGTCTCCTGGATCACGTTCATTGAGAAAATCACGTTCCCGAAGGTTTCATTCCGTTTGGACTCCGTTTGATATTCCTTTTCGGCGAAACTCTAAAATAGGCAAAAAAACAGCAATTTGGGCTGGGCCTCCGGTTAGTAGGTTAGTCCCAAAAATGATATAAAAGTGTAAAATAAAGCCCATTAACATCCAAAATAGATAATATAATAGCATGGAGCAATCAAAAATTATAGATACGTTGGAGATGTATCAAGCATCCCCAAGCTTAATTCCTGCTCGTCCTCGAGTAGGTAAATGATAAAAAAAAATTAATCTGGAATGCTTTCTAACATATTTCTATATGTAATTTTTCTTTATTGTGGCATGAATGTTCATATCTGACAGATTCAAGATAAAAGTTTAAAATTGACATAAAAATAGTAATACTTCAAGCATACTAACTAAGCAATTATGTCTTCTCAAAATAACATGGCCAAAGAAAGTTATCCCTACAAAATCATATAGTCTGGCTATACTCCATCTTCACCACACAAACTATTTAAATCATGCACAATCCTGATGACAAGCCAAGCAATTGTTTCATACTTTTGATGTTCTCAGACTTTTTCAATCTTCACGCAATACATGAGCGTGAGCCATGGATATAGCACTATATGTGAAATAGATGGTGGTTGTGGAGATGACAAAAAGGAGAAGATAGTCTCACATCAACTAGGGGTATCAACGGGCTATGGATATGCCCATCAATAGATATCAATGTGAGTGAGTAGTAGGGGTGGAAACGGATCGGATGCGGATCGGATAGTGCTCTTACCACTTCTATTTTCATATTTTCAAAACGAATACGAATTCGAATACGGATGTTCTCGGATATGGATGCGGCTCAGATATTATTCGAATACGGATACGTATTGGATATTTTCTTGATTCGGAACGGATACGAATAATATCAACATGTTGCTTAAGTAAATTAGTCGATAGCTTTGTGACCTAAAATAATCAACTTGCGACATACAATAAGTCAATGATAAATAGGTTTATGAATAAATACTATTGTAATGCATAATAATTTATAAGTTTAATCATATAAAGAGTAAAATTTAACCACTTATTTGGCTTTTATGTTGGATAATTGGAATATTGGGCCTAGAATTTAAAAAAATACCTCCCATAATCTTCTTCGGATACGGATATATCCACTTCCATATCCATATTTGTGTCAAAATCTCCTACCATATTTTATTTTGTATTTGTTTAATAAATTTGGATACGGACAATTTCCATTTCCATTTTGGTTCGTATGCGGATGTTTCGGATACGAATAGGCATTTTCTCGAATATGAATATCGAATATTTCGGATTATCCGCTACCACTTTCCACCCCTAGTGAGTAGGGATTGCCATGCAACGGATGCACAAGAGCTATAAGTATATGAAAGCTCAACAAAATAAACTAAGTGGGTGTGCATCCAACTTGCTTTCTCACGAAGACCTAGGGCATTTTGAGGAAGCCCATCATTGGAATATACAAGCCAAGTTCTATAATGAAAAATTCCCACTAGTATATGAAAGTGATAACTCCAGAGACTCTCTATATGAAGAACATGGTGCTACTTTTAAGCACAAGTGTGGAAAAATGATAGTAGCATTGTCCCTTCTCTCTTTTTCTCTCATTTTTTTGGGCCTTCTCCCTTTTTTATGGCCTTTCTCTTTTTTTCGTCTGGAGTATCATCCCGACTTGTGGGGGAATCATAGTCTCCATCATCCTTTCCTCACTTGGGACAATGCTCTAATAATGATGATCATCACACTTTAATTTACTTACAACTCAATAATTACAACCTTATACTTAGAACAAAATATGATCTATGTGAATGCCTCCGGCGGTGCATCGGGATGTGCAATGATGCATGAGTGACATGTATGAAAAATTATGAACGGTGGCTTTGCCACAAATATGATGTAAACTACATGATTATGCAAGCAATATGACAATGATGAAGCGTATCATAATAACGGAACGGTGGAAAGTTGCATGGCAATATATGTCGGAATGGCTACGGAAATGCCATAATAGGTAGGTATGGTGGCTTTTTTGAGGAAGGTATATGGTGGGTTTATGGTACCGGCGAAAGTTGCGCGATACTAGAGAGGCTAGCAATGGTGGAAGGATGAGAGTGCGTATAATCCATGGACTCAACATTAGTCATAAAGAACTCACATACTTATTGCAAAAATCTATTAGTTATCGAAACAAAGTATTACACACATGCTCCTAGGGGGATAGATTGGTAGGAAAAGACCATAGCTCGTCCCCGACTGCCACTCATAAGGAGAACAATCAATAAATAAATCATGCTCCGACTTCGTCACATAACGGTTCACCATATGTGCATGCTACAGGAATCGCAAACTTCAACACAATTATTTCTCAAATTCACAACTACTCAACTAGCATGACTCTAATATCACCATCTCCATATCTCAAAACAATTATCAAGTATGAAACTTCTCATAGTATTCAATGCACTTCTATGAAAGTTTTTATATTATTCCTAAAAGCAAATTTCCATGTTGTTCTAAAGGACTCTAAAGTTAATGTAAGTGAAGCATGAGAGATCAATTATTTCTATAAAATAAAACCACACCACCGTGCTCTAAAAGATATAAGTGAAGCACTAGAGCAAAAACTATATAGCTCAAAAGATATAAGTGAAGCACATATAGTATTCTAATAAATTTCAAATCATGTGAGTCTCTCTCAAAAGGTGTGTACAGCAAGGATGATTGTGGTAAACTAAAAGGCAAAGACTCAAATCATACAAGACTCTCAAAGCAAAACACATATCATGTGGAGAACAAAAATATAGCTCCAAGTAAAGTTACCGATAGACGAAGACGAAAGAGGGGGTGCCTTCCGGGGCATCCCCAAGCTTAGGCTTTTTGGTGTCCTTCATTTTTATCTTGGGGTGCCATGGGCATCCCCAAGCTTAGTCTCATGCCACTCCTTGTTCCATAATCCATCAAATCTTTACCCAAAACTTGAAAACTTCACAACACAAAACTCAAAATAGAAAATCGCGTGAGCTCCGTTAGGGAAAGAAAACAAAACACCACTTCAAGGTACTGTAATGAAATCATTATTTATTTATATTTGTGTTAAACTTACTGTATTCCAACTTCTATATGGTTTATAAACTCTTTTACTAGCCATAGATTCATCAAAATAAGCAAACAACACACGAAAAACAGAATCTGTCAAAAACAGAACAGTCTGTAGTAATCTGTAGCTAACGCAAACTTCTGGAACCCCAAAAATTCTAAAATAAATTGCTGGAAATGAGGAATTTATCTATTAATGATCTGAAAAAATAATTAACTAAATATCACTTTCCAAATAAAAATGGCAGCAATTCTCGTGAGCACTAAAGTTTTTGTTTTTTACAGCAAGATCAGAAAGACTTTCCCCAAGTCTTCCCAACGGTTCTACTTGGCACAAACACTAATTAAACACAAAAAACACAACCAAAAAAGATGCTAGATAAATTATTTATTACTAAACAGGATCAAAAAGTAAGGAATAAAAATAAAACTGGGTTTCCTCCCAACAAGCGCTATCGTTTAACGCCCCTAGCTAGGCATAAAAGCAAGGATAGATCCAGGTATTGCCATCTTTGGTAGGCAATCCATAAGTGGCTCTCATAATAGATTCATATGGTAATTTAATTTTATTTCTAGGGAAGTGTTCCATGCCTTTCCTTAATGGAAATTGGAATCTAATATTCCCTTCGTTCATATCAATAGTTGCACCAATCGTTCTAAGGAAAGGTCTACCAAGAATAATAGGACATGAAGGATTGCAATCTATGTCAAGAACGATTAAATATACGGGCACATAGTTACTATTTGCAACAATAAAAACATCATTAGTTCTTCCCATTGGTTTCTTAATAGTGGAATCCTCAAGGTGCAAGTTTAAAGAACAATCATCAAAATCACAGAAACCTAGCAAATCACACAAAGTTTTTGGAATCGTGGAAACACTAGCACCCAAATCACACAAAGCATAGCACTCATGATCTTTAATTTTAATCTTTATTATAGGTTCCCACTCATCATAAAGTTTTCTAGGGGTAGAAACTTCCAACTCAAGTTTTTCTTCATACTAGTAAATGCGCACGTGCAACGCACGTTAATATTTAGGCAATATATTAATTGCACGCGGATATTAGGTATGCTATTATTTGTGTGTTAATCCTGCAATTAGTGCAATATTTATATGATATTAATTGCACGTTAAATACGTTTAACGCTCACTATTGGAGCAGTCTAGGTCGTTGGATTGACTTAGTTCGACGGCCGAGATCAGTCGGATCTGCCCCTTTGGGTCTTTTTATATTTTTCTTCACAAGATTGCATCAAAGCATCAACAATATGTTTAGTAAAAGCTTTATTTTGACTGTAAGCATGAGGAGAATTTAGCACGGATTGCAACAAGTAAATACAATCTATCAAAGAACAATTATCATAATTAAATTCCTTGAAATCCAAGATAGTGGGTTCATTGATATCTAAAGTTTTTACCTCTTCAATCCCACTTTTACCAATTTTTGCATCAAGATCTAAAAACTCCGAATTTTTGGAATGCCTTCTAGGTAAAGGTGGCTTATCTTCAGTCCCATAATTATCAAGATTCATATTGCAAAACAAATATTTAATAGGAGACACATCAATAACTTTTAGATCTTCATCTTTATTTTCATAGAAACTAGAAGAACACGCTTTCAGAAAGCAATCTTTCTTAGCATGCATCCTAGCGGTTCTTTCTTTGCACTCATCAATGGAAATTCTCATGGCTTCTAGAGACTCATTGATATCATGCTTAGGTGGAATAGATCTAAGTTTCAAAGAATCAACATCAAAAGAAATCCTATCAACTTTCCTAGCCAATTCATCAACCTTAAGCAATTTTTCTTCAAGCAAAGCATTTAAATTCTTTTGCGAATTCATAAACTCTTTAACACTGGTCTCAAATTCAGAGGGCATCTTATTGAAATTTCCATAAGAATTGTTGTAGGAATT
This sequence comes from Triticum aestivum, assembly GCF_018294505.1. Classification (NCBI taxonomy): domain Eukaryota; kingdom Viridiplantae; phylum Streptophyta; class Magnoliopsida; order Poales; family Poaceae; genus Triticum; species Triticum aestivum. The sequence continues at coordinate 647,280,359 of NC_057812.1, read as the reverse complement.
ACCATAATTATTAGAGGAATTACTAGGAAACGGCCTAGAACTAAAATTACCTCTATACGCGTTGTTACCAAAATTGTTCCTACCAACAAAATTCACATCCATAGATTCATTATTATTCTCAATCAAATTAGACAAAGGAATATCATTAGGATCAATAGGAGCACTCTTATTAGCAAATAATTTCATAAGTTCATCCATCTTTCCACTCAAAACATTAATTTCTTCTATCGCATGCACTTTTTTACTAGTAGATCTTTCAGTGTGCCATTGAGAATAATTAACCATAATATTATCTAGGAGTTTAGTAGCTTCTCCTAAAGTGATTTCCATAAAAGTGCCTCCCGTGGCCGAATCTAAAAGATTTCTAGAAGCAAAATTCAATCCGGTAAAATTTTGTATAATCATCCAAAGATTCAAACCATGTGTAGGGAAATTACGTACATTAATTTCATCCCCTCCCAAGATTGTGCAACATGTTCATGATCAAGTTGCTTAAAATTCATAATATCGTTTCTAAGAGAGATGATCTTAGCGGGAGGAAAATACTTAGAGATAAAAGCATCTTTGCACTTATTCCAAGAATCAATACTATTTTTAGGCAAAGACGAAAACCAAGCTTTAGCATGATCTCTAAGGGGAAAAGGAAATAGCTTCAATTTAACAATATCATTGTCCACATCTTTCTTCTTTTGCATATCACACAAATCAACAAAGTTGTTTAGATGGGTAGCAGCATCTTCACTAGGAAGGCCGGCGAATTGATCTTTCATGACAAGATTCAATAAAGCAGCATTAATTTCACAAGATTCAGCATCGGTAAGAGGAGCAATCGGAGTGCTAAGAAAATCATTGTTGTTGGTATTGGCAAAGTCACACAATTTAGTATTGTCTTGAGCCATCATGACAAGCAAGCAATACAACACACGAGCAAACAAAAGGCAAGCGAAGAAAGAGGCGAACGGAAAAAGAGAGGGCGAATAAAACGGCAAGGGTGAAGTGGGGGAGAGGAAAACGAGAGGCAAATGGAAATAATATAATGCGAGGGATAAGAGTTTGTGATGGGTACTTGGTATGTCTTGACTTGTGCGTAGGCTCCGGTAACGGCGCCAGAAATGGCTCATTGTCGGGAATCAAATCTTGACTTGACTTGGCGCGAATCGCCCCGGCAACGGCGCCAGAAATCCTTCTTGCTACCTCTTGAGCACTGCGTTGGTTTTCCCTTGAAGAGGAAAGGGTGATGCAATAAAGTAGCGTAAGTATTTCCCTCGGTTTTTGAGAACCAAGGTATCAATCCAGTAGGAGATCACGCTCGAGTCCCACGCACCTACACAAACAAATAAGAACCTCACAACCAACGCGATAAAGGGGTTGTCAATCCCTTCACGGTCACTTACGAGAGTGAGATCTGATAGATATGATAAGATAATATTTTTGGTATTTTTATGATAAAGAGGAATAAAGATGCAAAGTAAAATAAACGGTAATAGAAATAGCTAAGTGTTGGAAGATTAATATGATGGAAGATAGACCCGGGGGCCATAGGTTTCACTAATGGCTTCTCTCAAGAGCATAAGTATTACGGTGGGTAAACGAATTACTGTCGAGCAATTGATAGAATTGAGCATAGTTATGAGAATATCTAGGTATGATCATGTATATAGGCATCACGTCTGCGCCAAGTAGACCGAAACGATTCTGCATCTACTACTATTACTCCACACATCGATCGCTATCCAGCATGCATCTAGAGTATTAAGTTCATAAGAACAGAGTAACACTTTATGTAAGATGACATGATGTAGAGGGATAACCTCATGCAATATGATATAAACCCCATCTTTTTATCCTCGATGGCAACAATACAATATGTGCCTTGCTTCCCATGCTGTCACTGGGAAAGGACACTACAAGATTGAACCCAAAGCTAAGCACTTCTCCCATCGCAAGAAAGATCAATCTAGTAGGCCAAACCAAAATGATAATTCAAAGAGACTTGCAAAGATAAACCAATCATACATAAAAGAATTCAGCGGAGATTCAAATATTGTTCATAGATAAACTTGATCATAAACCCACAATTCATCGGATCTCAACAAACACACTGCAAAATAAGATTACATCGAATAGATCTCCAAGAAGATCGAGGAGAACTTTGTATTGAGATCCAAAGAGAGAGAAGAAACCATCTAGCTAATAACTATGTACCCGTAGGTCTAAAGTAAACTATTCACACATCATCGGAGAGGCCATGGAGTTGATGTAGAGGCCCTCCGTGATCAATGCCCCCTCCGGCGGAGCTCCGGAAAAAGCCCCAAGATGGGATCTCTCGGGTGCATTGACAAGATTACTTGTCATGGACGTGATGCCTATATACATGATCATGCCTAGATATTCTCGTAATTATTCGCTTTTCTATCAATTGCTCGGCGGTAATTTGTTCGCCCATCGTAATACTTATGCTATCTTGAAAGAAGCCACTAGTGAAACCTATGGCTCCCGGGTCTATTTTCCATCATACAAGTTTCCAATCTATTTTATTTTGCAATATTTACTTTCAATCTATATCATAAAAATACAAAAATACTTATCTTATTATTATCATCTCTATCAGATCTCACTCTTGCAAGTGGCCGTGAAGGGATTGACAAACCCTTTATCGCGTTGGTTGCGAGGTTCTTATTTGTTTGTGTAGGTATGAGGTGACTCGCGCGTGGTCTCCTACTGGATTGATACCTTGGTTCTCAAAAACTGAGGGAAATACTTACGCTGCTTTACTACACCACCCTTTTCTCTTCAAGGGAAAACCAACGCAGTGCTCAAGAGGTAGCACCCCTCTTTATTTTTTTGTTTTTAAACTTTATAAAAGCACACAACAGAAATAAATGACTCTCTAAAACTTCCGGGTTGTCTCCCTGGCCGCGCTTTCTTTAAAGCCATTAAGCTAGGCATATAGTGCTCAAGTAATGGATCCACCCGGATCCCAAGGTATATCAAAGCCAATTTTAATTAACAATGATTTGTGATTTAGTAGTTAGCACAAAGTAACATATATCATGCAACAACGAAGTCTAACTCTCTTACTATGCATCGTCAAGTCATAAAAGAACAGTTCATGCCCACATAGTAAAGGCCAATGCATAGTATAAACTATTTCTTGCAATTTTATCATATTGGAAACATGGAGAGGCGGAGATGTAGTTCCTCTCTCATAATAATTGCAAGTAGGAGAAGCAAGCACATGCATATTATATCTATCAAAATCATCATGTGTAGTAGTAAAACACAACCCATCAATATAATCCTTAATAAGGGCAAACTTCTCTGATATAGTATAATCAAGAGAATTCAAAAAGATAATAGTACTATCATGCGTGGGTGCAATAGCAACAATTTCATGTTTAACATAAGGAACTATAGCAAATTCATCTCCATAAGCATAATTCATATTGGCATCTTGGTCACAAGCATAGCAAGCATCATCAAAAATGGATATTTCAAAAGAATCAACTGGATCATAACAATCATCATAGCATTCATCCTTCGGTAAATTCGAAGGGAAATTAAACAATGTATGGGACAAAGAGTTACTCTCATTAGATGTTGAGAACGGGTATTCAGTCCGCTCTTCCTCCTTTTGTTCTTCACTCTCCTCCTCATATTTTTCATCTAATGAGCTCACAATGTCATTAATTTCTTCTTCCATATAGACTCCTGCAAAATATTAGTCTCTTCTTGGACAGCGGAGTAGTCCCCAATACATGGTTTAATATAAGGATTAGAAGCATAATTATCATATCAATATTTAAGTATGGCCAAATTTTCAGATTTGTAGAGAGTAGTATCACACTCTTCAATAAAAGAAGCAATTTCACAAGTACCCCTAAAAGCAACAAATTCTTCAATTTGTTGAACATCATAGTAATTATAAACACCCTTAGTATATGAAGATACGATTCCATTATCACTAAACTCACAATGGTAAGGAAGGTGTTTCTTAGGGTCTTTAGAACAACAAGTACAATCATATATTTCACATAAATTCCAAGCATAGCACTGCAAACGATGAATTTGATCCAGTAAAAGTTTCCCTTTTTCAGATATGCGGTGTCGCACATAACAAGCATGCTCATCTAAAGATTTGCCCTCAACTAAGCTAGTTGGGGTTTCAGCCCGAGCACATAGGGATCGAAGATGATCCAAGTAAAAAGCTTCAGTAGTGTGATAGATTTTGAGTGATTCTTCAACCATTGGTTCAGTAGGTACCACTAATTTTTTTTGGTATTTTGCGTTTCCTACCCACAACTGAAGATAGAAAACAGGAGAACAAAATAAAAACTACTTAGTGATAAAGCAAACAAGCACACACGAGAATATTCACCCCACGTTATAACTCCCCGGCAACGGCGCCAGAAAAAGGTCTTGATAACCCACGAGTATACGGGATCAATTGTAGCCTCTTTCGATAAGTAAGAGTGTCGAACCCAACGAGGAGCTAAAGGTAGAACAAATATTCCCTCAAGTTTTATCGACCACCGATACAACTCTACGCACGCTTGACGTTCGCTTTACCTAGAACAACTATAAAACTAGAAGTACTTTGTAGGTGTAACAGGATAGGTTTGCAAAAATATAAAGAGAACGTAAATAAAAACTAGGGGCTGTTTTAGGTAAAGAAGCAATAAAGTTAGTATAGCGAGTGTGGAAAAGTGGTGGTAGGAGTTGCGAAATTGTCCCAAAGCAATTGACTACTTTAGTAGACCGATAGCAAGTTTTTATTTGGGAGAGGCCACTGCTAGCATGCCATCCCTGACTTGGAAATTCCATGCACTTATGATTGGAACTATTAGCAAGCATCCACAACTACTAACATTCATTAAGGTAAAACCCAACCATAGCATTAAGATATATTGGTCCCCCTTCAATCCCGTATGCATCAATTTCTACGCTAGGTTGAAGCTTCTATCACTCTTGCCCTCCAATACATAGTCCTATCAACATACAACTAACCCTATGGTGTGATCCACGCGCATGCTCATATGATGGGCACCAAAGGACAGCGACATAACCACAAGAAATTTAAACCAATCATAGCAATTCACCAATTACCGATAGGACAAAGAAAATCTACTCAGACATCATAGGATGGCAACACATCATTGGATAATAATATGAAGCATAAAGCACCATGTTCAAGTAGATGGTACATCGGGTTGCGGGAGAGTGGACCATTGTAGATAGATGGGGGGAGGTGATGAAGATGCTGGTGAAGATGACGGAGGTGTTGGTGTAGATCGCCGTCACACGATGATGGCCGCGGCGGTGTTCCAGCACCACCGGGAGAGAGGGGGAGAGGCCCCCCTTCTTCTTCTTCTTCCTTGACCTTCTCCCTAGATGGGAGAAGGGTTTACTCCTGGTCCATGGCTTCCACGGCGGCCGAGGGGCGAGAGCCCCTCCGAGATTGGATCTGTCTCTCTGTCTCTCCCTCTGTTTTTGCGTTCCTGATTCTGGCCTTTCACCGTTTCTTATATTGCCGGAGATCCGTAACTCCGATTGGGCTGAAATTTTAACACGATTTGTATCCGGATATTGGCTTTCTTGCGGCGAATGAAGGGCACCAACCGCCTTACGGGGGGCACGAGGGTCAGGAGCGCGCCCCCCTGCCTCGTGGCCCCCTCGGGCATCGTCTCGCGTTGATTCTTCTTCCCAAAAATCACATATATTCCAAAAAAATCTCCGTAAGTTTTTATCCCGTTTGGACTCCGTTTGATATGGATTTTCTGTGAAACAAAAACATGCAACAAACAGGAACTGGCACTGGGCACTGGATCAATATGTTAGTCCCAAAAATAGTATAAAAAGTTGCCAAAAATGTATGAAAGTTGTATAATATTAGCATGGAACAATTAAAAATTATAGATACGACGGAGACGTATCAAGTCCATCAACCAAGTTTGTCGTCAATACTCCAAAAACAACTAGGGGTGGCACTAGATGCACTTACAAAGACAGTTTACTAGCCTTATACCCATTGAGTTTACTCTTAAATTTATTAAGGACAAAAGTATAGGCGTTAGCCTTGTTTCTAGCAAGCATGATATGAGGATGACCAAGATGTGTACTATCATTGTTCATGTGCACCACTTTGAAGATATTTTTAATTATACCTCTTTTAGAGTTTGTAACATTCTTAGATTTGGCCGAGTTAGGAGTGTCACCTGATATAGAGCAAGAATGTTATAAGGTATTCCAGATAGTAGTAGCTTCTTCTTGAGTAGCTTGACCAGAAACCATCAAATCATCTGTAAACATTAAATAAAATGGAAGGGGAGTTTGGACCCAAGGCTATTCCTTGCAGATTTCTTCTTTAAAGTTCACCCTGTAAAATAAGGCGACAAAGGGCACCCTTGCCTAATACCTCTAGACCCTCTAAAGCGGCTATGAAGATTTACATTAACAATGACAAATAATTTAGAATTAGAAATACAAGCAGCAATACGATTGACGAAATGATTACTAAAACCTTGTTTCCAAAGGGCATTGAAAAGCAATTCCCATTCAAGTCTATCAAAGGCTTTAGCAAGATCAATTTTAAGCATAAAAGCCTGACCTTTTCCAACTTGGGAGCGAAAAGGAGTGAGTGACCTCTTGGGCAATGATGACATCGTTAGTGATTTTTCTACGTTCAACAAAAGCATGTTGAGTGTCTAGAATTCTATTGGGCAAATGAGGTTGATGCAATTTGTTAGGGATTTAGAAATAATCTTATAAATCACGTTATAAAGACTAACGAGTCTAAAATCTTGAGGTTGAACACACAAGTTCTTCTTTGAAATTAAAGCAATGCTAGTTTCAATGAGTTGAGGGAGTAACGTACAATAACATTAGAAATTCTGAACTAACCTCGTAATTTTGTCTCCAATCCATTGCTATGCAACCTTATAAAAAGCAACATTGAGCCATCTTTACTAGGAGAGGTCTCACTTCTCATGTTCCTTAGAATCTCCCAGATCTCCTCTTTTTGTGGTATTGACTTAGTAAACTCATCCTGGATGACCTGCATAAAACCCTTGAAGATTATGGTAATCGGCATTATTAGTGGAATTGAAAATATGTTTGAAATTGTTAATAAAACATTGAGCAATTTCCTATGGATTGAGAGTGGTGTTCCCTTGATAATTATTTAAGGAGACTATCATGTTCCTCCTCCTTCTTTTGAGGACAAAAATACTAAAATATTTAGTGTTTTTGTCACCTTTTGCCGCCCAATGGTTCTTTGCCCTTTGCTTGTAAAATTGAGTAAGCTTGGTCATTGTATTCTCATAGGCAGTAATAAGTTGTTCCTCCTTTATGTGGTCCTAAGTGGAGTGGTTGTTCTTAAATGTTTGAAATTTGTTGTTTAAGACCATGAAGTTGTTGATGAAGAGGTACTTTTTTCTGCACCAAGTCTTAAATGAGCCAGTTAAATGCTCGCGATTTTTCCAAATATGCACACAGTTTAAAAAATATTAATAAATTTTTAAAATGTTCACGAATATTTGGAAAATGTTTATTATTTTTGAAAAATGTCCGTGTTTTTGTTAAATTTTCATAAACTTCAAAATGTTCATTAATTATTTAAAAAGCCATGACTCTAAAAAATTGTTCATCAATTACGAAAAGAAAAGACCAAACAAAGAAAAAAAATCCGGAAAGAAAAAACTTAAAACTAGGATACAGCGTGAAATTAAATAATCAAGAATAAGAAGAACAAAAAATATCAAAATAAAAACCGAATAAATAACCAAAAGAAACAATTGAAGACAAACTAGAACTGTCAAAAATATGAAAGAAGAACCGGTAGACAAAACGTGTACGTGGTCCGGGCTGCTACCAACTTAGTACACACGTGACCTCAGTATTTCGACCTATGCGTGAGATATTATTTGCCCTGGTCAAGTTGTCCTCTCCTTCCTCTGCTAAGTTTTTTGGCCTTTCCCTGTATTGTTTTTCAAAAATGCTAAAAATCTGAGGCATGGTAAGTTGAACATTTTTCCTCGCAATTTATGTTGCCGCGAGGATGGTAAATTTAGTTCGTGAGCATGGTAATTTTTTGAAGAAAAAAAGAACTGAAGCGGATTTGCCATGCTCGCCGACTAAGCCTGCCACTCTCGCCAAACATAATTTTCCATTAAAAGAGTTTGACTTGGAATGCCTAAAAATCTGATGTTCGTTGGATATTTGGATCTTTTTTTTGAAGCTATTTGGATCTTTTCTTTAGTTGTCCTTGTAAATTTTATTGAAGAAACTTCTGATATAATGTTGAGTTTCAAAGAAGTAGAAGCCTATCATGTGAAGGTTTTTTATATATAAAAAGTCTTGATCACAGTGGCATACCGTATTTTTCTATTTGGATATATTGGTACTATATGTGGCTTGTGGATGCGTGAAATTATTAGTGGCATATTGTAACACCCACAATGCGGCTATATCTCCCACGTGTCGGAGCACGACTTAGAGGCATAACCGCATAGTAGGCATGTCGCAAGAGGGGTAATCTTTACACATCCCATGTACTGAATAAGAAAGGGATAAAGAGCTGGCTTACAATCGCCACTTCACACAATACATAAATATAGCATTACATCAACCAGAATAAAATCATGGTCCGACTACGGAACCAAATAAAGAAAGACAACCCCAAATGCTAGACCCCCGATCGTCCCAACTGGGCTCCACTACTGATCAAAAGGAAACTAAACAACACAACTAACAAGATTTTCATCAAGCTCCCACTTGAGCTCGGTTGCGTCACCTGCACTGGTATCATCAGCACCTACAACTGTTTGGAAGTATCTTTGAGTCACGAGGACTCAGCAATCTCACACCCGCGAGATCAAGACTATTTAAGCTTATGGGTAGGAAAGGTAGCGAGGTGGAGCTGCAACAAGCACTAAGCATATATGGTGGCTAACTTACGCAAATAAGAGCGAGAAGAGAAGCAATGCAACGGTCATGAACTAGAAGTGATCAAGAAGTGATCCTGAAACTACTTACGTTCAAGCATAACACAAGAACCGTGTTCACTTCTCGGACTCCGCCGGAAAGAGACCAACACGGCTACACACGCGGTTGATGCATTTTAATTAAGTTAAGTTTAAAGTTCTCTACAACCGGACATTAACAAATTCCCATCAGCCCATAACCGTGGGCACGGCTTTCGAAAGTTCAAACCCAGCAGGGGTGTCCCAACTTAGCCCATCACAAGCTCGCACGGTCAACGAAGGATATTCCTTCTCCTAGGAAGACCCGATCAGACTCGGAATCCCGGTTACAAGACATTTCAACAATGGTAAAACAAGACCAGCAAAGCCACCCGGATGTGCCGACAAATCCCGATAGGAGCTGCACATATCTCGTTCTTAGGGCACACCGGATTGTCCAAACTTCCGGTAGGCCAACCCAGAGTTGCCCCTGGTGGCCACCAGCGGCTGACAGGTTGGACCAACACTCAGAGGAGCACTGGCCCGGGGGGGGGGGGGTTAAAATAAAGATGACCCTCGGGCTCCAGAAACCCGAGGGAAAAGGCTTAGGTGGCAAATGGTAAAACCAAGGTTGGGCCTTGCTGGAGGAGTTTTATTCAAAGTGAACTGTCAAGGGGGTCCCATTCCCCCAACCGCGTCAGGAACGCAAAATCAAGGAACATAACACCGATATGACGGAAACTAAGGCGGCAAGAGTGGAACAAAACACCAGGTATAAGGCCGAGCCTTCCACCCTTTACCAAGTATATAGGTGCATTAAAGTAAATAAGAGATATTGTGATATCCCAACATATCCATGTTCCAACATGGAACAAACTTCATCTTCACCTGCAACTAGCAACGCTATAAGAGGGGCTGAGCAAAAGCGGTAACATAGCCAAACAACGGTTTGCTAGGAAAGGTGGGTTAGAGGCTTGACATGGCAATACGGGAGGCATGATATAGCAAGTGGTAGGTATCGCGGCATAGCAATAGAGCGAGCAACTAGCAAGCAAAGATAGAAGTGATTTCGAGGGTATGGTCATCTTTCCTGGGATCCCGCAAGGAAGAAGAACGAGTCCATGACGAAGACAAACGGATGAAGTCGAACGAATCCTCACAAACGCAACGTTATCGGAACTAACCCGAAGAAGCAACACCGGAAAGAAGCAAACAACATGGTAAACAACCACCACATGAACATGGCATGATGCACAATCAAGTATGATGCATGTCCGGTTTAATGAGGCATGGCATGGCAAAGTGCACAAACAACACTACAAGTTAAGTGGAGCTCAATATGCATTGGGATGCATATTGACAAAACACCACATTCCATTACTTAGTTCGATCTCGTTATGTACCCAACAATATTAAATGTTCTTAACATGGCAAGGGGTGAAGCAAATGAAAACTACCTATCTAGGCAAATTTAAATGAGGCCGGAACAACAAGCAACAAGTCCGGAAAAATCCTCATGAGCACATTATAGATTTGGTACTGTTTTTTCCTAAACACAATTTTAGAGTTATTAAAGATGCAAAGTAATGACACCGTTTAAACTAGGCATTTTTCTACCCCATTTACATATAAAGTTTATTAAATTCGGAGCTATGGTTAATTAGTTATGAATTAAAACATTTTAGCATGGCATAGGAGCAAATTAATGCAAACAGCAGTTTAAACATTTCAAACATGGATGAAAATTAGATATTATTAAAGTATACAAAATTCTAGACATTTTACATATAAAGCTTGTTCTAATCCGATGCATGGTTGTGAAGTTATTAAATGCATGAAGTTTAGGGGCTATTCTGCAAAACTGACAATTCCCTGAAAATTGGTAAAATTGCAGCTCAGGAAAAAAAATATGCAGGCTGAAAACGCTGGGTGTAGGGCTTTGGGTGGCTCACCATGGGCTTTAGCCCAGCTGGAGAGGGGGGATGCCAGGCAGGCCGGATCTGGCGCAACTGGGCCTTCACGCGGCACTGTGGCCCACGTGCGTGCGAGCAGAGGAGGTCTGCGAGTGACGCGCTCGTCCTCCTCTCACACAGAAAGAAGTGGCGGTGGTCTCAGGGAGCAGAAGTAGGGAGGCCGGCGGGTGCAAGGACGGCGACGCAGGGACTTGGCGTGGCTGGCCGCGGGATGCAGGGCAAGGCGATGCGGGGACGAAGGTTCTCGCGGGATCTGGCGAATGCGGTCAACGGGCATGGCTCGATGTGGCAGTATGATGCAGGGGAGCGGCGGCGGCGAACTTGGCGCGCGGGGCGACCTCCGACGACGCGTGGACGACTGGGATGGATGATGGGGCACGGATCCGAGCCACTGGTGCTCCGGCGGAACAGCAGTCGCGGAGGAGCATCTGGGCACGGGGACGCAAGCTCCTCTCGACGGCCATGGCGGAGAGCTCCTGTAGAAGAAGATGAGAGGCAGTCATGTGAGAGAGAGACATGAAGGGGAACGGGAGGAAGCAGAGGAGAGGGACGCGAGGATCCTGCTGGAAGTGGTCGCCGGTGGAGCTCGGAGAGCATCTCCTCAGGCGTGAAACATGCAGTGCTTGGAGTGGACTGCAGATGCTGGACGCGTCCATGGAGGCAAGGGAGGCCGCGGCGGAGGTCGATCGAGGGGGTGCTGGTTGGGTTCGCTGCAGAGACGAGGAGAAGGTGGTGGATTGCTGTAGTTGGGTGGCGGCGGAAATCAAGGGAGCTGGTCGGAGCGATCTAGTTGGCGGGGATTTGGATCGGGAGGGATCCCGAGGAGAGAGTGGCGGCGGGTGAGCAAAAAGAGGGAGTTGGTCTAGGGTTAGGTAGGTTTACACTGACTATAAAGTAGGTGGGTTTTTGGTTAGGGCTAATCCGTCCCTCCGATCGCAATCGGACGACCGCGAATAAATAGCTAGGGAGGTCCAAAAAGAAAAACGAAGATGTTCTGTAGACGTTTGGGGATGATCCGGACCCAACGGTGATGACTGCCCGGGTCGGTCTCGGGACAACTTTCGAACGTGCGCGAGGAGGGCCGCGGGCTGACAAGAAAGGTTAGGTTGGGCCTGGCGATGAGTGGTAGTGGGATGTGCAGAAAGCCTCGGGCTGAGAGAAGAGAAGAGAGAGACCCGGCGACTGTTTCCGGAGACCGAAAACGTCCGACGTTTGACCGGCTACTATTGCCGCTATATTTATCCGTTAGGGCGTCAAACGGATTCCAAATGCGATGAAACTTGACAGGCGGTCTATCTACACTATAATAAGACAACACGCCAACTTTCATTCCATTCCAAGAATATTTTTCGGTCACCTATAAAATAATATTTTAGACGTGCCGCAGGCGCGTGCAAGTGTGTCTAGGCTCAGAACGGGCAATGGAAAGAACTGAGAAACCTAGACGAATGCAAGTTTAAAAAAATATGATGATACAATGCACATGTGATGACATAACAAGATGCAACACACAAGCAAATGGCATGGCAATGACAACGAATAACTTGAAGACACCTGGCGCAACGGTCTCAGGGCGTCACACATATACTATGACGTCGCAAGCAAGCACGTACGTTTTGAGTGGCAATTTAAGAATGGTTGATGGCGTTGGCGTGTGCTCGCCGGCACATTCGAATTCAGATCGGCCGAGCCCTTAAACAGGAGGGAAACAGGGGAGCTCAGCTCTGGTTCTCTGCCCATTTTCCGCGTGCATCCGGGCGCTGATTTGTAGAGTACCGGTGGAAAGCGGGCACGCAGGCGCAGCCTCAGATGCGTCCCTCCAAGGAAAGGAACAAGTAGTGTTCAAAGAAATAAATAAGAAATGAGCAAGTACTGGGAGAAGATTCAAGGAAGTATGGTACACATTTTCTACGGTACTAAGTACTCTCTCCATCCAAAATATAGTGCGTCCGCGCTTTCTGAGATTCAACTTTGACCATAAATTTAACCAGCGAGATCAATTGCGGCGGGAGAAAAAAATTTATATAATTGAAAACTTCTTTTAAATACGAATTCACTGATATAATTTTTGCTCCCGCCGCAATCGGTCTTGCTAGTTAAATTTACGGTCAAAGTTGAAGCACGTGGATAAAGGAAGCACTACATTGTGGAATGAAAGGAGTACTTACTTACACGTGCGTCGGTAAACACTGAAATACTCCATCGTTGTAGTGCGTGACACTCGTGGTAAGCAATCCAAACTTGATGGAAAAAAAGGTTTACTGCTCACCTGTATTCATTGTTGGATTTTGTTTCCACGAACATGGAGTAGTATATATATATATATATATATTTTGCCTAGCACGCCTTTGAAAAGTAATCTTTCCTCCGCATCATGCGGATGGGGCGAAAAGCAGAGGAGGGAGCGACGTTTGGTGGACCCACTCAACGTCTAGCGAACGTCGACTACTCCTCCTCTCCTTGCTCCCCTCCCCCCTTCCGCTCCCTTGCCCCAACGGTCGACTCGCGCCTGCCTCTTAAACCCTCCCCTCCTCTTCCCCTCCGCGCACGCGCCGCATCCGCATCCGTTCCCCCCTCCCCACCCCCATTTCAAACCAGGCGACGAGAAACAAATCCCCTCATAATCCTCCGACCCAACCACCAAACCGCGCCCCTAATCACGCAGGAATCCTTCATCAATCGCTCGAGTCCACCCATCCAGGTACCCCGCCGACCCCTCCCCAATCTCGACCCGCTAATCGCTCGCTCGCTTGTTACCGGCTCTGATCCCCGTTCGATTTCGCCGCCGCAGCGGAAGGAGACGGAGGGTAAGGGGGGAGCGTCCCCGGCGGCGGCGGCGGCGATGATGGAGGAGGACCCGCTGATCCCGCTGGTGCACGTGTGGAACAACGCCGCCTTCGACGGCTCCAACTCCGCCTCCTCCAACGCCTGGCACGCGCACGCCACGCCCGTGCGCAGGGGCGAGAAGGAGAACCGCCGCCCCGCTGAGACCGACGACGCCGACGCCGACGCCGAGATCGCGCGCATCGAGGCCGAGATCCTGCGCCTCTCCTCCCGCCTCCACCACCTCCGCGTCTCCAGGGGCCACGACGCCAACGCCAAGTCCACCGGGACGCGGCCGCGGGCGAAGGGGCTCGGCCTCGCCCCCCTCGACGACGACCTCCTCGCCGCCGCCGCGGACCCCGACAACCTGCTCCCTCTCCCGGAGAAGCAGCAGCCCCCGCCCCCCGCGCAGAAGCCCAGGCCCGCCGCCAAGCAGCAGTTCCCGGCGTCGCGGGGCGGCAGGGGGCTCAGCATCGGCCCGCTCGACATCGCCGCCGCGAACCCCGCCAAGGCCCCCGCCGCGCGTCAGCAGCAGCAGCAGCAGGGCGCTGCCCCCGCAAGCCGCATCCTGAAGCCGATCAAGGAGCCGCCCGTGCAGCGCCGCAGGGGCGTCAGCCTCGGCCCGATGGAGATCCAGCACGGCATCAGCGGCGGCACCAAGCCCGTGGCCGCGGCGGGCGCGGCGCGGGTCAAGCCGTTCCCCGGCAAGCTGAACGCCATCCGCGAAGAAGGGCAGGCTTCCAGGCAGCAGCCCGCGGTCCCCGCTAAGCTCTGGCCGTCGAGCAACGCCAGGCAGCCGCTCGACAGCAGCAAGCAAGGCACGGCGGCGAGCAGGGCCAAGGCGAGGAGCTCCAGCATGAGCCCCAGGGCGAGGAGGCAGTCCATCGCCAGGGCCACGAACAGCACGAGGGGAGGCGTCGCCGCGTTCGGGGCCGCCAAGGTGGTGGCCGACGAGCCCACGCCCAAAGCTGCCATGAACCAGAGCAGCACTGCGTCCACCTGCAGGAGGCCGGCAGGGAGCTCCAAGGTCCGGGTCGTCCCGAGCCGCTACAGCCTCATGCCCGGCGCGTCCCTGGGAGCTGCATCACAGGAGAGGCGCCGCAAGGAGTCTCTCCCGGGATCGACAGGGGGCGCAGGCCAGAAGGAGGAGGAGATCAAAGCGATGCCCACTGAGCCTGTCGACGATGACCTCTCTCCTGAATCACTGGACAAGGTTGCTGAACTGCTCCCGAGGATCAGGACCATGCCGCCTCCCGACGAGACTCCCCGCGACTCGGGGTGCGCGAAGCGGGCCGCCGATCTGGTCGGGAAGCGATCCTTCTTCGCGGCGGCCGCAGCCGGCGATTGCAGTGCCATTTCCTCCTACCAGGCGCGGGTCCTCGAAGCTGAAGCACCGGAGGAGGCAGCAGCAGCAGCAGAGGCCTTGGGCGATGAGGCAGCCTCAGCAGGAGAGGCCTTGGGCGATGAGGCAGCAGCATGATTTTGATCCATTCATGATTGGTCGGAGCGCTTGCTTAACTTGAGCATTTGGTGAGGCTTTTTGCAGCGTGTTACATAGTCAGTCTACTGTTACATTCCTATCTCATGCTTTGTTTGCCGATTTAATTCGTTTAAGGCCCTGCTAGAGTGTGAAGAAGACCTTTATATGGGTGCTCTTGTGTTTAGTTTTACCTGTCAGTCAGTGTGCTCTGTTTGTGTAAGTAGTGTCATGGTGTGGTTCTGAAACCTTTTGGTTGGAAATGTGAGAGGATAATATTCTGCTCGAAAGCTTGCTGAAGTTGAAATGTTTTCTTATTGTATGCAAATTGGTGATGAGTAGCACTTCTTATTCAGCCATTGTTTCAGCAATTTCTCTTCTGCAGACATGTCTTCTGATTTTCAGTTCCTGCATAGGCATAGCTGATAAGATAAAGAATAACAACAGTACAAACGGGGGTGATTGGGTAGCATGATTTATGCTGGACTGACTAAGCTTGTGTCCAAATTCACTGTGAATTCAGTATTGCCAGCCCATTGAACTTGTTTCTTGCATCTATAGATACCTTTATATGGGTGCTCTTGTCTTTAGTTTTACTTGTCAGTCAGTATGCTCTGTTTTCTGTAAGTAGTGTCATCCTGTGGTTCCGGAACCTTGTCTTTGGAAATGCAAGAGGATAATATTCTGCTCGAAAGCTTGCCGAAATGTTTTCCTTCCATAGCTCATGAGTAGCGTTTCTTATTTCCTTTAGCCTTTGTGTGAGCAATTTCATTTCTGCATACATGTGTAATGGGTTCATGCATAGGCATATAACCGATGAGATAAATAATAACAGTAAAAATGGAGGTGACCGGGTAGCAAAGTGTTGATTATAACAACAGCCAAGAGATGGGCTGACTAAGCTTGAATCAATATTCACTGCATATTCAGTATTGCCAGCCCATTGAACACTTGTCTCATGCATCTATAGATAGATAACTTTGGCTGTAGGGATAAATTTAACCCACAAAGCACAGACAGCTGGGAACAAATGGACAAGTCATTGTTGGAGATCCACGTGCTCATCTTGAAGCATCACGGGATGCTGAAATTGATTGGGAAAGATGAAGAAAGATTTTAGTGGCACCATCATCTATCTATCTATAGTTAAAACAGAATGAGTCATGTTGGGAACAGCATTCATGTAGCTAATGCACGAGTAGCATGCATGGCGGGCTGACAACATTCTGAAAACTAATGCGCACACGGTCCTGATTCCTGAAGCAGAATTGATGTTAACTCATATTTCTTTGCCAGTAACTCATAGAGATCCATGGAGATTACTAATGGGATCATACTGAATTTTTATCTTTCTGAAACTTGGATTCCTACAATTGGCATCTGCCCAAAAACATTTGAAAACATCATGCAGGACATTAATTAGGTGCCTTGTCATCCAACGAAGGCACAAAGAGAAACCTGACAAATAAAAGTGAAAATAGTGGGATCTCACCCAGCAGAAACTTTGAACGATGAGGCATCATTAGTTAGTATGATTTTGATCCATTCATGATTGGTCGGAGTGCGTGCTTAATTTGAGCATTTGGGGTGAGGCTTTTTGCAGTGTGTTACATAGTCTGCTGTTAGATTCATAATAATGCTGCCATTTCCTTTGTTAGGACCTTTATATGTATGGGTGCTCTTAGGTTTACCTGGCTGTCAGTGTGCTCTGTTTTGTGTAAGTATTGTCAGGTGTGGCACTGAAACCTTTTGTCTGGGACTGTAAGAGGAGATATTCTGGTCCAAAGCTTTGCCGAAATTGAAATGTTTTCCTTTTTGTATGCAAATAGCTGATGAGTAGCATTTCTTATTTAGTCATTGTTTCTACAAATTTATTTCAGCAGACGTGTGTTCTGGTATAAACTGTAGTTTCAGTATACTACAGGACGCGGGTAGTAAGCATAGCTGAGAAGATAACAAGGAGTGTGAAAATGGAGGTTCCTGAGTCCGACAAGTCATCACTAAAAACAAGCTAATGATGGGCTAAGTAAGCATGGATCCAAATTCATCAATTCAGTCGGACAAGTGTTCTCATTAAATCCAACTAGGATATGTAAAAAAATTGATATATTTCTGTGGCAACAGGAGAGCTGTAGAGACTACTAATGGGATCATACTGAATTAGTGAATTTGGATCTGCCCAGAAAACATTTGAAAACAGCATGCAGGCCATTCATTGGGTGCTGCCCTGTCATTTGAGATAAGAATCCCCTTATTAGCATTAGACATGACATACTCCCTCCGTCCCAAAATAAGTGTCGTGGCTTTAGTTCAAATTGAGCCCAATTTGAACTAAAGCCACGACACTTATTTTGGGATGGAGGGAGTATATGTATAGCCTGAGCGAGAAGTACTCTGTTCTTTCTTTCTGCGTTCTTGGATGAAACCTGTCGTTAAGGCAGGCTAGAGTCCGAGGAAGACCTTTATATGGGTGCTCTTGTTTAGTTTTACCTGTCAGTCAGTGTGCTCTGTTTTGTGTAAGTAGTGTCATGGTGTGGTACTGAAACCCTTTTGGTTGGAAATGCAAGAGGATGAGGATAATATTCTGCTCGAAAGCTTGCTGAAATTGAAATGTCTGATAAGTGGCATTTCTTATTTAGCCATTGCTTCAGACATGTGTTCTGGTTTTCAGGTTGCATAGGCATAACTGATAAGATAAAGAATAACAACAGTACAAATGGAGGTGATTGGGTAGCATGATTTTTGCTGGACTGACTAAGCTTGAGTCCAAATTCACTGTGAATTCAGTATTGAATTTGTTTTGTTGCATCTATAGATACCTTCATATGGGTGCTCTTAGTTTTACTTGTCTGTCAGTGTGCTCTGTTTCGTGTAAGTAGTGTCATGGTGTGGTTCTGAAACCTTTTGTTTGGAAATGCAAGAGGATAATATTCCGCTCGAAAGCTTGCCGAAATGTTTTCCTTCCGTAGCTGATGAGTAGCATTTCTTCTTTCATTTAGCCATTGTTTGAGCAATTTCATTTCTGCACACATGGGTTTCGGTACTATCTACTATGGTTCATGCATAGGCATATAACTGATGAGACAAATAATAACATTAAAAATGGAGGTGACTGGGTAGCAAAGTGTTCATTATATCAACAGCCAAGAGATGGGCTGGCTAAGCTTGTATCAAAGTTCACTGCAGATTACAGGTTAAAAAAAAATATTCACTTCAGATTCAGCATTGCCAGCCTATTGAACACTTGTCTCATGCATCTATAGATAGATAACTTTGGTTGTAGGGATAAATTTAACCCACAAAGCGCAGACAGCTGGGAACAAATGGACAAGTCATTGTTGAGATCCACGTGCTCATCTTGAAGTTATCACGGGATGCTGAAATTGAGAGGGAAACATACAGAAAGATTTTAGTGGCACCTCCATCATCTATCTATCTATGGTTAAAACAGAACGAGTCATGTTGGGAACAGCATACATGTAGCTAATTCATGAGTGACACGCATGGCTGGCTGACAACATTCCGAAAACTAATGCGCACACGTCCTGATTCCTGAAGCACAATTGTGAACTCATACATATTTCTTTGGCAGTAGGAAGAGTAACTCGGAGATCCGTAGAGATTACTAATGGCATCATACTGATTTTTTTATCTTTCTGAAACTTAGTTTCTTATGATGGCATCTGCGCAAAAACATTTGAAAACATGATGCAGGCCATCGGGTGCCCTGTCATTTGAGACAAGAATTCCGTTATTAGCATTAAACATGACATATAAGTATAACTCGGGAGAGAAGTACGCTGCTCTTTCTTTCTTTCTGCGTCCTTCCATTCATGAAACCTGTTGTTTGCAGGAGGATATTCTGCTCTTATGTTGTGTTGCATAGCTTGCTGAAATGTTCTCTCTTTGTGTGCAAGTAGCTGTTGAGTGGCGTTTCCTAGTCATTGTTTCGGCAGACATGTCGTCTGTTAGAAACTGTATTTTCAGACTCAGTAGTAGTACAGTACGTCATAGCTGAGAATACAAAAGAACATTGAAAATGGATGTTAACTGCAAGTGAGCAGGACAAGTGTTCTCATTAAAAATAACAAACAAATGATGGATGTGTGAAAGAAGATACATTGATCACTTTGCTAAGGCCCTGCTAGAGTGTGAAAAAGACCTTTATATGGTTGCTCTTAGTTTTACCTGTCAGTGAGCTCTGCTTTGTGTAAGTAGTGTGTGGTACTGAAACCTTTTGTTTGGAAACGCAAGAGGATATTCTGCTCCAAAGCTTGCTGAAATGTTTTCCTTTCATAGCTGATGAGTAGCTATTCATGTATAGGCATATAGCAGTAGATATGGAGGCTCTTGGGTAGCAGAGTGTTCATTAACTACAACCAAAGAGATGGGCTGACTAAGCCTGAATCCAAAATCACTTCAGATTCAGCATTGCCAGCCCATTGCCAACCCAAATTCACTTGTTTTGATGCATCTATATATAAGTTTGGCTCTAGGGATAAATTTAACCCATAAAGCACAGACAGCTAGAAGCCTGGATAAGTCGATGCTGTTAATTCACGTGCTCATCTTGAAGTATCACGGGATGCTAAAATTGACAGGGAAAGATAAAGAAAGATTTTAGTGGCACCATCGTCTATCTATCTATAGTTAAAACAGAATGAGTCATATTGGGAACAACATACATGCAGCTAATGCATGGCTGGCTGACAACATTCTGAAAACTAATGCGCACACATCCCGATTCCTGAAGCAGAACTGATGTTAACCTTATATATGCAAAAATTGATATGTGGCAGTAGGAAGGAAACTCATATAGAGAGCTCTAGATGTTACTAATGGGCACACTGAGTTTTCTTTCTTAAACTTAGTTTCCTATAATTGTTAAAAAAAAGGGCAGCCCGGTGCATGTAGTTTCCTATAATTGTTATCTGCCCAAAAACATTTGAAAACATCGTGCAGGCCATTAGGTGCCCTGTCATCAAAGAGAAACCCAACAAATAAAAATGAAAAGTGAGGGATCTCACCCAGCCGAAGCTTCGAGCAACGGGGCATTAGTTTGATTTTGACCTGTTTTTGATTGATCATAGTGCTTGTTTGATTTGAGCATTTGGGTGAGGCTTTTTGCAGTGTGTTACATAGTCTGCTGTTACCTTCATATGCTGCCATTTCAAAAGCTTGCTGAAATTGAAGTATTTTTCTCCTTCGGTATGCAGATAGCTGATGAGTAGCATTTGTTATTTAGTCATTGTCTCTACAAATTCATTTCAGCAGACATGTGTTCTGGTATAAACTGTAGTTTCAGTATACTACAGTACGCGGGGAGTAAGCATAGCTGAGAAGATAACAAGGAGTGTGAAAATGGAGGTTCCTGAGTCGGACAAGTCACTATAAACAAGCAAAATGATGGGCCAAGTAAGCATGGCTCCAAATTCATCAATTCAGTCGGACAAATGTTCTCATTAAATCCAACTAGGCTATGTAAAAAATTGATAGTATATTTCTGTGGCAGCAGGAGAGCTGTATAAATTACTAATGCGATCATACTGAATTTACTAATTGGCATCTGCCCAAAAACATATGAAAACAGCATGCAGGCCATTCATCGGATGCCTGTCATTTGAGACAAGAATCCCCTTATTAGCATTATTAAACATGGCATATAAGTATACATAACTTGGGTGAGAAGTACTCTGTTATTTCTCTCTGCGTCCTTGGATGAAACCTGCTGTTTGCAGGAGGATATTCTGCTCTTAGGTTGTTTGCAAAGCTTGTTGAAATAATTCTCCTTTCACGTGCAAACAGTGTTTCCTAGTCATTGTTTCAGCAGACATATCCTCTGTTAGAAACTGTATTTTCAGACTTTGAGTACTATAGTACGTCCAGTGCTGCAGTTCATGCATAGGCAATATACATTAGCTGAGAATATAATAAGAAGAGTGAAAGTGGAGGTTCACTGCAGCTGCAACAACAACCAAAAGATGGACCAAGTAAGTAAGCATGAGTCCAAATCCACTGAAAATTCACTATAATTCAGCATTGCCGGAGACACGTGAACCAAGATCCAGTGATCGCTTTGGCTCCAGGGTTAAATTTGACCCACAGAGCACAAATACAAACAGCTAGAAGCCTGGACAAGCCATCGCTGGAGTGATTCACGTGCTCATCTCATCTCGATGCATCACGGGATGATAAACTTGAGATGGAAAGATAAAGAAGGAATCTCTAGGTCGATAGTAGGACAACATCTTCTTGTCTTGGTATTTATCTGACAACAGCGCAGGTGCTGTAATTTGCTGGACTTGTCAGGGTTGACGGTTCAGCGTTACAAGATGTCTGAAACCCCCATGACAAAACCTGAATTTCAACTGGAATTTACAACTTCCAAGGGCTGATCATCACACCAGACTGATGACAAAACTTGAATTTCACTGAAGTTGCAATGTACAGCACAAGGGAAGCACACTGATGGTTGGATGTAGATATGCAGAAACTATGGACAGCAAATCAAATGTACTAACGCTAAATCAAAGGGGTGTTTAGTAAAGACATCTGAGTAAGAAACGAGTGTCAGCAAAACTGAATAACTTAGGCGCTCCATATCTTGCTGAACATCGACTGCAGCCTGCTGCTGTTGGCGATCTTCTTGACGACCTTCTTGGCGTCGGGGTCGCCGGAGTCGGCCAGCTCCTTGAGGCTCCCGAAGTGCTCCGACGACACGATCTTCTTCCTCCCGGCGCCGGTCTCGGCCAGCGACGTGACGGCGGAGAGGATCAGCCCCTTGGCCATCAGCTTGCCCTCGGACGGGTCGAGCAGCTGCAGCAGCCGGTCCAGGTTGTCGCCGTCCTGGATGAAGATGACCCGGTTCCCGTGCAGCGCCAGCAGGCTGGACAGCACCTGCGCCGCCATCTCCCGCACCCGGAAGGACTTCGCGGCGAGCAGGCCGGCGAGCGCGGGGAAGTACCCGGCCCGGGCCATCATCCGGCTGTACTCCTCCGAGGCCTCCGCGAGGTGGCGGAGGATCTTGAGCGTGCAGTCCAGCACCGCGTAGTCGCCGTTGTTGAGGTAGTGGAGCAGCCAGCCCAGCACGTCGGAGCTGGTGAGGTCGTCGATGGAGCTCGCCGAGGAGAAGCAGAAGAACCAGATGGCCGCGAGGGCCACCTCGCGCGCCTTGTAGGAGTAGGGGAGGTCCGGGTATATCAGCTGGAGGAGCGACTGGATCACCCCCATGCTGATGGCTTCTTCCCTCACGTCGGCGTCGTCGAGCGCCATGGCGTGCAGCAGCTCCACGGCGCCGAGCTTGCGGACCTCCTCCATCTTCTGCGAGAGCTTTACCAGCTCGGTCACCACGCCCTGCTCCACCATGAACATCTTTACTTCTTCCACCCTGCTCAGGTTCCGGAGCACGGCGAAGGAGGAGCTGAGCAGCCGGCCGCCGCTGCCGGCGTCGGCGCAGGCGTGGAGGAGCGTCGTGACGCCGCCGTGCGCGCACACGGCCCACACGTTGTCCGAGTTCTCCGTCAGCTCCCGCAGCGCCTGCGCCGCGCGCTCCCTGGCGAGCGCCGTGGCTGCGCCCACGCCGCCCGCGTTCTCCAGCACCTGCACCAGCGGCGCGATCACGCCGGCCTTCACCAGCATGCCCCTGTACGAGTCGGACCCCGCCACGACGGCCACCGCGCCCGCGGCCTCCTCCTGGACGCGCGGGTCCCGCGACTCGAGGAAGCCGGCGAGCACGGCGACGCCGTCGTCCACGTCGAGCGCCACCACCCGCACGCACGCCTCGTCCTCCGACATGAGCTCGGCGATGGTGGCCAGCGCCTGCGCCCGCTGCACGGGCCCGCCGATCCTGATCCGGGAGAAGAGGTCCTTGAGGAAGAACCGCTTCTCGGCGACGCCCGCGTCGGCGCCCGGCCGCACCGCGACGATGGCCTGCGACGGCGACGTGGCCGCGCCGGTGGAGGCCATCTCCTTGAGCTGCCGCACGTGCGCCTCCAGCTTGGTGCTCAGGCCGTCCATGTCGCTCCGCAGGCGCAGCCGCCCGCCGCCGTACGTGCCGTCGCTGCACTGCGAGGCCACGTCCAGGATGCCCCTCACGGTGGCCGAAGCAGACTGCAGAAACTGAACCAGCACATGATATTCCTCCCCCTTCTCGTCCTCCTCCTCCTCGCCGTGGCCGCCATTGCCGCGCAGCAAACTGAGGCCGGAGCAGAGCTGGCGGAGCTTGTCCTTGACGGAATTCCACTTGGTCGGGAACTGCGGGACGGAGCAGGCCAGCGAAGACGACGCCAGAGTCTCCAGCACCATCAGCGCCTCGCCATGGCTGCCCTCTGCCCCTGGCACCACTTCTGTTTCCACCATTGCTGCCGGCGCTGCTTCTCCCATCTCTGCAACCATGGCGACGAACCAACACACGCGCGCGCGCACTCCCCAGCCCTGTACCGCCACCTATCTGGTAGCATGCATCTTGAGGAGCTCGCAGCTAACCAACTGATGATGATGATGCTGGTGCGAGTAGGAGGAGGAGCTGGTAGGGAGGGAACTCGACGGAGAGCTTCAACTATTAATGGAGGCGTTGGTGCGGGTAAGTGACAAATTGTCAGTTTTGTACCCATGCAGGTAGGAGTAGCCCGTGTGCGCCGCATCGGCGTGGCCACTGGCTAGGGTAGATGGGTTGCTGCTGGTTGGTGCCGCACCTGTCCTCACTCACCCGTCTCTGATCTGTCTTCTTGTTAGCCCTCCTCCTCCTGCCCCAACTTGCTGCCCTCCTTTTGGTTTCTTCCATTGGAATCTTGCTGCCTGCTCCCTCCAAAATCTCCATGCCCACAACATCATTTCTTAAGCCAACAATCTCATTTGGTAAAATATGATTTAGCTAGCTAGTGCTAGTATAGTAGTATAATACTCGATTTGGAATGATGGGGTTGATCAGTGGGTTGGGTGGGAGCTAGTGAGTGATCAGGGGAGCTCAACATATGCCTGAGAGTGAGATCATCGTGCATGCGATAATGGGGCCATGGGCTACGGTTAAGGGTTGGTGATTATGCACTAGCCCATTATGGAATTCAGGATCTGTGAGGGCATCATCGATCGAGTGTGTGTACCTTTCCCTGAGTAAAATATCGGCAAAGGCCTAGGCTTTACGCTTCCTCCTCCCGTTATTAAGTACTCCACGAACTGTACGTCGTGGCTGGGGATGCAATGCATGCATGGAAGCTGCTGTGCAGTGCAAAGCCAGTGCTGTTGGGGGACCTGGCCTGACCAACCTCAGCCGTAGGTCCGTATGATACTTGTGTGAAGGTAAAGTCACGGTACAGGGGACTGGCCCAACTAACTCGCCCTGCTCTGATCATGAGCTCGTCTGTTCTATTGTTAGCTGGTTGTGTGCCGAGGCAAAATTTCATGTTTTGACCCTTTTCGTATACTAATTCAGGATCTGACCCAAATTGGAAAGAATTTCGGGATTTGACCCTTTCGCTACCGTCAAGGGTCATGACGGTAGGGTTAGACAGGCTACCGCCAGGGTCCCTGGCGGTAGGGTGCGACGGAGGGGGGACGGCGGCCGTTTGCCCGTGCTGACGTGGATAACTACCCTACCGACAGGGACCCTGACGGCAGCCTGTCTGACCCTACCGCCAGAACCTTTGACGGTAGGGGGTGGCTTGGGTTTTTTGCCTTGGAAAGCTTCTGTAACGAAAAATTGCAGTGGCCACCTACCACCAGGGGGGTTGGCGGTAGGCTGTGTGACCATACCGCCAGGGTCCTTAGCGGTAGGGTCCTGTGTTTTAGGATTTACAGGTTTAATTGCTTGCTTCTTTTCAAAAACAATATCACAACACTGATATAGAGTCAGAAAAACAGATCTCGAACAATTAAAGTTGGGCATCACATACACATTAATAAAAGTTGAACTAAATAGACATGTCAAACGAAGTTCAACTCATTAGCAAACGGAGTTCCATATAGTTTCACAAATAGCAAACACATAGTTTCACAAATAGCAAACACATAGTTCCACGTAGTTTCACAACCACTAGACAACTACAAGAGCCAAGTATTCAAGAGCAGAATTACTTGCTTCTGCTCCTCTTGGAGGTACGGTCCTCGTTCCTCTTTGAACGAGTCTCTTCGGTCTTCTTCTTGGGTCGTCGAGTAACCGGTCTCTAGAAAGGGTCCGGTGTCGGTGTCAAAACCGGCGGATCTCGGGTAGGGGGTCCCGAACTGTGCGTCTGAGGTTGATGGTAACAGGAGACAGGGAACATAATGTTTACCCAGGTTCGGGCCCTCTCGATGGAGGTAAAACCCTACGTCCTGCTAGATTAATATTGATGAGTATGGGGTTTACAAGAGTTGATCTACCACGAGATCGTAATGGCTAACCCTACAAGTCTAGCCTATCTGATTATGATTGTCTTTACAGACTAAACCCTCCAGTTTATTTAGACGCCGGAGGGGACTAGGGTTATACAAAGTCAGTTACATAGAAGGGAAGTAGTATACTACCCGGCCGCCTGGCTTGCCATCCACGCAAAGAAGAGTCCTATCCGGACACGGGAGAAAGTCTTCTATCTTATATCTTCATGGTCCAATAGTCCGACCCATGCCCAATAGACCGGACGCCTGATGACCCCTTAGTCCAGGACTCCCTCAGTAGCCCCTGAACCAGACTTCAATGACGAGGTGTCCGGCGCGCAGATTGTCTTCGGCATTGCAAGGCGGGTTCCTCCTCCGAATACTCCGACACAGTCTTCGAACACCAAGATCGTGTCTGGATCTACAAAACAAGTTCCGCACACCACTTCAGATAATATAATATTTCACGAGTCCAATCCGCTGACAACTTCTTGCAATGTAACACTACATCACCTCCCGGTCGTTATTTCGAACCATTTTTCGGCCTGCCGCTCCATATTCCGAGATGTGGCTTTATTGGCACGTCTTGTCAAAGTAGAGACCGTGTCCCTCTATTGCGGGATTCTCATCAATACGGGCGCGGGTAATCCAACCGCGCCGTTCGCACGGCCCTTGGGAACAAGCAAGTTCAAGGCGAGTGGGGAGGGGCTTAATATTCACTGCCTTTATAAAGAGATAAGGATTCCCCTATTTCACCCACGCCCTCTCCTTCTCTTTTCCCTCCCATTCTCAAGCTCCAGCGCCCGAGTCCTCGTCTTTTCCGCCTCAAGAAAGCACTCGACCATGTCCGGATCTGGAGCGCAAGGCAAATGGATGGCCTCCTCCGTCAAGGAGAAGGACATCACCAAGCTTTGGGAGGCCTGGTATCTGGCCAAGGAAATCGCCCGTAGGCTTCCGGCCAAGGGGCAAATCGTCCCCACCCCGAAGCCCAATGAGAGGGTGGTGTTTATCCCCTATTTTGTCCACGGGTTAGGGTTTCCTCTCCACCCTTTCGTCCGCGGACTCATGTTTTATTATGGGCTAGATTTCCATGATCTAGCTCCAAACTATTTCCTCAACATCTGGGCGTTCATTGTCGTGTGTGAGGCTTTCCTCCGTATTCCACCCCACTTCGGACTGTGGCTCAAGATCTTCAACGTGAAGCCGAAGGTGGTGGATAGCCAACACGCGGAGAGCGGAGGCGCCATGGTGAGCAAACTCCCCAATGTCACATGGCCCAAGGGTACTTTTGTGGAGACCGTCAAAGAGTGGCAGAAACTGTGGTTCTATATCACAGAGCCCTGAGATACCACCTGGGCCGCAGCCCCCGAATTCAAGTCCGGAGCTCCAATGCGGCTCACCTCCTGGATAGAGAAGGGCCCAAATTGGTCCTCGTCAGACGAGCTAATCGCGCTACAAACACGCATCCAAAGCATGGTGGACAAGAACATCAAGCTCGTCAGCGTGATCCAGGTGATGTTAATCCGGCGGATCCTTCCATGCCAGAGCCGGACTTGCCCTTTGTGGGAATTCGATCCGGAGAAGCACCGGACCTTGGAGAGGCTCTTCGAAACCACACACGAAGATATCTGGAAGTTGCTCTCAAGGGCAATGAGACACCGCCGGAGACGGACGAGGACCGCGGGCATGATCCGGCCCATCCCGCCAGTGCGGTAAGTCTTTCGTGTTTCAAGGTGTATCCTCTAGTTGCTTATTCAAGGGAGATACTTAAACTCCACTAGCAATTTTTCAGGTATGGACAGAGAAAGCGGAGCGGATTGAGTGTCCGGCTCCGCTGCCCGAGGAACCAGCCATCCCTCTTCTGACAAAGATGCTGGTTCTGGCGCCTTACCAGCCATCGGAGAAGAAGGCCAAGGGGACCCGGGGTGGCCTCCGCCCCAAAGGAGCTTCGGACAGGACGTTTGAAGACGACGAGACTCCCTCCTCCGCTGCCGAAGACGGCGATGAGGACGAGGAGGAAAGAAGCTCTCCCCCTGAAGGAGGAAAGAAGAAGAGGGCGGCCTCCACGAATCTGGAGGCAGAAGCGTCCAAGGGGGGAAGAACTCCCTTGCGGACAACTCCACGTGGGACGTTGACAGCAGCCCAGAGCCGCGTCGCCGAAACAAGCCCCTGGCCGCATGATGAGTACTCAGAAGACTCTGACACATTCATGTATTCGGCCTCTTCGGTTCGCAATTTTAACGCTTTAAATCACGCGCTTGTAGTCTGGCCCATGATAGCTCCCTGCGATCCTCATCAGGAGGTTCGCTGGATTCAAAGGCGATGGCCAGTGAGTCACCACCGGCCGCTCAATCTCCCACAGCCAAGGGTGACGACGAGGTGCTGTCCAAAAGGACCTCCCGGGCCAGGAAGAGGTTCAGGAGGCTGTCCGGGTGGCGCCAGAGGGTGACCCTTCGGCCGGCGAACACCTGGGAGAGAGAACCCCCCCATGGATACTGGCGATGGGGGTCGTGTCTAGTTCGGACCCCAGCCGAATATGGTTCCGGAGACCTATACGGCTCCGGAATCTGATAAGCAACCTCCTTCAAAAGAAGGAGGTGTGCCTATTCCGCCGGTGACCTCTGTCCAGCCAAAGGCACCGGATAATCTGCTGGAAGCATTGCGAGGCGCTTCCATTGTGGAGGAACACTGCATCCTTATGGGTACGGTGTATGAGAGGGTTCAGTCCGTCAAGAGCAGACTGACCGAAGCCTGCACCAGCCCGCTGACAGGCTTTGAGGTAAGCGATGCGAGAAAGAAGGTCATAGTATAGACAGTGTAGCCCCTGAGACACTGTCCGGTGTTCGGAAAGGAAAAGCCGGACAGAGGATCAAGTAATTTTCACAGAAAACTAACTAAATATGTCTTATGAACACATGTGTCGCTGTTGGCCGCCACCTCTCATGCCGTTGAGGTCTCCGGACTAAAGCAGAGTCTTGAGCGGGCCGAAGAAGAGATTTGCCTTGTGAAAAGGCAGCTGGAGGACAAACTAGGTATGTGGAGACTTGCTGTATATTCGGAAAGAAAAAATAAACGATGTATATTGATTGTAGTGCCGTGATATTTGTAGGAGCAGCGACTGAGGTTGAAACCCTCAAGGAAGCACTGGCCGAGGCCGAGGAGAGGGCGGCGAAGGAACGAGCTGTCCGGAGAAAGCATGAGGCCCGGGTTGGGGAGGTCCAGCAAGAGCTTCAGGATGCTTTGAAGAAATACCAGTCCTTGGAGCGTCAGCATGCGGACCGAGAGTCCGAGGTTGAGAGGGCCCACCAAAGCACACAAGAGGCCCGGACCGAGGCCCAAGGCACCCTTCGGGAAATCCAAGAGGCCAAAAAGATCGCGGCGGGTAAGGCTTTTATTATGCTGAGCAAGTATGCGAAGAAGATGTATCTCTTACTGACCCGGATTTGGAGTTCTCCAAGGGCGTTTGTGGATCTGCCACACAACGTGTCTGACGCCGCTGAATTCTTCCGAGCTGAAGAGGGGAGTTCGACGGAGAAGCTGTTCTGGTCGCAATACCTTGCATCAGAACATCCGGTGCTCTTGAGCGACCAGCTAAAACAGCTGGTCGAACTGCATAGGGTGGCCGAACTGGCCATGAAGGACTTGATAGTCCGGCTATGGCCAACCGATACTATACCCAACAGCTACTTCGGTCTCGTGAAGCGGCTAGTCGACGCCTGCCCTCGGCTTGATGCCATCAAGCGGTCGGTTTGTATCGAAGGTGTGCGGATGGCCTTCGCCTGTGTCAAGATGTAGTGGGCGAAGATGAATGCTGCCACGGTTGCGACCGAAGGACCGCCCGTGGGCAAGGAGTACCGCACGCACGAGCGATATTTTAGCAAAGTCCTTGAGAGATCCTGCATGGTGGCGGAGCAGTGTATGAAGGATGTAATCTTTGAATGAATAATGTTATATTGTCTCGCCCTGTATTATAAAAACAAGTTCGACTATGTAATATAATGTTTGTTTAACATTTTACCTCCTGTTCGACCATGTTTATGGAATTTTGAGAGTTGGACAGTCGTCGGCTTCAGCCCCCACGTAGGTAGTACGGGGGTGTTCAGGATGGAATCTAAACACTCTTGATCCAATTTGTTTGGTCCTTAAAGGAGGTGTTTAGCGCAACGAACCAGGCAATCAGACTATGTGGCTTTATCACCCTCACTTAGCAAGAGGAGTTCTACAATGAAAATTTTAGGTGCAGCCCTAGTGTCCAAACTAGAGTACTGTAATCACCTGATCAGGTAAAAAGCCGATTCATCACATACTGCGGAAATAATCGCTAAAGATTTGAACCCTCCGAAGAGCTGACCGGCTCTCGCCGTATCATGACAATCAATTTTCAGCTTTATCTACTGAGGTGCTCATCCGGATAAACCAGGACACAATTGTAGTAGTTCTCCCTTTACTACCCTAGCCGATATAGCGGAACGTAAGGTAGTAAGCACAGGAGCCGGGCAACCCAACTATTGACCAAAGACATGATTCGGAGCCAATGCATATAATGCTAAATTCGGGCTGCCGAACTATGTTGTAGAAATTGTTCGGACTTTGTTGCCGTATTATGGGTCGCAACGAAGGCCCTGGCAGATTAAAGCGTACCAAAGTGTACGGTCGCAACTTTGAGAAAATCATCAAAGAAAAGGGTAAAAGGGTAGTAAGCCAGTGCCGCAGAAGTTGGGTCGCAAACTGTTTCCATTATAGTTTGATTAATACGTCAAAGCGTATTCGTACAAGTGGTGCAATAAGCAACCGGGCTATTTGACATGCCCTGACCAAGGGACAGCTACGTGAGGGTCCTGAAGGCAGGTAGAGTGATCGTTAAAGAGACCATATAAGAATTCCCTTGTACGCCCGTGCTTCTTGCCATCTTGGTATATCCATCCTGCCGAGAGGACCGATGATCAGGTCGTCAGAAAAAACCTGTGGAAAAGGGACCTGCAAAGGATAAAAAGGAAAAATGGAAAGTATGTGTGTCCAGGAGCGGTCAAGCCGTATTATGGATCACAAGATAGTTATGCCTCCGTCTATGCCGATGGTATTTTGAGTGCATAGTTATGTATGCGCGGTACGAATGCCGCTTCTTGGTTGGGACGGGGACGGCGGCCGAGTTGCTAGTCGCGCTCTTGATGAGCTGGGCTGTCCTGCTGTAGAGTAGTCCGGACTCGTTTGATAGTGTCCGGGAGTTCGGCCGACGAATTAAGGTTCTGCTTGAGGAGGCCGCTCTGTACTTCTGCTGCTAACGCGACGGTGTGCTCCTCGGTAGGGAGGGAGCGTTCCGTGTTCCCATTGACTGTTATGACGCTGCATGGACCGGCCATCTTAAGCTTAAGATAAGCGTAGTGTGGCACCGCATTGAAGCATGCAAATGCGGTTCATCCGAGCAGTGCGTGATAGCCGCTGCGAAAGGGGACGATATCAAAGATTAGCTTTTCGCTTTGGAAATTGTCCAGAGATCCGAAGAGAACCTCTAGTGTGATTGAGCCCGTATAGTGGGCCTCTACACCTGGTATGACTTCTTTAAAGGTAGTCCTTGTGGGCTTAATTCTTGACGGATTAATGCCTATTTTGCGCGATGTATCCTGATAGAGCAGGTTCAGGCTGCTGCCACCATCCATGAGGACTCGCGTGAGGTAAAATCCATCAATTATTGGGTCGAGCCGCCATGACGGATACTGGTCGTATGATCCCTGCAATCAAAAGTGATCGGGCAGGAAGACCATGGGTTAAACTTTGGGGCGACTAGCTCCATCGCGTAGACGTCCCTAAGCGCGCGCTTGCATATATCATGTTTACCGTTTTAACTTGGGGGGGGACTTTTTCTGCCCCCCTGTGTTCGGTGGCCGGGGCTCCTCGTCGTCATCTTCGCTTTGCGACCCCTTCTCCTTGTTCTTGGCGTTTAATTTGCCGGCCTGTTTGAAAACCCAACAGTCTCTGTTGTTATGGTTGGCTGGTTTGCCAGGAGTGCTGTGTATCTAGCATAGGCGATCAAGTATGCGGTCCAAGCTGGATGGGCCCGAATTGTTCCTTTTGAATGGCTTCTTCCGCTGGCCGGACATGGAGCCACTGAATCCAGCGTTGACCGCCGTGTCATCGATATTATCACTGTTGCTTCGACGCTTGTGTCTATTGCATCGGGGCTTGCCGTTGCTGCTCTTGGCTTCCGCAGTGCCAGGTTCACTTTCCCTGTTATTGCTACGGGCTAGCCAACTATCTTCGCCCACACAAAAGCGGGACCGTAAGGGCTGCCATGGACTTCGGCTTCTCTTGGCCGAGGTGTCGGGCGAGCCATTCATCCCGGATGCTGTGTTTGAAGGCCGCCAAGGCTTCGGCATCCGGACAGTCGACGATCTGGTTCTTTTTAGTTAAGAACCTAGTCCGGAGTTTCCTGGTTGACTCTCCGGGATCTTGAATTATGTGACTTAAGTCATCGGAATCCGGAGGTCGAACATATGTACCTTGAAAGTTGTCAAGGAAGGCTTCTTCCAAGTCCTCCTAGCTGCCAATGGAACTTTCAGGCAGGCTGTTCAGCCAGTGCTGGGCTGGCCCCTTGAGCTTTAGGGGGAGGTATTTAATGGCATGAAGGTCATCGTCGCGGGCCATATGAATATGGAGAGTGAAGTATTCGATCCATACCGCGGGGTCTGTGGTTCCATCATATGATTCGATATTCACGGGTTTGAACCCTTCTAGGAATTCATGTTCCATGACTTCATCAGTGAAGCAGAGAGGGTGTGCGGCGCCTCTATATCGGGCCAGTTCGTGACGTAGTTCGAATGGAGTCCGTTTGCGGCTTTTGGCTCGGTCGTAATTGTACTTGCCATGTTCGGCTTGGTAGCCATCGTTGCACGTCGAGGCACGCCCCCGTGATCCGTAGATCAATCTGGCCGGACCTATTTTGTTCTTTAGGCCCTGCCGGAGAGCATATGTGTACCCCTGAGTAGTTTTGTCTCTGCCTTTATGGTGAGGTAAGGCGGGCTGGTGTTTGGCTTGAGTTGCCGCTTTATCCCGACCCCGTGCTGGTCAGTCAGCTGCGTTGCGCGATGATGGTACAGGCTCCAGCGCCTCATCATCAAACTGAGGTAGAAATTTGCGCTTCAGGTAACTTTTGACTGGGCGCTTGAGGCCTTATTCCTCGGCTGCCAGGACATCAGTCCATCTATCATTGAGCAGATCTTGATCAGCTTAAAGCTGCTGCTGTTTCTTTTTCAGGCTCTAGGCAGTGGCTATTAACTGGCGCTTGAAGCGCTCCTGTTCAAGAGGTTCCTCAGGCATGATAAAATCCTCGGTGCCGAGGCTTGCCTCATCCTCGGAGAGCGGAAGATAATTACTGTCCTCCGAGTCTTCGTTCGTGACCTGTTCATCAGGGCTAACTTGCCCGTCTTCCCGTTCATCTTGTTCGGAAGTTGCCTCAACGGGATTTTCATTGTCTTCGGCACCGTCCGGAGTGTTATCTTCTCCTGTGCCGGTGTTCCTGTCTTTGCTGCGGCGTGACTTAGAGCGGCGCCGCTGACGCCGGTGCTTTGGTTGTATCTCGGGAGGTTTATCCTCAAATGGATCTTCCTTGTCATCGCTGCTATTCTCTTTTGGTGCATCCACCATGTATACGTCATACGAGGAAGTGGTCGTCCAGCGTCCGGCAAACGGCGGGTTTTGGGCCTCTTCTTCTCCGGCATCGTCGTCCATACCGTCGATGTCGTCAGAGCCGTAATCGAGCATGTCAGTTAAGTCTTCGACAATGGCTATTAAGTGGGCGGGGGGTGGGAAGCGAAATTCGTCATCAGCCTCCAGTTCGAACCGGATATAATCCAGTTGTGAGGCCCCGCTAAGGAGAGTGTTTTTAATGAGTTTAGCACATCGCCCAAAGGCGAGTGTCGGAAGATGTCCGCGGAGCTGAATTCGACGATCGATGCCCAGTCAAGCTCGTCGTGCGCGGATGCACATGCTTCGGAACCTGTAGCCAGAAGTGTGTCCGAGGTTCTGGCAACACAGATCTTACTTGAGGTTGGGTCTGTGTGCGGCTCCAACGCCGCTGAGTCTGCAGCCTCCGTGGCGGGCTTGAGCCTCTCGTCCTCGGATGGCGTGACCTGCTCCAGATCTAGAGCTGGAGTAGTTGTAGGTTCTATCTCCTAGGTGTAGTTCGATGACAGATTTAAGCCATGTTCATCATGGTGACAGGGAGCGACTACTTCTGCGGTCTCGAATCCGTCGAAGATCAAGTCTCCGCGGATGTCCGCGACGTAGTTCAAGCTTCCAAATCTGACCTGATGGCCAGGGGCGTAGCTATCGATCTGCTCTAGATGACCAAGTGAGTTGGCCCGCGGTGCGAAGCTGTCGAACACGATGATTTGTTCGGGGAGGAAGGTTTCTCCCTGGACAATGTTTTTGTGGATGATTGACGGGGCCATCGAACCTCTTGGCGACGACACAGCGAAACTCTCAATGAAAGCACCAATGTCGGTGTCAAAACCGACGGATCTCGGGTAGGGGGTCCCGAACTGTGCGCCTGAGGTTAATGGTAACAGGAGACAGGGAACACAATGTTTACCTAGGTTCGGGCCCTCTCGATGGAGGTAAAACCCTATGTCCTGCTAGATTAATATTGATGAGTATGGGGGTTACAAGAGTTGATCTACCACGAGATCGTAATGGCTAAAACCCTAGAAGTCTAGCTTATCTGATTATGATTGTCTTTGCAGACTAAACCCTCCAGTTTATATAGACACTGGAGGGGACTAGGGTTATATGAAGTCAGTTACATAGAAGGGAAATAGTATATCCGGCTACCTGGCTTGCCATCCACGCAAAGAAGAATCCTATCTGGACACGGGAGAAAGTCTTCCATCTTGTATCTTCATGGTTCAATAGTCCGGCCCATGCCCAACAGACCGGACGCCTGAGGACTCCTTAGTCCAGGACTCCCTCATCCAGACTCAACAAATCCTTCTTCTTCGGATTCCTCTTCGGCAGCTGAGATGGTTCAGATGATTGAGTTGGTGGAGGTCCATAATCTTCATCGTACTCCTCCTCCCCATTGCTCTCAACCTCCTCTTCCTCATGATAGGCCTCCTCCTCCTCTTTCTTCATGTGTGGCCTCCTCCTCCTCCTCCTCAACCAACCTAGATGACAAGGGAACATGGCTCGATGAGCCGATGTGACCCTGTGTGGCTGCAGGATAATAAGCTTCAACCGACCCAGCTCCAGCACACTGATGACCCACAAGTATAAGGGATCTATCATAGTCCTTTCGATAAGTAAGTGTGTCGAACCCAACGAGGAGCAGAAGGAAATGATAAGCGGTTTTCAGCAAGGTATTCTTTGCAAGTACTGAAATAAGTGGTAACAGATAGTTTTATGATAGGATAAATTGTAACGAGCAACAAGTAACAAAAGTAAATAAAGTGCAGCAAGGTGGCCCAATCCTTTTGTAGCAAAGGATAAGCCGGAACAAACTCTTATAATAGGAAAAGCGCTCCCGAGGACACATGGGAATATTGTCAAGCTAGTTTTCATCACGTTCATATGATTCGCGTTCGATAATTTGATAATTTGATATGTGGGTGGACTGGTTCTTGGGTGTTGTTCTTACTTGAACAAGCATCACACTTATGATTAACCTCTATTGCAAGCATCTGCAACTACAACAAAAGTATTAAGGTAAACCTAACCATAGCATGAAACATGTGGATCCAAATCAGCCCCTTACGAAGCAACGCATAAACTAGGGTTTAAGCTTCTGTCACTCTAGCAACCCATCATCTACTTATTACTTCCCAATGCCTTCCTCTAGGCCCAAATAATGGTGAAGTGTTATGTAGTCGACGTTCACATAACACCACTAGAGGCTAGACAACATACATCTTATCAAAATATCAAATGAATACCAAATTCACATGACTACTAATAGCAAGACTTCTCCCTTGTCCTCAGGAACAAACGTAATTACTCACAAAGCATATTCATGTTCATAATCAGAGGGGTAATAATATGCATATAGGATCTGAACATATGATCTTCCACCAAATAAACCAACTAGCATCAACTACAAGGAGTAATCAACATTACTAGCAACCTACTAGCACCAATCCCGACTTTGAGATAAGAATTGGATACAAGAGATGAACTAGGGTTTGGAGATGAGATGGTGCTGGTGAAGATGTTGATGGAGATTGCCCTCTCCGATGAGAGGAGCGTTGGTGATGACGATGGTGATCATTTCCCCCTCCCGGAGGGAAGTATCCTCGGAGCTCTAGATTGGTCCCGCCAAGGTTCCGCCTCGTGGCGGCGGAGTCTCGTCCCGAAAAGTTCCTTCTGATTTTTTGCTCATCAAAAGACTTCATATAGGAGAAGATGGACGTCAGAGAGCCACCAGGGGTCCACGAGGTAGGGGGGCGCGCCCCCACCCTCGTGAGCAGGGTGTGGCCCCCCTAGCCTTCATCTTTGGCGAGGATTTTTCTTTATTTGTTTTAAGATGTTCCATGGAGTTTCAGGACTTTTGGAGTTGCGTAGAATAGGTCTCTAATATTTGCTCCTTTTCTAGCCCAGAATTCCAGCCGCCGGCATTCTCCCTCCTTATGTAAACCTTGTAAAATAAGAGAGAATAGCCATAAGTATTGTGACATAAAGTGAAATAACAGTCCATAATGCAATAAATATTGATATAAAAGCATGATGCAAAATGGACGTATCAACTCCCCCAAGCTTAGACCTCGCTTGTCCTCAAGCGAAAACCGATAACAATAAATATGTCCTCATGTTTAGAGGTAGAGGCGTCAATAAAAATAAAATACGGACATGAAGGCATCATGATTATTCTCATAACAGCAACATATATAGCTTTTGTCATATGATTACTTATGTTCAAGTGATGATCTATTCACAATGCAAAAGTATAAATCATAAACCTTATTGGGCTTCGACAACCTATAATCTCAGTCATTGAAGAAATTGCAATTTATCATAACATTGTAAAGAGTCTATGTCAAAGCTAAAAAGCAAGTCCACATACTCAACTATCATTTAGTCCTCCATAATTGCTAACACTCACGCAATACTTGTGGTTACGGAGTTTTAATCAGACACAGAGAAAGATAGGGGCTTATAGTTTTGCCCCACAACCTTTTACCTCAAGGGTAATGTCAACAATAATGGTTCATGCTCCCCTACATCCAATTAGATATATATATCATGTTTTTTCCAACATGCTGAGCTTGCCAAAGGATAAAATGAAAAAGAAAAGGTGAAGATCACCATGACTCTTGCATAAGGTAGAAGATAATAATAAAGGATAGGCCCTTCGTAGAGGGAAGCAGAGGTTGCCATGCGCTTTTATGGTTGGATTCACAAAATCTCAATGCGAAAGAACATCACTTTATATTGCCCCTTGTGATGTGAACCTTTATTATGCAGTCCATCGCTTTTATTACTTGCACATCACAAGATCGTATAAAGCTTATTTCTCCCACACCAATCAATCATACATATTTAGAACAATTTTTATTGCTTTGCACCGATGACAACTTACTTGAAGGATCTTACTCAATCCATAGGTAGATATGGTGGACTCTCATGGCAAAACTGGTTTAAGGGTATTTGGAAGCACAAGTAGTATTTCTACTTGGTGCTGAGAATTTGGCTAGCATGAGGGGGAAAGGCAAGCTCAACAAGTTAGAGGATCCATGACAACATACTTTATCTCAGATATAAGAAAGACATAACTCATTACATTGTCTTCCTTGTCCAACATCAACTCTTTAGCATGTCATATTTTAATGAGTGCTCCCAATCATAAAAGATGTCAATGATAATATATCTATATGTGAAAACCTCTCTTTCCTTATTACTTCCTATTAATTGCAATAATGACCAAAGCTATGTCTGCCAACTCCCAACAACTTTTAATCATCATACTCTTTCTATGTGAAGTCATTACTCTCAATAAGATCAATATGAACTTTTTGTTTCTTTTTATTCTTTTTCTCTTTTCTTTTATTCACCCAAGATCATGGCAAAATAATCAAGCCCTTGACTCAACACTAATCTTTATTATATATAGCTCACAGACTCGATTACAAAGAGAGATCACAAAGCAAAACTCAAAACTAGGTCATGCCATAAACTTTATTCTACTAAATCAAGATACTACTAATAGGATCGAACTAAGAAAAACGGTAAAGATAGGAGTTGATTGTGATACGATACCGGGGCACCTCCCCCAAGCTTCGCAGTTGCCAAGGGGAGTGCCCATACTCATGTGATTATATCTCCTTCTTTGTTGTCGGTGTAATATTATTGGCAATGATTCCCCTCAGGATGCGGTTCTCCTCCTCGAGCTTATTGACTTGCTGTTTGAGGTCCATTATTTCCTTACAAAGCTTTCTGTGATAGCTAAAGCTCCCTGCACCCAAGGCTGTTGCATAGCTGCGGGAGAACAAGTGACACTCCTCTTCATATTTTCATAAGAAAGAAATCTAACATTAGAAGGGATAATCGAGTTTGGAATAGCTGAGCTCTGTAGTTCCCCCATCATGAACCCAGCTCAGAGACGAGAGGTGACTTCTTGATCCTCCATGGCATCTACTCTCATCAAGTCAGCCTCCATCTCTTCCTCCATTGCTGTCCCAAAGTGGTCAGCGTCGCTGTTTGCCCTTGGTTCCGGTGCCGGATTAGATACCCGGCTCTCCCCGATTAACTCTTGAGAAGACATCTTGTTCTAATCTGCAGCAGCAACAGATCGAAAACAAAAACAGAGGAAATTTGTGTGATACGGGAGTCAAAACCTTTTGGAGAATATATAATGAATTTTTACCAACCAAAATACGTAACGTGCAAGAAAATGGAGTCCGGAAGGTACACGAGGTGCTCACGAGGTAGGGGGCGCGCCCAGGGGGGTAGGGCACGCCCACCACCCTCGTGTCCTTCCCGGACTGCTACTTATTTTTTCTATTTTTCTAAATATTCCAAAACGGAGAAATATTGCCTTAAAAATTGTTTTGGAGTCGGTTTACTTACCGTACCACATACCTATTCCTTTTCGGAGTCTGAAACATTCCGGAAAATGTCCCTTATGTATTCCTCCGGGGTTACGGTTTCAATAATATTGGTTTCAACATTTATGGGATTACCTGAGATATAATGTTTAATTCTTTGACCGTTTACCACCTTCGGATTTGTGCCTTCAAAGTTGTTGATCTTTATGGCGCCAGAACGATAGACCTCTTCGATAACATAGGGGCCTTCCCATTTAGAGAGAAGTTTGCCTGCAAAAAATCTTAAATGAGAGTTGTATAGCAATACATAATCACCTACATTAAACTCACGCTTTTGTATCCTTTTGTCATGCCATCTTTTAACTTTTTCTTTAAACAACTTGGCATTTTCATAAGCTTGGGTTCTCCATTCATCAAGTGAGCTAATATCAAATAACCTCTTCTCACCGGCAAGTTTAAAATCATAGTTGAGCTCTTTAATAGCCCAATATGCCTTATGTTCTAGTTCGAGAGGTAAGTGACATGCTTTTCCATAAACCATTTTATATGGAGACATACCCATAGGATTTTTTATGCAGTTCTATAAGCCCATAATGCATCATCAAGTTTCTTGGACCAATTCTTTCTAGACCTATTAACAGTCTTTTGCAAAATTAATTTGAGCTCTCTATTGCTCAACTCTACTTGACCACTAGACTGAGGGTGATAAGGGGATGCAATTCTATGATTAACATCATACTTAGCAAGCATTTTATGGAAAGCACCATGAATAAAGTGTGAACCACCATCAGTCATTAAATATCTAGGGACTCCAAACCTCGAAAAATAACTTCTTTAAGCATTTTAATAGAAGTGTTATGATCAGCACTACTAGTTGGAATAGCTTCTACCCACTTAGTAACGTAATCAACAACAACTAAAATATGTGTATCCATTAGACGCAGGAAAAGGTCCCATATAATCAAAGCCCCAAACATCAAACGGTTCAATAACAAGAGAATAATTCATAGGCATTTCTTAACGTCTACTAATATTACCAATTCTTTGACATTCATCACAAGACAAGACAAACTTACAGGCATCCTTGAAGAGAGTAGGCCAATAAAAACCAGATTGCAATACCTTATGTGCAGTTCTGTCTCCAGCGTGGTGTCCTCCATAAGACTCGAAGTGACACTTGCGTAGGATCTGTTCCTATTCATGCTCAGGTACACAACGTCTAATAACACCATCTACTCCTTCTTTATAAAGATGTGGATCATCCCAAAAGTAATGTCTTAAATCATAGATTTTTTTCTTTTGATGGTATGTGAAGCTAGGTGGTATAAACTTAGCAACAATATAATTAGCATAATCAGCATACCATGGAGTACTATGAGAAGTACTTATAACATTTAATTATTCATCAGGAAAGCTATCATTAATGGGTAGTGGGTCATCAAGAACATTCTCTAACCTAGACAAGTTGTCTGCAACGGGGTTCTCAGCTCCCTTTCTATCAACAATATGCAAATCAAATTCTTGTAGCAAGAGAACCCATCTAATAAGTCTAGGTTTAGCATCTTTCTTTTCCATAAGATATTTAATAGCAGCATGATCAGTTTGAATAGTTACTTTAGAATCAACAATATAAGATCTGAACTTATCACAAGCAAATACAACTGCTAAAAGCTCTTTTTCAGTAGTAGCATAATTTCTTTGAGCATTGTCTAGAGTCTTACTAGCATAATGAATAACATTTAATTTCTTATCAACTCTTTGCCCTAGAACAGCACCTACAGCATAATCACTAGCATCACACATAATTTCAAAGGGTAAATTCCAATCAGGTGGCTGAACAACAGGTGCAGAGACTAATGCTTTCTTAAGTATTTCAAATGCTTCTACACAATCATCATCAAAGACAAATGGTATATCTTTTTGCAATAAATTAGTCAGAGGCCGAGAAATTTTTGAGAAGTCCTTAATGAACCTCCTATAAAATCCAGCGTGACCAAGGAAACTTCTTATACCTTTGATGTCCTTGGGACATGGCATCTTTTCAATAGCATCAACCTTGGCTTTATCAACTTCAATACCTCTTTCAGAAACTTTGTGCCCCAAGACAATACCTTCATTAACCATAAAGTGGCACTTTTCCCAATTCAAGACAAGATTAGTTTCTTCACATCTCTGCAAAACTCGATCAAGATTGCTCAAGCAATCATCAAAAGAGGAACCATAGACGGAAAAGTCGTCCATGGAAACCTCACAAATCTTTTCACAAAAGTCAGAGAATATAGCCATCATGCATCTTTGAAAGGTAGCAGGTGCATTACATAAACCAAAAGGCATACGTCTATAAGCAAAAGTACCAAAAGGGCATGTAAAAGTAGTCTTTGATTGATCTCTAGCCGACACGGGTATTTGAGAGAAACCAGAATAACCATCTAGAAACCAATAGTGTGTATGTTTGCATAATCTTTCTAGCATTTGATCAATAAAAGGTAAGGGGTAATGAACTTTCCTAGTAGCTTTATTTAATTTGCGGAAATCAATTACCATCCTATAACCTGTGATAATTCTTTGTGGAATCAATTCATCTTTATCATTAGGAACAACAGTAATACCTCCCTTCTTAGGGACACAATGGACATGACTTACCCACTCACTATCAGCAACGAGATAGATTATACCTGCCTCCAGAAGCTTTAGTATTTCTTTTCTCACCACTTCTTTCATTTTAGGACTCAGATGTCGTTGAGGATCATGAACTGGTTTGGCATCTGCTTCCAAATTTATTTTATGTTGACATAGAGTGGGACTAATGCCCTTAAGATCATCAAGAGTATATCCAATAGTAGCACGATGCTTCTTTAGAGTTTTCAATAATCTTTCTTCTTCATGCTCTGAAAGGTTAGCACTAATAATAACAGGATATATCTTCTTTTCATCAAGTAAGCATATTTAAGATTATCAGGCAATGGTTTAAGCTCAAACACGGGATCACCCTTGGGTGGAGGTGGATCCCCTAAAATTTCAACAGGCAAATTGTGTTGCAGAATAGGTTCCTGTTTAAAGAATACTTCATCTATTTCCCTTCTGTCATTCATGAACATATCATTTTCATGGTCTAGCAAATAGTGTTCTAAAGGATCACTAGGAGGTACGACAATAGAAGCAAGACCAATAATTTCATCTTTACTAGGTAATTCTTCTTCATGATGTTATTTGCTAAATTTAGAGAAATTAAACTCATGAAACATATCATCCAATCCAATAGTAACAACATTCTTTGTGCAATCTATGGTAGCATTGACATTATTTAAGAAGGGTCTACCAAATATAATGGGACAAAAACTATCTTGTGGGGAACCAAGAACAAGAAAATCAGCAGGATATTTAGTTTTCCCACACAAGACTTCAACATCTCTAACAATTCCCATTGGTGAAATAGTATCTCTATTGGCAAGTTTAATTGTGACATCAATACCTTCTAACTCAGCAGGTGCAATTTCATTCTTAATTTCTTCGTATAAGTCAATAGGTATTACACTAGCACTAGCACCCATATCACATAAGCCATGATAACAATGATCTCCTATTTTAACATAAATAACAGGCACGCCTACCACAGGTCTATGTTTATCTTTATCACAAGGTTTAGAAATTCTAGTAGTTTCACCTTCGAACTGAATAACATGCCCATCAATATTATCAGACAAGAGATATTTAACAGTAGCAATATTAGGTTCTACTTTAACTTGCTCAGGAGGTGTATAAGTT
Organism: Triticum aestivum; assembly: GCF_018294505.1. NCBI lineage: Eukaryota > Viridiplantae > Streptophyta > Magnoliopsida > Poales > Poaceae > Triticum > Triticum aestivum. The sequence continues at coordinate 647,237,983 of NC_057812.1, read as the reverse complement.
CTAATACTGCTTTTACGAACAACAGTTGAAGCTTTAGCATGATCCTTTTTTCTAACAAGGAAAGGTGGTTTCTCAATATAAGAAGTAGGAACAATAGGATCATTATAAGTGACAGTCTTTTCTTCAACTTTAATAGGTGCAACTACTTTTACTTCTATGGGAGGATGATATTTAAACCACTTGTCCTTAGGGAGATCAACATAAGTAGCAAAAGATTCACAGAAAGAAGCTACTATCTCAGAGTCAAGTCCATATTTAGTGCTAAACTTACGGAAAATATTGGTGTCCATAAAAGATTTAACACAATCAAACTTAGGTGTCATACCTGACTCCTTACCTTCATCGAGGTCCCAATTTTCAGAGTTGCATTTAATTCTATCCAATAAATTCCATCTGAATTCAATAGTCTTCATCATAAAAGAGCCAGCACAAGAAGTATCGAGCATGGTGCGATTGTTTTCAGAAAGCCGAGCATAAAAATTTTGAATGATCATTTCTCTTGAGAGCTCATGATTGGGGCATGAATATAACATTGATTTAAGCCTCCCCCAAGCTTGAGCGATGCTTTCTCCTTCACGAGGCCAGAAATTATATATATAATTGCGATCATGATGAACAAGATGCATAGGGTAATACTTTTGATGAAATTCCAACTTCAATCTTTTATAGTCCCATGATCTCATATCATCACATAGCCTATACCATATCAATGCGTCTCCCTTCAAAGATAAAGGGAAGACCTTCTTCTTAGCAACATCATCGGGTATACCTGCATGCTTAAATAGTCCACAAACTTCATCCACATATATTAAGTGCTCATCAGGATGCTTTGTTCCATCTCTTGTAAAAGGGTTAGCTAGCAGTTTTTCCATCATACCCGAAGGAAATTCAAAAGGAGTTTCATTTTCAATAGGTTCAGTAGGTTGAGGAGCAACTCTTTGCTCTACTGGACGGGGTGAAGATACCCCGAACAAGCCCCTCAGAGAATTACTTTCCATAGTAACAAGTGACAGTAAATTTCAGCACACTATATAAATTTTTCCTTACCAAATTCCACCTACCAAAGGCGCTACACTCCCCGACAACAGCGCCAGAAAAGAGTCTTGATGACCCACAAGTATAGGGGATCTATCATAGTCCTTTCGATAAGTAAGAGTGTCGAACCCAACAAGGAGCAGAAGGAAATGATAAGCGGTTTTCAGCAAGGTATTTTCAGCAAGTACTGAAATAAGTGGTAACAGATAGTTTTGTGATAGGATAAATTGTAACGAGCAACGAGTAACAAAAGTAAATAAAGTGCAGCAAGGTGGCCCAATCCTTTTGCAGCAAAGGACAAGCCAGAACAAACTCTTATAATAGAAAAAGCGCTCCCGAGGACACATGGGAATATCGTCAAGCTAGTTTTCATCACGTTCATATGATCCGCGTTCGATACTTTGATAATTTGATATGTAGGTGGACCGGTGCTTGGGTGTTGTTCTTACTTGAACAAGCATCTGATGTCTACTACACAACCTTCTTCTTGTAGACGTTGTTGGGCCTCCAAGTGCAGAGGTTTGTAGGACAGTAGCAAATTTCCCTTAAGTGGATGACCTAAGGTTTATCTATCCGTAGGAGGCGTAGGATGAAGATGGTCTCTCTCAAGCAACCCTGCAACCAAATAACAAAGAGTCTCTTGTGTCCCCAACACACCCAATACAATGGTAAATTGTATAGGTGCACTAGTTCGGCGAAGAGATGGTGATACAAGTGGTATATGGATGGTAGATAATAGTTTTTGTAATCTGAAATAATAAAAACAGCAAGGTAACTAATGATAAAAGTGAGCGTAAACGGTATTGCAATGTGTGGAAATAAGGCCTAGGGTTCATACTTCCGCTAGTGTAAGTCCTCTCAACAATACTAACATAATTGGATCATAAAACTATCCCTCAACATGCAACAAAGAGTCACTCCAAAGTCACTAATAGCGGAGAACGAACGAAGAGATTATGGTAGGGTACGAAACCACCTCAAAGTTATTCTTTCCAATCAATCCGTTGGGATATTCCTACATGTGTCACAAACAGCCCTAGAGTTCGTACTAGAATAACACCTTAAGATACAAATCAACCAAAACCCCGATGTCACCTAGATACTCCAATGTCACCTCAAGTATTCGTGGGCATGATTATACTATATGCATCACACAATCTCAGATTCATCTATTCAACCAACACAAAGGACCTCAAAGAGTGCCCCAAAGTTCTACCAGAGAATCACGACGAAAACGTGTGCCAACCCCTATGCATAGGTTCCCAATGTCATGAAACACGCAAGTTGATCACCAAGACATACATCAAGTGGCACGTGATATCCCATTGTCACCACAGATACGCATGGCAAGACATACATCAAGTGTTCTCAAATCTTTAAAGACTCAATCCGATAAGATTACTTGAAAGAGGAAACTCGATTCATTACAAGAGAGTAGAGGGGGGAAGAATCATCATAGGATCCAAATATAATAGCAAAGCTCGCGATACATCAAGATCGTATCACCTTAAGAACACGAGAGAGAGAGAGAGATCAAACACATAGCTACTGGTACATACCCTCAGCCCCGATGGAGAACTACTCCCTCCTCGTCATGGAGAGCACTGGGATGATGAAGATGGCCACTGGTGAGGGATCCCCCCTCCGGCAGGGTGCCGGAACAGGGTCCTGATTGACTTTTGGTGGCTACGGAGGCTTCTGGCGGCGGAACTCTTGATTTATTCTCTGTTCTGGAAGTTTTAGGGTATATGGAGTTATATAGGCAAAAGAAGCACGTCAAGGGAGCCACGGGGGCCCCACGAGGCAGGGGCGCGCCCTAGGGGGGTGGGCGCGCCCCCACCCTCGTGGGCAGCTCCCGTATCTTCTGACGTGGGGTCCAAGTCCATCAGGTGTGTTTCCTTCCAAAAATAACTTCTCGAGTTGATTTCATTCCGTTTCGACTCCGTCTGATATTCCTTTTATTCAAAACACTGAAATAGGCATAAAGCAGCAAATCTGGGCTAGGCCTCCGGTTAATAGGTTAGTCCCAAAAATAATATAAAAGTGGATAATAAATCCCATTATTGCCCAAAACAGTAGATAATATAGCATGGAGCAATCAAAAAATATAGATACGTTGGAGACGTATCAAGCAAGCCAATTATGATTAACCTCTATTGCAAGCATCCGCAACTACAACAAAAGTATTAAGGTAAACCTAACCATAGCATGAAACATGTGGATCCAAATCAGCCCCTTATGAAGCAACACATAAACTAGGGTTTAAGCTTCTGTCACTCTAGCAACCCATCATCTACTTATTACTTCCCAATGCCTTCCTCTAGGCCCAAATAATGGTGAAGTGTTATGTAGTCGACGTTCACATAACACCACTAGAGGCTAGACAACATACATCTTATCAAAATATCAAACGAATACCAAATTCACATGACTACTAATAGCAAGACTTCTCCCTTGTCCTCAGGAACAAACGTAATTACTCACAAAGCATATTCATGTTCATAATCAGAGGGGTAATAATATGCATATAGGATCTGAACATATGATCTTCCACCAAATAAACCAACTAGCATCAACTACAAGGAGTAATCAACACTACTAGCAACCTACTAGCACCAATCCCGGAATTTGAGACAAGAATTGGATACAAGAGATGAACTAGGGTTTGGAGATGAGATGGTGCTGGTGAAGATGTTGATGGAGATTGCCCTCTCCCGATGAGAGGAGCGTTGGTGATGACGATGGTGATGATTTCCCCCTCCCGGAGGGAAGTATCCCCGGCAGAACAGCTCTGCCGGAGCTCTAGATTGGTTCCGCCAAGGTTCCGCCTCGTGGCGGCGGAGTCTCGTCCCGAAAAGTTCCTTCTGATTTTTTTTCTCATAGAAAGACTTCATATAGGAGAAGATGGACGTCGGAGAGCCACCAGGGGGCCCATGAGGTAGGGGGCGCGCCCTAGGGGGGCGGCCCCCACCCTCGTGAGCAGGGTGTGGGCCCCCTGGCCTTCATCTTTGGCGAGGATTTTTCTTTATTTGTTTTAAGATGTTCCGTGGAGTTTTAGGACTTTTGGAGTTGCGCAGAATAGGTCTCTAATATTTGCTCCTTTTCCAGCCCAGAATTCCAGCCGCCGGCATTCTCCCTCCTTATGTAAACCTTGTAAAATAAGAGAGAATAGCCATAAGTATTGTGACATAAAGTGAAATAACAATCCATAATGCAATAAATATTGATATAAAAGCATGATGCAAAATGGACGTATCACACACCCAAGCAGGCTTACCAGCTTGCGACAATGCTTCACGAACTTCTGCACTCACAATGAAACAAGGGCATAATAAGTATCAGATTTATGATTGCAAGTGAACAAGATGCATCTGTTCCGTGGAGGCTGAAATTGTACCTTCATGGTCCCCCTCACTTTGTTCTCAGATTGTACGCTCCCGGGGCTATCACCTAGTGCATCTGAGGCTTCAAATATGCATCTGCTTAGCTCACCGGACTATAACAACATAAGTCAGTCACGATGACGAATAAAATAATTTAAATACAACCGTCGGTTCAAACCTACCACTCTGCTGATGAGGGGTGCAAACTCCCTAAATCCACTATGCATGTCTCTGATGCCGGTCTGGTAGGCCTCTTCCTCGCGGTCATCCCTCTCCAGCTTCGCGATGTCTTCCACTGTCCATCGAGGCCTGAGACGAAGACACTGCTTATGGCCATCATCGTACCACCTCATGTGTTGGCCCAGGTAAGCATCCCAGTCACTCACTTTCCTCTCCCCATCTTTACGGAACTTCCGACGGTTTCACTCCGTCACATGAGTTTTATGCTCCTCTCCCAGTCTGTGATCGACTGATTCTTCTGCCGGCTCATCTTGCAGGGCATAGGCCACAAGAAACATCATAATAATGTCAAACGCAATGAAATCATGGGCACGAAGAACAAGCGCACTCACAAGTGGAGCGCGTGGCCACCGGTATCGGTCGGCGGGCCCGGTGGGGTATGCTGATGCATCCCGAACTGCACGGCCACGCGGTGTGGCAAGTGCCACTCGATGGTGTACACACAGATCATGGGCACGATGCACCGCCAAAGACCACTGTCCGCATCGCACATCACGTTCAGATCAAAGTCCCACTCTTGGTCATGATACGAACACTAGTTTACGTATTACATATACATTGGTAAGTTCCCACTCTCGGTCAAAAGTGGAATCAAGGAGAAAGGTGGTGAGCGAGTTCATATACCTGTGTATGCGTCAAAGCATCCATCTCGTTGGTGTAGGTATTGTACGAAGCCTTGTTTAGGCCCGTGTAGAGTTTGACAATGTCCCACTCGTAAGCTACGGTGGGGTGTCGAGTCTCGTCGCCGTCTTCGTTATAGGCACCCCATGGGCGTCTTGGCAGCTTCTCCGGATGCCCCACCAGCAGCCACTCCCACATCCAAATAGAGAGGGCCTAGACAAAGCCACCCATATTGGACTTGTCTCCCATCCTCTGGGTTGCGTCGTCAAGCTGCAAAACATCAAATGATGATCAGATATAACAAAATGTCATGGACATACTTTCATAGGTAGGCAATGAGATACTCTCTTACCAAACGGTATAGGTAGGCGAGAGATGCGGTCCCCCAACTGTACCCTGCATCCCAGTCGGCTAGGAAGAATATATATGACCAGTTGGCAGAGTTCCCGGAGTTGTCTGGAAACCGACCTTCGTGAGAAGATACCACAGGTAGGCCCTCACGTACCACTCCACAGTCGCCTCATTCGCGTCTTCGGGGCATGTCTTCCGGTGCTCAGAGAGCCAGGGCAACAATACACCAGATGTACGGTTACCCTTAGCACCGGGGCAGTCGCCGATGAGGGTGGTAACCCTCTGCTGCCAGTTGGTCCTCTCCACTCGCCCGGTGAGTGCTTGACCCTCGATCGGCATGGCAATAATCATCGACCAATCCTCGAGGGTCACCATCATCTCCCCGCATGGGAGATGGAAAGAATGGGTCTCCGGTCGCCACCGGTCAATCAAAGCTGTCAGAGCTGCGTGGACAAGCATCGGCGGCTGATGCTTGAACTGTAACATGGAACTCAATAGTCGGGCTCTCTTGAAGTACGGCATAACGCTCGTCGCAGTCCATATTCCCGGCAACCCCGTGACCCCTCATGCGTAGTGGCTGGAGCATCTGTCAAAAAGTGGACTGCAAAAGTTAGGAACTTATTTTCATCAATCCGAAAACTTTGCTCAATATTTCCTTCATAGTACTTACCACTCTGTTCTCTATCACTAGTAGAAAAAGGGTCTAATGTGAAGCACATTAGTCCCGGTTTGCAACTGAACCGGCACAAATGTGACCATTAGTGCCGGTTCCAACGGCTAGGCGGTCGGCGCTCATTAGTACCGGTTCGTGGCAAACCTTTTGTACCGGTTCATGCCACGAACCAGTACTAAAGAGGTAGTGGCTAGCTTTTGTCAGGCTCGGGCTCGACCAGCCCGTTTAGTACCGGTTCTTGGCATGAACCGGTACTAAAGAGGTTGTGGCAGGCTGTTTTTAGTCCCACCTTGCTCCCCTAATAGGGTTTTTACCACCTTAAATATGTTACTTCTCAAACTATCACAAGCACTTGGTCTTCATTGAACTCTATGTGTAGAATTTGTGGCCGCAATATGAGTCTTTACCGGTTTCTAAACCATTGAGGACTCATATTGACAATTCAAATTGTACACAAAAAGAGCATTGATGATCAATGTATTTTTAATGTATATTTTTACATGTTTACACCCTCACTCTCTCCTATCTCCACTCACACTCACACTCACTCGGTCTCCCCCCTCAATCCCCCAGCGCCAGTCCTCCCCCGCTGGCCGCCCTCACTCTCTCCTGACTTAGCATGTGCAAAATGAACTCTGAAAAGGTTGAAACTTAGCCCTGAAATTAAAAAGCACTAAAAATGAACTCTGAAAAAGGTTGAAACTTGGCGTGGTGTCATAATTTCACCCGCATAGCATGTGCAAAAAATTAGAGAGGGTCACGACAAAAACTGGATGCACTTAGTGTACAAACTGGACAATCTCTTTCAAAGTATGAGGGTTTCAGACGAAAACTCATATGTTACACCGACAATTCAACATTTTAATAACTTACTAAAACTACGGACTTTTTTTGCGTTCCACATGCACCATTCAAAGCCATGTCATCAACTTTCAACCCTTTCTGACATTATTTGCTATTTTTAATGCATTTACCGATTTGTTTTGAGCTAAATGGCCCTGAAATTGAAAAGCACCACAAATGAACTCTGAAAAGGTTGAAACTTCGCATGGTGTCATCATTTCACCCGCATAGCATGTGCAAAAAAGTATAGAGGGTCATGACAAAAACTGGATGCACTTCGTGTACAAACTGGACAATCTCTTTCGAAGTACCAGGGTTTTGGACAAAAACTCATCTGTTACACCGGCAATTCAAAATTTTAATAATTTATTACAACTCCGGACTTTTTTTGCGTGTAGCATGCACCATTCAAAGCCACGTCATCAACTTTCAACCCTTTATGACATAATTTGCTATTTTTAATGCATTTACTGATTTGTTTTTAGCTAAATGGCCCTGAAATTAAAAAGCACTACAAATGAACTCTGAAAAGGTTGAAACTTTGCATGGTGTCATGGGTTTGTCACGGTAGATGTCCTTGTGAAAGGACTTAGTCGTGGAGCCATCGCAATGGGTTAGCTTAAAGGGGTTAAACCGGACAAGGGGACGTGGGGAGTTATACTAGTTCGGCCCCTTCGATGAAGGTAAAAGCCTACGTCTAGTTGTAATTGGTATTGCTAGGGTTTCGATCACCAGGGAGCGAATCCGCTTTGACTGGCTCTCGAGTTGTTGTGTGTTGTCCCTAAACTGCTGCCGGGTCATCCCTTTATATACATAGTTTGACTCCCACCGGTTTACAGAGTCCCGAAGTCGGATCATAAACGTGTCTGGTTCGGTCTCTATACTTCCTATCTTACAATGCAAGTTACACAATAAGGTCGGTTTACATCTACATGCCTTAACTCGCCTTTGGGCCTTGGGCCTCCATAAAGCGCCATCATTCTTACGTCTTCATGGGCTTCTAATCTTTATAAAGTTAATCCGGCTACTCCTGGCCGGTTTACGCCTAGCAGTAATATCCCCAACATTAGGCCCCAGATTGGTTTGAACTTGTTCATGTCAATCTTCAATACTTAGAAAAACTCCTCCTTTGCATCTTCACCTTGATCTTGTAAACCCCGTGACGTCATACTCCAGGATCATGATAAACCGCCCTAACATCATGTATCCGTTGAAGCTGAAGATTACCTTCATTAATGCATATCCAGTCATCGAGGCGACACCATTATTAACTATCCATTTTGAGCTCCTCGATTCCCACACTTGTCGCTTTATCGCTTCGCCTTATAAATAGGGCCACGGGTCCTTATCATTTTTTCCCTTCGTCTCCTTTGCTTCTTCTTCCTCCTCGCGACACCTCTGCTCCTGAGCGCCGCCGCCGTCACCGAGCTTCACCTCTGCTTCGACAAAGGCCGCTGCATCAACCTGACCGTTACCAGAGACACACGATGACCCTTCGCTGCTGCCTTCTGTACCAGTAAGTTTCTTTCTCCTCACCCCAGATCTGCCATTAGGGTTCAGTGCTCTTCATAACCTGAAGCTATTCCTCCTTTAGTAACATCAATGGCCAGTTAGATCTGATTGTTTTCAGCGCCCTTTGTAGCTTAAACTCCTTTCTTCTTGTTAAGGCATCTTCTTGATATCAAACCCATCTGAACTTACTGAACCTTTTGAGCACTTGAGATTAGAACAAAATATATTTTGATTATCCAATGCACGGCAGATCTGAAATTCCCATGCCAAACTTGTGAAATCTGTTTTTACCTTACTTAGCCTTTTTCACCTTAGATCTATATCCTCTTTACCATGTAGGAGGTTTACCCATGTAAAACCAATCTATCTCATACCATTAGTCCCCTGGTAAACCGACAAACCCCCTTTACATTCATTGTAACAGTCCGATTTAACAACACATGTATGCCCTTGATATGACCTTGTCATTCATTATTGTGTCAGTCTCTGGTTTACGCAATTTCACACATCTGTATATCTTTATTCCATTGCATCATGCGCACCACCATGAATGATTTGTAAACCAGTATTTCTTTTTCAGCTTTTCGTTTCACAATGGCCAAACAGTTTGCCGCTTGCAACTGGGCTCCTTCCCGGATCACCGAAGAACAGTTGAACGGAATGGTCAGTATTGGCACCTTGCCCAAGAAAACAGAAATTCGGTGGCGAGTTCCAGGAACAGAGAATCGTCCTACCCCGAGGCAGGGTGAGGTAGTGGTTTTTGTCGACCACATAGGCTGTGGTTTCAAACCGCCCGGGTCGAAGTTTTTCCGAGATGTTCTTGCTAGTTTCCAACTCCATCCTCAAGATATTGGACCCAACTCGGTGTCCAATCTATGCAACTTCCAAGTCTTCTGTGAAGTGTACTTACAAGAAGAACCAACTGCTGAGCTGTTCCGGGACTTTTTTCATCTGAACCGGCATACAGAATTTGTAAATGGTCCCAACACTAAACTTGGTGGTGTCTCTATTCAAAAGCGGAAGGAAGTTGAATTCCCTCATGCCAAACTGCACAGTCACCCTAAGGAATGGAACCAGACTTGGTTCTACTGCATAGATACCTCTCCTGAAGATGAGAAGCCTCTTCCAGGCTACCGTGATCACCGGCTTTCCAACACTCATCCAATGCCGCAACATTTAAGTTTTATAGAACGGGCCAAATATGCCCCTCAACTCGCCAAGCTCTGGGCCTTTATGGCCAACAGTTTATCAGGCATTGATTTTGTGCATTGCTGGATATCTTGGAGCGTCTTGCCACTAAGCCGCCCCGGTTTAATGTGTGAGTATACCGGTGAGGTTGAAGACCCCCAACACCACATCAACATTCAGATAACCGATGAAGAGGTCACTGAAGGCGTTAAGAAAATTTTGAATGAATCGGAATCAGTCTTTCGCCAAACCGGCTTGAACCCCTTCTACACTCAAAATAAACCGCCTGCTGTAAGCACCATGCTTCCTTTTTATCTTTCATATGTTTTAAATTGTTCAACTTGCTAACTTTCCTCTATTTGTGTATGAACAGGGTGATGATCCCTTCTGGAAGCGGAAATCCGCAGATAAAGCGGCAAGGCCATCCCGTCCCAAAACCAAAGCCGACTGATACGTCTCCGTCGTATCTATAATTTTTGATTGTTCCATGCCAATATTCTACAACTTTCATATACTTTTGGCAACTTTTTATACTATTTTTCGGACTAACATATTGATCCAGTGCCCAGTGTTAGTTCCTGTTTGTTGCATATTTTTTGTTTCGCGGAATATCCATATCAAACAGAGTCCAAACAGGATAAAAACTGATGGAGATTTTTTTTGGAATAGATATGATTTTTGGGAAGAAAAATCCACGCGAGACGGTGCCCGAGGTGGCCATGAGGCAGGGGGCGCGCATGCCCCCCTGGGCGCGCCCCTGACCCTCGTGGGCCAATTGTAAGGCAGTTGATGCCCTTCTTTCGCCGCAAGAAAGCTAATATCCGGTTAGAGATCGTGTTAAAATTTCAGCCCAATCGGAGTTACGGATCTCCGGGAATATAAGAAACGGTGAAAGGGAAGAATCTGAGAACGCAGAAACAGAGAGAGACAGATCCAATCTCGGAGGGGATCTCACCCCTCCCGTGCCATGGAGGCCATGGACCAGAGGGGAAACCCTTCTCCCATCTAGGGAGGAGGTCAAGGAAGAATAAGAAGGAGGGGGGCTCTCTCCCCCTCGCTTCTGGTGGCACCGGAGTGCCACCGGGGGCCATCATCATCACCGCGATCTACACCAACACCTCCGCCATCTTCACCAACATCTCCATCACCTTCCCCCCCCTCTATCTACATCGGTACACTCTCCCGCAACCCGATGTACCCTCTACTTGAACATGGTGCTTTATGCTTCATATTATTGTCCAATGATGTGTTGCCATCCTATGATGTCTGAGTAGATTTTCGTTGTCCTATCGGTGGTTGATGAATTGCTATGATTGATTTAATTTGCTTGTGGTTATGTTGCTGTCCTTTGGTGCCCATCATATGATTGTGCGCGTGGATCACACCCTTGGGTTAGTTGTATGTTGATAGGACTGTGTATTGGAGGGCAAGAGTGACAGAAACTTCAACCTAGCATAGAAATTGATGCATACGGGATTGAAGGGGGACCGATATATCTTAATGCTATGGTTGGGCTTTACCTTAATGAACGTTAGTAGTTGCGGATGCTTTCTAATAGTTCCAATCATAAGTGCATAGAATTCCAAGTCAGGGATGACATGCTAGCAGTGGCCTCTCCCACATAATACTTGCTATCGGTCTAGTAAAGTAGTCAATTCTTAGGGGCAATTTCGCAACTCCTACCACCACTTTTCCACACTCGCTATATTTACTTTATTGTTTCTTTATCTAAACAGCCCCTACCTTTTATTTACGTACTCTTTATTATCTTGCAAACCTATCCAACAACACCTACAAAGTACTTCTAGTTTCATACTTTCTCTAGGTAAAGAGAACGTCAAGCGTGCGTAGAGTTGTATCGGTGGTTGATAGAACTTGAGGGAATATTTTTTCTAACTTTAGCTCCTCGTTGGGTTGGACACTCTTACTTATCGAAAACTGTTGCGATCCCCTATACTTGTGGGTTATCAAGACCTTTTTCTGGCGCCGTTGCCGGGGAGTCATAGCATGGGGTGAATATTCTCATGTGTGCTTGTTTGCTTTATCACTAAGTAATTTTTATTTGTTGTTCTTAGTTGTTTTCTATCTTTAGTTATGGGTAGGAAACGCAAAATACCAAAAAAAATTAGTTGTACCTACTGAACCAATGGTTGAAGAACCACTCAAAATCTATCACACTGTTGAAGCTTATTACTTGGATCATCTTCGATCCCTTTGTGCTCGTGTTGAAACCCCAACTAGCTTAGTTGAGGGCAAATCTTTAGATGAGCATGCTTGTTATGTGCGACACCGTATATCTGAAAGAGGGAATATTTGTTCTACCTTTAGCTTCTCGTTGGGTTCGACACTCTTACTTATCGAAAACTATTGCGATCCCCTATACTTGTGGGTTATCACCGTCAAGCGTACCTCAAAGCGGAAAACGGCTGACCGGATCAACATGGAACTTGATGAAGATGCAGATGATCCGGAAGTTGAGGTAGAACTTGACTCACTTGGCTCCCTTTTCATGCACCTCATTAACAATGATCTTTATCAGGAGGACGTAGAAGGTAGCCAGGCTAATGATGTAGAGGTAATTACCCTTTCCTCTGGTTCAGACTCTATGCCAACACAAAAACCCGTCAAGCAGTCCAAAAAGTAAGCTTTTCTCATCCTCTTGCTTACTTGGATACAACATTTATTTTGAAGACGCAGCAGCATGAAGCTCGTCGGACAACCCGGCACAGTAGCCAACAGGTCACTTCGGCCGGTTTACCTGATACCCCGGTTCAGAAGCGCCGATCTGAGGTCTCCCCCACTTCTGACAATTCTTATCCCAAGGCAGGTTATTTCAGACAACCTCTTAATCCGTCCGATTCCAATTATCAGGTGACACCTCCCTCATCCTCTGGCGAGTCAACAACAACCCAACTCCCTCCTCTTAAAATTGTAGCTGGGTAAGCATTCAAACCCTTTCTTCAAATGCATTGCAAATCTTGAATAAGATGCTAAACCTCTTTTAATTTTGTTTGCAGAGCCAAAACCAGACCCAGCAAGAAAGCTCGGGTCAACAATCCATCAGAAGAACAGGCGGTTTTTGAAAAAGAACAAATAGGAGAACCGGACCAAACTCGTGAACCGAAGGGTCCTCATCCTGAAGCTACCTTTGATGAACCGCCCCTTCAAGACCAGAATATTGATGAACAACCAGAAGCTGATCCTGCTATGCCTGACACTGAACCGGCAGCTCCAAACCGGGCTAGTCCGGTGAGAGGTACTGACCCTCCATCATCACCTGCAAAAACTACTGAAGGCCAAGGAGATGATGTTATCATTACTCGCATGGGCCATAGCTCTCCTGGCCATCCTGTAATCTTGCCCAACATAGTGCCAAAGAAGAGCGTGTTGCCAGGGAAAAGGGTAAATGGAGCACTGACTTATCAAGCTATGCTCATCTCAGTGCTGAAGAACTTCACTCCGGTTTCTTAAACCGTGTGCACTCAAACCGTGACTATGATGCCGGTTTGGTGAACCTGATGAAGGAACGCTATGAGGTATTTTCATCTCCCTTTATTTCTTGATTCCAAAGTTGAAACACTAGCCCAGGTAGCCCCCAAGGGCCATTTTATGATGTTAATCTTAAACTGGGACTCTGTAATACTTTAATCCTCTCCCGCTGACCCTCAAAATGTCAGGTCCTTAGTGAAAACAAAACCGATACTTTACCAATGCAATTATGTAGCTTTCCTCAGTGCAGCTCCCAAGGGCCGGTTTAGCTTTGTGAGGTAATCCGGGTCTTGAAATCCATGCGTCCGTTTTGAACAGATGTACATTAGCCCCCAAGTGTCAAGGATAATGCTTGCATTGTTCTGGAGACTTATAAAAGATGTATTGATAACAGAGCAAATAGGCATTAGCCCCCAAGTACGAAGTGCATAACTTGTTATACGCTTAGTACTTAGAAAAAACATATCCTGTTGTTGACATATCTTCACTGTTATAGGCCGAGCTAAGCAATAGAGATGCCCGAATTGCTGATTTGCAAGAGAACGTGAAGTCCCAACAAGCAGAGACTGTGAAAGCCAAGGAAGAGCTGACCAAAGCCCTGACAGCTATGGAAAAGCTAAAGGGGTCTTTTGACAAAGAACGTGCTGACTGGGAAACCGAGAAGGCTAGTTTAACCAAAAGAGCTGAGGATGCCGAAGCAGCCCTGAAGCCAATTGTAGATGAACTGACTGGTTTGAAGCGGCAAATCAACGCTATGACGTCCGCTGTATTTGGTAAGTATCTCCTTATGTTGTTTGTCCAATTCATGAGACCTTATTGTTTACCAGTCTGACTGATATTAAACCATGATAGGCACTCACATTACTCATCTGGGTGCTGATATGCAGATGAAGCTTAAAGCGGCGTATACCTTAATAGAACAACTTTACTCTGGATCCCAGCATGCTATATGCACTGCAGCCTACAATAAACCGGCGCCATCACTGATAAAAGAAACTCTTGAGAAGCTGGCCAAGTTACCAGCCCGGATTACTGAACTGAAGAAGGCAGCCGTAAGAGCAGGAGCGCTGACCGCACTAATCCGGGCCAAAGCATGGATTCCATATCTTGAAGCGGATGACATCATTAAAGGATATCCAGGTGTGAAGGAGGACAGTTCAAACTTCGACAATGATGATCTCCGAAGGCTGACAAAAGAAATGCGGCCAATAGCTAGCAAATTGGCAGAAGATGCAGACTTATCTCATTTCCAGCCGGCTTACGACACTGAAGGGAAGAGATAGCCTGCCGAAATCCATGAAGTCGAAGAACTTGTGCCTCCAATTCGTAAGCATACTTACGCTCCTGACATTAACCCCTCCAGCCTTATCCATGAAGAAGCCGTGTTTCAAGCTTTAACCGGAATCGATTGGTCAACGGTTGATTTCCAGCGTCTGGGGAGGGATGAAGAAGAAGTGATTGCACCAAATGACCCTCAACCGTCAAACCGTCCAGACGAAGCATCTTAAACCGGTTTACCAGCTATTGTGTGCCAATGCTTAAAAACAATTATTCAATTGGAGCCGTTTTGAAGCTTCTTGTAATAGGATAGCAAAAAACTCCTTTATCTGTCATGCCATTGAGCATGTTTTGTGGTGCTTCGATATTGTGAAAACTTGCTCCACTTTTTGGGATCTATTTATGCATAGCCCATGATGATTTGTGTTCCTGCATACAAGAACTTGAAAGTGTCCTAGTGGTTTACCACTGGGCGGGTCATGATGCCCAAAAATATACAATACTTGGATGGATAATCAAAGTTTGTATAAAATATAATATCTGCAACATACCTCGTTGGCTGACCAACTGCTTGTATGGTAAAGGTGTAAACACCAATCTGGAGCCTTGATAACTCCGTCGGTAATTTTCCGGATTATGATAATAAACCATACCAGGATATAATAAACACCGGGTTTTCCTTGTAACATTGGCGACTTGTTAGTCAAAACCAGACCGGGTTAATGAACGCCGGATTATAATTAATCATGTACTGACAACTTGTAGTTGAAAGCCAAGCCAGGTCAAGGACACCGGTTTATCAGAAGATATTATGAACCTCAACAAAGGCGAAAAACTTGGCAAATAGAACTCAAAAAGAACATGCGAGGCTTTTTACGAGCTGCCAGGCTCCAAATCGAGGCTTTTCATGGGCTGCCAGGCCACTAAGTTAAACCATTTTACAAAGCCTTTTTTAGATGGAACTCAATCTTTAACCAATCACCGATTTAACTGTGACAAGTTCAGGGTCCATGGGATTGACTTGTCAAACGTTCGATGCGTCATACCAGGTTTACCTGGACAGGGTGACTTCCTTAAAGAGGCAGGATAACCCGGGGTTTTAGGTGAATACACCTGGCTTTCAATCCTGGCTTGATAGCCTATTACAAGGGTTCAAGACTCATTGTTCTTTGAGAAGCAAAGAGCCCCCAGGTAATATGTGAGCTGTGCTCAGTGGTTACCTATGTTTGAGTTGTGCTTAATGCAACAAACTCTCTTTGGCTCCACATAATTTCCTTTTGGCTTAACGCCTATCAAGAGGTGTAGCTATGGTGTGACAACAACCAAGCCCCCTAGTGACATCCCTTTGTGGTGTTTAAACCGATCAAGACGTGTAGCTATGGTGTGACAACAACCAAGCCCCCTAGTGATACCCCTTTGTGGTTTCAAACCGATCAAGAGGTGTAGCTATGGTTCAGATATTGTCGTGGAATTGTCACGTCAGATGTCCTTAGTGTCAAGACTTAGTCGCGAGGCTAACGCATCTATGTGGTAGCTTGAGAGGGGTTGAGTGGAATCGAGAGACGCAACACAAAACAGGGATTTAGACAGCTTCGGGCCCCGGGAAAAATTATCCGGTAAACCCTACATGCTGTTTGAGGCTAGGTCTCATTATCATCACGAGGGAGTCGCCATAAACCGGCTCTCCTCTTTGTGTCTAGCCCTAAGATTGTTTCTTCTTGCTTGTAGCCTCTCCTCTTTGGGGAGCCCTGCCCCTCCTTATATATGTTGAAGGGGCGGTTTACATGTGGAGTCCTATTAGGATTAGGACTAGTCTATCTCTAATACAAATCGGATACAAGTGTTGGTCTTAACTCCTTGTAAGGCTAATATTCCTTTCCTCTTGAACCGGCCCACAATGGTTGAACCGGCCTTCATGAACCGCCAGACAGGCCGCCGGGTCTTGTTGCTCCTCTGGCCCGCCTGCCGGATTACCAATGAACTGTAAACCGTCTGGTCTGTGCAGGTCGCCGGTGAATCGCCAAGTCCGGCCGGATTATCCTTCCGGCCGGTTTACTCCGTGGGGTATATCCCCGACATTAGCCCCCGGTTTAATTTGGATTCATCCATGTTAAACTGATCTGCAACATAAACACAAGAACAAATTCGTCGGGTTGTGCTCCGGTTTAAATACTCTTATAAACCGGCACTTGATCATCCTTAAATCCTTGTCACCTCCTTCTAGAAAATCCGGGTTAATAACCAGCTTCATACTCAAATTGCTGATATTGGCTTCTTATAGAAAAAATAATGTGAAGAATAATCCACTTGAATCGGCTTCCAAGGCGCCGGTTTTAAGAAATATTGGTCTTGACATACTCATCTGATATTCAGCCGGTTTGAAGATGTAAAATTTGCCGGATTAATATTACCAAAATTGCCGGATTGTAAATATGGATGGCACCAAGTCATAATTGTCACCAACTCCAGGTCATAATTATTGCTCAAAACTGAGCATTTGAAGATTTTTTCTCCCTTATATCCATATTACCTGTAGCCCCCAAGTCTTGAATAGAACAAAGTGATGATTTGAGACTTGTTTTCATATAATTACTGCCACTTGGAAGAAATCCATGTTGTTCATCCCAGTCACTTAGTAAAACTGAACATTCCATATTATGTAGCCCCCAAGTGCCGGGTTGTTATGCTTGCAGCAACCTGGGACTTGTAATTTCCTGATGCTCATAAAAACTTCAACCAGTGTAGCCCCCAAGGGCCGGGTCATTATGCAATAATGAGCATGGACTTTGATAGATACTTCAATGAAAATAACATCATATGACGTAACCTCCATCATGGGGCTTGAATTCACGTCCACAAGGTTAAGAACCTTTTGCTTTACCAACTGAGCAGCGGACCCTTCAATATAACGAATAAAAAGCTTTGTACCTTGAATTGTTTAACAGGAGCAATTGGTAGCCCCCAAGGGCCGGCTCATTATAATGTGATGAGTCGGGTCTTCAATAAGATGAACAAAGAATGACTTTGCATTAGCCCCCAAGTGTCATGGTGCATGCTTGCAGCGACATGAGACTTGCATATTTGATGTAATCTCAACTTCAATAATGTAGCCCCCAAGTGCCGGGTTGTAAGCCTGCAGCAACTCGGGACTATTCCTTTAATTGTAGAATATATCCATTGATAACATAATATCCATTGCGCTAAAGCGACTTTGAAAACCTCAATCATAATATTAATAATCATAATAAAAATCCAGCCATGTTGGCTATTCAAGATAATATAATCCGGTATGAAACCTTATTCATCCAATATCATAATGAAAATTCAACCAAGTTTGGCTATTTGAATAATATGACCCAATCATTTATAAGCGCATGATTCCAATGGCGCAATCCAAATATATACTGGCGACGTATAGTCCAAAGCCAGGCCGGTTTAATAAACACCGGATAATTTATAATCATGCTTTATTCAACCTGTTTCTGTAACATTGAATCACCTCGTTGGTTTACCAACTTTTTGTAGTAGAGGTAAAAATCCAAATTTTGAGTACTGATAACTCCTTCCATATTGTGTCGGTTTATGATAAACCGTACCGGGTTGTGATAAACACCGGTTTAACCATATATAATACTGGTGACTCGTAGTCAAACCAGACCGGGTTAATAATCGCCGGATCACAATTAGTCATGTACTGACAACTTGTAGTCGAAAGTCAAGCCGGGTTAATGAACACAGGTTTACTCCATAATAAGATGGTAACATAAAATCAAAAAATCAAACCGGGCAAATAATCTCCAGATTAAGAATTGACCGCGTTCCGTAAATTGACAGTCGAAATGGTCTGCGAATCTTGTCGGTTTAAGAACGCAACAAAGAAGAAATATTATTAAAGAAAATTTCAAGCAAAGGCAATAATAAAACCATTTGCAAAAATATGCTATACTGAGCTGATCAGATGGTATTACCATGGTCGGACAGGGTCAAGGCCCCCAATAGGAGTGACAATGATTCAAGTCAGCCAGGTCCCCAAATGATTCGTGGCATATATGCCAGATCAAGAGGCGTGGCAATGGTTCGGGTTCGACCATGCCCCCAAGTGATTTTGTGGCCTTAGGCCGACCAAGAGGCGTGACTGGTTCAGACTTGACCATGTCCCCAAATGATCTGGTGGCTGTCGCCTATCAAAGGGTGTCGCGTTGGTTCGGACACGACCAAGGCCCCCAGTGATATATAAAAAACAAATGTCAAGGGGTAAACCGGAGGCCGCTTTAAACAGAACCACTCCGTGTAACCTCGCATGATGTAAAAAAGAATAAATACCCCGCTTTATGAAGCAGAAGCCCCCATGCGATCAATAATATGTTAGGCCAATAAGGCAGGATACCCATGTTTGAACCGCGCATCATGGCCGCAGGTCCTCTTCGGTATTTTTTAACTTTTTGCATGAGATAAATTCTTCTTGAACCGGGATCTTGAACCGGATATTGAGAGCTTCAAAGCTTTGTGGGAGACATCTTCCCCTTGAGCTGGATATTAAACCAGAATCCTTCTTTTTAAGCCGGAAATTTTCTAACGGCCTTTAAATTTGCACCAATATGGCGGTTTAGGGTCCTGCATTAGATAACTATGCAAACCGGAGTAATTGCTCTTTTAAAGAAAGCAATAAATAACATAAAAATATATTGGATGGAGTTCACCTGATATGTTAGGCCAGTTGATATCCACTTCGGGGTTGATGATCACCATGGTAAAGCTGAAATCGATCATGGCCGAGTCAGCCGCGGCAGCAAGGCAGATGAATCGGCCGCGGCAATGTAAACCGATGCG
This sequence comes from Triticum aestivum, assembly GCF_018294505.1. Lineage (NCBI taxonomy): Eukaryota > Viridiplantae > Streptophyta > Magnoliopsida > Poales > Poaceae > Triticum > Triticum aestivum. The sequence goes on along the minus strand of NC_057812.1, from coordinate 647,218,540 downwards.
GACGAGTAAGTTGTCTCCGCATTTATGAACTGGCTCTGACCATCCACGGTTCAGTTTTGTACCACGGTCCAAGTCCTTTCCGGGTCAAGATTGGTTTGACCATCCACGTCAGTGTATATACTTTTGTCTCTGTTTGCTTCTTTGCTTGATCATGGCCGGTTAGAACTGTGGTTCCAGAATCGTCTTCGAATACTACTCGCACTTGATTGCTTATGTAGATGAACGGAAGCCGGCGACGGCGGGGCGCGGCCTTCAGACAGAACGGTCTCGGGGCGACGGGTTGACCATAATCTTCGCGTGACGACGCGGGGCGTGAAACAGTTTCCAGATTAACTCGGACTCGAACCGTTGCACGTGGAATCACAGAACAAATTTGACGACTTTGACAGACTTAACCTTGCTCTGGACAGTTTGCCGCGGCGATTTGTGGAATCCTAACTTGTCTAAATCTAATCTGAATATGCTCTTTCGACGGCTCGTCGATGAGGTAGATCTTTCTGCTGCAATATTTTCTTCATCTGGAAAATTGTGAACTTCTCGAATCCCTGGTAAAGATCCCTCCAAGAACTCAACACCACCATGCGCAGGCCCCACGGTGGGCGCCAACTGTCGTGGAATTGTCACGTCAGATGTCCTTAGTGTCAAGACTTAGTCGCGAGGCCAACGCATCTATGTGGTAGCTTGAGAGGGGTTGAGTGGAATCGAGAGACGCAACACAAAACATGGATTTAGACAGCTTCGGGCCCCGGGAAACATCATCTGGTAAACCCTACATGCTGTTTGAGGCTAGGTCTCATTATCATCATGAGGGAGTCGCCATAAACCGGCTCTCCTCTTTGTGTCTAGCCCTAAGATTGTTTCTTCTTGCTTGTAGCCTCTCCTCTTTGGGGAGCCCTACCCCTCCTTATATATGTTGAAGGGGCGGTTTACATGTGGAGTCCTATTAGGATTAGGACTAGTCTATCTCTAATACAAATCGGATACAAGTGTTGGTCTTAACTCCTTGTAAGGCTAATATTCCTTTCCTCTTGAACCGGCCCACAATGGTTGAACCGGCCTTCATGAACCGCCAGACAGGCCGCCGGGTCTTGTTGCTCCTCTGGCCCGCCTGCCGGATTACCAATGAACTGTAAACCGTCTGGTCTGTGCAGGTCGCCGGTGAATCGCCAAGTCCGGCCGGATTATCCTTCCGGCCGGTTTACACCGCGGGGTATATCCCCGACAGATATGACCAAGCCCCCTAGTGATTTTCTTTATATCTGTGCGGCTGCAGAGACCGGTTTAACAAAACTCCACTTTGTTAGTAAAAACTCTTGTAAGCACACACATGATGTAAAAAGAACAGAGACCCCGCTTTATTCGAGGCTCTGGTTTATTATATAATATATACATTGTCATAAATATGTACATATGAAGAGCCTGTGACTCAAGTATAGTAAGGCCGAAGAAGAGCTATATTCCACGGCCGCTTGGTCTCCTCCTCCGATTTACGTGAGTCTTTGTGCTCTCGAACATCAATGAGGTAGTATGACCCGTTGTGCAGATTCTTGCTGACCAGAAAGGGTCCTTCCCAAGGTGGGGATAACTTGTGCATATCAGTCTGATCCTGGATGAGCCGGAGCACCAAATAGCCCTCTTGAAAGGTTCTGGTCTTAACTCGGCGGCTGTGATAACGTCGGAGATCTTGTTGATAAATCGCCGAACGTGCTGCTGCAATATCGTGCTCCTCATCTAACAAGTCCAGTGAGTCCTCACGTGCTGTCTCATTATCAGCTTCAATATAAGCTGCCACACGGGGCGAGTTGTGACGTATGTCACTAGGAAGAACCGCCTCCGCTCCATAAACCATGAAGAAAGGCGTATAACCCATAGATCTCTTGGGTGTGGTGTTGTTGCTCCATAACACCGAAGGTAACTCCTCAACCCAACAACCCGGTGTACGCTTCAAAGGAACCATAAGCCAGGGTTTAATACCTCTCAAAATTTCTTGATTTGCCCTCTCCGCTTGACCATTAGATTGGGGGTGAGCCACCGATGCTATATCAAGTCGGATGTGCTCACGTTGGCAAAATTCCTCCATCTCTCCCTTTGACAGATTAGTACCATTATCAGTTATAATACTGTGTGGAAAGCCAAACCGGAATATCGCCTTTTTGATGAATTGAACCGCCGTGGCTGCATCACACTTACTGACTGGCTCTGCTTCCACCCATTTGGTGAATTTGTCAACTGCCACTGATAAGTGGGTCCTTTTGTCCTTGGAGCGCTTAAAGGGTCCAACCATATCAAGCCCCCACGTCGCAAACGGCCACGTTATTGGAATCATCCTCAACTCCTGAGCCGGAATACGAGCACGGCGTGCGAATTTTTGACAACCATCAATCTTTTGACTAAGTCCTCCGCATCAGCATGAGCTATTAACCAATAAAAACCGTGGCAAAAAGCTTTAGCTACCAAAGACTTTGAACCGGCGTGGTGACCACAGTCCCCTTCATGGATTTCTCGCAAAATCTCACAACCCTCTTGAGGAGAGACATAACGTTGAATAGCCCCTGAGACGCTGTAACGATGTAACTCTCCGTTGAGTATGGTCATTGACTTGGAACGCCGGATTATCTGTCGGCCCGATGTTTCATCCTCCGATAACTCGCCCCGGTTCATGTAAGCCAGGTATGGGATTGTCCAATCCGGTATGACATGCAAAGCTGCCACCAATTGAGCCTCCGGGTCAGGAATAGCCAACTCCTCCTCTGTTGGTACCTTGACCGACGGATTATGCAGCACGGCAAGAAAAACATTTGGTGGGACCGGTTTACGCTGAGAACCAAGGTGGCTTAAAGCGTCCGCCACTTTGTTCTTTCGCCGGTCTATATGGTCCACCTAATAACCCTTGAAGTGACCACCTACTGTGTCCACCTCTCATCGATATGCAGCCATGAGTGGGTCTTTAGAATCCCAAGTGCCAGACACCTGTTGAGCCACCAGATCTAAATCCCCAAAGCACTTAACCCAGCTTAAGTTGATCTCCTTAGCCATCCGAAGACCATGGAGTAAGGCCTCATACTCAGCTGCATTGTTAGTACAAGGGAACATTAAACGGAGGACATAACAAAACTTATCACCTCGTGGGGAAGTTAGTATGACTCCAGCCCCCGAGCCTTCCAACTATCTGGATCCATCAAAGTGAATAGTCCAATACGTATTATGTGGCTTTTCCTCTGGTGCCTGCAATTCCGTCCAATCATTGATGAAGTCCACGAGTGCTTGGGATTTGATCGCTGTGCAAGGTATGTATTTGAGCCCGTGAGGTCCAAGCTCAATAGCCCATTTGGCAATCCGTCCAGTTGCTTCTCTGTTTTGAATGATATCTCCCAAAGGGGCTGAACTGACCACTGTGATAGGATGGCCTTGAAAATAATGTGTAAGCTTCCGGCTTGCCATAAACACTCCATACACCAGCTTCTGCCAATGTGGATACCTCTGCTTTGATTCAATGAGCACCTCACTGATATAATAAACCGACCGTTGAACTGGATACTCCTTTCCAGCTTCCTTGCGCTCCACCACAATAGCCATGCTAACAGCACAGGCATTAGCAGCCACATATAGCAATAACGACTCTTTATCGATCGGGGCTGCAAGCACAGGCGGTTCAGCTAACTGCCTCTTCAGATCCTAAAACGCTTTATCGGCCGCCTCGCTCCAGACAATATCATCTGTTTTCTTTAGCATCTGATATAAAGGGATAGCCTTCTCCCCAAGACGACTGATAAACCGGCTCAAAGCCGCAATCGGGCCAACCAAACGTTGAACGTCATTGATACACGCCGGTTTAGCCAAATATGTAATTGCTGAGATTTTTTCCGGATTAGCCTCAATGCCTCTGTTTGATACCAGCAAACCCAAGAGTTTGCCTGCCGGGACACCAAAGACACACTTTTCCGGATTGAGCATCATCTTGTAAACCCAGAGGTTGTCAAAGGTTTCTCTCAAATAATCTATCAATGTTTCCTACTTCCTAGATTTTATCACAATATTATCCACATATGCATGAACATTACGCCCAATTTGCTTATGAAGACAATTCTGAACACAGCGTTGATAAGTCGCCTGGGCACTCTTAAGCCCAAAGGGCATGGAGACATAGCAGAAGGCTACAAAGGGAGTTATGAAAGCTGTCTTCTCCTAGTCCTTAACTGCCATTTTGATCTGATGATAACCAGAATAAGCATTCAGAAAACACAAATGGTCACAACCCGCCGTAGCATCAATGATCTAATCAATACGAGGGAGGGCAAAGGGGCCTGCAGGGCAAGCCTTGTTCAAGTCTATGTAATCTACACACATACGCCAAGTGCCGTTTTTCTTAAGAACCAGCACCGGATTAGCCAACCACTCCGGGTGAAAGACCTCCACGATAAACCCTGCGGCCAACAACCGAGCTACCTCTTCACCAATAGCCTTGCGCCTTTCTTCATTGAAGCGGCGGAGAAACTGCCGGACCAGTTTAAACTTAGGATCAATGTTAAGTGTGTGCTCAGCGAGTTCCCTTGGTACACCTGGCATGTCAGAAGGTTTCCATGCAAAGATGTCCCAGTTCTCACGGATGAACTTGATGAGCGCGCTCTCCTATTTGGGATCCAGGTTAGCGCTGATGCTGAACTGCTTGGATGAATTGCCAGGAACAAAATCAACCATCTTAGTATCTGTGGCCGATTTAAATTTCAACGCCGGATTGTGTTCCGTAGTTGGCTTTTTCAAAGAAGTCATATCCGCCGGATCAACTTGGTCTTTATAAAACTTCAGTTCCTCCATGGCACAAACCGACTCAGCATAAGCCACATCACCTTCCTCACATTCCAAAGCGATCTTCCTACTCCAGTGTACTGTGATGGTCCCCTTATGACCTGGCATTTTAAGCTGTAGATAAACATAACACAGCCTCGCCATGAACTTAGCATAAGCCGGTCGCCCAAACAAAGTGTGATATGGACTTTTGATTTTCACCACCTCAAAAGTCAATGTTTCTGATCTTGAATCATGGTCATCTCCAAAAGCTACCTCTAAGGCTATCTTGCCCACTGGATATGCAGACTTGCCAGGCACCACACCATGGAAAACGGTGTTTGACGGTTTAAGATTCTTATCTGTCAATCCCATATGACGGAAGGTATCATAATACAGAATGTTGATACTACTTCCCCCATCCATGAGTACCTTAGTGAACTTATATCCCCCAACTTGAGGGGCCACCACTAAAGCCAGATGACCTGGATTCTCAACCCAGGGGGGTGATCCTCTCTACTCCATAAAATGGGTTGCTCAGACCAGTGCAAATACTGAGGCACCACCGGCTCAATAGAGTTTACTGCCCTCTTGTGAAGCTTCTGACCACGCTTACACAAGCTAGTGGTGAAGACATGATCTTGCCCACTATTTAACTGCTTAGGATTGCTCTAATAACCCGACTGCTGCTGTTGGTTCCCCAGATGGTTGTAACCTCCCTGGTTGCCCTGGTTCCCTTGATTGTTGTGTCCGGTTTGATTGCCCTGCAATCCTAAACCGGAGCCGCCGCCTCCGTAACCCGGCCCGTGGAAACCACCTCCTGAACCGCCGTGCGGGCCATTATCGTACTGAAACATATTGGAGTTCTGGAAATCCCGCATGATATAAAAATCCTTCCAAAGATGCAATGTCGGTTTCTCCTTTGATCCATGCTTTGGACAGGGTTGATTTAACAGGCGCTCCAAATTGGGGCCTGAACCTCCGCCCCTCTGGGTCTGCTTAACCTTGCGGCGCTGACCATTCTCCTGAGCATTGGTGTTAGCCACAAAGTCCAAACTGTTGTCGGCCTTGCGCTTACCATTGTTCCCATGGCCTGCCGGATTATGCTGCTGACCCTTGGTGTTGCCGTTCTTTTTCCCTTTCCCTGGTTTGTCCTCCTATGAGTCAGGGTATTTGGTGTTATCTAAATCGGCATACTTAACCAAAGCAGCCATAAGCATTGACATATCATTGCAGTGACGTTTGAGCCTTCCTAACTTCTGTTTGAGCGGCAGAAAATGGCAGTTGCCCTCCAACGTTAGCACTGCAGTATCTGCATTGATACGATCTAATGAATGCAAAATAGTTGAGACCCGCTTTACCCAATGGGTCATGGACTCCCCATCCTCTTGGACACAAGCGGCCAGATCCACAATTGACATGGGCTGCTTACAAGTATCTTTGAAGTTCTGGATAAACCGGTGGTTCAATTCGGCCCATGATCCGACAGAGTTAGTTGGTAAGCTCTGGATCGGGGGGTGGAATGAATCCTCTCACGACTGCGGGAATATGTCTGATGCTGGTTTAGAGCTGTTTGAAGGAGATCCCTGGCCCGTCGAGCCTCAATCACAACTGGTGATTCACCGTCGGTTGGGAGGGATGCCAATCCTGAAGCGGCAGCCACAATGTTGTCCAACAGGTTGGAGTAATGCCCAGGAGGTGTTGGAACATACTGTGGCACAATGTTCCTGGCGCGGTCCGTCGCGCGCGGCTGAACCGGCGCTCCTGTTCCTGGCGCCTCCGCCCGGTTTAATATTGGCTGGTTACTCATTCCTACTCCTGGCGTATTGAAGAGATTTCTTGGCTCATAACTCGGCGGGAGATGTGGTCGGTATCTTCTTCTCATGACTTCCTCTAAAGCATTCTGATCCAGCCTAAGCCAGTAGGCCTGAGCTTCCAACTTGGCCCGTTTTGTAGCCATCCCAGCGTTCTCTGTTGCTAGGTCCGCTTTAGCCTGAGTTATCTGATCCTTTACCTTTGCGATCTTCGTCTTGTGCTGATCCCGGGCTGCTGCATCCACCTCTGCGGCCATCAATGTTGCCAAAGCGTCGAACAAGTCAGATAGAACTTGAGCCGGAGGTGGTGCAGAGCTCCCTGCCCCCGCCGACGTGGCTGTTGCTGAACCGGAGAGCATTGCTGCAGTGGTTGATGAGTGGGGCACTGATTGTGTACCGGCCATGAAGATAGTAGCCCGGTTTGGCAGATGAGGGGAGTCCGGAATACTGTTGCACTCGGAACCTCCACCAATCCGGCCATCTTGCAACTGATAGAGCAATTCGGTCTCTCCAGAAGACTCGTCGTCGGAGTAGACAACGGTTGCTCCATCGGATGCCGGTCCGCCCTCATATTCTGCTCCATGGATGACACCTACGAAAACATGCTTCGCCATGGGCTGAACCGGGGAAGGGCTTGCATGCTGAGCCGTCTCGATGATGTCGGTGCAGGTGTCCGGCTCAGGGCCCGATTTGCCAATCTAGACGATGAAGACGTGAATCCCACCAAAGGGGACCCGGTACCGTATTCGATTGAATCGGCCTCGGGGCCCCATCCTGCGTTGTCGATGTAGAGCTTGCCGCGACAACTCTTCGTCATCCGGCCCACAGCGTATCCCTTGAGTCCATCAAAGCTGCCCTTTAAGAACTCGAAAGCATCATGCGATAGCCCCACGGTGGGCGCCAACTGCCATGGATTTGTCACGGCAGATGTCCTTGTGAAAGGACTTAGTCGTGGAGCCATCGCAATGGGTTAGCTTAAAGGGGTTAAACCGGACTAGGGGACGCGGGGAGTTATACTAGTTCGGCCCCTTCGATGAAGGTAAAAGCCTACGTCTAGTTGTAATTGGTATTGCTAGGGTTTCAATCACCAGGGAGCGAATCCGCTTTGACTGGCTCTCGAGTTGTTGTGTGTTGTCCCTAAACCGTTGTCGGGTCGTCCCTTTATATACATAGGTTGACGCCCGCCGGTTTACAGAGTCCCGAAGCCGGATCATAAATGTGTCTGGTTCGGTCTCTATACTTCCTATCTTACAATGCAAGTTACATAATAAGGTCGGTTTACATCTACAGGCCTTAACTCGCCTTTGGGCCTTGGGCCTCCATAAAGCGCCATCATTGTTACGTCTTCATGGGCTTCTAATCTTCATAAAGTTAATCCGGCTACTCCTGGCCGGTTTACACCCAGCAGTAATATCCCCAACACATGGTGTCATCATTTCACCCGCATAGCATGTGCAAAAAAGTAGAGGGGGTCACGGAAAAAACTGGATGTACTTCGTGTACAAACTGGACAATCTCTTTCAAAGTATCAAGGTTACGGGCGAAAACTCATCTGTTACACCGGCAATTCGAAATTTTAATAACTTATTACAACTCCGGACTTTTTTGCGTTCAGCATGCACCATTCAAAGCCACGTCATCAATTTTCATACCTTTCTAACATAATTCGCTATTTTTAATGCATTTACTGATTTGTTTTGAGCTAAATGGCCCTGAAATTGAAAGGCACTACAAATAAACTCTGAAAAGGTTGAAACTTGGCATGGTGTCATCATTTTACCTGCATAGCATGTGCAAAAAAGTAGAGAGGGTCACGGCAAAAACTAGATGCACTTCGTGTACAATCTGGACAATCTCTTTCGAAGTATCAGGGTTTCAAACGAAAACTCATCTGTTACACCGGCAATTCAAAATTTTAATAACTTGTTACAACTCCAGACGTATTACCAATTTGAATATAATGATAAAACACACTAATATTAAACATAAAAAAATAATCACTTAAAAAATATTTTTGAAGTTAAGTTGTTCACAAACTAGTGATTCACACAAATTTCAAATAATTGAAATTTAAACTATTTAAAATATTCACAAAGAAACTCTAAATACAGCAAAAAACTACTCGGAAATAAATAGAAGAAAATATATAAAGCAGAAATAAAAAGAACTATATAAAAAAATATTTCGGCACTGCCCAGTGGGCCTGCAAGGCCTTGGGCGTCGATATGCAGGCCCATAAAGCCCAGTAGGCTCACAAGGCAGCGCGGGAAAGTTAGGCCTAGAAGCCTGCTTTAGAGAGGAGCTCGAAGGAGCAGCCGTGACTCGGTTTATAAATCAGCGCGGCTGCCCTTCGCTCGGCGAGGTGAGACTAAACTTTGTGCCCCGCTGGATGCAAGCGCACCCTCTTTAGTACCGGTTTGTGGCTCCAACCGGTACTAAAGGGAGGGTCTTTAGTACCGGGTGGAGCCACGACCCGGTACTAAAGAGGGTGCACTTCCCGCCGCTCGGGCTGCCAAATTTGACCTTTAGTATCGGTTGGTGGCTCCAACCGGTACTAAAGGCCTCTCCTATATAAGCAGCACTTACGAAAATTTTCAGTTAGTTTCTGTTCGTCTTCGTCGCGCCCGTCCCTGTGATGCCCGCGTCGCCCGCCCGCGTCGCCGCCCAAGCCCATCGCCATCGTCTCTGCCCCAGCCCGTCGCCGTCGTCGCCGCCCCCGTCATCGCTGCCCCAGCCCGTCACGCCGTCATCGCCCGCGCGCGTGCGTCGCCGTTGTCGCCGCCCCCGCCAGTGCCGCCCCAGCCCGTTGTCGTTGTCGCCGCCCATGTCACCCCCCGCCGTCATCGCGCCCCCGTCGCCGCCCCAGCCGGTAAACACACACCCATATACAGTACACACACAAACAGATTTTTCAAGATGATTTTTTTTCTGTTTTCTGTTTTTTAGTTTATTATACTTTTATTTTATATAAATAGAACTAGTTTATTTTTAATAGAACTAGTTTATTTTTAGTAAGTGCTTAGTTGAATTAGTTGAACTATTTGAATTAATAGAACTAGTTGAATTAATAGATGAATTAGATATACATTAAATTTAGGTACATGAGATTTGATCATCTAATTAAAATTTTACTATATAGAACTAGCTACTTTATTTTTAGGTATATGAGATTTGACCATCTAGTTGAATTAGTTGAACTAGTTGAATTAATTAATAGAACTAGTTGAATTAGTTAAATTAATAGAACTAATAAGTGTTTAATGTTTCACCTATGAACATAGGAAATGTCGTCTGACGACGAAAACAATTTCATTATGTGCAAATATTGCAAAGACCAGTGCGACCTGTGCGACAGAAATTTTCTAGTTGATGATAGATGCTTCAACATCAAGCTGGATGAGACCTTCGAAGTGGATACAGTAAGTCACAACAACAAGTCTTTTTTCGTAATTAAGCATGACTTATGCTTCATTTGCTTCAACTTATAATTTTAAATTTTCACTATTCTACTAGTGTATCCCCTGCCATGCAAGAAATTTTGTCTTGGATAAGATATGTTCTAGTCCTAACAAAACTATGGAGGTAAAGAGAGTTTACTTGAAGACCGAGCATGGTTATACCTTCAATGTCAAATTATACAATGCAAACACCTACACCTATTTTGAATGCAAAACTTGGCAAGCACTATGCAAGGCTTATGCATTTGAGCTTGATATGTTTATCACCTTTGATATTCGTCCTGAAATGATATTGAAGGTAATAGAGACATTTGGGTCGATGTGCAGACGCCTCTAGTTCTACCATTATGTGAGTTTTCTCAAGCATATTTATGTCTTCGATATTGTTTATTCAAAAATAGTTGACAACTAATTTCTATTGACAGCTTATTTCCATTCAAGCAAACATGTCCGATGCTTGGTAGACAGGACCGTCCATTCTCTTGGGGCTGAACTAAACTGCGAGGAGATAAGTCATTATGTTTCATGGCTTGAGGATCTTAATGCTGTCAAGACAAATTATTTTCCTGAATTTGAAAATCTTAGTACTCAAAACGTGCGACCAATAGTGATCGTATTGAACTATGGTCACATCTATTTAGGAAATATGGTAAGATTTTTACTATTTGTCCTCAGTGCATCTTTTGCATACATTATTTTTCAAGCTAAACTTCCTTGCTAAGTAATGTTACTATATGATGTTCTTCAACAGGGACTCCCGATGACAGTTGTGCCTTAGTGGATCGGTACTAAAGGTCGCATGTCAATGGTTAGCTTACGGCCAAGACATCCTACAATGCACATGAGTGCATTCAGGATTTCTAAAAGCAAGGAATACTTAATAGCGAAAGATTGGAGCAAAATTGTTAACGGTCGCAGAGAAGTACTAGGGGGCAGCAATCAGAAGCGCATCCCACGATTAGGAGACAGGTTCATCTGCATGCTCCAATATGATGAATCTGGAGAGCTATACATGTTCTATGCTATTTTACCTCAGAGAGAGTAGTAGGAGTGATTAGCTAGTTCATGCTCTTAGTACTTATCCTGTCATGTCCGTGTTCTTTGTCTTGAACTTAATCTCAAAGAGTGATTTGCTTTTGTGGTCTTATGAACGCTTATAATCTCATGACCATGTTGAACTCGATGATATCTTTGCTTCTGGTACAAGTGAATGTTTCTTCTTTAAGCTAGTGTTGGTGGTGATTAGATAGCAGTAATGGCTATGATGATTAAATAGGTAATGACGACTATATATGATGATTTTCAGCTAGCTAGTATACTGTTGTTGGTGATGATATGATGCAAGAGTTTTTATATTAATATGATGATGATGATGATGATGATGAGTTATTATATCATTTATGAAAGAAACCGCAGATTAGTTTTAACTGGATTGATCCTAGCTAAGTGATCAAGTATATGCCATATCCATATTACTTGATCACCTAAATGATCGAGTAATATGGATATGACATATATATACTTGTCCCTAATCTGCGGTACTTTCACCTAATGATTTAACAACTAATTATAATGTAAAAACAATCTATAAATTAAATTGAAAACACAAAATTAAAGGAAGAATAAAAAATAAAACCAAACCCCCCCAAACATTTAGTACTGGTTGGTGTTACCAACCGGTACTAATGGTCTCCCCTCACCCGAGCCTGGCTTATGCCACGTGGTGGTACTTTAGTGGCGGTTCGTGCCGAACCGGTACTAAAGGGGAGACCTTTAGTCCCCACCCTTTAGTGCCGGTTACAGAACCGGCACTAAAGGCCCTTATGAACCGGTGCTAAATCCAGGTTCTGCACTAGCGTATGAAACGGGCACGATGACCCTTGTTGAATGTGCAGTCAAGCATGGAGTACCGTGGGCCGATGTTGTCCGCAAGAGGTGCCCGCCTTAATAAAATTTCATAAACAAAAGCATCATAAGCATAAGCATACATAAACAAAAAAAATGAAATTTATTGATTACATGAACTAGGGTTCATCTTAAGCATATTCCTCCAACAACATATACTACATATGATGGATCACATCATATCAACATGCATCATATCAAAATAAAATCCTCCAACATGCATCGTATCATCATTTTTTTAACATTTTTTTGAAATAGAGTTCATCTTGAATGTATTTTCTCCAAACAACATCTTCATATCATCGTATCAACATGCATCATAAAACAAAACAAGTCCTCCCACATGCATTACATCATAACTTTTTTAACAAAAAAACTAGGGTTCATCTTCACACTAACATATGAACTATTGATTAGAGTTCATATTCAATACCACTAGGTACTAAAGAACTAAGAACTAGAACTACAATCAAGCTAAAACAATCCTAGGTGAAAAAAAATCCAATCTAAGTTCAAAAATATAAGGGATTTCAAGCAAATAATGCGTCAAATCGGAAGCAAGTTTGCAAAAACTACTTGGAGGGATCGGGGGAGCTTACGTTTCTCTCTTCGGGGCCATCTCGATCCGCAAAAACGATGAAGAAACAGTGAATATCCAAGAGGGAGAGTGGAGGAGATGAGAGAGGGAGAGAGGGGCGAGGGGGGAAAAGGAAGAAACTGCCGACAGGGAGAGGGAGGGGTGGGGAGGTGGGCAAGGGCGCGGGGTCGGGCGAAATAACTGCTCGCACCGTACCGCCAGGGGTTCTAGCAGTAGGGTTATACAGACTACCACCAGGGTCCCTAGCGGTAGTGTGCGACGGAGGGGGACGGCGGTTGTCTCCACGTGCTGACATGGATTAGTACCCTACCGCCAGGGTCCCTGGCGGTAGGATGTCTAACCCTACCTTCAGCACCCCTGGCGGTAAGAAAAAGGGTCAAATCCCAAAATTGTTTCCAACCGGGGTCAGATCCTGAATTGGTATACGAGAAGGGTCAAAACACGAAATTCTGCCGTGTGCCGAGGACAGGTCCTGGATAAAAATGCAACATGACACAAATCGCGCATGTGCTTTCTCTCTATGTTATTTTATGCTTCGTGCATGTGCAAATTGGGGGCAATATATCAGGTAAAGGTACAGTTAGAGATATGACAGCGAGTGAGAACACCAAGATGTAACCCGAAATCCACATTCTTGAGGAGTGCTAAGGTGCAGAACAACAGACCTCAAGAAAATGAATGTCTCATCTAAAGTCCCTGAGTGCATTGGCCGTTCAAAATCCAAGCACCGTCTCACTAGGAGTAACTAGCTCTTGGGGCAATATATGGACAATATTCACATGTATAAGGGCCGCAACGAGGCATTTTTGGAGCGAGAGGACTGCCTTGGATGTTGCCGGTAGATACAAGGATGATAGATGCATTTTAGTTGCCGAATTCACCGTATTTTGTTGGAAGTTGACGAGGAGAGTGTAGAGTTATTGTACATGCCTGATACAAATTTTACAAAGAAAAAAGAACTTGTGTACAAAGTAGTAATTTTGGAATAACTTCTTTTTAATATCTGAGCCACCGTTTTACTACATTGTTCTACAATAGATGCACAACTTAGCTACATTGGGGAGATAACATTTTGTACACAACTTGGATAGCACAAACAATTTACTCCGTAATTACAACTTTTCATAGACAACTTTAGGACATTTTATACAAAAATTTACTATAGGTGTAGAATAAATACCATACACTATAGCTTAAAATAGCAGCATTGTGTGTGCGTGTGTGTGTGTGCGCGCGCTATAGAAAAAAAATTAGTGGTCAAAAGTAAATCTTGAAGACCATATAAGTATGCAAAACAACATGCATTTGTGAAGTATGGCTCCATTGTCCGGGAGATAGCGGACAGTGAACTTCTTGGCTCACCACCCTTGTAGAAACAAATGTGGTTGCTAACTTGTCCTTAGTGCATCAATCTGCCCCAATTTTGATTCAGATGTCTTGCCTTCAAACCACATAGAGAGCGGATGACCCAACAATATTGCTTTGTCAGGACATACTTGATTAGAAGACTTTTCATAAACCAATTCGAGGGAAGGAAGGCTTTGAAGCCTGAAATTTCGCTGTAAATACATTACAACAAACATAACTGCATTTGAGGCATCCTAAGCAAACAACAACGCTAACTCGTTGGATTTTGTTACTGCCATGGCTAGTAGGCACCAAAGGTCGGGGGCAGGGTGCTCAGCTTATTATGTTCTTCCATTTTTGGGATGAATTCTTTTACAAGGCCTTTCCCTATTAGGAACAACACGAATAAGTATAGAAGAACAATCAGAGCACCCAACATGACATAGTTGGGAGCAAAAACAAGGTGTTGGTTGTGAAACAACAAAGTACTAATAGTCACTGAATAATAAGTATGCAGGGGGCATTGCCCCCGCTCCCCCAATGCATAAGGTTCTCCTCAATTTTCAAGCTTAAATATACTCAAAATTCAAGCGTAAATCTCCCTGACCCTCTTTAACATTCTACATCAAGCTCCACCACTGATCCAATGTTCTCTTAGATATGAATTCATACTTTGTTCTGACCTTTTGTCTTGACCTTCTTGTCCTAATATACTGCTTTGAACAACCACTCAATTGGTTTTTGTTGGTACCTTCACTCTTTCGAGCTTATTTTTGCAGGATTGTAGGGCTGTGTGACATCTTTATTTTCAATGAATGAATTTGGCAGGATATTTGCAACGTGTTGCAAATCTTTTGAACTTGTCTTCATATCTTTGAGTATGTTGATTTGAGGCAAAAGTGTGTTAGAGATTCAACAAATTTCCCGGCATTCTGCATGGCACTTGAATTCTCCCCCCTAATGCTTGTAGATGGTCCTCATTCACTACTAGGGAAAAGCCTATACACAGAACTTTAGTAGTAGCGCATGTTAAAAAAGGGCGCTACTGCTAGAAAGTAGTAGCGCGTGCGAAATAACCGCGATGCAGATACACATATAGCAGTAGCACGTCCCTTTGTAAAAGCGCTAGTACAAAAATTCCCACCACTAAGCAGATCAGCTACACATAGTAGTAGCGCTCTTTTAGAAACAGCGCTGCCGCTAATTTTGTTGTAGCAGCGCGTTTATGTGTAAGGCGCTACTGCTAACGAAAATAAAATAAAATGAAAAACAAGTAGATAAGTAAATGAAAATGAAAGAAATAGAAAAAGGAGAAAGGAAAAAAATAAAATGTAAAGAAAAATAAATGAAAAGGGGAAAAAAGGAGAAAGAAATAGCAATAGAGCATTTGAGGAAACGCGTTGTAGCTAACTTAGTTATAGCGCGTTTTTAGGAATGCGCTACCATTACGTTTCACTTAAACAGCGGTCTCCCTCCCCGCGGCCACCACTTCTCCCCCAAATCCCTCGCCCTTGCCGCCGTCTCCCCAATTCACCGTCGCCCCACTTCGCCACCATCTCCTGCCGGCATAGACGCCCGCAACCTCGTCTCCCCCCCCCCCCGAGGCCGCCGTCATCCTCAGCGCCGCCGCCTGAGGCCGCCCTCAGCCTCACCGCCGCCGCCCGAGGCCGCCCTCGACCTCATCGTCACTCCCCTCCACCTCACCGCCGCCCGAGCCTGCCCAGGACCGCCGCTGCCCGTGCCCGAGCCCGCCCTCTCCGCCCCTGCCTCCATCGCCGAGCACCTCCCCGCCATCGTCTCTCCCCTCTCTGTAAGTCCCCCACCCCTCCTCCCCACTCCTCTCTCTATATTTTAAAGCAAAAATTAGTAGAGCAAAAGTTAGTTTATAGCAAAAAAATTAGTTTAGAGCAAAAGATGTTAAGTAGTAGATGTTAGAGGAAACAATTTGGTTTACAGCAAAAGTTAGTTAGGGTAGTAGGGTTTAATTAGGGTAGATGCTGCTTGTAGTATATAGTGATACTAGTAGATGTTAATTAGGTTAGGGAAGTAGTGGTAGTAGTAGATGTTAATTAGATGTTTTTTAGTTAGGGCAGTAGAGTTTTGCTAGGTTAATTAGGTTAGTAGTGCTGCTAGTAGTAGTGGTACAATACGTTAATTAGGTGAAGTTAAATGAATAACCTAAATGAACGAAATTAGTAGTTAACTGAATTATTTTTCTTCATCATTATAGAGCACTAAAGTTAACTGAATTTTGTTCTATTAGTAGTTAAATGAATTTTCTTCTACACTTTGTTTTTGAATTAGCTTGTGTAATTTGGACATGTATATTTGGGCATGTGTTGCGGTGTCGAAGATGGATATTTGAACAATTTTTCCAGGGAATGAAGCTGAGTGGCCTATGTTTTGCCGGAATGTTGATTCATTTCCGTTCCGGCAAATTTCAGGTTCTCGATTTGTCCACTTTTTAGCAAAGGTCATGCCGAAATTTTCCGTGAATTTCGGCATGACTTGTGCTACAAACTAGGATATATCGAGTGCCTGGGATTTGCCGCACTGGGAAGGAGTCAACGTTCCTACAAAACATAGGCCTTTTTATGCATTATTCATTTTATTAAGTCTAGAATTAATTGACTAGATTTAATCGTAGGAAACATGGCTAGCAATGATGAAGGACATGGTTTTGGTTATTGCGACGATGTCTACCTTGCGGCAGACGAATTTTTGAGCCTTGCCGACGATCAACCGATGTTGTTGTTGGGCCCACCGGTCGCATCGGGGACTGAGACTGACACGCAGACCAGTGTTGAGACTGAGACCGGCATTGAGACTGAGACCGGCGCTGAGACTCAGACCGGCATCGAGACCGGCACTGAGACTCAGACCGACGCTGCCTCGGGGAGCGGAGCCGGTGTAGAACCGAAAGCAAAGAGGCAACGGCTTCCTAACAAACTCGGGACTACTAGACTGGTTGTCAGGGAGGTGGATGATGACAATTTTGAGCCAAACGCACCCGAGGAAGGGCGCGCGTGCTACGACAATCAAATAGGCTACATCGTACGGAGAACCGCCACCATCAATGATGAGAAACTATAGAAGATAGATAATATGAGGCCCTCCCTCCTAAAGAAGTTGCACCAGATATTCTTGTTCCCGGGCTGGAATGAAAAGGATTATAAAGATCAAGATAAGGACCCGACAATGAAGAAGATAAACAAACACGCCATGACCAAGTTTAGCGAGGCGCCCGGGAGCACACACACGAGCACGCAGTTAGGTATGAACATCAACACCTCACCTACCGAATTAGTGTAGGCTATAGTGCTGGGTGATAGAGGAGGGGGTGACGAAAAGGCTCCATTAGTCGCTGGTGACGTCGCCATAGATGTGGATGACGATGGCACTCAATAGTATGTCTATACTGGCGCCTACTTAGGGTTTGAGCGTCATGAGTCGGTGCCTGAATTGCCGTCTCCTGAGGCTGAACGTGTTATGGATGACCTTCCGGTAGTAAAGAAGTCTAGGAAGAGATCGAGGAAAGGCAAAAAAGCGGATTCTATGATCCAGCCGCCTCAGCAGCCTCGGGTTCAAGACTGTATAGATATCCCCAGTGCGGATAAATGGCATATCCCCGGTCAACCAATCCTACCTGCAGCAGCGCTAGGGGCCAGATTCGGCAATCTAAGGAGACTTCATGACGATGTGCTGCAGATAGAGAAAGGCCGCATCGCCTCGAAAGATCCAGGATACCCACTCTACATGGTTAACGTTCCGCGGCAATTATCATACGTCGACACATTCCCCGTGGAGAAGCTCTTCCTTCGATTCGATTACATATTCGACATGTTTCACATGAAGAAGCTAGATTTTACGTTTGTCCGCCTTTATGCCATGCACATGAACTACATCATCGGGGTTGAGAAGATACCTCATATTTGTGTCGCTGACCCGTACTTCATGCACGAGGGCTTCTTGGGAGTCTGCGCAAAGCACCGTAAATATGTGAGGGAATACATCGTCAATTTCATGCTCACCAACAAGGACAAGGAGGCGATTCTCGTGCCTTATCATCCCCTGTAAGTCATCAACGCGGATATCCTTCCTTCGATTTCAATCATTCATTTGCATGGTGAAGTCTAATTAATTTGAGGTGTACTTATTTTGTGCAGCAGCGGGCGCGCCGTCCTCATCATCCTCTACCCTCGATACTCCCACGCTCTTTACTTGGACTTGTCGAAGAACATTAACAAAAAGGATTACACCCACATCAAGGATGTTCTCGACAGTGCTATGTTTTACTATGACGCACGGGGTGGAGAGGTCAAGAACAAGAAGAGAAGGGACGGCAGGCCCGCCTTCGGCCATAAGACCGACTTCTGCTGCATCCAGCAACCGAGTGATTCTCTTAATGATGGATTCTATGTCCTACACCACATGCTGGAGTACAGACAGGATCACCAGAACCTTTGCATGTCACCTAAATCCGGTGATTCCCATATTCTGCAATGGGCAAAGAACGTAGGAGATATCGAGGATCATCGACTTCGAGCTGAGTTCTATCACATCCAGCGCGAACTTGGCCAAATCATCATGAAGGAGGTCGTTGAAAAACAGGAATGTTCTACGAAGGACAAATGTCGCGGGAAGACGTCCGAACACGGGTAGCCGCTCAGTGTCTCGACCTGAAGCCTTTCACTAGGATCGGGGACTATCTCCCTGACTTGGATGGATGGAACGACATGTTGGAGTGATTGTCGATATATGATAATGTGTCCGTTTGGTCCATACTTTCTGTATGATGAAACTTTGAGTTATGCACGACGAAACTTTATTTGTGATGTAATTAAACCGTCCTCCTCGACTAGTGACGATCACTCTAGTTAGGGCATTTTGGGTATGATCAATTTTGTTATTTATGCTTATGATATGTTGCTTCTATTTTTGCCAAGTCTGTCTCTTTTTGTTGCTCAACTATATATGTTGCATATCATCGACTCATGTGATGATGCAGGTGCATAGATCATCGATGGCGAAGAAGTGCTACGCCAGGAGTATATATACGACGAGTGGCCGGAGTGTCAGGCCCAGGTGTACCGGTTTCCGGTTTCCGAGCGACAGGCTGTAGTTAGTTTAGATTCACGCTAATGCGAGAGAGGGATACGAACTCATGTAGTGCATAGTTCGGCTCTCACTCAAAGTGATAGCTCTTCTCACGTATATCATTGTTTAGATGGATAATGATGTAGTTGCAAGTAATCAAGACTTGTATTGCTATTTTCGAGATGATGGCGAGAGACCACTTTGTGTTGGATGATGATTATGATGATGACATGATTTGATGAGACTATTTGTATGTATATGCTATGATTACATTTGTATGTGTATGATATGGTAAAGATTATTGTATAAAGCCTATTCAAATATAAAACAAATATGCAGAGAAAAACTAATAAACTAGCAGTAGCGAGGGGAACAAAGTTAGCAGTAGCGCTGCGTTACCAGTAGCGCTTCCTGCTAAAAAGCGCTGCAGATATTAGTAGCACCGCTCTTCACTAAAGCGCGCTACTGCTAGCCATGTATAGCAGTAGCATGGGACGACAGGCGCTACTGCTACACGTTAGCTGTAGCGCCTTATCAGTAGCGCATCGTCCCGTGCTACTAATAGGCAAAGTACCCGCGCTACTGCTAGGGTTTTCCCTAGTAGTGATTGAATCAACATACATGCCTTGAATAACACACCCTATGAGGGGCTTGAGGTATTGATGGAAATACAGTTATTCCTCACGTTGATACCTATTATATGGCGAGAGGCCAATGATGTATGCGGGGGTGATGATATTGGTATGTGGCCGAATTGCCGCAGATGAGAAATACGTTGTAGATTTCCATATATCAAAGATAGAGGGGAATAATAATATGTAATTTGGTCACGAGCGTGTAAAACTTCATGACTCCAACGTGTAGTTCGTAAGTTGCAATTCCAAAGTAAAGATCATGTAGTGAGCTTAATTAGTTGGATACCAATTTTGACCAAAACGTTTTTAGTCTAGACATATAAGACAAAGTGCTAAACTTCAATTCGAGGGCCATATTGAAGGCACACAAGGAGAATTCTACGACCATGTCCATTTGAGTTTGATTGAAATCGATGTTCATAATAATGAGCTAATGGTTTTGTGTAGGTAAAGGAACACTTGATACCATCATGTTGATGTGTCTTTTAGAACCAGAGGATACCTGAATAGTCTAGTCAATGTTTGGGAAGAGCCGCTTACATCGACTTTTATGCGTTCAAGGAGTTTGAGTGGTTCAACATAGAATTTAAGGTGCGCGAGCCTTAAAATTAGCTTTCCTATGTAACATGTAGTACACGTAAAATTCAAATATTGGTAGAATTTAGCATTGCTTTAGTCATAACCAATGGATTTTCTGATAATTTTTGTTTCAAGTTAATGTCGGGATGACCAAGGCGAGTATGCCAAGTTTGTTATTGAAAGACATTCTGGGAAATTGTCTTGTACGCAACATGTGCTACAGATTTTGTAGTATGTGTAGTGCCATCCTTATGGTACATAGAGAATATGTTTTACATATTGGTTGTATATGGTACGCAAAGATATTTCTCATCATCGTTATCATAAGTTTTGATATGAAAACTGTTTTAACACATATCTCTATAGTTTAGTAGAGTACGAGTTGAACAAGGATATGTCAAAAACATCCTTACTGTCACTCAAATACCCATAGAGATAATAATATGACCCAAGTTGAGCCAACAATTACATCATCGCATCCAACAATTGTTAAAATATTTCATTTTTCTCTTAGTAAGAGTGGAATATTTTACTTCCCTAAGTAGAGTTCGTGGTGCATATGTCCACTAGGCATTTATCCTATTTCATTAGATTGACCCCCTAAGAAATCTATATATATATATACACACACACACACACACACACACACTTGAAGTTTTTCGGTATGAAAATCTCTATTATTAGATTTGAACCTTTACTCTTGAGGTCCTTTGTGTCCTAGGGATTGCTGATAGAAAATAACCAGATATCGTGGGGTGCGGCATAACTCTGTGATATGCCTTTCTTGTGGTTTGAGTTTCTAGGCTTCATACCTCGTTTTGCAGGCCAGAAATAAGGCACTAGGAGATTCCTCCTCCAAGTACTCTTATTTTAGATCTTGATGAATATGATGCCTTATGATGTACTATAACACTACTAGGGAAAACCTTATACACAGAGGTATAGCAGTAGCGCCGGTCAAAACACGACGCTATTGCTACTTATTAGTAGCGCTTGTTACAAAAGCACGCTATAACCATTGCTGTAGCAATAGTGCGCCTGCGCGGAAAAGCGCTACTACTATAATTCCCTCGCTGATGCCAGTTGGCTAGGAATAGTAGTAGCGATTCTTCCGGAAGCACGCTACTGCTAAAAACTTTGTAGCAGCGCGTTTATGCTGTAGAGCGCTACTGCTATGAAAAGAAAATAAATAGAAAAATAAGTAGAAAAGTAAATGAAAATGAAAGAAATAGAAAGAGGAGAAATGAAAAAAAGAAAATGTAAAGAAAACAAAAGAAAAATAAAAATAAAACAGAAAGGAATAGTTGTAGCGCGTTTCGCCGGAAAACACTATAGCTAACTTAGCTATAGCGCGTTTGGCAAAACGCGCTACTGCTAGTTTGACTTAACCCCAGGCCGCGCGGGCTCAAAATTTCGCTAAGTCCTCCCCCCTCCACTCCCCCCTCTCCCCCAACTGCTCCAACGCCGTCGTCGCCCTGCCTCCTTCGACGACACCGCCGCCGCCCGAGGCCGCCTTCGACCACACCGCTGCCGCCCGAGGCCGCCCTCGACCTCATAGCCGCCGCCCGAGGACGTCATCGACCTCACCGTCGCCTCCCTCGAGCTCACCGCCGCCACCCTCGACCTCACTGCCGCCGCCCGAGCCCGCCCAGGACCTCCACCGCCCGAGCCAGAGCCTGCCCTCGCCACCGACCGTAAGGCTCTGCCCCTCCTCGCCCCTACCCTCCTCTCTCTCTGCTAGGGCATATATGTTGATGTTGTGTTGATGTTCATATGAACCCTAGGTGTTCATATGAACCCTAGATTTGTTTAGGGCAGTAGGCATTTTTTAGCATTTAGGAAAAATGATTAGCAATTTTTTTAGGAAATTAGCTAGGGCAATTTTTTTAGGAAATTAGCTAGGGCAAATTTTTATGAAAATGCCTAAATAGTAATTCCATTTAGCTTTAAATTAATAGAGGGTATGTAAATAATAATAGCATTTAGATTTAAATTAACAGAGGCCATAAACAAAAAACACTTAGCTATAAAAAATTATTTGGACTATGGACCTGAATCTATTCCAAATTTCATTCAAATGAAATTTGAATTATTTGGACTATGCACCTAAATATTTTTAAGAAATTGGGAGTAGGTACTAAGGTCTTGCTGTGGAAATTTCGGTGAGGTCAGAAGGGTTAGAGAAAATGGAGTTCCTGGACTTTTAGTTTTAGAGAAAAAACAGAAGTATTTAGCTATAAATAAAAACAGTAGCGCATTTAGCTATAAACAAAAAACAGAATTGTTTTTCTTTTCAAAAACTTGGTTAAACTAATTGTTGCTATGTAAACAAAAAACAAGATTGTTGTTATATGATATATGTCATCGATGTTCATTTGTATATTCCATTATTGTTGATTATATCTTTTCATTAAAGTGGCCATGTTATATGCAAATTCCTCAATAGTGTTTGCTCATGTTATATCTTTTCATTGAAGTGGTTCGATTGTGCCCAAGTGGCTTTGTTGTTTCCAGGAAATGAAGCCAAGTAGCCTATGTTTTGCCGGAATGTTGATTCATTTCCGTTCCGGCAAATTTCAGGTTCTTGATTTGTCCACTTTTTAGCAAAAATAATGCCGAAATTTTCCGTGAGTTTCGGCATGGCTTGTGCTACAAACTAGGACATATCGAGTGCCCGGGATTTGCCGCACAAGGAAGGAGTCAACATTCCTGCAAAACATTGGCCTTTTGTATGTCATTATTCATTTTATTAGGTCTAGAATTAATTTACTACATTTAATCGTAGGAAACATGGATAGCAATGATGAAGGACAGGGTTCTGGTGATTGCGACGACGTCTACCTGGCGGCAGACCAATTTTTGAGCCTTGCCTAAGATCAACCGATGTTGTTGTTGGGCCCACCGGTTGCATCGGGGACTGAGACCAACATGCAGACCGGCGCTGAGACTCAGACCGGCATCGAGACCGGCGCTGAGCTTAAGACCGGCGCTGCCTCGAGGAGCGGAGTGAAGGAAATATGCCCTAGAGGCAATAATAAAGTTATTGTTTATTTCCTTATTTCATGATAAATGTTTATTATTCATGCTAGAATTGTATTAACCGGAAACATAATACATGTGTGAATACATAGACAAACAGAGTGTCACTAGTATGCCTCTACTAGACTAGCTCGTTAATCAAAGATGGTTATGTTTCCTAACCATAGACAAAGACTTGTTATTTGATTAACGGGATCACATCATTAGGAGAATGATGTGATTGACATGACCCATTCCATTAGCTTACCACCCGATTGTTTAGTATGTTGCTATTGCTTTCTTCATGACTTGTACATGTTCCTATGACTATGAGATTATGCAACTCCCGTTTACCGGAGGAACACTTTGTGTGCTACCAAACGTCACAACATAACTGGGTGATTATAAAGGTGCTCTACAGGTGTCTCCAAAGGTACACGTTGGGTTGGCGTATTTCGAGATTAGGATTTGTCACTCCGATTGTCGGAGAGGTATCTCTGGGCCCTCTCGGTAATGCACATCACATAAGCCTTGCAAGCATTGCAACTAATGAGTTAGTTGTGAGATGATGTATTACGGAATGAGTAAAGAGACTTGCCGGTAACGAGATTGAACTAGGTATTGAGATACCGACGATCGAATCTCGGGCAAGTAACATACCGATGACAAAGGGAACAACGTATGTTGTTATACGGTCTGACCGATAAAAGATCTTCGTAGAATATGTAGGAACCAATATGAGCATCCAGGTTCCGCTATTGGTTATTGAACGGAGACGTGTCTCGGTCATGTCTACATTGTTCTCGAACCGTAGGGTCCGCACGCTTAACGTTTCGATGACAGTTATATTATGAGTTTATGAGTTTTGATGTACCGAAGGAGTTCGGAGTCCCGGATGAGATCAGGGACATGACGAGGAGTCTCGAAATGGTCGAGATGTAAAGATCGATATATTGGACAACTATATTCAGACATCGGAAAGGTTCCGAGTGGTTCGGGTATTTTTCGGAGTACCAGGGAGTTACGGGAATACGGGGGAAGAATTATATGGGCCTTATTGGGCTTTAGGGGAGAGGGAGAGGCAGGCCCCCCACCAAGGCCTAGTCCGAATTGGACTAGGGGGAGGGGCTGCGCCCCCTCCTTCCTTCTCTTCCCTCTTCCCCTTCCTTGTCTCCTACTCCTACTACATGGAAGGACTCCTAGTTGGACTAGGAAAAGGGGAATCCTACTCCCGGTGGGAGTAGGACTCCCCTAGGGCGTGCCATAGAGAGGGCCGGCCCTCCCCTCCTTCACTCCTTTATATACGGGGGCAGGGGGCACCCCATAGACACAAGTTGATCTTCGTGATCGTTCCTTAGCCGTGTGCGGTGCCCCCCTCCACCATATTCCACCTCGGTCATATTGTAGCGGTGCTTAGGCGAAGCCCTGTGATGGTTGAACATCAAGATCGTCACCACACCGTCGTGCTGACGGAACTCCTCCCCGAAGCTTTGCTGGATCGGAGCCCGGGGTGCGTCATCGAGCTGAACGTGTGCCAAGAACTCGGAGGTGCTGGAGTAATGGTGCTTGGATCGGTTGGACCGGGAAGACGTACGACTACTTCCTCTATGTTGCGTCAACGCTTCCGCTTCGGTCTACGAGGGTACGTAGACAACACTCTCCCCTCTTGTTGCTATGCATCACCATGATCTTGCGTGTGCGTAGGATTTTTTTTTTTGAAATTACTACGTTCCCCAACAGTGGCATCCGAGCCTAGGTTTTATGTGTTGATGTTATATGCACGAGTAGAACACAAGTGAGTTGTGGGCGATATAAGTCATACTGCTTACCAGCATGTCATACTTTGGTTCGGCGGTATTGTTGGACGAAGCGGCCCGGACCGACATTACGCGTACGCTTACGCGAGACCGGTTCTCCCGACGTGCTTTGCACAAAGGTGGCTAGCGGGTGACAGTTTCTCTAACTTTAGTTGAACCGAGTGTGGCTACGCCCGGTCCTTGCGAAGGTTAAAACAACACCAACTTGATAAACTATCGTTGTGGTTTTGATGCGTAGGTAAGATTGGTTCTTGCTTAAGCCCGTAGCAGCCACGTAAAACTTGCAACAACAAAGTAGAGGACGTCTAACTTGTTTTTGCAGGGCATGTTGTGATGTGATATGGTCAAGACATGATGCTAAATTTTATTGTATGAGATGATCATGTTTTGTAACCAAGTTATCAGCAACTACCAGGAGCCATATGGTTGTCGCTTTATTGTATGCAATGCAATTGCGCTGTAATGCTTTACTTTGTCACTAAGCGGTAGTGATAGTCGTGGAAGCATAAGATTGGCGAGACGACAACGATGCTACGATGGTGATCAAGGTGTCGCGCCAGTGACGATGGTGATCACGACGGTGCTTTGGATATGGAGATCACAAGCACAAGATGATGATGGCCATATCATATCACTTATATTGATTGCATGTGATGTTTATCTTTTATGCATCTTATCTTGCTTTGATTGACGGTAGCATTTTAAGATGATCTCTCACTAATTATCAAGAAGTGTTCTCCTTGAGTATGCACCGTTGCGAAAGTTCTTCGTGCTGAGACACCACGTGATGATCGGGTGTGATAGGCTCTACGTTCAAATACAACGGGTGCAAAACAATTGCACATGCAGAATACTCAGGTTATACTTGACGAGCCAAGCATATACAAATATGGCCTCGGAACATGGAGACCGAAAGGTCGAGCGTGAATCATATAGTAGATATGATCAACATAGCAATGTTCACCAATGAAACTACTCCATCTCACGTGATGATCGGACATGGTTTAGTTGATTTGGATAACGTAATCACTTAGAGGATTAGAGGGATGTCTATCTAAGTGGGAGTTCTTAAGTAATATGATTAATTGAACTTAAATTTATCATGAACTTAGTCCTAGTAGTATTTTGCAAATCATGTTGTAGATCAATAGCTCGCGTTGTTGCTTCCCTGTGTTTATTTTGATATGTTCCTAGAGAAAATTGTGTTGAAAGATGTTAGCAACAATGATGCGGATTGGATCCGTGATCTGAGGTTTATCCTCATTGCTGCACAGAGGAATTATGTCCTTGATGCACCGCTAGGTGACAGACCTATTGCAGGAGCAGATGCAGACGTTATGAACGTTTGGCTAGCTAAATATGATGACTACTTGATAGTTTAGTGCACCATGCTTAACGGCTTAGAATTGGGACTTCAAAGACGTTTTGAACGTCATGGACCATATGAGATGTTCCAGGAGTTGAAGTTAATATTTCAAGCAAATACCCGAGTTGAGAGATATGAAGTCTCCAACAAGTTCTATAGCTAAAAGAGGGAGGAGAATCGCTCAACTAGTGAGCATGAGCTCAGATTGTCTGGGTACTACAATCGCTTGAATCAAGTGGGAGTTAATCTTCCAGATAAGATAGTGATTGACAGAATTCTCTAGTCACCATCACCAAGTTAGTAGAACTTCGTGATGAACTATAGTATGCAAGGGTTGACGAAAACGAATCCCGAGCTTTTCATGATGATGAAATCGATGAAGGTAGAAATCAAGAAAGAGCATCAAGTGTTGATGGTTGACACGATCACTAGTTTCAAGAAAAGGGCAAAGGAAAAAAGGGGGACTTCAAGAAAAACAGCAAGCAAGTTGCTGCTCAAGTGAAGAAGCCCAAGTCTGGTCCTAAGCCTGAGACTAAGTGCTTCTACTACAAAGGGACTGGTCACTGGAAGCAGAACTACCCCAAGTGATTGGCGGATAAGAAGGATGGCAAAGTGAACATAAGTATATTTGATATACATGTTATTGATGTGTACTTTACTAGTGTTTATAGCAACCCCTCAGTATTTGATACTAGTTCATTTGCTAAGAGTAGTAACTCGAAACGGGAGTTGCAGAATGAACAGAGACTAGTTAAGGGTGAAGTGACGATGTGTGTTGGAAGTGGTTCCAAGATTGATATGATCATCATCACACACTCCCTATACTTTCGGGATTAGTGTTGAACCTAAATAAGTGTTATTTGGTGTTTGCGTTGAGCATAAATATGATTTGATCATGTTTATTGCAATACGGTTATTCTTTTAAGTAAGAGAATAAATTGTTGTTCTGTTTACATGAATAAAACCTTATATGGTTACACACCCAATGAAAATGGTTCGTTGGATCTCGATCGTAGTGATACACATATTCATGATATTGAAGCCAAAAGATGCAAAGTTAATATTGATAGTGCAACTTATTTGTGGCACTGCCGTTTAGGTCATATTGGTGTAAAGCGCATGAAGAAACTCCCTGATGGGCTTTTGGAATCACTTGATTATGAATCAGTTGATGCTTGCAAACCATGCCTCATGGGCAAGATGACTAAGACTCCGTTCTCCGGAACAATGGAGCGAGCGACAGATTTGTTGGAAATCATACATACTGATGTATGAGGTCCAATGAATATTAAGGCTCATGGCGGGTATCATTATTTTCTGATCTTCACAGATAATTTGAGCAGATATGGGTATATCTACTTAATGAAACACAAGTCTGAAACTGTTGAAAAATTCAAAGAGTGAAGTGGAGAATCATCGTAACAAAAATGAAAGTTTCTACGATATGATCGCAGAAGTAAAATATTTGAGTTACGAGTTTGGCCTTTAGTTAAAAACAATGTGAAATAGTTTCACTACTCACACCACCTGGAACACCACAGCATAATGGTGTGTCCGAACGTCATAACCGTACTTTATTAGATATGGTGCGATCTATGATGTCTCTTACCGATCTACCACTATCGTTTTGGGGTTATGCATTAGAGACAGCTGCATTCACGTTAAATAGGGCACCATCTAAGTCCGTTGAGACGACGCAATCTGAACTGTGGTTTGGCAAGAAACCAAAGTTGTCGTTTCTAAAAGTTTGGGGTTGCGATGCTTATGTGAAAAAGTTTCAACCTGATAAGCTCGAACCCAAATCGGAGAAATGTGTCTTCATAGGATATCCAAAGGAAACTATTGGATACACCTTCTATCACAGATCCGAAGTCAAAACTTTTGTTGCTAAATTCAGGAACTTTCTAGAGAAGGAGTTTCTCTCGAAAGAAGTGAGTGGGAGGAAAGTAGAACTTGATGAGGTAACTGTACCTGCTCCCTTATTGGAAAGTAGTTCATCACAGAAATCTGTTCCTGTGACTACTACACCAATTAGTGAGGAAGCTAATGATGATGATCATGTAACTTCAGATCAAGTTACTACCGAATCTCGTAGGTAAACCAGAGTAAGATCCGCACCAGAGTGGTATGGTAATCCTGTTCTGGAAGTCATGTTACTAGACCATGACAAATTTGCGAACTATGAGGAAGCGATGACGAGCCCAGATTCCGCGAAATGGTTTGAGGCCATGAAATCTGAGATATGATCCATGTATGAGAACAAAGTATGGACTTTGATGGATTTGCTCGATGATCGGCAAGCCATAGAAAATAAATGGATCTTCAAGAGGAAGACGGACGCTGATAGTAGTGTTACTATCTACAAAGCTAGAATTGTCGCAAAAGGTTTTCGACAAGTTCAAGGTGTTGACTACGATGAGATTTTCTCACTCGTATCTATGCTTAAGTCTGTCCGAATCATGTTAGCAATTGCTGCATTTTATGAAATATGGAAATGGATAAACAAAACTGCATTCCTTAATGGATTTACTAAAGAAGAGTTGTATACGATGCAACTAGAAGGTTTTGTCGATCCTAAAGGTGTTAACTAAATATGCAAGCTCCAGCGATCCATCTATGGACTAGTGCAAGAATCTCGGAGTTGGAATATACACTTTGATAAGTTGATCAAAGCATATAGTTTTATACAGACTTGCGGTGAAGCCTGTATTTACAAGAAAGTGAGTGGGAGCACTACAGCATTTCTGATAAGTATATGTGAACGACATATTGTTGATCGGAAATAATGTATAATTTTCTGGAAAGCATAAAGGAATATTTGAAAGGAGTTTTTCAAAGAAAGACCTCGGTAAAGCTGCTTACATATTGAGCATCAAGATCTATAGAGATAGATCAAGACGCTTGATAAGTTTTTTCAGTGAGTACATACCTTGACAAGATTTTGAAGTAGTTCAAAATGGAATAGTCAAAGAAAGAGTTCTTTCCTGTGTTGCAAGGTGTGAAATTGAGTAAGACTCAAAGCCCGACCACGGCAGCAGATAGAAAGAGAATGAAAGTCATTCCCTATGCCTCAGCCATAGATTCTATAAAGTATGACATGCTGTGTACCAGATCTGTTGTATACCCTACACTGTGTTAAGCGAGGGAATACAATAGTGATCTAGGAAGTAGATCACTGGACAGCGGTCAAAATTATCCTTAGTGGAATAAGGATATGTTTCTCGATTATGGAGGTGACAAAAGGTTCGTTGTAAAGGGTTACGTCGATGCAAACTTTGACACTAATCCAGATGATTCTAAGTCTCAATCTGGATGCATGTTGAAAGTGGGAGCAATTAGCTAGAGTAGCTCCGTGCAGAGCATTGTTGACATAGAAATTTGCAAAATACATAAGGATCTGAATATGGCAGACCCGTTGACTAAACTTCTCTCACAGGCAAAACATAATCACACCTTAGTACTCTTTGGGTGTTAATCACATAGCGATGTGAACTAGATTATTGACTCTAGTAAACCCTTTGAGTGTTGGTCACATAAAGATGTGAACTATTGGTGTTAAATCACATAGCAAGGTGAACTAGATTATTGACTCTAGTGCAAGTGGGAGACTGAAGGAAATATGCCCTAGAGGCAATAATAAAGTTATTATTTATTTCCTTATTTCATGATAAATGTTTATTATTCATGCTAGAATTGTATTAACCGGAAACATAATACATGTGTGAATACATAGACAAACAGAGTGTCACTAGTATGCCTCTACTAGACTAGCTCGTTAATCAAAGATGGTTATGTTTCCTAACCATAGATAAAGAGTTGTTATTTGATTAACGGGATCACATCATTAGGAGAATGATGTGATTGACATGACCCATTCCATTAGCTTAGCACCCGATCGTTTAGTATGTTGCTATTGCTTTCTTCATGACTTATACATGTTCCTATGACTATGAGATTATGCAACTCCCGTTTGCCGGAGGAACACTTTGTGTGCTACCAAACATCACAACGTAACTGGGTGATTATAAAGGTGCTCTACAGGTGTCTCCAAAGGTACATGTTGGGTTGGCGTATTTCGAGATTAGGATTTGTCACTCCGATTGTCGGAGAGGTATCTCTGGGCCCTCTCGGTAATGCACATCACATAAGCCTTGCAAGCATTTTAACTAATGAGTTAGTTGTGAGATGATGTATTATGGAACGAGTAAAGAGACTTGCCGGTAACGAGATTGAACTAGGTATTGAGATACCGACGATCGAATCTCGGGCAAGTAACATACCGATGACAAAGGGAACAACGTATGTTGTTATGCGGTCTGACCGATAAAAGATCTTCGTAGAATATGTAGGAACCAATATGAGCATCCAGGTTCCGGTATTGGTTATTGACCGGAGACGTGTCTCGGTCATGTCTACATTGTTCTCGAACCGTAGGGTACGCACGCTTAACGTTTCGATGATAGTTACATTATGAGTTTATGAGTTTTGATGTACCGAAGGAGTTCGGAGTCCGGATGAGATCGGGGACATGACGAGGAGTCTCGAAATGGTCGAGACATAAAGATCGATATATTGGACGACTATATTCGGACATCGGAAAGGTTCCGAGTGGTTCGGGTATTTTTCGGAGTACCGGGGAGTTACGGGAATACGGGGGAAGAAGTATATGGGCCTTATTGGGCTTTAGGGGAGAGGGAGAGGCAGGCGGCGCCCCCCCCCCCAAGGCCTAGTCCGAATTGGACTAGGGGAAGGGGCTGCGCCCCCTCCTTCCTTCTCTTCCCTCTTCCCCTTCCTTGTCTCCTACTCCTACTACATGGAAGGACTCCTAGTTGGACTAGGAAAAGGGGAATCCTACTCCCGGTGGGAGTAGGACTCCCCTAGGGCGCGCCATAGAGAGGGCCGGCCCTCCCCTCCTCCACTCCTTTATATACGGGGGCAGGGGGCACCCCATAGACATAAGTTGATCTTCGTGATCGTTCCTTAGCCGTGTGCGGTGCCCCCCTCCACCATATTCCACCTCGGTCATATTGTAGTGGTGCTTAGGCGAAGCCCTGTAACGGTTGAACATCAAGATCGTCACCACGCCGTCGTGCTGACGGAACTCCTCCATGAAGCTTTGCTGGATTGGAGCCCGGAGTGCGTCATCGAGTTGAACGTGTGCCAAGAACTCGGAGGTGCCAGAGTAACGGTGCTTGGATCGGTTGGACCGGGAAGACGTACGACTACTTCCTCTATGTTGCGTCAACGCTTCCGCTTCGGTCTACGAGGGTACGTAGACAACACTCTCCCCTCTTGTTGCTATGCATCACCATGATCTTGCGTGTGCGTAGGAATTTTTTTGAAATTACTACGTTCCCCAACACGGATCCGGTATAGAACCGAAAGCAAAGAGGCGATGGCTTCCTAACAAGCTCAGGACTAATAGACTGATGGTCACGGAGGTGGACGATGGCAATTTTGAGCCAAATGCGCCTGAGGAAGCACGTGCGTGCTATGACAATCAAATTGGCTGCATCATACGGACAACCTCCACCATCAACGATGAGAAACTAAACAAGATAGATAATATGAGGCCCTCCCTCCTAAAGAAGCTGCACCAGATATTCTTATTCCCGGGCCGGAATGAAAAGGATTATAAAGATCCAGATAAGGACCCGATAATGAAGAGGATAAAAAAAACATGCCATGAGCAAGTTTAGTGACGCTTTGGCCGCCTGGAAAGCAAGGGTGAAATATCGGTTCGTCAATGAAAAGGAACCCCACTCCGAGATTGTAAAGGATAATCCGACAATCACGGCAGAGCACTTTGAAATATTCAAGGCGGCTTGCGAGGCCGAAGATGCCAAAAAAGTCAGAGTACATGAAGGGGCTTCAACAGAAGAATATTGGGTGCCACCACCTCGGAAGCCGTGCTTACGGTGGGAAGAGGTCCATATGGGCCAAGGAGGATGCGGAAGCCGCGAGTCTGGGCATCCCAGACCCCTTGGCGGAGTTCACCGTCCCGCGGGAGCATGACGTCCTTAGGCCCGGCACCATTGGGACCCAGTGAAGAAGGTTTTCGAGAAGAACGCGGTCACGACGGAGTTCATTAGACTGCTGGTAATTTTAGTTTCCGATCAATTCGACTGCACGTTAGTCATATTTGTAAATGATCCTTGTGCCTTTTGCAGAGAGAGCAGCACAAGATTGCGGCCGAAAGCAACTCGCCGTCTGAGGCGTTGGCGAGGCCCAAGTGGGACACTCCATTCAACCGGGCGTTGAACATATTGAAAGGACTCCCGGTGGAGACTCGACCGTCGTATGGACGCGTGCACGGTGTCAGAGACGGCGCCACGTGGAAGAAGTACTACCGTGAGACCACAAAGGAGAGAAAGGAAAGACGGAGGTTAACTGAAGAAAACATCGACAAGAAGGTTGAGATTGCGGTTGAAAAGAAATCATCTGAGACAGTCGCAACAGCGGTAGCTGCAGCAAAATAGGTGCTTGTAGATATGTCTACTACCTTGGTTCTGGCCGTTTTCAATTGGAGCAGGCAAAATCCAGAAAAAAAATGCAGCGGACTTTCCCCTTGCAGACTTCCTCAGGAGCAGCTCGACTAGCGTTGCACCAGCACCTGCTCCCGCACCGGCTCCTACACCTGCTCCCGCACCGGCTCCTGCACCTGCTCCCGCACCGGACGTGCTCGGCGGTGCTTCGTCTTTGGCTGAGCTCGACGCCCTCACGGTATCTGTCACACCGACCCCCTTCAATAAATGTATAATCTCCCGTTTTCGTTGCCTTTCGGATGTCTCGCGTCGTAGACTTTTCTTTGTAGGCCGATGAAACCCCGTGCACCA
This sequence comes from Triticum aestivum, assembly GCF_018294505.1. Taxonomy (NCBI): domain Eukaryota; kingdom Viridiplantae; phylum Streptophyta; class Magnoliopsida; order Poales; family Poaceae; genus Triticum; species Triticum aestivum. The sequence continues at coordinate 647,185,285 of NC_057812.1, read as the reverse complement.
TATTGTACACCATCGGCGACCAGAAGGTGGATGTGGGAAAGGCGACGATAATGGAGCCGAAGGAACCATTGTTTCACAGCCGGCCGATCCCCCTGGAAGTCTTCAAGGTTTCCATGGCCAGTGTCAAACCGGGCCACGAGAATTTGGCTCCTCCGGTACTAGTGGGGGATGACGATGAGACCCCGCGGCGGCTTGGTGATTGTTGCAATGGGTGGGTCCTGTTGTGGTCGAAGAGTCTGCTTTGTCTGGAGGCGGCCGGGAGCACACCCACGAGCATGCAGTTAGGTATGAACATCAACACCTCGCCTACTCCATTAGTCGCTGGTGACGTCGACATAGATGAGGATGAGGATGACACTCAAGAGTATGTCTATACTGGCGCCTACTTAGGGGTTGAGCGTCATGAGTCGGTGCCTAAATTGCCGCCTCCAGAGTCTGAACGTATTATGGACAACCTTCCGGTAGTAAAGAAGTCTAGGAAGAGACCGAGGAAAGGCAAAAAAAGCTTCTTCTGTGATCCAGCCGCCTCAGCAGCCTCGGGTTCAAGACCGTATGGATATCCCCGGTGCAGCAAAATGGCATATCCCTGGTCAACCAATCCTACCTGAAGCAACACTGGGGGCCAGATTCGGCAATTTAAGGTAGGGATGGCAGTTTTGCCCTGGGTATGGGTACCCGCGGGTACCCTATCTGAAAACAATGGGCATGGGCAAGATTTGAAGATATTTTATACCCATGGGTAATGGGTACCCATACATGCAAAATATATGGGTAGGGTATGGGTATGAAATTTTATCCATGGGTAACCCAATGGATACTCAGAAAAATATAATTAGTGAAAATAACTCCTATAACATGTGGGGTCAACATCGAACTCCTATGGCCCACCCTAAATCCCGTATTCCTTACGTTGGCCATAGCTCATAGGCCACCACTGCTCCTGCATCCTATGTGACTCCTCAAAAAAATGAAATCTCGACTCTTCACTATCGGACTCATGTCTCCAACTATCGATCCAGCGACCCCCCATTCCCACCACTGCCTCCCACCACGCTGGGCTTCCATCAACCGTTGATCATACTCGATGGATGCCTTGAAGTCCACTCACCGGAGGAGCCCGCGTCAGTGCTGCTCGTCCATCATCACTTAAATTTTAAAATCATTTCTCTAACTTTCAAAAAATTAAATGTTATATATTGTACCCATCGGGTACCCATTGGGTATAGCATACTCGATGGGTATGGGCATGGGTACCAATTTATGCCCACGGGTATTGAAGTGGGTGGGTATAGAAATTTTCTATGGGTATGGGTTTGGGCAGAAGGTGGTTGTACCCGCCCATACCCTACCCATTGCTAAGCGTGATTTAAGGAGACTTCATGATGATGTGCTGCAGATAGAGAAAGGCCTCATGGCCTCAAAAAATCCAGGATACCCACTCTACGTGGTTCACGTGCCGCGGAGATTGCCGTACGTCGACACATTCCCCGCTGAGAAGTTCTTCCTTCGATTCAATTACTATTCGACATGTTTCACTTGAAGAAGCTGGATTTTGCGTTTTTCCGCCTTTATGATTTGCACATGAACTACCTCATCGGGGTTGAGCAGATACCTCATATCTATGTCGCTGACCCGTACTTCATGCACGAGGCCTTTTTGGGAGTCTGCGCAAAGCACTGTGAATACGCGAGGGAATACATCATCAATTTCATGCTCGCCAATAAGGACAAGGAGGCGATTCTCGTGCCTTATCATACCATGTAAGTCATCTGCGTGGATATCCTTCCTTTGATTTCAATCATTCATTTACACGCTGGAGGCTAATTAATTTGAGGTGTACTTATTTTGCGCAGCGGCGGGCGCGTCGTCCTCATCATCCTCTACCCTCGATACTCCCACGCTCTTTACTTGGACTCGTCGAAGAACATTAACAAAAAGGATTACACCCACATCAACTATGTTCTCGACAGTGCTATGTTTTACTACGACGCACGGGGTGGAGAGGTCAAGGACAAGAAGAAAAAGGACGGCAGGCCCGCCTTCGGCCATAAGACCGACTTTTGCTGCATCCAGCAACCGAGTGATTCTCTTAATGATGGATTCTATGTCCTACACCAGATGCTGGAGTACAGACGGGATCATCAGAACCTTCGCATGTCACCTACATCCGGCGATGCCCATATTCTGCAATGGGCAAAGAACTTAGGAGATATCGAGGATCATCGACTTCGAGCTGAGTTCTATCACATCCAGCGCGAACTTGCCCAAATCATCATGAAGGAGGTCGTCGAAAAATAGGGATGTTCTACAAAGAAGGAAAAATGTCACGGGAAGACGTCCGAACATGCGTAGCCGCTCAGCGTCTCGACCTGAAGCCTTTCACTAAGCTCGGGGACTATCTCCCTGATTTGGATGGATGGCACGACATGGAGTGATTGTCGATATATGACAATGTGTCAGTTTAGTCCATATCATCTGTATGACAAAAATTTGAATTATGCATGACGAAACTTTATTTGTGATGTAATTAAACTGTCCTCCTCGACTAGCGAAGATCACTCTAGTTAGGGCATTTTGGGTACGATGAACTTTGTTATTTATGCTTATGATATGTTGCTTCTATTTTTGCCAAGTCTGTCTCTTTCTGTTGCTCAACTATATATGTTGCATATCATCGACTCATGTGACGATGCAGGTGTATAGATCATCGATGGCGAAGAAGTGCTACGCCAGGAGTATACGACAAGTGGCCGAAATGTCAGGCCCAGGTGTACCGGTTTTCGGGTTTCCGAGCGACAGCCAGTAGTTAGTTTAGGTTCACGTAAAGTGATAGCTCTTCTCGTGTATATCATTATTTAGATAGATGACGATATGGTTGCAAGTAATCGAGATTTGTATCGCTATTTTCAAGATGATGACGAGAGACCACTTTGTGTTGGATGATGATTATGATGATGACATGATTTGATGACACTATTTGTATGTATATGCTATGATTACATTTGTATGTGTATCATATGCTAAAGATTATTGTATAAAGCCTATTCAAATACAAAAAAAATATGCAGAAAAAAAACTACTCAAATTAGCAGTAGCGAGTGGAGAAAAGTTAGCAGCGGTGCCACAGTAGCAGTAGCGTCTCTAGGCAAAGCGCGCTAGAGCTATTAGCAGTGGCGAGCTTCCACGAAGCGCGTTGCTACTACACTTGTATAGCAGTACCGCGGGTGTGCACGCGCTACTGCTACGGGTTAGCTGTAGCGCCTTATTAGTAGCGCCGCTCCCCGCGCTACTGATATACCTAGAACCCGCGTTGCTGCTATCCTTTTCCCTAGTAGTGTAAGGCAACATTTTTTTTGTTCTGTCAGCAGTGTGGTTCCAGATGGTCGTGGCGTGTGCAACCATGGGTCCTGCCGCTCTTTGGGTCGCTACCCTCTTGCTGGAATTTTGTCTATTTTGGGCCTAGCCCAATAGCAGTTTCAGAAATTCCTAATAAATCCTAGAGGCATACGCAGCCCATTTGTGCAAGGCAAGAGGTGGAACTAAAAGTTTAGTCCCACATTGCTAGTTTAGAGGGAGTTGGACCTCCTTATAAGGGAGGTTCTTTCTCCACATGTATGAGCATGAGAACAAGAGGGACATCCACGCGCGCTCCTCCTCCGCCGCCCGCCTCGCCACGCCTCGCCTCGCCTCATCACGACACGACACGACAAGACACGACACGGGTTGCGGGAATGAGCCGAACCGATGTCTAAATTTTTGCCACGCACTACGGGTATACGAAAGGCCACTCGGGAGCTGGAAAGTTTTTGCTATAGTGGATATTGAATACGAACGCTGCACCCTTCGGCTGCTGCCTCTTCATTTTGTCTCCCTCGATCCCTTCAGCTCCCGGCGCAGCCTCTCGCCTCCTTCTCTTGCGCCTATAAAAGGGAGGTCGCTCCTCCTAGAGAGACGCACCAGAACTTCTCCTTCCTCTCACCACCGGTTCCATTCTCTGAGCTACTGTTGTCTTCCTCATCCCGGCTTGCGGCGTGCACCGCGAGTCGAGATAGTAGGCCTCCGAAACTGCACCTCTTTGAGTCCTATACGGGAGAAGGGTGATAAGGTTTTTGGGGAGCACTCCGCGCGACTACTGACTTCCCCGACGATGACTTCTTCCCCGACGTCGACGACCTCATCGACGACATGGCTGGAGAGGATGTCGACCCCAAGTCCAGTACTTCTGCTGCTGCTGTCCCGTACGTGTTTATGCTATTTCTGTTAGAAGTCCTGCCATAATTCTTTGCTCTAGTATTTGCCCTACATATGTTAGAATCTATTTCATATATGAAACTTGCTATACTGTCTGCTCTAGATATGTTTAGTTACAGTTCATATATGAAGATGTTGTTTACCTTCTCTTTGTCAAATCGCATGGCTTGTTTTATCACTACTATTCTGGTCATGCTTTATCTAGTATTTCCATTAATAAAATCATTCGGTAAATTGCTCATATTTCCAACAATCCAAAAACCTTATTATAGGCAATTTACCCCGAGTGGTTTTGCTGCTTGCATGAGACCTCCTTTGTTTGAAGGTATCCACTATAAGAGGTGGTGCGTGAGAGCAGTCTTATGGTTTCAAACCATGAGTTGCTATGACGCCACTCTTGGCAAACCTGAAGGAGAGCTTGATGCTCAACAGGCACAAGCTTTTCAGAAAATGGATACTCTGTTTAAGGCTGCTCTCTTGAGTGTTCTTGGTGAGAACATAGTTGATGCTTATGCGTCAATTGATAATGGAAAAGATATGTGGGATGCACTCGATGCCAAGTTTGGGGTCTCGGATGCTGGCACTGAGCTGTACATCATGGAGAAATTCTATGATTACAGGATGACTGAAGAGTGCTCCGTGGTGGAGCAAGCTCATGAGATACAGTCATTTGCTAGAGAACTTGAGCACTTCAGTTGTACGCTACCGGACAAGTTTGTTGCCGGAGGTATCATCACTAAGCTTCCTCCTTTGTGGAGGAACTTTGCTACCTTACTGAAGCATAAGAGACAGGAGTTTTCTGTCCCGGATCTTATTGGCACTCTTGATGTGGAAGGAAAGGCGAGAGCAAAGGATACACGTGCTCAAGGTATTGAGGGAGGATCTAGTGCCAATCTGGTACAGAAGAAGAACTTCCATCCCCACAAGTTCAAGAACAAGGGCAAGTTTGATGGTAAAGGAAAGTTTGATGGGAAGAACAAGGTTGTGCAGCACACGAACTTCAAGAAGAAGAATGGCAAGAAGAAAGGTGCTTGTCATGTATGTGGAAATCCTGATCATTGGGCTCCTAGTTGTCCTAATCGCTATGACAAGTGTCACCCTGGGAAAGGCGGCAAGACCGCTAATGTTGTCATTGGAGACACTGACATGAAGGATGATGGGTATGGTATATTTCCCACTATTCTTTCAGTATGTCATTCTACTGATTGGTTGATTGACACGGGTGCTAATGTGCATGTATGCGGTGATATTTCCATGTTTTCATCTTATCATACCACGGGGACTTCAACCATGCTGATGGGCAACGGTTCAAGTGCTTCTGTTCGTGGTGTTGGCATGGTCGATCTGAAGTTTACTTCGGGGAAGATCGTGCGGCTGAAGAACGTGCATTATGTCCCCTCAGTCAATAAAAATCTTGTTAGCGGATATCTTCTGTGTAGAGATGGCTACAAGCTTGTCTTTGAGTCAAATAAATTTGTATTATCCAAGTATGGAACCTTTGTTGGTAAAGGCTATGAGTCAGGAGGCCTGTTTCTTTTATCCTTATCAGACATTTGCAATAAAGTTGTTAATCATGTTTGCAACAATAGTGAATCAAATGTGTGGCATTCACGTCTTTGTCATGTTAACTTTGGTTGCATGTCGGGACTAGCAAAGTTGAACTTAATCCCTAGTTTCACCACTGTCAAGGGATCTAAGTGTCAAGTGTGTGTGCAAGCTAAGCAACCTCGTAAGTCTCACACGACCGCGGAAACGAGACATCTTGCACCACTAGAGCTCATACATTCAGATCTATGTGAAATGAATGGTGTTTTGGTAAAAGGTGGAAAGAAATATTTCATGACGTTAATTGACGACTCCACTAGATACTGCCGCGTGTATCTTCTGAAATCTAAGGATGAGGCTTTGAACTTTTTCAAGATCTATAAAGCTGAAGTGGAAAACCAACTTGATCGAAAAATCAAGAGGCTTAGGTCCGACCGTGGTGGAGAGTATTTTTCCAATGAATTTGATGCTTTTTGTGCGGAACATGGTATAATCCATGAGAGGATGCCTCCCTACTCACCTCGGTCAAATGGGGTGGCTGAAAGAAAGAACCGTACTCTAACTGATTTGGTTAACGCCATGTTAGACACATCGGGTCTCTCTAAGGCATGGTGGGGGGAGGCGATATTGACATCATGTCATGTCCTAAACTGGGTTCCCACAAAGAACAAAGAGATAACTCCATTCGAGGAATGGGAGAAGAAAAGGTTAAAACTCTCTTATCTGCGAACATGGGGTTGTTTGGTGAAAGTCAATGTTCCAATTCCAAAGAAGCGGAAGCTTGGACCAAAGACTGTGGATTGTGTTTTCCCGGGATATGCTTTTCATAGCATTGGCTATAGATTCTTGGTTGTAAAATCTGAGGTACCTGACATGCATGTCGGTATGATCATGGAGTCGAATGATGCGACTTTCTTTGAAGATATCTTTCCCATGAAGGATATGGCTACCTCATCTAATCAGGAGATGCCTAGTTCATCGAATCAGGAACCAGTTACAATTACCGAACCTTCCATTTCGATGGAACACTTTGAAAGTTCTGTGGAGGAGAACAATGAAGTTCCTACTAGGAGCAAGAGACAGAGGACTGCAAAGTCTTTTGGTGATGATTTTCTTGTGTATCTCATAGACGACACTCCCAGTTCTATTTCAGAGGCCTATGCATCTGAAGATGTTGACTACTGGAAAGAAGCGGTTCGTAGCGAGATGGATTCCATCTTGGCAAATGAAACTTGGGAGATAACTGATCGTCCTTATGGGTGCAAACCTATAGGATGCAAATGGGTATTCAAGAAGAAGCTTAGGCCTGATGGTACTATTGAAAAGTACAAGGCTCGGCTCGTGGCTAAGGGCTATACCCAAAAGGAAGGTGAAGACTTCTTTGATACTTACTCACATGTGGCTCGACTGACCACTATTCGAGTTCTACTTTCACTAGCTACCTCACATGGTCTTCTCGTTCATCAAATGGATATTAAGACTGCTTTCCTAAATGGAGAGTTGGACGAGGAAATTTATATGGAACAACCAGATGGGTTTGTACTAGATGGTCAGAAAGGAAAAGTGTGCAAGTTGCTGAAGTCTTTGTATGGACTCAAGCAAGCACCCAAATAGTGGCATGAGAAGTTTGAAAGAACTTTAACAGATGCAGGCTTTGTTGTAAACGAAGCTGACAAATGTGTGTACTATCGCCATGGTGGGGGCGAGGGAGTTATCATCTGCTTGTATGTTGATGACATACTGATTTTCGGAACAAATCTGAATGTTATTAAAGAGGTCAAGAATTTCCTATCTCGCTGTTTTGAGATGAAGGATTTAGGAGTGGCTGATGCCATTCTGAACATCAAGTTGTTGAGAGACGATGATGGTGGGATTACATTGCTTCAATCTCACTATGTGGAAAAGATCTTGAGTCGCTTTGGCTACAGTGACTGCAAGCCCTCTCCAACACCATATGATGCTAGTGTGTTGCTTCGAAAGAACCAAAGAATTGCTCGTGACCAATTGAAATATTCTCAGATTATTGGCTCGCTTATGTACTTAGCAGTGCTACAAGACCTGACATCTCTTTTGCTGTTAGCAAACTGAGCTGGTTTGTCTCAAAACCAGGAGATGTGCATTGGAAAGCTCTAGAGAGAGTTTTGCGTTATTTGAAAGGCACTGCGAATTATGGAATTCACTACACCGGGCACCCAAAGGTGCTTGAAGGGTATAGTGACTCAAACTGGATCTCAGATGCTGATGAGATAAAGGCCACGAGCGGTTATGTATTCACTCATGGAGGTGGCGCTGTTTCTTGGAAGTCTTGCAAGCAGACCATCTTAACGAGGTCAACAATGGAAGCAGAACTCACAACACTAGATACAGCTACGGTTGAAGCGGATTGGCTTCGCCGGCTCTTGAATGACTTGCCGGTTGTTGAGAAACCTGTACCGGGTGTCCTTATGAACTATGACAATCAAACTGTGATCACGAAAGTGAGCATCTCAAAGGATAACATGAAGTCATCAAGACACGTTCAGAGAAGGTTAAAGTCTGTCAGGAAAATGAGAAACTCCGGAGTTATTGCATTGGATTATATCCAAACGTCTAAAAATCTGGCAGATCCTTTTACTAAGGGTCTATCACGTAATGTGATAGATAATGCATCGAGGGAGATGGGTATGAGACCCACAATATGAGTTGTTCACAGTGGTAACCTATTCTTTGTGATTGGAGATCCCGTGAATTAGATGTGGAAGACAAGTTGTTGGTCAACTGAGAGGAGAGTATCCTTACTATTCACAATACCACTCCATGAAGATGCAATACTCTTCTAATCTGCTTGGCAGGTTGATGTATATCTTAATGTGTTCTAAGTGGCTCATTTAAGCAGAGATGTTATCCTGCAGAACATCTTTTGAAGAACACACCTATATGAGTCTGATTGTCAAACGTCGCAATCTATGAGAGTAGGGTTCTCTCTAGTAAACTCATGAAAGGTCACGGAGTATGACGCATAAGCTCCACCCACGGGGAAGACCCACGGTAGCCACGTATCGGTTAAGGCTTTATGTGAAGCTAGATTCGCAGAAAACTTGCAGTTCAAGGCGCAGTCCACTGTTCAAGTTGCTTACTAGTGTAGCATAGAGTTCTAGGTGGAAGTTCAACTTAACAGTCTCCACTGCAGTATCGGTATATAAAACAGTGTTTTGGAACCAAAGGCAAATTTTGTGTGCCTCTGGGATCTGGTGGGGGATTGCTGGAATTTTGTCTATTTTGGGCCTAGCCCAATAGCAGTTTCAGAAATTTCTAATAAATCCTAGATGCCCACGCAACCCATTTGTGCAAGGCAAGAGGTGGAACTAAAAGTTTAGTCCCACATTGCTAGTTTAGAGGGAGTTGGACCTCCTTATAAGGGAGGTTCTTTCTCCACATGTATGAGCATGAGAACAAGAGGGACATCCACGCGCGCTCCTCCTCTGCCGCCCGCCTCGGCTCGCCTCGGCTCGTCATGACGTGCCGCGGGTTGCGGGAATGAGCCGAGCCGATGTCTAAATTTTTGCCACGCACTACGGGTATACGAAAGGCCACTCGGGAGCTGGAAAGTTTTTGCTGTAGTGGATATTGAATACGAACGCTGCACCCTTTGGCCGCCGCCTCTTCGTTTCGTCTCCCTCGATCCCTTCAGCTCCCGGCGCAACCTCTCGCCTCCTTCTCTTGCGCCTATAAAAGGGAGGTCGCTCCTCCCAGAGAGACGCACCAGAACTTCTCCTTCCTCTCGCCACCGGTTCCATTCTCTGAGCTACTGTTGTCTTCCTCATCCCGGTTTGCGGCGTGCACCACGAGTCGGGATAGTAGGCCTCCGAAACCGCACCTCATTGAGTCCTGTACGGGAGAAGGGTGATAAGGTTTTTGGGGAGTGCTCCGCGCGACTACTAACTTCTTCATCACGGACTCCGACGACTACTTCCCCGACGACGACTTCTTCCCCGACGTCGACGACCTCATCGACGACATGGCTGGAGAGGATGTCGACCCCAAGTCCAGTGCTTCTGCTGCTGCTGTCCCGTACGTGTTTATGCTCTTTGTGTTAGAAGTCCTGCCACAGTTCTTTGCTCTAGTATTTGCCCTACATATGTTAGAATCTATTTCATATATGCAACTTGCTATACTGTCCGCTCTAGATATGTTTAGTTACAGTTCATATATGAAGATGTTGTTTACATTTTCTTTGTCAAATCGCATGGCTTGTTTTATCACTACTATTCTGGTCATGCTTTATCTAGTATTTCTGTTAATAAAATCATTCGGTAAATTGCTCATATTTCCAACACCTCTGTCTTCCATGTCGTGCGATGAGGCCGATGGGGTTGCTACGCCAGGAGCATGCTGATAACGTGTTAAAGTAAAACAAGAGAGAGAGAGAACAGTTTTGTATATTGATGATGACAAGTTACATATTTATAGTCCCTGAAGGGACGCGACTGTTACAAGAGTTGCACCGGTTGCCTAAAGTAACCGCTTGATGGTTTGTAAGTGAAGATATAACCCTTGATTAACATATGCTAATTAATCCTAACACGCCCCTTGGCCATGAGGAAGCTCCTCTCTTAGCTAGTAAGGAAAACCAGCAGGTTATTAAGCATCCCGGTTAGAGAATTGTTAGTCAAAGCAATGAGTGTTTTGCTAAAAGAAACACCACCAACTGTTTCTTTTTAGTTCTTCTAAGAATCGTTGTTTTGCATTTCGGGTGAGGACAATGCTGCAAAACGAAGGAACTTTGACAGATCAGAGACAAGAAAGATCTACGCGCGAGTGTGCGTGTATCTAACTACTATCTAATCAGGTGTTTCTTGGACCTCACACCTCAAGCCTGGATTGGACATTCTTTCTGGAAAGGGTTGGACCCTAGGGCCTACATGTTTTTTCTTAAAAAAAGAAGGATGACCCCCGGTCTCTGCATCTAGGCGATGCATACGACCACTTTATTAATTATTCTCACAAGAACTTACAAATTAATACAATAGTAAGACTAGAGCCGCCGTATAAGCAACAAACTGTCGCTACACCTATCCAGTTGATGAAGGGGCGCAGATAGCCTGGGCCTAATACCAAACAGACATCGCAGCCAAACCTAACATCTAAGACCTGGGGTCCCATCCAGGACGCCTGCCGGGCATGGGTCTCACCGGTCCGACGTGCTCTCATAGGCCGCCGCCGCCAACTGCCACCGCTCCATCTTCAGAACTGTACTGATGCATCAACCTTACTCGGTCCAGCTATCGTCGACGCCACCATGGCACCCCACGGCACCTCCTCCCTACACGCAAACAGCTGAGCACGTCGCGGTCGCCACTGATACACCTCAGCACCATGCTGCCATGTACCATCAGCCGACACAACTTGAAGTCTTTGGAAGATCTGTCGTGCGTAGCACCTGCCGACCAGGCATGACAAAGCGTAGCACCTGTCGGTCAGGCATGACTTGACATCTCCACCGAAGCTCCGTGCAAGACGAAGCCGCTCCACCTCCTGCCTCTGACTTCCAGCTCTGCTTCACAAACGATGCTCCCAAGAGAGAAACGACACCGCAGTGCCGTCATCGTCCGATCTGGAACACCAGGTCCTAGTGTTTCCCCCGGAGCAGCACGAGTGGGTCGACAGTAGTTACACGATGATGCCTTCATCAAGGTAACGGCGTAGACCGCCGCCATCGCCTACCGTCGGCTCGGTTTTCACCGGCAACCATGTCTCCTCAACTCGCATCCGGGACTAGATGATGGATCTCGAGATCGAATCACCAAGCCTCTGGTCGGCCACCTCCGACGAAGAAGATGACCACCACCACTAGCTACACCGGCCAGAACAGATCTGCCATGTGCCGCCAAGCAGTCCACTAGGCCCTCGACGCCATCGCCGATCTAAAGCCAGATGACATGTCGCCGAAGACCGCATCACGCCGCCGCCCGATCCAGGCCAGCCGCCGCAGCAGCCGCCCGTGGCCCGAGGCTGGGCCGACCGTCACCGCCGTCGAAGCCATCGCCGCCCTTCTAGATCGGCCGCACCTCCATGCATGTTAGGGCCCCGCCACCCCTAAGATGCGGGGAGGGAGGAAGAGCCCCCGCCACCGCCGTCAGCCTCCGGACGCAAGCCGGCGGCGTCCTCCGGCGGCGGCGGGAGGAAGGAAGGAGGATCGGGTGGCCTCTCGAGTGGCGGCTGGGAAGGCCTCCGGAGTCGCCTGGAGTAGCAACCCGGGAGGCAGATGCGTTAGAAAAAAAAGGTTTTGTTCTACATGTTCCTCTTGAAATGCATTTTTTCTCTTCTTCTCCTTGGATGAAATCTGAAAAGGCCAGGAGACAACAAGGACTAATTTTTGCAGATAGGTACCGTCTGGTACATTGAGATAACAGTTGTTTCCGGGTAGTTGTAGCGGACCGCCATTTTGGAAATTCGGGTGACCCCAAAACATCCTCTTTCCGGGCAAAAAGTTCGTTCAGTGACCCTCGAACTAGGAGCAGTCTCAACTACTCCCTCCGTCCAAAAATACTTGTCGGTGAAATGGATGTATCTAGACGTATTTTAGTTTTAGATACATCATTTTTTATCCATTTCTTCGACAAGTATTTCCGGAGGGAGGGAGTATAATCCTTTGCGGATATTGGTTGGATTGGACTTTCAAGCGAAACAAGGAAAAAAGGTCGGACATTCGACAGAACTTGGCTGCCGAAATCTCGGTAAATTTCAGCGGTGGTCGAGAACTGACAAGAACCGAAGTGGTGGGCCCCGCTCCGAGGCGGTAGTACAACGTACCCCGTAGCGGCGTACATGTACATCACATGTACGTGCATCTGGCGTAGGAAAATGGACCATTATTCAGTAATTCACTCGCGCTCCGTGTGGTACAAAGTCGAGCGACGGCGTACCGAGCCACGTCGACCAGTATCCGTTTGGCTGGCCAGGACCAGACGAATACAGTACACGTACACGCCATCGTCGTCGATCACCATCTGATGTGCTACTACTGGTGCATTTTTACGGCTATTACATATTACTCGTACTGTCGTACGGTCACTGATGGTTCTCAACCAGAACTAGTTATGTTTGCTGTTACTGTCGCTGCTACCAGCGTACAGCCGGTCACTGTCGATATAGTTCAGGCCCCATGCATGCAACTAGTACTACTCCCTCCGTTCCTAAATATTTGTCTTTCTAGAGATTTCAAATGGTCACCACATACGGATGTATATAGACATATTTTAGAGTGTAGATTCACTCATTTTGTTCCGTATGTAGTCACCATTTGAAACCTCTAAGGACCTGTTTGGTTCCAATAAGTCACCTAACTTATAAGTCAGGTGACTTAAAACCAGTGACTTATAAGTCACACCTGTTTGGTTGCCACCTAACTTATAAGTCACCTGAGCACATCTTTCCACCTTGTTCTTTTATGGAAAGGTGGTGGGACCCATACAAAAGGGGGTGACTTATAAGTTTTAAGTTGGGGTGGAGCAACTTATGACTTATAAGTTGGGGTGACTTATAAGTTGGGTCCGTTTGGCAAAATAAGTCACTTTTTGCACTTTTCGACTTATAAGTCGGTGACTTATTTGGAAGCAAACAGGGCCTAAAAAAACAAATATTTAGAAACGGAGGGAGTAATTTTAGCTGTAAGAAATAAAATAGTACTACTACTAATTTGTGTCGTGCGAGCGTAAAGTAGAACGTGTTGCTTGCGACATTGCATACCGATCATGGAGGTTATTATGGAGAATAACAACCTAGATTATTACTCGCCCAACAATAATTTTAAAATAAATTAACAGAAACTAAATAATAAATAATGTGGCTGTAGTTCAGTGGTTAGAATTCCATGTTGTGGCCGTAGAGACCTGTGCTCGAATCCCAGCAGCCACACATTACTTTTTTTGGTCGGCCCTTGAAAAAAAATCCAACGTAGATTATTACTACTCGCCCATAATAATTAGAAAATAATTTGATGGAAATTCAATACTAATAAATAATATGGTTGTAGTTCGGTGGTTAGAATTCCATGTTGTGGCCGTGGAGACTTGGGCTCGAATCCCAGCAGTCACACATTTTCTTTTTGGTCGGCCCTTGAAAAAAATATCCACTAAAAAGTAAATAAAACTTGGGTATCCCAGAAAAAGCATGGAAGGAAACAAAAAAGCAAATGCATTTTGTATAGCACTGCATCAAATTCACACAAACCTTTTACATTTATTAGTTATTACGACCAAGATAAAAGCACTCTGGCCCCAGCTTCGGGTGAAAGCGCGCACGAACTGCGGGGCAGAAATCATATATTTGACCTGAGGGCGAAATCAAATCAAAAACTGACCTGCTCTCGAAAAAAATCACTATGCTGACCTTTTAGTGTGGTGCCCGACAGCGAGGCGCCGCACCCAACGCTGCAGCGCCCTTCCCTTAGGCGTCGCACATCCAGCCAGTGTGGCAGCCCTGGTCCAGTTGCGGACCCACAGACAGCACTGCATCGCCTAAGGCTTGGGCGTCACACTGTGTAAAGTGCAGCGCCTATCGCTTGGGCGATGCACATTGACTTAAGCCGCATCGGGCCAGCCCCTCCCAGGCAGTTCTTCCCCCTCTGAGGAAGTTGCTCTCTGTACAGAGAGCGGCGGCGGCGCCCCCTTCGGATCCCCCCACACCCCTCTCAGATCTGAAGTTTTGAGGCCCGGATTCGATCTCCAATCCCTCCTACTAGGTAAACTCCTCCGTTCCCTTTCTTTTTCTATGTAAACTCGTTGCAATTTTAGGGATTTGCCCAAGATTAGGTGGAACCTTTGATTTTCTTGGTTTGGATCTTTGTTTGCCCAAGATTAGGTGGAACCTTTGATCCCCCCCTCCCCCCACACTATATGATTCTTGTTAGTGAAACCTAGATTGTATATTTTTTTAGATATATATGAGATGCCTAGTTTTGTACATAATTATGAGATGTTGAGTTTTGTAGCTATATGTGAGATGTTGAGTTTTTTTAGATATATATATTAAATGTTGAGTTTATTTGAAATATGAGATGTTGATTTACTTGAACACATATGACATACTAGATATATATGAGAATTTACAATCATTTATTCATTGTGTGAGAAGGAGATGTTGAGATTCTTGTAGATGAATACATATGAGATGTTTAGATGAACACATATGAAATGTTGAGTGTTTACCGATATTTGAGATGAACTCATATATGTTTATTGTTTGAAATTTGTAAGGATGGTTTGGCCTCTCAACGATGTCTACGACACGAAACACCGGGCCTACATGATGAGAGAGAAGGAGATGGTAATAACAAGTAATCTAAATATTTTGCAAATTTGCCTTAAGTTGAAATTTACATGCCCTAAGATTTGTCATTACTTGTTTTTGCAGAAGCTTGAACCTCTGAAGATTCGGTATCACGGGGTCTCTGGTCCTGCCATGCCTTACGATGAGCGGTACACACCGTACATCAAGCAAGCAAGACTACTCCCGTGGATTCAGTTGGTCAGCCGGTCCACGCCGAATCTGAACACTCCACTGGCGTCCGCTCTTGCTAATCGGTGGAGGCCGGAGACGCATAGTTTCCATCTTCGGACTGGGGAGATGACCGTGACGCTCGAGGATGTCTTGTTGATCACCGGTCTTGCTATCGACGGGAGGCCTCTCTGTATGAGCACCGATTCTGATGGGTGGCGCAAGAAGATGATTGCTCTTATCGGTATGGCTCCTACCGAGGCTGAGGCTGATGTAGAGGAGGGAGAAGGGAAGAAGAAGAGGGAAAGGAAAGCAGCCGGGGCTGCTTTCACGTGGATTCAAATTAACTTTGCGACGTGCCCTGCGGATGCCACTGATGATGTGATCCAGACACATGCTCATGTCTATATGTGGTACGTTGTCTCGAGGACTTTGTTTCCTGACTCCACGGGCAAGAACGCTCCATGGATGTGGCTGAAGGCGTTGACCGTCTTCGATAGTAAATGGAGCTGGGTTCAGCGACTCTTGCGTACTTGTACCGACATGTAGTTGGTTTGTTTTGTTATCAAATCATTTGTTCATTACCAATGCAATCTTGATGTCAACTTAACATTGTTTTTCTTTCATATGCAGCTGGACGATGCATGTTGCAGGATCACAGATAGTGCAGGCATTAGTAGTAATATGCTTCTACTTTCTGTATGGAGCTGGGAGCGTCTGCCTGTTGGACGCCCGAAGAGCGTCAGGTTTAATCCTTGGTATGAAGATGAAGATGACGAATTACGGCGCCCCACTTGGGCTTACAAGTGGGATGTGGTTTCCGAGATGACGAACGATGTCAATCTCATGTACCAAAAGTACATTGCCGAGTTGGACACGATTACGCCTGAGCAGGTAACGAGGTCATTACTTCAGTCATTTCTCATGCTTGCCTGAAAAAAGTCACCAATTTTGCATTGTTGCCCTATTTCATAGGTGGTATGGCAGCCATATGGCGCTGATGACAGACTTGGGTACACCGAGGAGTTTTCCATCAACCCGATGTGCTTGCGGGATAGGGATCTCTGGCTTATGCGGTGCCCACTGATATGCAACTGGGCGGTTGAGTTTCATTTGCCACATCACGTGTTTCGTCAGTTTGGTCTGTTCCAGCCTCACCCGCCGAAATGGGTGGATACGGACAAAGCACTTCACAGGTAAGAGAGCATGAACCGTATTGACTAAGAATCGTCACTCCTTCTTGATTTTGCTAATGTTTGGTTTTGTACCATGCAGGTTGGACAGGAGAAGGCAGCGGAAGATAAAGGACTGGGACAAGCATCATGCTTCGTATGTTACCCGCTTCCAGCTTTGTGTGGAGCAAGCTCGTAGCAGTGCACGCTCCCAGCTTCGTGAGCATAACCTGCTTGCTTTTGATAACTACATATGATGGCTTCTTGAAAATACTCGAGTTGAGATATGCCCGCCGGCATATAATGAGGATATTCTTGAAGAACCCATAAACTTTGAGGATCTATCAAAGGGGAAGTACAACAGAGATGTCAGGGTAGGGCATGGAGTCCCTGCTATTCCGGTGATTAACTATGTGGTAAAGTGTTCCTTCTTTACTTTCCCGTTGGCCATATTACACATGTTTGAATGGCTAACGTGTTCATTCTTTCTCATCCGCAGCACACCGAGATCAAGAAAGCAACTGATGAGAGCCAGTCTATTCTGGAGAAACACCGGTTGGAAAAGGCAATGATGATGGTTCACTACGAGCATTTCTCAAGGTACATATCGCATTCACTATGAGAGCCAGTCTATGTTGCGGAGTTTGATATCTTATACACTTGTTCATGTTACATCGTCAGGCCAAGAAGTTAAGGCGGTTATCGAATCTTCTCGGTTGCCGTGATCCCGAATTTTATGTATCATCTACCTCTAGGTCCGGTACACCATCAGACCCCTCATCTCACCATCAGGGGGACGATGTGAGTTCCTCATATACTTATCTGGATGATGAGGGTGTGATAACCCACAAGTATAGGGGATCGCAACAGCTTTCGAGGGTAGAGTATTCAACCCAAATTTATTGATTCGGCACAAGGGGAGCCAAAGAATATTCTCAAGTATTAGCAGCCGAGTTGTCAATTCAATCACACCTGGAAACTTAGTATCTGCAGCAAAGTGTTTAGTCGCAAAGTAATATGATAGTGGTGGTAGCGGCAACAAAAGTAAAGACAACAAAAGTAATGTTTTTGGTATTTTGTAGTGATTGTAACAGTAGCAGCGGGAAAGTAAATAAGCGAGAACCAGTATATGGAAAACTCGTAGGCGCCGGATCAGTGATGGATAATTATGCCAGATGCGGTTCATCATGTAACAGTCATAACATAGGGTGACACAGAACTAGCTCCAATTCATCAATGTAATGTAGGCATGTATTCCGTATATAGTCATACGTGCTTATGGAAAAGAACTTGCATGACATCTTTTGTCCTACCCTCCCGTGGCAGCGGGGTCCTATTGGAAACTAAGGGATATTAAGGCCTCCTTTTAATAGAGAACCGGAACAAAGCATTAGCACATAGTGAATACATGAACTCCTCAAACTATGGTCATCACCGGGAGTGGTCCCGATTATTGTCACTTCTGGGTTGCCGGATCATAACACATAGTAGGTGACTATAGACTTGCAAGATAGGATCAAGAACTCGCATATATTCATGAAAACATAATAGGTTCAGATCTGAAATCATGGCACTCGGGCCCTAGTGACAAGCATTAAGCATAGCAAAGTCATAGCAACATCAATCTCAGAACATAGTGGATACTAGGGATCAAACCCTGACAAAACTAACTCGATTACATGATAAATCTCATCCAACCCATCACCGTCTAGCAAGCCTATGATGGAATTACTCACGCACGGCGGTGAGCATCATGAAATTGGTGATGGAGGATGGTTGATGATGACGACGGCGACGAATCCCCCTCTCTGGAGCCCCGAACGGACTCCAGATCAGCCCTCCCGAGAGGTTTTAGGGCTTGGCAGCGGCTCCGTATCGTGAAACGTGATGATTTCTTCTCTATGATTTTTTTCTCTCCGAAAGCAAATATATAGAGTTGGAGTTGGCGTCGGAGGGCATCCAGGGGGCCCACGAGGTAGGGGGCACGCCCTAGAGGGGGGCGCCCCCCACCCTTGTGGACAGGATGTGAGCCCCCTGGTCTTCATCTTTGGCGAGGATTTTTTTATTATTTTTTCTAAGATGTTCCGTGGAGTTTCAGGTCATTCCGAGAATATTTGTTTTCTGCACATAAAACAACACCATGGCAATTCTGCTGAAAACAGCGTCAGTCCGGGTTAGTTCTATTCAAATCATACAAGTTAGAGTCCAAAACAAGGGCAAAAGTGTTTGGAAAAGTAGATACGACGGAGACGTATCAACTCCCCCAAGCTTAAGCTCTTGCTTGTCCTCAAGCAATTCAGTTGACAAACTGAAAGAAAGAAAGAAAAACTTTTGCAAACTCTGTTTGCTCTTGTTGTTGTAACTATGTCAAGCCAGCATTCATGTTTTCAGCATAGATCATAACTAACCACATTTGCAATGATTCTCAGGTCTCATAATTACTCATATCAATAGCATAATCAACTAGCAAGTCATAATAATAAATCTCGGATGACAACACTTTCTCAAAACAATCATAATATGATATAACAAGATGGTATCTCGCTAGCCCTTTCTGAGACCGCAAAACATAAATGCAGAGCACCTTTAAAGATCAAGGACTAGCTAGACATTGTAATTCATGGTAAAAGAGATCCAATCATAGTCACACCCAATATAAATTAATAGTGATGAATGCAAATGACAGTTGTGCTCTCCAGCTAGTGCTTTTTAATAAGAGGGTGATGACTCAACATAAAAGTAAATGGGTAGGCCCTTCGCAGAGGGAAGCAGGGATTTGTAGAGGTGCCAGAGCTCGGTTTTGAAATAGATATAAATAGCATTTTGAGCGGTATACTTTCATTGTCAACATAACAACTAAGAGATGGCGATATCTTCCACGCTAAACACATTATAGGCGATTCCCAAACAGAATGGTAAAGTTTATAGTCCCCCTCCACCAACAAGCATCAATTCATGACTTGCTCGAAACAACGAGTGTCTCCAACATACATCAGGTCCCAGGGGGAGTTTTCTTTGCAATTAATTTTGATTTAGTTTGCATAAAGCATGGGACTGGGCATCCCGGTGACCAACCATTTTCTCGTGAGTGAGGAGCGGAGTCCACTCCTCTTGAGAATAACCCGCCTAACATGGAAGGTAAGGACAGCCTTGGTTGATACATGAGCTATTCGAGCATACAAAACAGAATGTTTATTTGAAGGTTTAGAGTTTGGCACATACTAATTTACTTGGAACAGCAGGTAGATACCGCATATAGGAAGGTATGGTGGACTCATCTGGAATAACTTTGGGGTTTAAGGGATTGGATGCACAAGCAGTATTCCCGCTTAGTACAAGTGAAGGCTAGCAAAAGACTGGGAAGCGACCAACTAGAGAGCGACAACAGCCATGTACATGCATTAAAATTAATAAACATTGGATGCAAGCATGAGTAGGATATAATCCACCATGAACATAAATATCATGAAGGCTATGTTGATTTGTTTCAACTACATGCGTGAACATGTGCCAAGTCAAGTCACTTAAATCATTCAAAGAAGGATACCACCCCATCATACCACATCATAATCATCTCAATAGCATGTTGGCACACAAGGTAAACCATTATAACTCATAGCTAATCAAGCATGGCACAAGCAACTACGATCTCTAATTGTCATTGCAAACATATTTATTCATAATAAGCTGAATCAAGAATGAGGGGCTCATCATATTTACAAAAACAAAGAGGTCGAGTTCATACCAGCTTTTCTCATCTCAGTCAGTCCATCATATATCATCATAATTGCCTTTCACTTGCACGACCGAGCGGTGTGAATAATAATAAGAGTGTACGTGCATTGGACTAAGCTGGAATCTGCGAGCATTCAATAAACAGGAGAAGACAAGGCAATATGGGCTCTTGGTTAAATCAACAATAATGCATATAAGAGCCACTTCAACAATTTAATTATGGTCTTCTCCTACTGACCCACAAAGAAAAGAAAAGAAATAAAACTATTTACACGGGAAAGCTCCCAACAAGCAAAAGAAGAACGGGAAATATTTTTGGGTTTTCTTTTTAATTATTACTACTACAGCAGAAAAATAAACTACTACTAATTTTTTTGGTTTTTCTTAAGGTTTAACAAACACACAAGAAGAAAGCAGGAAAAAGAAAATAAATTAGCATGGATATTACAGTGAAAGAGTATGAGCACCGACATCTAGCAATGAGTGTGTGTGAACATAAATGTTATGTCGGTGAGAAATACGTACTCCCCCAAGCTTAGGCTTTTGGCCTAAGTTGGTCTATTGCCAGGGATAGCCTGGCGGATACCCATAGGTTTAGCTGGGGTCATACTACGACGAAGAATAGTTGGGATCATACTGTGATGAAGAAGAAGACTCTGACTACCACTGGCTGACAGTCATCTCTGGATCCCAAGAATAAACAGATTGTCGTGGAGGCTCATCTTGTGGTTCCTGTTCCAGGGCTGGTGCAGGATTCTTGTAAGCTTGGACGGCAGCCCAGGTAACGAGGTAGGGTCCTACAAAATTAAACAAAGAAGGAGCGGACAATGTAATAGTTTTAGGATAATGTTTATCAAAGTATAACTTATATTTGAGCTCTCCATTCCTGTCCTTAACAAGAAAATCATGAGCTATCATGCTCTTATAGTCTAGATAAGCATTAGGCAGCAATTTTTCTTCTTTCTCATAATGCCTAATAGCTATGTTAAAGTGTGCAGCAAGGCGAGAAGCATAAATGCCTCCAAAGATGGGGCCTTTAGTACGGTTCAGACTCAACCGCCTAGCAATAATTCCGCCCATACTGACAGTGTTGTCGTGGTATAAACCATGGAACAGAATAATAATATTAGGAACACTAAGGTTCCCACAGTTCCCACGACCAATCAAGCATCGACTAGCAAATAAAGCAAAATAGTATAACACAGGAAAATGTATGCTAGTGATTCTTGCATCAGAAACCTTCCTGGTTTCTCCCATAGAGATAAGGTTAATAAATGGTTCCAACTCTTTACGAGGTGGTTCCTCTAAGATACCATCAGGAGGTATGTTGCAGACTGCGCAAAATACAGACAATGGCGTTTTCTTCACAACATCATATAAATGAAACTCTACTGAAGGACATGAGTCTTTAGAGAAAAAGTAGAAGTTTTGCACAAAAGTATTTGTGAGTAAGAGATACTGTGGACGTTGGTCGCGGACGAAGTTGGTGAGGGCAGCATTCTTAATCAATGAATAGAAATCCTCATAAATCCCGGCCTCTCTCAAGAAATTATCAGAAGGCCATTCACACGGCCGGATCTCCGTGGTACGAGGCAAATTATATTTGGGCCTCTGAGCTTCTTCATTTTGTTTATCCTTTGAGATTCGGCTCGATGAACCCCTCAAAAGTCTCCTCGTTATTTTTCTGAAATAATCTAAAAAATTTAGTAACTTCAAACAAAAGTGAACCAACTACAATAAAACTGATAGCAACTACTCCTACAAGTGCCTAGAGCCTAAATCAAGCATTAGAACTACTTGGAACCATATAAATTTGACATGCAAGCTCAAGAACATGGTCACCTATGCTGCACAAATTTGCAAAGAATAAAGCACTAGAACAAAAACTAATTGGACCAATGGAGGAGTCACATACCAAGGAACAATCTCCCCAAGCAGTTTTGTGAGAGGTGCTTTGAGCAAGCAGATCGAAAATCACAGCAAAAGTGGCTGGAACTCGTGCTTGAGTTGGTTTCTTGGGTTTGTGTGAGACAGAGGAAGAAGATGGGTGCTGGGATAAGTGGAGGAGGGCCACCATGGGCCCACGAGGCAGGGGGGCGCGCCCACCACCCTCGTGGCCAGGTGGCAGCTCCTCCCGCGGTAATTTTTGCACAGTAAATCCTCAAATATTCTCGAAAAAATCATATTAAATTGGCATGTCATTCTGAGGACTTTTATTTTCGGGATATTTTTATATTGCACGGATAAGTTAGGAAACAGACAAAAAAATACTATTTTTTACTTTATTTCTACTAATTAACAGAAATATAGAGAGGGTACAGAAGTTTGTGCTTCTAGTTTCATCCATCTCATTCTCATAAAAAATAATCCACTAACAAGGTTGATCAAGTCTTGTTAACAAACTCATTCCGATAATCATGAAACCGGAGAAATTTCGAATAACACTAAGTTACCTCAACGGGGATATGCACATCCCCTATAATATGTATATCATATTTCTTTTTGACGGTAGGAAGAGGAAATTCAAAACCTCCAATTATAATCGATGGAATTTTTCGAATGGAGTTGATACTATGAACTTGAGGTTGTTTCCTCGGAAAGTGTATCGTATGCTCATTACCATTAACATGAAAAGTGACATTGCCTTTGTTGCAATCAATAACAGCCCCTGCAGTATTAAGAAAAGGTCTTCCAAGAATAATAGACATACTATCATCATCGGGAATATCAAGAATAACAAAGTTTGTTAAAATAGTAACGTTTGCAACCACAACATGCACATCCTCACAAATACCGACAGGTATAGCAGTTGATTTATCAGCCATTTGCAAAGATATTTCGGTAGGTGTCAACTTATTCAAGTCAAGTCTATGATATAAAGAGAGAGGCATAACACTAACACCAGCTCCAACATCACATAAAGCAGTTTTAATATAATTTCTTTTAATGGAGCAAGGTATAGTAGGTACTCCGGGGTCTCCAAGTTTCTTTGGTATTCCACCCTTAAAAGTATAATTAGCAAGCATGGTGGAAATTTTAGCTTCTGGTATCTTTCTTTTATTAGTAATGATATCCTTCATATATTTAGCATAATGATTTGTTTTGAGCACATCAGTTAATCGCATACGCAAAAAGATAGGCCTAATCATTTCAGCAAAGCGCTCAAAATCCTCGTCATCCTTTTTCTTGGATGGTTTTGGAGGAAAAGGCATGGGTTTCTGAACCCAAGGTTCCCTTTCTTTACCATGTTTCCTAGCAACAAAGTCTCTTTTATCATAACATTGATTCTTTGATTGTGGGTTATCAAGATCAACAGCAGGTTCAATTTCTACATCATTGTCATTACTAGGTTGAGCATCCTCATGAACATCATCATTAATATTTTCATTAGGTTCATGTTCATTACCAGATTGTGTTTCAACATCAGACATAGATATATCATTTGGATTATCAGGTGGTTCAGCAATAGGTTCACTAGAAGTTTGCACAGTTCTATCATTTTTCTTTTTCTTCTTTTTAGAAGAACTAGGAACATCAATATTATTTCTCTGAGAATCTTGCTCGATTCTCTTAGGGTGGCCTTCGGGATACAAAGGTTCCTGAGTCATTCTACCAGTTCTAGTAGCCACTCTAACAGCATAATCATTTTTCTTACTATTCATTTCATCAAGCACTTCTTTTTGAGCCTTAAGTACTTGTTCTACTTGAGTGGTAACCATAGAAGCATGTTTGCTAACAAGTTTAAGTTCACCTTTAATATTAGCCATATAATCACCCAAGCGTCTAATCATATAAGTATTTTATTTTAATTGTCTACCAAAATAAGCATTGAAGTCGTCTTGCTTAAACATAAAGTTATCAAACTCATCCAAGCACTGACTAGCAATTTTAGTAGGAGGGACTTCAGCTTTATCATATCTATAGAGAGAATTTACCTTTACTACCTGTGTTGGGATATCGGGGTCAGGAGGTTCTTCAATAAATAAAGAATTGAGATCATAAGTTTCTTCAACACGCGGTGAATTAAGACCATGTATTTCTTCAATAGGAGGTAAATTCTTAACATCTTCAGCTTTAATACCTTTCTCTTTCATAGATTTCTTTGCCTCTTGCATATCTTCGGGACTGAGAAATAGAACACCTCTCTTCTTCGGAGTTGGTTTAAGAATAGGCTCAGTAATTGGAGCAGGAGCTAGCTCAGGAGGTGCCCAATTATTTTCATTTGTCAACATATTATTCAATAGAATTTCAGCTTCATCCGGTGTTCTTTCCCTGAAAAGAGAACCAGCACAACTATCCAGGTAATCTCTAAAAGCATCGGTTAGTCCATTATAAAAGATATCAAGTATTTCAGGTTTCTTAAAAGGATGATCAGGCAAAGCATTAAGTAACTTGAGAAGCCTCCCCAAGCTTGTGGGAGACTCTCTTCTTTAATTTGCACGAAGTTGTATATTTCCCTCAAAGCAGCTTGTTTCTTATGAGCAAGGAAATATTTAGCAGAGAAGTAATAAATCATATCCTGGGAACTACGCACACAACCAGGATCAAGAGAATTAAATCATATCTTAGCATCACCCTTTAATGAGAACGGAAATATTTTGAGTATATAAAAGTAACGCGGTCTCTCATCATTAGTAAACAGGGCGGCTATATCATTTAACTTAGTAAGATGTGCCACAATAGTTTCAGATTCATAGCCATAAAACGGATCAGATTCAACCAAAGTAATTATATCAGGATCAACAGAGAATTCATAATCCTTATCAGGAACACAAATAGGTGAAGTAGCAAAAGCAGGGTCGAGTTTCATTTTATCTCTAAGTGATTCTTTGTTCCATTTAACTAATAACCTCTTAAGCTCATATCTATCCCTGCAAGCTAAAATAGAGGCAGAAGATTCCATATCAAAAAGATAGCCCTCAGGGATAACAGGCATATTTTCATCATCACTATCATCATCGTATTCAGATTCAGTAATTTCTTTTTCTCTATCCCTAGCAATTTGTTCACCAAGAAATTCACCAAGGGGCACAGTAGTATCAGGCATAGAAGCAGTTTCATCATAAGTATCATGCATAGCAGAAGTGGCATGATCAATAACATGCGACATATCGGAACGAATAGCAGAAGCAGGTTTAGGTGTCGCTAGCTTACTCATAACAGAAGGTGAATCAAGTGCAGAGCTAGATGGCAGTTCCTTACCTCCCCTCGTAGTTGAGGGATAAATTGTTGTCTTAGCGTCTTTCAAGTTCTTCATAGTGTCCAGCAGATATAAATCCCAAGTGACTCAAAGAATAGAGCTATGCTTCCCGGCAACGGCGCCAGAAATTGGTCTTGATAACCCACAAGTATAGGGGATCGCAACAGCTTTCGAGGGTAGAGTATTCAACCCAAATTTATTGCTTCGACACAAGGGGGGCCAAAGAATATTCTCAAGTATTAGCAGCCGAGTTGTCAATTCAATCACACCTGGAAACTTAGTATCTGCAGCAAAGTGTTTAGTAGCAAAGTAATATGATAGTGGTGGTAGCGGCAACAAAAGTAAAGACAGCAAAAGTAATGATTTTGGTATTTGTAGTGATTGTAACAGTAGCAGCGGGAAAGTAAATAAGCGAGAACCAGTATATGGAAAACTCGTAGGCGCCGGATCAGTGATGGATAATTATGCCAGATGCGGTTCATCATGTAACAGTCATAACATAGGGTGACACAGAACTAGCTCCAATTCATCAATGTAATGTAGGCATGTATTCCGTATATAGTCATACGTGCTTATGGAAAAGAACTTGCATGACATCTTTTGTCCTACCCTCCCGTGGCAGCGGGGTCCTATTGGAAACTAAGGGATATTAAGGCCTCCTTTTAATAGAGAACCGGAACAAAGCATTAGCACATAGTGAATACATGAACTCCTCAAACTATGGTCATCACCGGGAGTGGTCCCGATTATTGTCACTTCGGGGTTGCCGGATCATAACACATAGTAGGTGACTATAGACTTGCAAGATAGGATCAAGAACTCACATATATTCATGAAAACATAATAGGTTCAGATTTGAAATCATGGCACTCGGGCCCTAGTGACAAGCATTAAGTATAGCAAACTCATAGCAACATCAATCTCAGAACATAGTGGATACTAGGGATCAAACCCTAACAAAACTAACTCGATTACATGATAAATCTCGTCCAACCCATCACCATCCAGCAAGCCTACGATGGAATTACTCACGCACGGCGGTGATCATCATAAAATTGGTGATGGAGGATGGTTGATGATGACGACGGCGACGAATCCCCCTCTCCGGAGCCCCGAACGGACTCCAGATCAGCCCTCCCGAGAGGTTTTAGGGCTTGGCGGCGGCTCCGTGTCGTAAAACGCGATGATTTCTTCTCTCTGATTTTTTTCTCTCTGAAAGCAAATATATAGATTTGGAGTTGGCGTCGGAGGGCATCTAGGGGGCCCACGAGGTAGGGGGGCACGCCCTAGAGGGGGGGCGCCCCCACCCTCGTGGACAGGGTGTGGGCCCCCTGGTCTTCATCTTTGGCGAGGATTTTTTATTATTTTTTCTAAGATGTTCCATGGAGTTTCAGGTCATTCCGAGAATATATTTTTTTTCTGCACATAAAACAACACCATGGCAATTCTGCTGAAAACAGCGTCAGTCCAGGTTAATTCCATTCAAATCATACAAGTTAGAGTCGAAAACAAGGGCAAAAGTGTTTGGAAAAGTAGATACGACAGAGACGTATCAGGGTG
The DNA here is from genome assembly GCF_018294505.1 of Triticum aestivum. Lineage (NCBI taxonomy): Eukaryota > Viridiplantae > Streptophyta > Magnoliopsida > Poales > Poaceae > Triticum > Triticum aestivum. Next base: position 647,158,345 of record NC_057812.1, on the reverse strand, counting down.
CGGTCACCCAAGAGGTATGACTAATCCTCTAGATATGATTCTCACTTGATTACGACGCCAGTCTTCACCATATTGTTTGATTGTGTGATAGGGCCATGAGCTTGATGATGACATGACTTTGGCGGACGCTCAAGTTCGGTCCGCATATATGTTCAAGCCTAGGCAGCCCAGACGCCAGTACACACCCAACGACTTTGACAACAGAGGCAACCCAAAGGTGGTCGTAGGGACCTCGCGGGTGGCTAGCTTGGATGATGAGGCGGAGGCGGAGGCGGAGGAGGAAGTGCAGGAAGAGGAGGATCGTCCACCCAGGAGGAAGAAGATTGCATGCAGGCGTGGCACCAGGAACACGCGCGGAAGGCATTAGTGCTTGTGTTTGTTAGTGCTCTTGTAGCCGTTTCATTAGGTTGATGAACTTGTGAGGTTATGTTATATGTTGGTGAACTCTTACTAGTGTGGTATTTGTGTTTGCGAACTAGTAGTAATGTTGAATTGTCATAAATGATGTGATGTTCAAGTTATTAGTTGTCTTTGTTCAGTATGTGCAGTTTACAGTAATTTAAGTGATGTTCAAGCAAGTTATGTGAGTGCTGCATGAGGCCAAAATGGCATCTGTTTCTGCAGTTTGGCAGTTAACAGCACTGCAGCGCCCAACAGCCAAGCGCTGCACTGTACTATGCAGTGCCCAATGCTTAGGCGCCGCACCATACAGTGCAGCGCCCATCTCATAGGCGCTGCTCAACTGGCCATGGCTATCCAGAGAGCCACAGAAGGCTTGCAGCACTGACCATCCATGAAAATTACTAAGTCAGAGTGCAGCGCCCAATAGCCAGGCGCTGAACTGTACTGTGTGACGCTTATCCATTGGGCGCTGCACAGTATAGTGCAGCGCCTATGTTCTGGGCGCTGCATGGCTGTTTACTAGAAAAACAGAGTTTACAGCATGTTCATTTCACCGGAACATCATAATACTTACAATGACTGCAGCATCACAGCAATTTGAACAAACACAAATTTTATGCCGATGAGTTCGTAACTTAAGAAAATTCAAACATTACTACAACATGGTTCACGGCACATTCATTACAAATGACAAATGGCATCTTGCCCTAGAAGATAGTTCACCAACATCTCACATGCCCTCGAAAGTTCACGACACATTCATTAGAAGATAGTTGACGACGAGTGCACCGAAGCGAAGTCCCTACTGAGTAGAGCGAGGCCATTTCCCCTTCTTGTCATGTGCCGAGTCCTCCTCTTGCGCCTCGCGAGCCTTTGCAAGATTTCTTGCCCTCTCCTCCTCACGAGCAAGTTTCGCTTGGCGTGCCATCTCCTCCTCTCATTTCTTCCGCTCCATCCTCTCCTTCTGACGACGATCTTCCTCCAAGCCTCTTTGAACCGCCACTATCGCCTAAGACAATCTTGGTATTGGTCCTTTTTGACATCTTCTGGCACTTCAAGATCTATCCACGTGAAGTACTTGCATAGAGGAGGCGGTGACTGCATACAATTTTTTTGTTAGTGTTGACACACATTTGAGAGTAACATTTTACTTCTCGAGCTTACCGGTGGTTGGTCATAGGCATTAGTTGGAAGTGCACGATCATAAGCATAGTTCGGGCATACAAAATATCTTCGCCCTTCCGTCCATGATTTCTTTCGGTCGGTGGACACCTTCACCTTGCAAACATCTCCAAACCAACATGGCGGGATGTTGACATCTTTCTCCTTCACCTTGTCCAAAGATGTGTCCTCCCACTTGTTCAGCATGTCTTCTTGGTTAGCACATGGTGGCCTCGTCATGGAACTGGATGAAGCCATGCCTACAAAATTGAGAATTCTTGGTTAACCCTAACCCCCACTTAACAATAACCACAACCCTAATACCAACATCAAACACACATAACCCTAACCCTAGCATACTATGAAAGCCTAACCATACCAAATTAGCAAAGAAACATAACATGATTCAACACAAATTTCCAAATCCAAGCCAAAACTAGGGTTTCCCCAAACTAGCTAGATTTGAGCAAATGTGACAATTCCTATGGATGAAAACGAGGGGATCAAAGGAGATTACCTTAAGGAAGGGGTTGGCTTCGTAATCAACGGTCAAATACTCCATATCTAAGAAGGATTTGAGAGGGGGAGAGAGGAGGGCCGAGGGAAGGCATTGAGCTTCAGGTTTGTGTGGGGGTGGGGGTCTGTGGGGTGGGGATGGGTGGGAGGGGGTGAGTGCAGCCTAATAGATGTCCAGATGTGCAGCGCCTAAGGGCAAGGCATTGCACTGTGTAGTGCCACACTACACAGTGCAGTGCCTTGCCCTTAGGCGCTGCACACCTGGACATGCCAGTCCAGAGAGCAACAGAACCGTTCTAGTAGCTTTCCGACCCAAAAAATTGCTAAGTCAGTGTGCAACGCCTAAGGCCAAGGCGCTGCACTGTACTGTGCAGTGCCTAACTACTGGGTGCTGCACAATATAGTGCAGCGCCTCTTCCTTAGGCGCTGCACACTGACTTAGCAAATTTTTGGGTGCAAAAGCTACTAGAACGGTTTTGTTGCTCTCTGGACTGGCATGTCTAGGTGTGCAGCGCCTAAGGGCAAGGCGCTGCACTGTGTAGTGTGGCGCCTCTCCCTTAGGCGCTGCACACTGACTTAGCAATATTTTGGGTGCAAAAGCTACTAGAACGGTTATGTTGCTCTCTGGACTGGCACGTCCAGCTGTGCAGCGCCTATGGGAGAGGCGCTGCACTGTGTAGTGTGGCGCCTTGCCCTTAGGCGCTGCACTATCTGTTGTTTTCAAATACCAAGTGCTTTTTATGTTTTGTGATTCACATAGATGGCACATAATCATATCCAAATCACATGTAGTAGTCCAAAACACAAAAAGAAGACATAGCACATATAGTAGTCCAAATCACATAGTCATACACACATAGCAATAGAGTAGTCCAATCACATAGCCATACACAAACATTGAGCCAAAACACATAGTCATTTACATCTCATAGCACATAGTAGCACACATTTTGGTTCATGAGAAGGTCATGGTCCTTGTCCCTTCTTCTTCCTCTCTTCTTCTTCTTCTTCTCCCTCCTCCCACAACCAAGGGATCTCACCTTCCCCCTCCGTGTCCTCCACCCCCTTCATTGTTTCCATACCTATGAAAATGGAAATATAATAGTTAGTCACACAATGCAAAATGACAACACAAGCATTGAGCCAAAAGAACAAGATCATAGTAAGTCACATACGACAATGGTACATTGAGCCAAGAGAACATTCCTCCACTACGGCCGCCACCAAGGCCAAGATCACCACCACGGCCTCTACCGCCACCACGGCCTAGACCACCACCACGGCCTCTACCGCAACCATGTCCTAGACCACCACCACGGGCTCTACCACCACCATGGCCAAGACCGTCACCACGGCATAGGCCTTCACCACAGCCAAGACCATCACCACGGCCTCTCCCACCACCACGGCCAAGGCCGTCACCACGGCCTAGGCCTTCACCACGGCCAAGACCATCACCATGGCCTAGGCCTTCACCATGGCCAAGACCATCCCCACGGCCTAGGCCATCACCACGGCCAAGACCATCACCACAGCCTCTACCACCACCACGGCCTCTTCTAAGACCTAGTTGACTCTCTCTTTGTTGCCTAGTTCCTCGTTGGCTTGTTTGACTTGGTTGGCTACTCCTTGGTTGACTTGGTTGGCTATCATTTGCTTGGCTTGTGCTTGCATCATTTTTCTTTGATCTTTTTCTTGGTTTGGACAAGTTCTTGTGTTGTGTCCCCGATGACTGCAGTCCCCACAATGGGATTGCTCGCGAGGCTCTTGGAATTGGCCGGTGCCGTATTCTCCACCGCCACCATGGCCCCATCCGTCCATGTCACCTCTAAGATGCTTTTTCTTACGTCTTCCCCATCTAACGACCTTCAATTCCGGGTCCGGCCATAGTTGAACTCCATGATACTCCGGCCATTGTGATTGGTCCAAGTATGGCTGAAACCGGGGAGCCCATGTATTCTTTATCGTCATGATTGAGAACTCGGACTCCCTCACGGTAAGAGGGTGGTTGACATCCACATTCCTAACACGGGATGCGTTTAACAAGTGCGAGCATGGGAGATGAAGCAACGATGGCCTCATGCAGCTCCAATCACACCGTGTTAGGGAGACCTTGAAAGCGCGACCTCCGTGTTGGTGGACATCGTTTGTGGTTCCTCCAGGCTCTTTCACCTCATACTTCCACTCGTTGTCGTCATATACAGCTTCTTGGGAGTCTGCCTTTCGTGATTGAAAGTCCAACCATTCTTCAACCTTTGGTGGGAAATAGTACTTGTGCTTATCCTTGTTCTCACCAGTAATCTGCTTATCCGTCTCCATTGAGTACTTTAAAAAGTACCAATTCATCTTGTCAAATGTGTATTGAACTATTGCCGTCACGGGTAATGCATGTACACCCTTGAGCACCTTATTGAAGCATTCTGCCATATTGCTTGTCATTTGACCATACCTCCGGCCATCTTCATCGAAAACACGTGCCCACATATTCCTTTCGACAATGTTCTTATTGAGAAATTCAAGACCACCGGGGTCAAGTTTCTTGTGTCTGAGCAATGCATTGAAAAATGTGGCAAACCGCTTGTTGGTGAAAGCGAGACAACAATCTTGAAGATCATCGGCCAACTCTTTGATACCGCATGCCCTATAGAAGTTTGCACAAAAGTGCCTCATGCACCATCGATGGTGCAACTTTGTATGTCCGGGAATGTCAACCACCACAGCATTTAGAATTCCTGGATGGCGATCCGATATGACACAAATTTCCCTTTCAGCCGGTAATACCCTTGTTCTCAATTGACGCAAGAACCACTCCCAGTTATCATTGTTCTTCACCTCAACCAAAGCAAAAGCCAAAGGAAACACCCGGTTATTGGCATCACTTGCTATTGCAACCAATAAAGTGCCCTTGTATTGTCCGGTCAAGAACGTTGTAAGGACATATTTATCCCTAAGTGTTTTGGTGATTGATGACAACGCATTTGCGTACTAATCGTGTGCCATGAGTATTCCAGACACTTCTTTGCTAGGCACAAGACGATTGGGTGCCCCTCGAAGACTGACGAAGACGGTGTCTTTTCTACGTTTCTTTTTAGTGGATTTGAGTCATAGGAAAGCCGTACTATTAAGAGGGGTTCCGCGTTGGAAAGGTTTGGGTGAAATCATCACGTACACGTCTCCTTTTATCCCCTCCCTCTTCCTTGGAGCTTCCTCCGTTTTCCTGCCTCCTTTGACTGGTTGCTGTTGTGGTTGCGGTAGTACTGCTCCTGGATCAACAGTAGTACCGTAGGCACCCACGGTAGTACCGCGCGGTGGCGCGGTAGTACCGCTGGTGCCCACGGTAGTACCGCTCCCTTGGAGCCGCACTACCGCTGCCTACCAGGCTAGTACCGCCCCCTTTGCGGTAGTAGGAGCGGATGTAATTTTTTACATCCGCACCTACCGTGGTAGTACCGCTTTCGCCGTGCGGTAGTACCGCGCTATGCGGTAGTACCGCCCCTCGGCAGTACTACAGTGTCGGGTTTTTGCTACTTCCGTTTATTTGCGGAAGTAGGCACGGAAGTTCCCCTTCCCCCTGGCTGGGACTTTTGCCTTGCGGTAGTACCGCATGGGGGGCGCGGTAGTACCGCCCCCATCTTTGCGTCTGTTTCTGTGCTGGGGTCGCAGCAGTACCGTGGGTCGGTACGGTAGTACCGCACTGCCGTGCGATAGTACCGCTTGGTTGCAAGCAGTAGTACCGCGCGGCCTTGCGGTAGTACCGCTGGCCTGGCGCGGTAGTACCGCTGGCCGCGGGCTGGTTGGTGGGTAACGGTTGGATCTTTTCCACACACTATATAAGGGGTCTCCTTCTTCCCCGTTGACTCACCTCTTCCACCATTAAAGCTCCATTATTGCTCCAAGCTCCATTTTCACCCGATCTCACTCCCTAGCCAACCAAACTTGTTGATTTGCTCGGGAGTGGTTGAGAAGGCCCCGATCTACACTTCCACCAAGAGATATTTGATTCCCCCTACTAATCCCTTGCGGATCTTGTTACTCTTGGGTGTTTGAGCATCCTAGACGGTTGAGGTCACCGCGAAGCCATAGTCCATTGTGGTGAAGCTTCGTGGTGTCGTTGGGAGCCTCCAATTGAGTTGTGGAGATTGCCCCAACCTCGTTTGTAAAGGTTCGGTCGCCGCCTCCAAGGGCACCAATAGTGGAATCACGGCATCTCGCATTGTGTGAGGGCGTGAGGAGATTACGGTGGCCCTAGTGGCTTCTTGGGGAGCATTGTGCCTCCACACCGCTCCAACGGAGACGTACTTCCTCTCAAAGGGAAGGAACTTCGGCAACACATCCTCGTCTCCACCGTCTCCACTCTTGGTTATCTCGTGCCTTTACTTGTGTAGCTTATTTGTTTCATATATCTTGCTTGCTTGTGTTCCTATTCGTGTTGCATCATATAGGTTGCTCATCTAGTTGCATATCTAGACAACCTACTTTGATGCAAAGTTTAAATTGCTAAAGAAAAGCTAAAAATTGTTAGTTGCCTATTCACCCCCCCTCTAGTCAACCATATCGATCCTTTCAATTGGTATCAGAGCCTCGTCTCTTTATTAAGGACTTTACCGTCCAAAGAGTATGGTTGATACCGTAGACGGTGCGGAGGAACACTCCGGTGTGAATCCTATCTCGTCTACGGGCGATGGGGGAACTTCGGTCTCTCGTGAGGAGTTCAATGTGGCCTTGGAGACATTGAAAACCTCCATGACGACCGAAGTTGAAAGCATGTTTACTAAATTTCTTGAGGGGCTTAAACTATCCACCGCACCGTTGAAAGTGGGTGATCCCGCCAACAAGGTGTCGGATGCTATCCCCGACAAGGGGGAAGCTAGTAGTGAAAAGGCTCCTTCTTCTAGTGGCAAGAATGGCACCGGCATCTTTGCCCATGTGGAACCACCACTTGTTTATGGTGGACCGGTTCCTTCCACTCATTTGAATCATGCCGGTCCTCCCCCTAAGATTGTGAAAAATGAGGATTTTGATTCTTGGGTTTACCGCTTTAAACGTCATTTAAATCATGTGAACACTAACCTTTGGAGAATCATTGAAGAAGGTTTCTATCCACATGATCCAAGCAACTTCACTCCTCGAGAAGCCGCGGACAATCAATTCAATGAGAATGCTCTCTTCATCATTCAAGATGCAATTCCACCCGAAGACCTACCTCATCTTCGTCCCTTCGCCTTGGCCAAAGATGCATGGCATTGTGTCGTGTCTCTCTACCGGGGAAGCGCAAGCATTCAACGCTCCAACTATGAAGTGGTACAAGATGAGGCCGATGAGTTTGCAATGAAGGAAGATGAAGAACCTCGTGAGCTTTATCGGAGAGTAACCAAACTCGCGGTCTCACTACGAGATCACGGGAGCAAGGACACGGATGACAATTGGATCAAGCGCAAATTCCTCAAGGCAATGATGCCCTACCACAAGGCCATGTCCTCCGTCATTCGTCAAAGACCGGACTTCCACACTTTGACCTCAAGCGAAGTGTTGGATGAGTTTGTGGCCATGAACATTTTGGACAAGACCGCCGACAATGCGGTGCTCCGTTCTCAACGGGCAAAGAAGCCTAACCTTGCATTGAAGGCCAAGCTCACCGTGGAAGAAGAAGAAGAGGAAGAAGAGGAGAGCAACCCCGAAGATACGAAGTATGCATATCATGAACACATGGCACTTGCTTCAAGGCAATTTTGGAGCAAGAAAAACTCGAGGCCCAATTTTAGCAAAAACAACTTGAGTGGCACAAGGGGAAAGCAACGTGTAAGGACTTGCTACAATTGCGGCAACGTGAGTCATTTCGTTGCGGAATGCCCGTATGAGAAGAGGGAAGACAATGGTGGCAAACTCATCCGAAAGGACAAGGCCAAGTCGTTCCCCAACAAGAACAACTTCACCAAGAAGACTCCTCCCAAGGCTTTGGTTGTGCAAGAAGAGTACAATGAGGATGATGACGATGATGAAGATGATGAGTCGGTTGCCATGGCCTCCGTTGCCATTGCAACAACGTCACGGGTGTCTCTCTTCGACTAACGCAACGAGAGCATCACCGCCAAGTGCCTCATGGCTAAAGCCACCAACAAGGTAACCTCCAACATCAAAACTACCATCATTAATCATCCTTCCCCAACGGATAGCATTAATGAACTTGAGGGAGCTAATGTGGAGGCTAACGAGTTTGAGGCCTTTATGGGCAAACTCAAGGGAAAATCCAAGAAGCACTTTGTTGCTCTCTTGGAACAACTTGGTGAGGCCAATGACATGATCGAGGCTCACGAAGACACCATCTCTAAGATGGAAGGGCATAGTCGTGACTATGCCGATGAGATTTCGGATCTTTCCAATGCTCTTGAGGAAGAGCGTGGTCTTCGTTTGGCTCTTGAGGAGTCACACAACGTTGATCATGCTAAGTTAAAGAAAGATTATGATCATGCCCTCATTGTTTCTCGTGTGCTAAATTCCGAGAAGGCCAAACTCGGGGTTGATCTTGCTAGACTCAAAGAGGAGTTTGATATACTTGACAAGGCCCACAAGGCCTTGAAGGGTATTCACGCTAGTCTCAAGGAGTCTCATGATCAACTCCAAGTGAAGCTAACTAAGGAGAAAGCAACTTTTCCTCATATGGTTTTAATTGATAATGCAAATGCTACTAACCCGTGTTGTGAGCATATACATCTTGTTGAGGAAAATGCGAAGTTGAAGGAGCAACTTGAGAGAGGTCTTGCGACTTGCATACAAGGCAAGAAGAACCTCAACGATCTCTTGATCAACCAAAAGGGAGGTGTGGCCAAGGAAGGGGTTGGGTACGTGCCCGACTCCAAGAACAAGAAGAAGAATGACAAGACCAAACGACCTCCTCCCCTCATGCAAACCTTTGTGAGGGAGGGAGAGAGTGCCCCGAGGAGAAGAAGAAGAACAATGTCAAGAAGGGCAATGCCATCCCTCTCAACAAAGCCGGCGATTTTAACCCTTCTTATGTGTTATGCCGTGCTAGTGATGGGCATGTTTATGCCAAATTTGTTGGTTCTCTTCATGAATACATTGAATGGTCTATTTGGGTTCCAAAAACCCTTGTTACTAACATCAAAGGACCCATTACAAAATGGGTACCTAAAACCAAGCATTGATCTCTTGTAGGTGTTTGCTTCCGGTGGGGGATCATGGTTGCTCGATAGCGGAGCTACAAATCATATGACCGGAAGCAAGGACTTGGTGGTGGACGTGCACAAGGTTCCATCTATGCCCACCAATGTCGAGTGGGGTGACGCCTCATCTTCTAAGGTATTGGGACTTGGCAAGGTGGTCATCTCTCATGATCTCACGATCGAGAAGGTCATGCTTGTTGAGTCCCTTGCATACAATTTACTTTCCGTTCGTCAACTTGCTATCATGGGCTTTGCCACTTTCTTTGATATCGATACCGTGGCCCTCTTGTGGAGCAAGACTCTTAAAGTAGCCTTTGTTGGGCATGTCGAGAACGGTCTATATGTGATTAACTTTTCGGAGCGACCCACTAAGACCGCGACATGCCTAATGGCTAAAGTTGATGTGGGATGGCTTTGGCATCGCCGTTTAGCCCATGTCAATATGAGATCTTTGCAAAGTCTCCTCAAGGGGGACCATGTCCGTGGACTAACGAATGTTAGTTTTGCTAAAGATCGTGCTTGCAGTGCCTGTATCGAAGGAAAGCTACATGAGAAGGCTCACCCTCCCACGACTATCATTTATTCAAAGAGGCCTTTGGAGCTCCTTCACATGGATCTCTTTGGGCCTCCATCCTTCGATAGTCTTGGAGGTAGGAAGTATTGCTTGGTGATTGTGGATGACTACTCAAGGTACACGTGGGTGTATTTCTTCAAGAGGAAGAGCGAGACCCAACAAACCGTCATTGACTTTGCAAATGAAGCACAACGTCAACACAATGCAAAGATCTTGACAATAAGAAGTGACAACGGCACCGAGTTCAAGAACTACACCTTGGATGAGTTTCTTAGTGACGAGGGAATCAAGCATCAATATTCCGCACCCTACACCCCTCAACAAAACGGTGTTGCGGAGAGGAAGAACCGGACGTTGATGGATGCGGCAAGGACCATGATGGCGGAGTTCAAGTCTCCGTACAACTTTTGGGCCGAAGCCATCAACACCGCGTGTCATGCATCAAATCGGCTCTACCTCCGCAAGGGCTTGAACAAGACTCCATATGAGATACTCACCGGTAACAAGCCCAACCTCAAGTACTTCCGGGTATTCGGGTGTAAGTGTTTCATTCTCAAGAAAGGTGTTCGGTTGTCTAAATTTGAGGCTAGAGCTTATGAGGGCATATTTGTTGGTTATGCTACAAACTCTCATGCTTACCGTGTCCTCAATAAATCCACGGGACTTATTGAGGAGACGTGTAACGTGGAGTTTGATGAGAATAACGGCTCCCAAGTGGAGCAAAGTGGCACTTGTGATGTAGGTGATGAAATTCCTCCTCAAGCCATAAGAAGAATGGGTGTTGGTTTCATCCTACCCATTGAGGAACCCCTTGTGGCCGAAGGAGAAGGACAATGCTCCACTCAAGTGGAGCCATCACCAACCCAAGGCCCACACGCTTCCGAAGAACAAAGTGAAGGCCCTCAACCTCATGAACAAGACCAAGGGCAAGATCATACTCAAGACGGTGTGGACACACCAAGTGATGCCCAAGGTCAAGTTCTCTCCCCCGAGCAAGTTCAAGATCAAGAACAAGTTCATGACGGCGCTCAAGATGATCAAGTAACCGCTCCTCAACTCACCACCGAGGAGGAATTAGAGCGTCGTGCCGCCAAGGTTGCTTCCAAGCTCTCCACCAAGGATCATCTCATGACGAATGTGCTTGGAAGCTTAAGAAAGGGGGTAAGCACTCGTAGACAATTAGCAAATTATTGTGAGCATCACGCGTTTGTCTCTTGTGTGGAACCCCACAAGGTCTATGAGGCGCTAGAAGATCCGGATTGGCTCAATGCCATGCACGAAGAACTCAACAACTTCGAGCGCAACAAAGTGTGGAGATTGGTGCCAAGGCCAACGGGGAACCACAATGTCATTGGAACCAAGTGGATATTCAAGAACAAGCAAGATGCCCATGGGATTATCATTCGCAACAAGGCTCGTTTGGTAGCACAAGGCTACTCCCAAGTCGAGGGTATCGACTACGGTGAAACCTTTGCTCCCGTTGCTCGTCTTGAATCCATTCGCATGTTGATTGCATATGCTTCTCATCATAACTTTAAGTTACAACAAATGGATGTGAAGAGTGCTTTTCTTAATGGTCCCATTAATGAATTGGTTTACGTCAAGCAACCCCCCGGGTTCGAGGATCCCTACTTTCCCGATCATGTGTATCAACTCGATAAGGCACTCTATGGCCTTAAACAAGCCCCACGTGCGTGGTATGACCACCTTACCGAGTTGTTACAAGACCGTGGTTTTGAAGTTGGGCTAATCGACCCCACTCTTTTTACTAAGAAGGTCAAAGGGGAGTTGTTTGTGTGCCAATTATATGTTGATGATATTATCTTTGGTTCTCCTAACAAAGCTTTCAATGAGGAATTTGCCGCTCTCATGACCTCAAAGTTCGAGATGTCCTCCATGGGAGAGTTGAAGTTCTTTCTAGGGTTCGAAGTGAAGCAAAGAAGAGAAGGAACCTTCATCAATCAATCCAAATACACTCAAGACATGCTCAAGAGATTCAAGCTAAGTGACGTCAAGCCGGCTTCCACTCCAATGCCCACCAAGTGCCAACTTGACTTAGATCCCAATGGTAAAGTGGTGGATCAAAAGGTATATCGTTCCATGATTGGATCCTTGCTTTACCTTTGTGCATCTAGACCGGACATCATGTTGAGTGTGGGAATTTGTGCACGGTTTCAAGCCGCACCTAAGGAAAGTCACTATGTGGCGGTCAAACGAATCTTTCGATATTTGGCTCATACCCCAAACTTTGGCTTATGGTACCCAAGAGGATCAAACTTCAAGCTTGTAGGGTACTCGGATTCCGATTGGGCGGGAGACAAAGTGGATAGGAAGTCCACTTCCGGAGGGTGCCAATTCCTTGGTTGCTCTTTGGTAAGTTGGTCTTCCAAAAAGCAAAGTTGTGTGTCTCTCTCGTCCACCGAAGCGGAGTATGTTGCGGCCGGTAGTTGTTGTGCACAACTCTTATGGATGAGGCAAACTTTAAAGGATTATGGTGTCACTTGTGACAAAGTGCCTCTTTGGTGTGACAATGAAAGTGCCATCAAGATCTCTCTCAACCCGGTGCAACACTTCAAGACGAAGCATATTGAGATCCGGTATCACTTCATCCGGGATCACATTAGGCGAGGAGAGATCGAGCTCAACTACGTCAACACTCATGATAACCTTGCAGATATCTTCACGAAGCCCTTGGATGAAGCAAAATTTCGTGAGTTAAGGCATGAGCTAAATATCATCGATTCGAGCAATGTTGCTTGAACCCTTGCACACCCCACCATACTCAATGTGTTGTCCTATTTAGATGTAGGCATGGACATAGGGGGAGTGATGTTCTCTCAATGAACTCTCCCTCCCCCCATTATGCATAAATCAATCAAGTCTTTCACATTAGCCATGTTTGATGGTACTTGTGCTTCAAAGACGAGTTTTTGTCATGGACCCAAGGATAATTCTTCGCGGTGCCATACCAATTGACTCAAACATAGGTGGCTACGGCCACCGCCCTCTCTTTTGGAGAGGTGGTGTCTTTCTGGTTTTGTGTGTTGCGTGGTCTTGTGGTGTCGTGTTGGCTCGGAGTGGTTTGTGCAAAGATCCAGTTTTTCGTGCGCTCGAAAACGTGCATATTCTTGAGCCCACGGTACTACCGCATTTGGGCGCGGTACTACCGCTCTGGTCCGGTACTTCGGAAGTACCACACCGTGCGGTACTACCGTGTCTGGGCACGATACTACCGCGCCGTCAAGGGCGCGTGGGGGTTATGACTCGGGCAGGGGAGTTCCAACTCCCTATACCCATTCATTGTCTCTCTCTCCACGTCTCTCCCTCTCAAGAACGGCGCCGGAGGCCCTCGCCGGATCTTCGTCTCCGGCCACTCTCCTCGGATTCCGACCGGTGGGATCGTTCCCCACCACTTCCTCTTGCCATGGACCAAGGTTTTTCCCCAAATCCCTCTTTTTCTTGGCTGTTCTCTTGCTTCTAGGTTTTTGGGGAGAAACTTGTCGTTCTTGAGATTTTAGGCCAAATCTATGCAAGAGTAGGATGTAGGAGAGTCGTGATGTGTAGGAAACATACTTGATATGTTGTCTTGTGGTAGCTTTGTCCAACCGTAGTACCGCTCTGGTTTCGCGGGCTTTTTCAGATTTGAACCAGTTCAGATCTGACGCGGTGCAGTACTACCGTGCCCGATGCGCGGTACTACCGCTCTTGCGGTACTACCGCCCGTCAGGTGCGGTACTACCGTACCGTGCAGTACTACCACTCTGCAGACGCGGTACTACCGCATCGGCTGTGGAGCTAAGGTCGTACTACCGCTCCTACACCCGGTACTACCGTGATCTTGCACGGTACTACCGCATCTAAGAGACGTACTACTATCTTAGCTCCGCAGCTCTTGGCAGTACTACGTAGGGATCAAATCTCTCTCTAGGCATTTATCATGTGTGCTTTCTGCTTGTTTCACTTGCTTTGTTATGGTCTTTGCATTAATCTCTCTTGGCTATTGTGGGTGTTTTTGCGTTTTGTGTCTCAGGTGGTGGCTCTCACCGTTCCAATCCCAGTCGTGACACTGGCTCCAAGCGTCTGTGCAACCCCCAAGATGAAGCCCCAGAGGGCTCCAATGCCCCCAAGCGCAATGTCAAGACCACTGCCAGCAAGCAAAAGGAACCGGCTAAGGGCATGGACGAGATTTCAACCACTGAGTATGTCGAGCGCCGGAAGATCAATCCCTATGTGAATCCTCGGGCTATCCTTAGAGGCACCGAGTTGTTCTGGACCAAGCAACAGGCTCTCATCTATCTGGATGTGATCAAGAACAAGCAGAATACCTTCGTGGATGTCAAGTGGATAGACATGCATCACCTGCGGAAAGACAAGTTTCGTGACTATTTTGGAGAGGCTCTGGACTTGGTGGAGCAGTTTGCTATTGAGCCGGTGATCTCCTTTCACCTTGACTATGACCCTGAGCTTATCTGTCAGTTCTTTGCCTCAGTGTACTTTCATCCCGGGGAGGAGCGGAGGATGACCTGGATGACCAATGGCCGTCAGCTGTCTGCTACATGGAAAGAGTTCATGGATCTGCTGCACATTCCTGATGACGGGCTTCACACCCCCGTTGGCGTTCGCCCCCATGCCAACTCTGAGTCTGCCAACAAGAACCAGCTTCAGCCCTTCCTTGTTGAGAAGGTACTCCCCAATGGCAAGTCATCTTGGGTGTTGAACTCCTTTCTGGATATCATGCATCGCATCTTCCGCAACACTCTGTTCCCACGCATTGGCGACAAGGACAAGGTTCATGCATATCTAGTGGACATGTTGCTCTTGTGTGCAGAGGCACGTTCTTCTCAGACTCAGCCACTTGATGTCTCTCACATCATGTGGTGTGAGCTTCGGTTTGCGGTGTTCACTCGCAAGGTACCTATCTATGGACCGTACCTGTTTCTGCTGCTCTCCACCACTTGGGAGAAGACGTATCCAGGTGATGAGTTCCTTGCTCCAGACTGGATTCGCCATGAGTCCATCAGCCTCCGCGTCAAGCCCAACTGGGCCAACACCACTACCCGTGCTGAGGCATCTTCTGCTAGGAGGGCTGCTGGTGAGGGGAGGCTGCTGCTGCTGAGACTGTTGCTGAGGACCGTGCTGCTAGGTCCACCACTTCTTCCTATGAGCCATCATGGGCCAAGAAGCTGAAGGACAAGATGAAGACTCTCTTCTGCATGCGGGCGAAGGGACAGTACAGGGCTCACGTGACTGACAAGGAGAGTCGCCGCCGTGACAAGAAGGTGATGAGACTCTTTAGAGAGGATGTGTCTGGCGGGTCTGAGGACGTCATCACACCTGAGGCTGCCTGGATGTCAAAGCAGGGCTACAAGTGGACCAGTTCAGAGGATGACCTCGAGGAGACTATCCCCGCCGCTGAGTCTGACGAGGAGCACGAGGAGCAGTGGGACGACTTCTCTGCCTGAGCCACCCCGTGTGTGTAGGTGTCCTCTCTGCCTTTTTGGCATCTCGATGCCAAAGGGGGAGAGAGTGTAGGGATTTGCGTTGTGTCGTGCTTGGTGTGTTTGTTTGCTTTGTCGTTTGGACCTCGTTTGCCTCGTTTGCTTTTGTTTGGTTTGTGCCTTCGAGACCTATCCTCCATATGGTGTAAGACATATGCACTCTATCTATCTTAGTTATCTTATGTTTGTACTATCTTATCTAGTGATAGATATGCCTTGTCTCTATAATATAGGGGGAGCTCCCTTCCTATTCGTGCTCATCTAGGTGGCACACATTTAGGGGGAGCCCGTCTATATTATAGAGAGGAGGGGTTTGCATTTACTTAATAG
The DNA here is from genome assembly GCF_018294505.1 of Triticum aestivum. NCBI lineage: Eukaryota > Viridiplantae > Streptophyta > Magnoliopsida > Poales > Poaceae > Triticum > Triticum aestivum. The sequence goes on along the minus strand of NC_057812.1, from coordinate 647,142,683 downwards.
TATTTTCCTTGTGCAAATCCCGTTTTGTCATCAATCCACCAAAAAGGGGGAGATTGTAAGGACATATTTATCCCTAAGTGTTTTGGTGATTGATGACAACGCATTTGCGGACTAATCGTGTGCCATGAGTATTCCAGACACTTCTTTGCTAGGCACGAGACAATTGGGTGCCCCTCGAAGACTGACAAAGACGGCGTCTTTTCTACGTTTCTTTTTGGTGGATTTGAGTCGTAGGAAAGCCGTACTATTAAGAGGGGGTCCGCGTTGGAAAGGTTTGGGTGGAATCATCACGTACACGTCTCCTTTTATCCCCTCCCTCTTCCTTGGAGCTTCCTCTGTTTTCCTGCCTCCTTTGACTGGCTGCTGTTGTGGTTGCGGTAGTACTGCTCCTGGATCAACGGTAGTACCGTAGGCACCCACAGTAGTACCGCGTGGTGGCGCGGTAGTACCGCTCCCCTGGAGCCGCACTACCACTGCCCACCAGGCTAGTGCCGCCCCCTTTGCGGTAGTAGGAGCGGATGTAATTTTTTACATCCGCACCTGCCGCGATAGTACCGCTTTCACCGTGCGATAGTACCGCGCTATGTGGTCAGGCAGTAGTACCGCCCCTCAGCAGTACTATTGTGTCAGGTTTTTGCTACTTTCGTTTATTTGTGGAAGTAGGCACGGAAGTTCCCCTTCCCCCTGGCTGGGACTTTTGCCTTGCGGTAGTACCGCATGGGGGGCGCGGTAGTACCGCGCGTGCGGAAGTACCGCCCCCAGCTCTGCGTCTGTTTCTGTGCTGGGGTCGCGGCAGTACCGTGGGTCGGTACGGTAGTACCGCACTGCCGTGCGGTAGTACCGCTTGGTTGCAACAGTAGTACCGCGCGGCCTTGCGGTAGTACCGCTGGCCTGGCGCGGTAGTACTGCTGGCCGCGGGCTGGTTGGTGGATAACTGTTGGATCTTTTCCACACACACTATATAAGGGGTCTCCTTCTTCCCCGTTGACTCACCTCTTCCACCATTAAAGCTCCATTATTGCTCCAAGCTCCATTTTCGCCCGATCTCACTCCCTAGCCAACCAAACTTGTTGATTTGCTCGGGAGTGGTTGAGAAGGCCCCGATCTACACTTCCACCAAGAGATATTTGATTCCCCCCTACTAATCCCTTGCGGATCTTGTTACTCTTGGGTGTTTGAGCATCCTAGACGGTTGAGGTCACCGCGAGGTCATAGTCCATTGTGGTGAAGCTTCATGGTGTCGTTGGGAGCCTCCAATTGAGTTGTGGAGATTGCCCCAACCTCGTTTGTAAAGGTTCGGTCGCTGCCTCCAAGGGCACCAATAGTGGAATCACGGCATCTCGCATTGTGTGAGGGCGTGAGGAGATTACGGTGGCCCTAGTGGCTTCTTGGGGAGCATTGTGCCTCCACACCGCTCCAACGAGACGTACTTCCTCTCAAAGGGAAGGAACTTCGGCAACACATCCTCGTCTCCACCGTCTCCACTCTTGGTTATCTCATGCCTTTACTTGTGTAGCTTATTTGTTTCATATATATTGCTTGCTTGTGTTCCTATTCGTGTTGCATCATATAGGTTGCTCATCTAGTTGCATATCTAGACAACCTACTTTGATGCAAAGTTTAAATTGCTAAAGAAAATCTAAAAATTGTTAGTTGTCTATTCACCCCCCCCCCTCTAGTCAACCATATCGATCCTTTCAAACGTGCCATCAATGGCGATGACGGGCCGACAATGCTCAAAAGCCCTCACGCATTGCTCAAAGGCCCAAAATGCACGGCCAAATACTCGGACGGTCCTCCCGTTATGAATCAATTTTTGGTGCCCATGAGGCTCAACCACGTGAACCATGCCTGGATTTGTGGCGGCCATAGCTAACAACAACCTAGGGAGTCGGTTGTATGCTTCCTTCCAATTGCCATACAACATCTTGAATGCGGCTTGCTTCGCCTTCCATGCCTTGTCGTACTTCACCTTGTAATGAAAGATGGCTTTCACAAGGTCAATAACACTCTTGATGCTCATTATTGGAAGTGTGGATATTTGGTTGGATAACCTGTAAGCAATGAACTAGGACGTGAGTTGTCTGTGTTGTTGGTACACAAGCTCGCCATCTGCATTCCTGTGCCGGCACATGTGAGTTGGTAGACAACTCACTATGCGCCAAGTGGGACCTTCTTTCCATGGCCTTGCACGCACAATCCATGGACATCTTGGCACTTCACATTTGACCGTGTAGTGCACATTGATGTCTGAGTTGGCCACTTTATGTGGACGATAATGTGCAACCGAGTAGTTGTCGAGCCACATCTTCAATTCCAAGAAGGATTGAAACTCACAACCGGGATATATCCCGTTCTTGCCGTCTTCCAAATCATGGTGAGAACTTGGCCTAGCTCCAAGAGATATGCATTTGCCACCATCCACAACGGCTTCATTCGCGAGACTAAGATCCTTGAACAATGGTGTCTTGTGATCCCGCCCGAATACCTTCTTGAATGCTTGGGCCTCCTTCGGCGTGAACCCCTCCTCATCAACTTCTTCATCGGGACCATCGTCATCCGAGTCCGATGCATATGCACGGGAAAAAGGGATGGATTGGTTCATTGTCTCTTGCACATGATATTGGTCGAGATCACCCACATTGTTGTCATGGAGATCAACTTCGTTGTCATCCTCCTCGTACTCATCATTCTCCTCTTCAAAAGCTTCATTTTGGTTGTTTGGAGTCGGGCCCAATGTTGGCCAATCTTGTTGCGTGAAATGAGGTTCACTCATTTGATCTTGGTTAATGGGTGGGGGAGTGCTAGCAACCAACGGGGAGGGGTTCCGGTTCAAGTCCAAATTCAAAGTAGACTCAACCTTCTTGGAGGCAAATAACTCAAGAGCCTTGTCTAGAGATTCGGCAACCGTCTCCTTGTATGCAACCCAACGTTGCTCGGAGTTCACACGCATTGTCTTCCAATGGATGTGCATTCCAAAACCAACATTATGCCTTCCCTCGAACTCAACAACGTCACTTGGGTCCATCCAATTCAAATCCTTCCTCACTTGTTCCAAGAGCTCTGCATAGCTAGGACTACTCTCAAACACCATGTCAAGCTCATCCGGGTCCGGCTCAATATTGCCTTTCAAAAAGGCCTCTTTATCCACATGATGAACATAAACACATGTTCTCCCCATCCCTATAATAATCAAAAACACACATATATCAAGTAAGTACTTAACAAAAATATTTGCACAAAATACATATGCCCTAACATATATATGAATTAATAACTATAACCCCCACATAACAATTACCACAACCCTAACCATAGCATAACCCTAACACCAACATCAAACACACATAACCCTAACCCTAGCATACTATGAAAGCCTAACAATACCAAATTAGCAAAGAAACATAACATGATTCAAAACAAATTTCCAAAACCAAGCCAAAACTAGGGTTTCCCCAAACTAGCTAGATTTGAGCAAATGTGACAATTCCTATGGATGAAAACGAGGGGATCAGAGGAGATTACCTTAAGGGAGGGGTTGGCTTCGAAATCCACGGTCAAATACTCCGGATTTGCAAGATTTGAGAAGGATTTGAGAGGGGGGATGATACGTCTCCGTCGTATCTATAATTTTTTATTATTCCATGCCAATATTATTCAACTTTCATATACTTTTGGCAACTTTTTATACTATTTTTGAGACTAACATATTGATCCAGTGCCCAGTGCCAGTTCCTGTTTGTTGCATGTTTTTTGTTTCGCAGAATATCCATATCAAACGGAGTCCAAACGGAATAAAACCTGACGGAGATTTTTTTTGGAATATATATGATTTTTGGGAAGAAGAATCCACGTGAGACGATGCTCGAGGGGCCCACAAGGTAGGGGGGCGCGCCTCTGACCCTCGTGGCCACCCTGTAAGGCGGTTGGTGCCCTTCTTTCGCCGCAAGAAAGCTAATTTCCGGATAGAGATCGTGTCAAAATTTCAGCCCAATCGGAGTTACGGATCTCCGGAAATATAAGAAATGGTGAAAGGGAAGAATCTGAGAACGCAGAAACAGAGAGAGACAGAGAGATAGATCCAATATCGATGGGGCTCTCGCCCCTCCCACGCCATGGGAGCCAAGGACCAGAGGGGAAACCCTTCTCCCATCTAGGGAGGAGGTCAAGGAATAAGAAGAAGGAGGGGGGCTCTCTCCCCCTCGCTTCCGATGGCACCGGAGTGGCACCGGGGGCCATCATCATCACCGCGATCTACACCAACACCTCCGCCATCTTCACCAACATCTCCATCACCTTCCCCCCTCTATCTACAGCGGTCCACTCTCCCGCAACCCGCTGTACCCTCTACTTGAACATGGTGCTTTATGCTTCATATTATTATCCAATGATGTGTTGCCATCCTATGATGTCTGAGTAGATTTTCATTGTCCTATCGGTGGTTGATGAATTGCTATGATTGATTTAATTTGCTTGTGGTTATGTTGCTGTCCTTTGGTGCCCATCATATGAGCGCGCGCGTGGATCACACCATAGGGTTAGTTGTATGTTGATAGGACTATGTATTGGAGGGCAAGAGTGACAGAAGCTTCAACCTAGCATAGAAATTGATGCATACGGGGTTGAAGGGGGACCAATATATCCTAATGCTATGGTTGGGTTTTACCTTAATGAACATTAGTAGTTGCGGATGCTTGCTAATAGTTCCAATCATAAGTGCATAGAATTCCAAGTCAGGGATGACATGCTAGCAGTGGCCTCTCCCACATAATACTTGCTATCGGTCTAGTAAAGTAGTCAATTGCTTAAGGGACAATTTCGCAACTCCTACCACCACTTTTCCACACTCGCTATATTTACTTTAGTTGCTTCTTTACCTTAATAGCCACTAGTTTTATTTTCGTGATCTTTACTTATCTTGCAAACCTATCCAACAACACCTACAAAGTACTTCTAGTTTCATACTTGTTCTAGGTAAAGCGAACGTCAAGCGTGTGTAGAGTTGTATCGGTGGTCGATAGAACTTGAGGGAATATTTGTTCTACCTTTAGCTCCTCGTTGGGTTCGACACTCTTACTTATCGAAAATTGTTGCGATCCCCTATACTTGTGGGTTATGACGGGGGGGGAAGAGAGGAGGGGCGCAAGGCTAAGGGTTTGGGTGGGGTGGGGTGTGTGGGGTGGGGTGGGAGGGGAGAGGGTGGGGCCAGCCTAAGTGGCACACAGACTGTGCAGCGCCTAAGAGACGGGCGCTACACATTACAAGTGTTGCGCCTAGGCCTTAGGCGCTGCAGTGCTGTCTGTGGGGCCGCAACTGGACCAGGGCTGCCACGCTGGCAGGAGGTGCGACGCCTAAGGCTGAGGCGCTGCACAGTAGTGTGCGGCGCCTAGCTGTCGGGCGCCACACGAAAGGGTCACCATTGTGAAATTTTTTTGTGAGCGGGCCAGTTTGTGATTTGATTTCTCCCTCAGGTCAAATATGTGATTTTGCCCGAACTGCGGCCACCAAAGTGACACTTGTTCGGTTCTTTGTGCCAGTCTGCCAGATGCGCCTCCTATTCACAATCAATCACATGCAACGGAGAAGGATGATGGATCCGTTGGCACTTGGTAGGACAGGAAGGGAACGAGCAAGAGACACCGAAGAAAATCACATACAGACAAGTTAGAAATAGCATATTCTTACAAAGACCAAATGCAAACGCCAACAAAAAATGGTTCAAAGAATATGAGCTCGTCGGAAACCCCTGTGCAACAGGGTCACCGCCCATGGTTGGGATGATGTTGTGATCTAGGAGTGAAAGCCGACGATCTGTCGTCGACGTTGTAGCCAATTAGAAGCGCGCGGTCGTTTTAGAAGCTTCCTAAAAAATGTATCACCCCTCATCCGGTGTAGATTCACAAAGAGTTATGTTTTGGAGGCTTATTCTCCCGTACGATTCTGCATGAAATTGCCGAGAGTGGGATAACGGTGAACACAACACAAAAAACTTGGCAAGCTTGTGTGAGTTCAAATTTGGTGTACAATATGTGTCTATCCCTAGACTCTCTTGTTTGCATACTTTCAACAGAGATGACGCATGGGGACACACTTGAAGAGCATAGAAAACTACAACTGCCACGCGTTGAAAGAAAACAAGGAAAGTAAGGAATGTGTCGTCAACGAGCTCGGGCACGGACACGTATACCCAGAGTATTAGCAGTGCATTGCTCAACAATTTTTTAGTTCTTTCTACAAGCCACGTAACATTAGCTTGAACTCAATTCATGAAAAGCCATGGACGCATTCTGTGGCAAGTTGAGTCAAGTGAGTGTGTGTGTGCATTGTTGCTCCCTTTTCCTCATGCTACAAGTACAAGTAGAACAACTCATCTTATATATTGGTATTTCTTCTCCTCAACTAGCAGTATGGGACTACACTTGTCTTGAAAGTTAAATGGGGTGAATAGGGACCCTAGAGGAGGTGTCTATACTTGGGCTTCACGCCTTCATAAATTTCAGTATTTTTAGATGCTTGACGAGAGCAAAATCATAAGTTTGTGTGATTCAATGGTTTTGCAGCACATAGAATTAGTATCTATCCACACAACACCAAGCAAGCAATAATAATCAATGCAAATCATTATGAAATTAACAACTATGTGATATTTCTGCCGTCCTCAAGAAATGTTTGATCACCATAAATAACACAGCTGGCTTGTCCTTAGACTTACTAATGATTGGCCCCTTGTTGCACTCTTATACTTTTTTATTTTATTGTTACTCACATTTCATTGCAACTCCACCATCACAAACTGTAACATTGTCACATCGTTTAGCATTTAGGGTGAATCTTTACTACTTTTGCACTTAGCAATTCATTAAGCTTCTTGTGGGTCGATATGTTTGCTTATTGAAAAGATCTACCATTGATTGCCTACACTTATGGTCATAAGTTACTCTCCACCAGACCCTCGAAGAACCCTAGCATCATCCCTAACTCATCCTTTGGGGTATTGTATACATGGTGACAATGGTTTACATAATCTGGTACAAGCTTCTAATGGAAACCGCCAAATAAGGGCAATATTTGAAGAGCTTAGTGGTTGTCACATGATTCTGTTTGATTGTCCTTGTTTGTGGATAACACACTCTAAGAGACTAGTAATGATGTGCCACATAAGGATGGTCTATTAGCAGGATACCCAAAACTATCATATAAAACATAGTCAATCGTAAGAATTTGAGGTGTCTATAGAGTATGATTCCTTCATATCACAAAATACATGTCGCTTTGACAAGCCTTAATGTAAAAAAATATCAACAACAAATGTTATTTTAAATATTTAGATCAAAAACTTGTAAATGAAATGTTTAGATTTATCTCGAAAAGTATATTTATAATATAATAACTTTCTTGTGTTATTCTAATCTATTGTGTAGAATAGTTATTCTACACGCATAGTATATTTTCACAAAATATATTAAAGTTGTGTACAAAAGTAGTAATTTTGGAATAACCTTTTTTACTAGCCAAGCCACAAATTTTCTACATTATTCTTTACTAGATACCAAGGTTGGAAAAAACGCTAGGCGTAAACGAGGCGGTTGGCCTTCGCCTAGCGTCTAGATGGCACTTAAGCCCCCTAGGCACATCCTAGGCGGACATATAATTTGGATAGCAGGGTGTTTTAGGGTTTTATATGTGTACCTATATTAACTTAGAGCAAATAAGTGAGTAAACTACCAAGTACTGCCATTGAAATATGACCCTTTTGGCATATTTGTGCAATAAAGCACGATTTCACATTTCAACGGGCAATTTTTTTTGCTTCTCCTTCCTAGAGCTTCGTTAATGCCCTAGCCGAGGCGTTTGGTCATTGGCTAGCGCCTAAGCGTGCCTATGCGCCTCCTAGGTACTGGGTTTTCCAACAGAGCTAGATACACAAATTTACTACATTGGAGAGAAAACTTTTTGTACACAATTTGGATAGTAAAAAAATCATTCCAAAACTACTACTTTTTGTACACAACTTTACTGCATTTAATATAAATTTACTAGGGGTGTGGAATAAATATAGTACACCCTAGCTTAGATAGCACTAGTGTGTGTATGCGTGTGTTTGTGGAAATTAGTGGTCAAAAATAATATTGAAGACCATATCAATATCCAAAAAACCATGAATTTTTGAATCAAGGGAATACCTCGTAAACACTCCCTCTCTCACACGCCCACAATAAATGTGAATATTGGGATGCCATCAAGGTCTTTCCATTGCGAAGTGTGGCTCCACTATCCGCCAGATAGCGGACGATGGACTGCCTGGCTCCATCTGATACAACCATCCTTGCAGAAACATATGTGGCCGCCAGCTTGGCCTGAGGCCAATTTGCGTCAGTTTTGATTTCGATGTCTTACCTTGAAACCACGTTACAAAGCGGACAATCTAGCATTATCGTTTTGTTTGGACATATACTTAATGAGAAGACTTTTCAAAAACCAAATCGAGAGAACAAAGGCTTTGAAGCCAAAAAATTGTTGTAAATATACGTTACGACAAACATAGCTGTAACAAAGGCATCCTTAACGAACAAAAACACTACACTGATGGATTTCATTACCATGGCCAGTAGGCAGCAAAGGGTCAGGGTAGGGCGTTGAACCCATTCTACCATTTCATTTTACTGATGGATTCTTGCGCATGGCCTTACCCAGCGAGGAACAACACGATAAGTATAGAAGAACAATCAGAGCACCCAACATGACGTAGTTGTGGAGAAAAAACTAGGGGATGGCTATACTCACTGAATAATATGCAATATGTAGGTACCATATATGGAAACAACACTTAACATGCAAGGGGACCAATGCCCCCCTCCTCCATATGCGTAAGATGTCCTTAATTGTTGAGCTTAAATATCAAATATTACTCAAACTTCAAGCATAAGTCTCCTTGGCCCACCTCAACATTCTTCATCAAGCCCCACCACTAATCTAGAGTTCTATTATATGAACTCGTAGCCAACAGCGGCACCTCTATTTCCAAACAACAACCAAAAAGCTTCACAACATTGTGGTGAATGATTTATGATAGCATGGCAACCTCATTGATAAATCGGTCCATGTTAGTTTTCTTTACTAGTTTTGACATTTTAATTTCCGACACATATTGATCATACACAATCCCCTTATAAATTGTGCCATGTCCTCAGTGGACAAGAATACATCCGACATCAAAATTGTTGGTTTCGTTTTCCGATTCCTTCACCAATATTATATTTATTTCATGTGTAGCACTTTCATCGAACATTAGTTGTCCAAGAGCAAGCCTTAATTTTTCTTTAAGTATGCACTCGATTTTATATGCCTCTCTTCTAACTATTGATGAGTATAGTTGCACATAATGCAAGAATTATGGCACCAATACGAAATCCAATTGCAATACTTATGCATGCAATATGAAGAATTTCGAATTTTCCAAACAATGAATGCTATTGAAGTAGTTAAGCTCAATGATGACTTACCACATAATTAGGTTGTGTCCCTTAGTAGATGTCACACATGTCCCTTTTGTTGTATCCATGAGTGCAATCTTTGCAGCTAAAGCCTTCAGGATGGTCCCCGCATGTCTCATGCAAATGTTTGGCAATGAGTACTCTTGATATTTGTAAATATAATATGGAGTTGAGCATGAAAGGATGCATTAGATCACTAGAATTTACAATGTTATAACCATTGCTACAAAAAGCATTATTTTCGCTTACTTGTAGTTTCTAGTTTAAATCTTTCACTCCTACCCTTCCAATTCTTGGTTTCATTCAACTATCTTTTGAATTTTCATGGAAAAATATAACGTGACATGTCAAATATCTATTCCCATGTGTGACACGTTAAGCAATTTTTACATGGAGGGGGGCATATGCCCCCCTTTGGCACTAAGGAAGTTCCACCCTTAGCTAGTAGGGGAAACCAGGAGGTTACTAAGTATTCTGGTTAGAGAATTACATGGTTATCCCCAAATTACATCCTTTAACCTGGGCCATAAGGGGCTGTTTGGCTTGCGCCCACGCCAACCTTACCAATTCGGGGCTCGCCAAATATTTGGCAGACAAATTCGCCGCCCCCGTCTCGCCCGGAGTTGGCGTAGAAACCTGAACGGGAGCCAAAAAATTGGCGTACTTCCAAAAAAATGGCGTCCATCCAAACACTAGCCAACGCACCTGGTCAACGCCAATAATTTGGCGCGGCAGCTCTCGGGTGTGAACCAAACAGCCTCTAGATATCTTGGATTCATCCATTTGTGATGATGAAAAGTCCACCTACATCTTATGTGGTATGTGGTCGGTGTGGAATGCACGTAATGCTCGCTTACATGGTGAATCATCAACTAATTTAACTCAAGCATGTAGATGGGCATATGATACTACTGCGGATCTTATTCAAATTGCTACAGCAGCCAGATCATGTAGTAAAGTAAAATCACAAGCTCATTGGCAACGACCACATCAAGGATGTTATAAATTTAATGTTGATGCATCTTATAATGCAGATGATATGAATGGAATATCTGGAGTTATTATAAGAGACGATCAGGGGCATATAGTTGCAGCAAGTAGCATATGACATGATTTTGTTCCTGATATACTGACAGCTGAGGCACTTGCTTGCAGAGATGGAGTACAACTGATGAAAACCTGGGGCATAAAGCAAGCCATACTGGAAACAGATTCGATGGAGTTCACTTCACTTTGGAGGATGAAACATCAGCGGTCTAAAATACTTGCCATTATAAAACAAATCCAGGAGCTAACGGAAAGTTGCAACTACTTTGATGTTCGTCATGTTAAAAGGGAAGCAAATGAAACTGCCCATAAATTAGCTAAACTGGCTTCTTGTAATAATCCAGAGTGTGTCTAGGATAGCCAGGTGCCGGAATGTATCCAACGCTGTAATCAGAAGGACTGTAATCCTGCACGAATGAAGCTTTTGGCTGATTCTAAAAAAAGTGTTCTGGTCAGAGAATTGTTAATCGAAGCAATGAGTGTTTTGCTAAAAGCAGCACCACCAACATGTTGGTTCTTTAATTCTGCTAAGGACTTGTGCTATGTATGGGCTAGGACATGCCGCAAAACAAAGCAACTCGGCAGGTTCATAGACAAATAATTGTAGTGTGTATCTAACTATCTATCAGGTGTGTCTTGAACCTCACACCTCAAGCCTGAACTAGACATTCTTTTCGGAAAGGGTTGGGGTGGGAGGCCTACATGTTCTTCTCGAAATGCTCTTTTCTTCTTCTTTGATGAAATCTGAAAAGGTCGGGGGACAACCACTAATTATTGCAGATAGGTATACGTTTAGTGCATTGGGATCGCAGCTGTCATACCTAATCTCACTAATAGGAGAGGGCCCAGCATTTTAGAAATTTGGGTTAACCCCCAAGGCAAATGCGTCCTCTTTCCGGCCAAAAACCCAGTGACACTTGAATTCGGGCAAAAATTCAAACATTGTTTATTTACTTTTGTAAGTGCATGGCAAATATTGGTTGTACTGGGCCCCACTCTCTGGCAGTGGTAGGTTCTACCCTGAAAGGGCCCGTACATCTAACGTAGGAGATGGATCATTCACTGACGCCCGCCCTACGTGTGGTACAAAGTACGCTGTACTGAGCCACCGTCTACTCGTATCCGTCTGGCCAGGAGGAGGACCAGACAAATACAGTACACGTACAAGCAGCAATCACCATGTGAGCACGTACGTTCTCACGTATATCCGTAGAGATGGCCATGTGATCATGTACAGTACTGTATCAACTTATTACTGCTGCTGCTGCTGCTCACTGTGGCCAAAGTCGCAACTAGTGCTTATTTGGCGGTTTTCTTCCAGCGTGAACCATCACTGACTACTGTTACCAAACAAACCACTGTGGCTGACGCTGCATACACATCAACGATGTTAATGGAGAGAATAACCAACATTGTTCTTCATAATTATCTTCACAAGATGTGAGGAGGTCCACTAACAATGAAATAAACATGGAAAGAAAACCAGCAGAGCCAGTTCAAAATAAGAAGAGAAAAAACAGAGCCATGTACACCAAATTCACACGCATTTTGCACATTTATCTACAAGTTGGACAAACCATTTGTCCTGACCGCAGTTTCGCGCGTGAACTGTGGGCACTCGGTCAGTTCATCGCGCCAGGTACGCTTCAGATTCACAACCAACCACATCCAGAGAAGAGAAGAGAACCCCATCACATATTCACATGCAGCACACGAAGGATGATGGCTCCGTTGGGAGGACAGAAAGGAACAATCAACAGACAGACAGCCTTGCTTCCTTATTTGCCCAATCAAATACTGTACAGAGAGGTTTTGCTGCATTGCATCCTGGAATCAGAGCGCCTAGATCCGGCTCGAGTCCCTCCCGAATATGAACCTCCGGGTCCAGTCGGATACCACCAGGACCCGAGTGCGCCAGCTCACCTGCTTGCTGCTCATTCATGCATGGAAAGGGATGATCTCAGTTTTTGCGGCTAAACGACTCAGGGAGAAGATAAGGTGGATAAGGTGGTTCCATGGTTTCTTCCTTCGGACAGAGTGGTGGATAGTGATGGTGATGGGTCAGTCATGGTTCTTACCTTGCGTAAACGGAGTACCAGAGCCACTGGGTGCTGTGGCCCATGGAGACCCAGTCGCCCGGGAGCTCTGCCGCGGCTTGCTCCCCGCCCAAGGGCGCGAATTGCCCAAGATGCTTGTACCTTGAATGCCAGGGCAAAAGATGAGCAAGTGTATAAGATAATGACGCAAGAGCTGATGATCAAAATGAAGCTAGCCACAACTCCCTCCCAGTCTTCCCACTGGGAAAGTTTGTGAAGAAAGAGTCTGGCACTGCTCTAGTAATGAATCAAACCTAGGTTGCTTTGAAGCCAAAGGATAACCATATAGCAACTGAAGCATGTTCTTCCTAGAAAGGTGCCATGGAGATAATAGGTTTAAGTATGGTAACCAGAAACCGAGAGGGTTTTAGGTAACCATATTGCTAATTTCCTAATTGTTGAATGCTGCATAATTGAAAGAGCAACTGTACATATTTAACAGTGTTTATTAAGCAATTTTAGGTACAGACCACTCCTATCCAAGTAGGTGTTACTGACAGCAATTGATTACTACCTAGAGTCATGATGTGTCCCCAAAGCTGTGCAAAGTTTTAAGTACAGGTTATGCCTTTCAGGCCTAAAAGAAGATGTGAGTATGAGGGTACAAGTACAGCTGTAACGGAAAGCTAAATACCGGAATGGGCGGAAATTGTGATGCCCTTCCCCTGACCCCGTCAGGCGCAACGGACCTTCTGGATGCTCTATGCAGTGATCCTTTTTGTTAAAGCAGTCAGCAAGATAATACCCTTGTTGCGCAGCAACCTGGCAAATATCAGAGAAACAATGAGGGAGTATCCGCACAAACACAAATGGGTTGTTCACGGATCAAAACATTATCTATTCTAAAATATCATCAACCCATGTATTCTCTGGAAATAGAGACAACCTGAGCAGTCGCCGGAACAGTTTTAACTTGGGAGTCGACATGAGACAGAGCTTTTTTGAACTCCTCTATGTTAACCACCATCGACTCCTTGTTGGAATCACCTACGCCACCTTTTATCAAATCAGCAATGTCAACCATGTGCATACTTTTCATATACAGTTCTACTTGAGGGTATCTTATACAAATATCTTCTAGAACATCGTTTATTTCTTTCAGTGTCAAGGTGCCAGAGTTATCCTTGTCTGCTACTTTAAATATTGTTGAAATGTCCTCCTGAAAGAAACAAAAGCAAACGAGTCAGAAGGAGGAGGAAACATGCACTGGACTTTGCTAACTTAGATGTTCAGTGTGCTTGTTTATTCAGCGTGATAAACTTTGTTATACTTACACAGAGGAAACTGGAACATACACGCATACCAATAGAATGACTAATTTGACACCGATGACAGATCTACCAAGAAACCATAACAGTGCAGTGATAATTCTGAGGTGCGGTGTGTGTAGCTGTTCCTATGATATCTCCGCCTAGGAAGTTCGAAAACGCAAAGAGGGTGCAAAAATATTTATGAAATGCTTTACATATACCATTATTTTCCTTTGACTTATTGAAGAACAGTCACCAATTGCATAGACACTATCACACTCAGGAACTCTTAACCATTCATTAGTTGCCAAGGCACGTCGTTTGCCCTGTTGAAAGAGAGAACATTTGCATTCATCAACAAAATGTTAGAAGTTAAGCATAACTCGGTAACCTGAACACACGACTTTGATTCAGATTTAACAACCTGACCAACTTGACTCATGAAGTCTGTAATGACGGGGCGAGTACCAATGCCAGCAGACCAAACAGCCATCCCATACGGCACCAATGTTTCTACACCAGATGATTTGCACTTCACTGTAATTGAATCATCGGAGACCTTTATCACTCTGAATCCTGTACTCAACTCGATGCCATCTCTTTGGAACTTTGATTCAGCAAACACAGCTATCCTTTGGTCAAACCTACATGAATGAAATAGATATATATCATCTCACAGTAAACATGGAGAAAAGGGAAGATCTACTGAAGCTACAAACAAAGGCATGTATATTGAACCAGTGGGCAATTTTTTTCTCTTGACAAATCAACAAAACGTCCAATTCCCCAATAAAATCGCAATGTCTACAGTAAGCGTGATAATTTCATAGCAGTTAGGAACATTCATTTTAAAAAGAAAAGGAAGCGGAGGAATAACAGGGAAGAAACCGCCACAATCCAAAAATTACTAACAAGATTTGGTAAGAATTAATCTTACACTGGCATTGCTTGGGGGTAAGGTGGTTTTGGTCTATCATCTACCCTGGAATCAGTGACTGGGATATATTTTCCACTTCTAGTGACTAAATTGTTTTCCTAAACATGGAAAATATCCCCAATTGTTATTCACTTTTTCCTGAGAGTATTTGAGAATTATCCAGGAGGAGATTTGCTGGGGACCTCAGTACTTGCAGCATGCATCTTCTAGTCTGCTACTACTTCTGTCCCATAATGTAAGATGTTTTTGTAAACCAACATAGCTTGCAAAAACGTCTTACATTATGGGACGGAGGGAGTAGATGTGAACCAGCCGTACAATCCTCATTATCTGGGAAGGAAGACTGACATACCGATACATTAATTCCCCTGGAGGCTTTTTATGCATACCAAAACATATTCTTAGCGATGAGAACCTGACATATTCTTAGCAATGGAAGTGAATCATGGCTATTACTGCAGGATTGTTCGACCCTCATTATATGGTAATTTAGTGCCGACTTACGTATTCAATATATGTTCTCCTGATTGAATAATTGTTATCTTCACAAATTGTTCAATTGCAGGATATAGCTTCACCAGATCTTCGACAAGAAAATCATGCAACTCCGCAGCAAATTCAACCCCAGTAGGTCCACCACCAATAATCACAAAGTGAAGGATCTTCCTTTTCTCCTCTTCGCTGATGTTAGGAATTGACGCCCTTTCAAAGCAGTCTATCACACTCTTCCGAATCTTTTGGGCATCCTCCACTTCCTGGCTTTTACAACGTGAGGCTGTAAGTACAAGATATGGCTAACAGTCCCATGACCATGAATGTAAATTTCCTAATACTTTACAGTACAATATATCTGAAGACGTTGCAGAACATTACACAGAATAACTTACATCTCAGGACTGAAACATGAGAGAAAGCAGAACAGTAAAGACACACACAATGCTGCACAGGATTTTACCTTCAGAAAGTGGCAATGCTCCATCACACCAGGAGTGTTAAATGTATTGACAGTAGCCCCAAGAGCGACGACCAAGTAATCATAATCAACCATGAAATCGCCATTCCCATCCAAATTGGTACCAACAGCAGAGCGGCAGTGGACGGCTTTCTTCGTCGGATCGATTTTGAAGCACTCTGCTTCATAATACGCGACATCTTTCCCCTTCTGCAAAAAAGAAGAGCGAGAGAGGCAGCCACTGTGTTACTCCACAGCTCTGCATAACACCAACCACAAGAGCATCAGTTCAGCAGCCACGGTGTTACCTTCTCGAACATCCTCCGTATCGGCTCGACGACGCTGCGCGCCTCCACGGTGCCGCAGGTGACGCTGGGCAGCAGGGGCGTGAACGCGAAGTAGTTGCGGGGCGAGATGACCTTCACCTCGTAGCGGGAGGAGTCGAGGTTCTTGAGGAAGGAGGTGCCGGCCCAGCCGGTGCCGAGCACCACCACCTTCTTCTTCCTGGGCGGTGGCTCCGGAGCCTCCTCCGCCCTGGCGGAGTCGGCATAGGCCACAATGCCTCCGCCGCTGCAAAGCCAGTGAAGAAAATCTCTGAGGCTCGCAAATGCGGCCAGCCACCTCGATCCGGAAGAACAGTGGTGGATTTTGGGGACAAAATTCAGACAAAAATGGACTGTTCATGAAGTACAGGGGATGGTGTCTGTTCATGGAGTAGTACATCGGACGGATGGATGGATGTCCACTCCATGAACATCACCTCCCTGTTGACCAAGATTATCTAGATTCTAGAGTGCTAGACCAAGGACGCAGCTACGAGAAAGAACAAAAAGAGAGAGGGTAAAGCAGACAAAAGGGGCGGCGAGGAACAGTGGATCACCATCATCACGCAACGAAAGGGGAAAAGAAATGGAAGAACTTTAGAGGGGGCATGGGGGATCGGGGGTGGGGGACGCACCTGGCGGCCGTGAGGAGGAGCGCCGCGGTGGAGACGCCGGCGGAGGAGGGGCGCCGGATGTCCTCCAGGAACCTGGCGGCAGCGCGAGAGGCGAAGAAGGAGAAGCCCATCCTGCTTCCTCCGCTGCCCCAGACCTCTCAGCTCAGCCTCACTGCTAAATCCAAATCAGGCTGATCAGGCCAGGTACTAGTGCAGTACTATAGTCTATAGATAGGTAAAAGATTGAAGGGTGTGGCTAGGTCTCAGTCGGATTTAACCACAACCAGTCAAGTGATATAACATACAAGAAAAATAAGAAAAAAGATCCAGTCAAGTGATATAACATGCAAAAAAGAAAACTAAAATAAAAATTTGCACGGATTTAAACGTAAGGTCTCACGGATATAGAATCGACTGAAACTTAACGAAGCAGGACTGGAGATCGAAAGCGATGTGGAGGGCAACAGGCCAACTGCCTACCTGCTCTGCTCTTTACCTGGCCGCTGGGCAATGGCAATGCTCACCGGTCTTTGCACAAATCAAATGATTATCAACCTCCACACTCTGGGGATAAGATCTGATTGATCGATTCCTTGGTAACTTCGTCTGGATCTGATCTGGTGCACATGCGCTGACCCACACCAGCACACCACCGCCAGTGACCACTGCATCATGTTTCTTTCTCTATCTTTATTCATATATACACGATCACCACACCAGCAAGGCACCACTGATGATGGTTAATTAGATCTTGAGTGGTTTGACCTGACATAATAAGCAAGCAAAAGTAACATGCTTAGCACATCCCCCCTAAAAAAGACATGCTTACCACTTGATGCTGCCACTAGCTACAAATTCTGCCGTGGTCAGATGTTTATGAAAATACGTACACAAGTGGCAGGCTATGCTGAACTTATTTACAGTGACAGCCCGTGTACAGAGGGACACATGTTCAGATCTTTTCAGATGCAGAGAATGACAGGCAAGTCGACATCTGACAATAGATATATATACAAGAAGAATTTGGCCTAAAAGGTACAGTTTCCAGGATTCATTCCTGTTGAACCACATACTGTTGTACTACATGGTTTAGTTTTTCTCATGCCTAAAAGGGAGTAAACTCTTAAAAGCAGTAATGAAGATGCTAGGACAATGCACAAGGAAAAAGTGGGAAAACATAACACTGTAAACTGTTGCTGATCTTCCAGCTGATCACTGCAATGCTGTACTAAATGAAGATTGTTGAGAGCAACAAAAAAAAAGAAAAAAAAGCATAGCAAGTCTCAAGTCTCAAGTCTCAACCTACTACACTATATTCATACGGCCTTGTTCCCCAGCTATTGCACTGAATTATGACCACTTCGTTCCAGGCAAAACACCAATAAGGCAACAATGTTGATTAATAAGAAACTGGATCAAAAAGATCTTCGTCAATTACAGAACTGAACACCCAGCCTATCTTGCAAAATCTGAGGGGTAAAGGTCTGGTGCCTTGGTAACTTCCTTTGGATCTGGTGCACAGGCTCTGACCCACAACAGCACACAACCAACCAACACCGACAACTCCACTATGTTGCGTATTTATACATGATGACCACACCAGCAAGGCACCAAATGATGGTTATTTAGAGACGCTTGGCCTGACGCACAACATAGGTAGGCAAACATGACATGGCCTGATGCTGTCACCAGCCACAAATTCTTCCGTCACACCGGTGACAGGCTCAACTGAATTTACAGTACAAGACATGCTACAAAGAACTTGTCCTGCAGTCATATGTTCGAGGATTTTACACAAGTGGCAGGCTAAACTGAGTTTCCAGTAGAGCACACGTAGAAAGTGACACATATTCAGAATTTCAGATTCAGACAAGTGACAGACAAGTCAACATCTGATCAAACATATCAGCAGTACATAATTTGGCACCAACTACCAAAATTAGGGTACAGTTCCCAGGATTCATGCCTGTGGAAATTCCATATTACTGTACATGTTTTAGATTTTCTACTGGCACCAGCAAAATAACTTTTAATCGGCAATGAAGATGGGCAATACTGACAGTAATACATAAGGAGAACTGAAAAATAGATAAAATTGCACCACTCGTTGTTGTACCAGCTGATTAAAGTACTGCTGTACTAAATGCAAATTGAACAGCAGAGATAGAGCACAATAAGTCTCAGCCTTCTAAATTGTTTTTGTAAGACTTTCTTGTCCACCAACAAGGCAACAGGCTAGTGTAGACACTGGGTAATCATGATATTTTTTATAAGAGTCTTAAAGAGTTAACCCGCAAAATAGAAGGCACAGACGACATACTCCATGATCCTTCATGGACTGCAGAACATAGCATCCCGCCTACCTTGCAGATTAGCTTGTTCCTTGTCTTACCTAATGATTGCCAGTTTCTGATATTCCACATTATCCGATCATAACTCCACGACAACAAAAAATCAGTAAATCTTGACGAAAGCCTCTTGCAACGGCTGGATTGCACTATCATCAGGCTCGCCGAGAACTATGTGAGCATTTGGTGAGGCCTTTCTGAGAGACCATAGTGTTTTCTTTCAAGAAAATGGCAAGTATTCGTATGTTCCTTCTGGAGCTCTTCTAGGTGATTAATCTTGAGAGTAAATAGTGTCAGTTGCTTGAGACTAGTAGACCTTTTCACCACAAGGCTTACAGCTGCATCTCATTGTTGCGCCCCATGAAATTCATCATATTGAGCAACATAAAGTTCTCAAAGCCATCGTGATCCTCTAGTGTCTCTCCCTCTGATTGCCCTCTATCAAATAGCTCTTCCATTGACCCCTGTTTCTGTAATTGCTTTTCCTCAGGAGGCTCCCCCCCTGACAACTCCTCTAGTTCATTTCCCTCTGACAGCTCCCTCTAGTTCATCTCCCTCTGTCAGCTCTTCCTCTAGCTCATCTTCCTCCAGAGCATCTGCGCTCTTCCTCTAGCGTATCTTTCTCCAGTTCTGCTCCTTCTGACAAGTCTTCACCCAGCTCATCTTCCTCCGGTACCTCTTCCTATGATAACTCTTGCATTGACCCATTTTCCTCTGATTCTAGGTAGTACATAATTTGGCCTCAGCTAACACCATTAGGGTACAGTTTCCAGGATTGATGCCTGTTGAAACTCCATATAACTGTACATGTTTATGTTCTTCTCTTGATACCAGGAAAAGAACTTTAATCAGTAATAAAGATGGCAATAATGACAAATGAAAAACAAATGCAACACTCGTACCAACTGATTGAACTACTGCGGTACTAATGCGAATTGACGAGCACAAAGATAGAGCGTAACAAGTCTCAGCTTTCTACAGTGTTTTTGCAGGACTTTCTTATCCAACAACAAGGCAACAGGCCAATGTAGATACTGGGTAATCATGGTATTTTTTATAGTCTTAAGGATCTAAGGATATAAGGCCCAGACAACATACTCCATGATCCTTCATGGACTAGAGAACACAGCATCCTGCCTACCTTGCAGATTAGCTTGTTCTTTGTCTTACCTAATGGTTGCTAGTTTCTGATATTTCACATTATCCGATCATAACTCCACAACAACAAAAATCAGTAAATCTTGACTAAAGCCTCATGCAACGGCTGGACTGCACTATCATCAGGCTCGCTGAGAACTATCTGAGCATTTGGCGAGGCCCTTCTGAGAGAAAATAGTTTTCTTTCAAGCAAATGGGAAGTATTCATATGATCCTTGTGGAGCTCTTCTGGGTGATTAATCTTGGGAGTAAATAGTATCAGTTGCTTGAGACTAGTAGCCTTCTTCAACACAAGGCTTACTAGCTGCATCTCATTGTCGCGTCCCATGAAATTCATCATTTTGAGCAACATAAGGTTCTCAAAGACATCGCCGTGCTCTAGTGTCTCTTCCTCTGATTGCCCTCCATCAGATTGCTCTTCCATTGACCCCTGTTTCTGTGATTGCTTTTCCTCAGGTGGCTCTCCCCCTGACAACTCTTCCACTAGTTCATTTCCCTCTGAAAGCTCTTCCTCTAGTTCTTCTCCCTCTGACAACTCTTCCTCTATCTCATCTTCCTCCAGGGCATCTCCCTCTGACAGCTGTTCCTCTAGCCCATCTTTCTCTGTTGCTTCTCCTTCTGACAAGTCGTCATCCAGCTCACCTTCCCCATGTGCCTCTTGGTATGATAGCTCTCCCATTGATCCAAATTCCTCTGACTCTGATCCTGATGGTTCATCCTCTGGCTCATATGGATAATTGATTGTCGGAAGCTGCAAGGGGGTGTAGTAAGCATTCAAAATAAGTAAGAATGTCAAGCGCAAGCAACAATACAATGACTAATAACTGAATGCATTTGTCAAGGTCACAAGACAAAAAAAATTAACAGTTCATCAACAAAGGTTATCAGGCAATGGAATATATAACAGCTAGTGTTCACCTGCACAAATAGCCTCTCCAAACGAGGGCCACAGCATGCCACAAGGAAAGAGTAAATGTCGTTCATGTTGTTGATCTCCACTTCGAACATCAGTAGCTGAAGCTCTCTCAAATCCAGCAATTTGCATGGTGCAGCGCCTGTGGCAGCTAATCTGGCACGAGCTTTGGCAGACAGTCTCTGCAAAGCATAGCAATGAAGAAGGTTATCCGTAAGACAGTAAGTGAGTATTGGGATCAACCGGATGGCATGAAATGCAGAGAGCGACGAACCCGTAGGATACTGCTGCAGAGGGTAAGCACGGTGAGGTTGGACAGACTGGTTAGTAGTTGAAGCCAGTTTCTGCGCAGCTCGCAAGCGTGAGCCTCCTGTCCATAAAACCGGATTCTGGTGCCTGACAAGCGTCGCCGGCGGTTAGATGCTCCGAAGCAGATGTAAAGGTCAGCAAGACTAGTGATGGTGGCCGGGATGCTGTAGGCGGGCATGTAGGCACCGCTGTAGCGGAATGAGCGCAGACCGGATGCCTCATCGGCCAAAACAACGTCGGTGCACGGATCGCACTCTGCAACGGTGAGGCTACTCAGGTGCGCCCCGGCCGCCGCGACGCTGACGGAGTCGAGGCCTTCGCAGTAGCGCAAATCGAGGGTGTGGAGGAGGGGGCACGCGGCGACCAGGCTGCTGACTGTGTCGTCGGAGATGTGGACGCAGCGGAGGTGGATGACCTCGAGAGCGGTGAAGCGGTGGGAGCGGGCGGAGAAGGAGTCGGGGAGGTCGACGCTGATGTAGCGGAACGAGAGGCGGGCGAGGTGGGGGTCACCCAGCGGGAGCCGGAACTTGTAGAAGCGGGCGAAGAAGTGGTGCACGCGGTGGACGTGCAGGTCCTCGACGGCGCAGGCGATGGCGAGGTCGAGGCAGCGGCGGAAGTGCTCGGCCTTGAACGCGCCGATGCCGAAGGAGAGGGCGAACCGCTGGAGGCGCCGCCACCCGCGCCGCTCTAGGGTTTCGAGGAGCGGGTGCGGGGAGTCGCCGATGCCGAGGCGGAAGTCGAGGGAGGAGGGCGCCGGCCAGCGGTGCGTCCAGAGGGAGCGCCACCGGGTGGAGAGCGCGCCCGTGCGGATGGCGGATTTGAGCGGGAGCAGGCAGAGGACGTGCAGCCGCAGCGCCTCCGGCAGCTCCGAGATGCGGTCCTCTGCCGCCTCCGCGCCTGCTTCTACTTCCTCGTCCTTCCGCCGCCGCTTCGTGCCACCGTCCAGATGGGACGCCGCCGCCGCCGCCATTCCTCCCGTTTACCGCCGACGGCTCACCGCTCCGTCGGACCTCCGGTTAACGCTCTCTTTGTTTTGGGCCAAAAACCTCCGATGGACCGGCCCAAAACACTTCCGCGGTAGGAGGAATTTAGCATATACTCCCTCCGTCCGAAAAAACTTGTCCCAAACTTATTTTTCAGATGCATGTATCTAGCACTAACTTGATACTAGATACATCCATTTCAAGGACAAATTTTCTCAGACGGAGGGAACTCAACTTTGTACTATTTTTAATACAAAGTTAGTAAAATGTTGGGTCATCTATTTCTCAAGTGATGGGTTTGGGGATAATATATTTTTCAACAAAAAAACTAAAAACAAAAATGAAGTTTGTACCGCTAAAAAATAAAAATAAAAATGAAGTTTGTGGGGGCATATTTATGCATGAAAAATCAATGAGTTTTTTTTTTTTGCGGTGGAAAAAAAGCAATGAGTTTTTTGGAAGACGATATTCATCGAAATGAATTTACATTGGTGGATCTACAGTCCAACACATGTATAAAGGGTCCCTTCGGAAACATCCCATCCTATGATATAAAGGGGCGCATATTTTGAATCCATATATACGCGAGGATGACATGCACAAATTTGGAAAACACATGTATTAAAGGGGCTCATATTTAGAATCCATACAGAGAAAGACAGACAAATTAACATCTAACAAAAGATTTGCGTGGCATGTTTTCCAAGACTTCATGGCAAGAGTAAAAAAAATTGCAGGAAAAACTTTCAACCTATTCATCTTCAATCATGGTAGTACAACGAACACTAGAAATAATAAAAATTACATCAAGATCCGTAGACCACCTAGTGACGATTACAAGCACTGAAGCGAGCCGAAGGCGCGCCGCTATCATCGCCCCTCCATCGCTGAAGTCGGGCAAACGTTGTTGTAGTAGACAGTCGGAAAGTCGTTGTGCTAAGGCCCCATAGAACCAACGCACCAAAACAGCAATTGCCGCAGATGAAGAGTGTAGATCAAAAGGATCCAGCCTGAAGACATACGAACGAAGACGAACGACAAAGAGATCCGAGCAAATCCACCAAAGATAGATCTGCCGGAGACACACCTCCACATGCCCACTGATGATGCTAGATGCATCACCGAATGGGGGCTAAGCAGGACACAAACCCTAACAAAGCTCGAAAAAAATCTAAAAACGGAGCCCTGCCACCGGCAAGAGCCGAGATCCACTCTATCTCCATGGCCCTAAGGCCACCGAAGACGGGACGGACCGGCACCGACGCCGGCGGGAGGCAGAGAACCCTACCTTTTTGAAGGCGGCGGCTGGCTAGGAAGACCGTAGGGCAAGAGCAATTTAGTGTCAAAAAGGGATTGAACTCTTAAATCACCAATGAGGATGGTAGAACAACAAACAAGGAATATAAAATCACTAACAAGGATGATAAATACAATATGTTGTTCCAGACTTCCTTTAGCAGCATAATAGGACAGTCCATTTCAAGTGATTGGAATTCACTGCTTGTGTCCGATGAAATGTGGATGTATGAGTTGTGTAAGCTCAGGGTGATCCATGCCTCTCATATCATTGATTGATCCACTAATAATGGTTGATGGACATGGGGATGGTATGCTTGTAGAGATCAGATTGCTTGTGGTGCTTTCCTGTCAGGTTGTGATCTCCGGCATGCAACAATGTCTACCTTTTCCCTAGCTTTAAGCCTTATCTCTTTTATATCATCCCTCTTGTTGATCTCTATGAACACAACATCCTTCATGTCCATCAATATTATTTCTAGATTTATTATCATTGAGGTAAGAGATATGAAAAATAATTTTATTGGCGTTTCCTAGCATATGCTCGGGTTATAAAACCATCCATGCCTAGTCCATCAAACACAACCCTAAGCAGTGGTTTTCATTCATCTACGCTGGACTGCACCATCGCAAGCTAAACGGAGTTTGAATTGTTGGTGTCCTCTTTGGCGTCGAGATCAAGAAAGAACTAGCAGTAGTTACTTTCTAGGAAATCTTGAAGCAGAGACTAGCCATTACCTCATCCACGTACCATCTTCGAAGGGCACGTTTCGATCTGCATCCAAGTGACATTGAAAAAAAAATAGATTGAGATCAGGGGGTTTGGAAGGAGCAATAGAAATCTGTATATGAGAAGAGAGATTTTTTGAGCTGTGGAAAATGAACGTGTGCTATTTGTTCCCTTTCTCTGGACTTCTAAAGGGGGAGTTCGTATGTCGTTCGTTCGTTCGCTAGCTCCTCCTTCCCTCTCGACCGATCCACGTCGCCAGCCCCCACCAATGATTTCCCTTATCTGAAACCATGTCCCAGCCGGTTTTTCACCTGATCAAAATTTTACGTCGAACCGCGCGTTGGCCCAGGAGCCCTTCTCTCTCTCTCGACCATGCCAAGCCCAACCCTCACGAGGCAGCCCTACAACGCAACCAGCCCCAGCCTGTTCGTCCTCTCCTCGGCGGTGCATGGCCGCCTCGAACCTTTGGACCACCGCTGCATCTGGACTAGTCCCTGCATCTTGCCAGCGCGTCGCCGGCCGCCGCCCTGCCCACGTCCTGTCAACATCTCCGATCATGCGGTTGCCCCCGCCCATGTCTTCGCCAGAGGCCACGTTGACCCCACCTCCGCCGCCAGTGGGCTGGGAAATCCTGAAATAATCCTAAAACCCTGGTGGGCTGGAGATACCACCGTCCCTCTAACCATCCAACCACAGATTGGTTCGCGCAAGGTGCCTAATTTGAAGCATGCTCAGTCAATTCCCGCGGACATTTGAGGGGGCGGATTTACAAAGTCCGGCTGTAGATGCTCTTATTTCCTTTTTTTTACCACACAACGTAAGGAAAACCCCTTCCATCTTTCCGTGAACAACGTATAAATAAATAGGAAAGAATCCTATCAAGAGATAAAGGGTGTGTCTAGGGCACATCTAGATGTGCTCTAGTTATTGCACATCTAAGTGAGTGAATCAAGCATAAAAAGAAAAAGAAAAAAAAGAAAAAAAATATTCACACGAATCTCAATGTAAGATCAATGACATATAACTTAGATGTGCAATACTTATGGCACATCTAGACGTGCTTTAGCAAAACTGATAAAATAAAATACGGAAGAAGAAGAAGCTACGGCGCGTACGTACGATCTGTCGGTCGAGACTTCCATGGCGGCCGTCGACATGAGGATAAGGATGCCCTCTACGTGGCTGGAACCGTTCAGGCAGCTGGACCCCGGCCTCCGTACGCAGTTCATCGGCGCGGTGGCGCTGCTGGCTTCTACGGGGGCGCTTGCCGTAGCCATCCCCGTCGTCCTGCTGGCGCGCGCCGGCGGGCACCCCATAGCCCAGGTGTGGATCATCGCCGTCACCGTCTGCGCGTACGTGTTCCTCTTCCTCCTCTGCATCTGGCGCAGCTGGCCGTTCTACACCGATCTGATCCGCCTCTCCTACGGCCTCCTCCTTGCCGCCCCACGTCGGCCCGCGAGGCGCCGTCATTGCCCTCCACCTGGCCACCGTGTACGCCGCCGCGCACGTCGGCTACGCGCTCGCCCTGCACCGGCTTCGCACCCGCGCCGCCTGTCCCTCACCCCTGCCCCGACGAGGTGGGCCACCTGATGGCCGTCTTGGCGCTTCTCATGACGGCTGGCTGCACGGGGCCGATGGCATTGCTCCTCCACGGGAAGGAGGTGGAAGGCGCCGTGGAGAGGGTCGAGGTCGACCTGCTCATGACCGTCTTCTACCTCTCGGTCATGGGCTGCACCATGCACGTGTTCTTCTGGATGGGCCATCCACGACCACAATGGATGCCGGAGTTTCTACTCCAGCTCATATCATTTGCCCCGGTGTCATTATTGTGCCATGTGACCTGCTCGGCGTTGTGGCAGGTTGGTTTGTCGCCGCCGTACTCCACTGGCTGTTGCTGCTGGGATTGACCGGTTCTCTCGGCTACAGAGCTGCCGTCAACCTACACCCCTGTCCAGCTGCTGCTGCTGAGGATGATAATGAGATCATACATTGACCACCGCGGTGAGAGATGATCATCGACCAACCACGGGGAATAAATTTTGATGTATGATATATATGATCTGCTGCTCACCGAAATTGATAAATTAAGGTGACTAGATTTATAGAGTTGGTTCGTAGTACAAGTGATATATTGAGTTACCCAAAGCTATCGTAGCAGCGTAATGTACATTGCAACTACTACGTACATTATTGATGCTATATTTTATAGTTGCCGTTTCAATGTTAATCAATGGGGAAATTAGTTCACGCTTCGGACTCGGAAGGCACTGTTGGAAACACAGGCAATTTCCTGATAACTGTAATCCAGGAGAGCAACATGAGAATTTTGCTCGTGAAACAAACCATCATCGTGGCTTAGATAAATGTTTTAGATGATATCCGCACGTTCCTAGGGAACCGTGCTAAAAGAAATGCATAAAGATTGCTAAAAAATCTAAAACTGATGGAAGCAAATGTATGATTAAAAAGAATATGTAAAGTATAGAAAGTGAAAAAAAATCATAGTTAAAAGAATTGTCATTTTCTTAAATATAGTAAGGATGAACTTGATAATACAAAAGATGTGTTTCTCTCTCTCTCTATATATATATATATATATTTATTTTGCGGGATATGAAAGAGACGGAGATGGATTATATCAACGTTCAAAAAGAATCCATTCGACAAGTATGTTGAGGTGATGTCCTTTGAAGGGCTCAAAAATTCATTGAGATTTATATACAACAAAAGAGTAGTGTATAACTCAGGTTGATCCTGGACGTGGGCTACCCATGGTTACCGCTTAAAAGCCCGCTTAATTTTCATTCGTGGACGCCAGTGGTAGAATGGCCAAATATGTGGATTATGTTGAGTATCATGATTAGTTAGAAAATACTCCATCCTCCTAAAATAAGTGTCTTAATTTTTGTATAACTTTATTATACTAAAGTTAGTAAAAAATTGAGATACTTATTTTGGAATGGAGGGAGTATGAGATAGACTAGGATTTATTCCTATACAATAATCAGTTCCACCAATCTCTCTCTATTCTTCCTACATGGTATCAGTCTAACCAGTTCAAACCCTAGCCACCGCTTTCGCTCCGCGCCGCCTCCGAGGCAGCCAGTCTCCATGATCGACGCAGTGAGCCACGTTGCCCGTATCTAGAGTTCGTCCTCCAGTCGTGTTGACCGGCTGCCCTCAAAAATCTTTTTTTCCGATCCGTTGATCCGAGTTTTTCTGTCTCGCCAATCGACTTGATTGTTGTTTCTTTTTTATTTTTAAATCTACAATCGATTTGCATCGCCCACCGCCGTTCGTCTACAACACGCGTATACCCCACCAACATCTTCATCAACCACCAAGATCAACCGCATCACCACTTCCGAGTCTTCATGTTGGCCGCACGCTTTGATCCATTGGTGCACTCACGTGGCCCATGGCGCTTGAGCATCTCCTGCGTGTGTCTAGCTGCTCACACGTTAGGCTGATTTCCCTCTAGTTAGGGTTTGTTATCCTCCCGGGGCGACCGAGTCGCCGCCGTCGAGACCTGCCTCCTCTACCTCCCTTGTTCTGCTAGTCGCCTGCCTACGATCCAGGGGGGCCGGTGGGCTGCTCTGGGCTAGGCTGTACTGGCGGAGGAGAGAGGATTCAGAGTTCCTCCGAAAAGACCCGATACTCTCCCATCGGGTTAGGGTTTCACGATGGATTCAAGATCGACTTCGGGCGCTGCTAAGGCGGGGTCAACGGAGGTCGATGATGTGGAGATGATGATGAAGGAACTGGGCCTCCGGGAGGAGGACCTGGACGACGTGGTTTTTGATGAGGCTGCGGCGCCATCTGAGGCTGCTCGTTGGATCGCTCTTGCTAGGGTTCATTGCGCCAAAACCTATAGCCAATATTGGTTTTTTAAGAACATGAGAGCAGCATGGGATCTGGCACAAGAAGTAAAATTCAAGCCGCTAGAAGACAATCTGTACACCGTCCAATTCTCCTGTCTAGGGGATTGGGAGAGAGTCACCCAGGAGGGACCGTGGCACTTCAGAGGTGATGCTGTCATTCTCAAGCCCTATGATGGATTAGCTAAACCATCAACAGTTCCTCTCGACACCATTGAGATTTGGGTGCAGGTGCACGATGTCCCACCCTTGTACGCACACCTTGTGCCATCCCTTGCAGCTAAGGTAGGGGAAGTGCTTTTTGCTGAACCTCAATCTCCAGATTTCACGGGGAATTTCCATCGTGTGTGGGTCAGAATCAATGTTAACAAACCTCTGAAGAATGCAGTGTCCATGATTAGGGAGGGGAAGCGTCAGATATACAGGGTTAAATATGAAAAGCTCCCCGACTGGTGTGCTGTTTGCGGCATGTTGGGGCATCTATTCAAGGAGCATGGTACCGGAATTCATCCACCATCGGCGCTGATTTTTAAAGAGCTACGAGCATCATGGGTTATGCGCAGTGGCCAAGGACCAGGAGGCGGACGTGGTCGTAGGGGAGGCCGAAGAGGAGGCCGCAGCGGCGGCCGATCTGGTGGCCGCAACAGGGAGGAAACTTATGATGGCAATGGCGGAGATGACAGCAAAAGCTCTGGTGACACTGATTTTGAGATGGATGAAGCTGGTTTCAACAGGAAGAGGGGCGCAGTCCAACCAGAGAACCCGTCCGGATCGGGAGTGGCAAAAACCGTTTTAATGCTGGAAAGTGGAACAAGCTCGGTGGCCACGACTAATCCTCTGAGCCCCTCCAAGCATGAGGCGAAGCGAAACCGGTCTACTCCACCAACCTATGATAAGAACAGTGGGTCCTACAACACAGGTGACAAACCTTCCGATGCGCATTTGGCGGGCTCCCAGGTGGGGTCGCGCCTAGCGCAATGAGTCTCCTATGCTGGAACTGTCGCGGGGCTGGCAAGCCCGCGACAGTCAAGGAGCTTCGCGACATGACGAGGCAATATGCCCCTTCTATTCTTTGTATTCTGGAAACTCAGATAGAAGGTTCACGTGTTGAGAATTTATCCAGTTCTTTAGGTTTCAATAAAAGTTTTGCTGTTAGTAGTAGAGGTAGAAGTGGTGGTTTGGGGATCTTTTGGAATGATTCAATAAAAGTTGAAGTTTCTGGTTATTCTGAGTATCATATTGATGTGGTGGTGGATGATCTCGTAGGAATTAAATCCAGAGTTACTTTTGTGTATGGGGAAGCCCAGATGAGCGAACGATATAAAACATGGAACATGCTCCGAGGTATTGCAGGAACAAGCACCCTCCCATGGGCTGTCATAGGAGATTTCAATGAGGTAATACATGGACACGAGCATGATGGTGTAGGAAACAGAAGCCAAGCGCAAATGGATGCCTTTCGGGACGCCCTAGACACATGTGGATTAACGGACATTGGATATACAGGCAACAGTTGGACGTTTGAAAGAAGAGTTTCTGGAGGAACGTTCATACGTGTCCGCCTTGACAGATGTGTGGCTAGCTCAGAGTGGGTGCTCTCATACCCAAATGCTTCTCTTGAACATAAAGATTCCGCATCATCTGATCATTCTGCACTCCTACTCAAGTTGGACGTGCATGCATGCAAACCGGGTCCCAGGAGCTTTAAATATGAGCTCATGTGGGAGAGGGACCCAAGTCTTTTTGAATGCGTGAGTGAAGGCTGGAAAGCAACACCTGCAGAATCAGTGCATGCGCTCAAAGAGAAACTGGGTGGATTAGCGTCTGACCTATCAACCTGGGATCGGGAGAAATTTGGGAGTGTGCGCCAGGAGATAAAGTATTTAAAGGGACAGTTAGAGATGCTCCGCTCCCAGCCGGCAAGATTGGCGCCATCGCATGCAGAGGTTAAGATAACTGACCGCATGGTCGAATTGTATCATCGGGAAGAGATACTTTGGCGACAACGTGCAAGGCTTGAATGGCTCGTCCATGGAGACAAAAATACGTACTTTTTTCATCTACGTGCCAGCAGAAGGCGACGGAAAAATCAGATCAAGGCGTTAGCGCGTCCTGATGGTAGCTTGACGGAGGAAATGGAAACCATGACTACAGAGTTTTATAGAAACTTATATACAACAGAAGGGGTTAATAACATGGAAGAGGTCCTCCGGACAGTCCCAGTGAAGGTAACGGATGCGATGAACACTATGTTGAATGCACCTTACGATAAGGAAGAGGTCAAACGGGGATTGTTCCAGATGTTCCCGATAAAAGCCCCCGGGCCCGATGGCTACCCCGCCCATTTTTTCCAGCGGCACTGGGAGATTTGCGGAGAGGAGGTAACAAGGGCAGTTCTGAGCATCATCAATGGTACAGAATCAGCAGCTTGCATTAATGAGACGGTACTGGTACTAATACCGAAGGTAAAAGATCCCACCCTTTTATCACAATTTCGACCGATCAGCTTGTGTAACGTCCTTTATAAGATTGCATCTAAAGTGATATCTAACCGCTTGAAACAAGTGTTGCCAGAAATCATATCAGAGGAACAATCAGCCTTTGTTCCAGGACGGCTTATAACTGATAATATCATTACTGCATATGAATGCTTACATTTTATGAAGAGGAATAAAGCAAAGAAGAATCATCATTGTGCTCTCAAGTTGGATATGATGAAGGCCTATGATAGAGTTGAATGGGCATATCTGAAGGCAATCATGTTAAAATTGGGCTTCACGGAAAAATGGGTAAACATCATAATGGATATGGTTAGCTCAGTCAAATTCTCTGTTTTGATGAACGGGAAGAAGCTGGAGCAGTTCTCGCCCACGCGAGGTATAAGACAAGGGGACCCTATATCCCCATACTTGTTCTTGATAGCAGTAGAGGGCCTTTCGTGCCTGTTGAAATCAAAAAGTGAGTCATCAAATCTTCATGGTTTAATTGTGGCACCCTTGGCGCCGCCAGTGAACCATTTGCTCTTCGCAGATGACAGCCTGCTGTTTGTTAAGGCCAATAGTATGGGTGCTATGGAGGTGCAGCAAGTCTTGGATGTTTATTGTCAAGCTTCGGGGCAGCGGATAAATTATGACAAGTCCTCACTTTTCTTCAGTAAGGGAGTTCCTGACAGTGTACGCCAGCAAATTAAAGGGATACTGCACGTACCAAATGAAACTTTGAATGAAAAATATCTTGGTATGCCTAGTGATATTGGTACGTCTAAGAATGGAGCCTTCAAATATTTGAAAGATAGGTTGTGGAACAAAGTCCAAGGCTGGATTGAGAAAAACTTGTCCATGGCAGGAAAAGAGGTTTTGGTTAAAGCAGTAGCCCAAGCTGTCCCGGTTTATTCTATGTCATGCTTCAAACTTCCAAGAGGGTTGTGCGAGCACTTGAACATGCTAATTCGGAAATTTTGGTGGGGAAGCAAGAATGGACAACGCAAGCCCAACTGGGTGTCCTGGAAGGCAATGACACAACCCAAGAATATGGGTGGTTTGGGTTTTAAAGACTTTGAACTCTTTAACTTGGCGATGCTTGCTAAACAAGCATGGAGGATATTGCAAAATTCTGAATCTCTCAGTGCTCGCATCTTGAGGAGCATATATTTCCCAACCACGCCTTTTCTGGAAGCTTCACTGGGAAGCCACCCTAGCCAAATTTGGCAAGCTGTTATAGAAGGCAAAGAGGTCTTGAAGCAAGGACTGATCAAACGTATTGGCAATGAAGAAACCACAAATATTTGGAACGATAACTGGTTGCCTCGCACGGAGATGTTGCGTCCGTACGGGAGCAGGGTAACTCACCCGCCGGTACATGTTTCGGAGCTCATTGATGCTACCTCGACGACATGGAATAGGGAGAAGTTAGAACAGGTACTCATGCCAATGGATATTCCTATCGTTCTGAGAATACCTTTATGCACAAAAAATATAGCAGATTTCTGGTCGTGGCATTATGAAAAGTCCGGCATATTTACGGTCCGGTCTGCCTATGCTATGTTGGTTTCCACCAGGAGGAGGAGAGAGGCATGGCTTGAGCAAACAGCGGGCTCCTCAAGTATGGACTCGGAAGGTTCAGCATGGAAGCTTTTGTGGAAAGTGCAAGTGCCCAGCAAAGTTCGGA
Source organism: Triticum aestivum (assembly GCF_018294505.1). Classification (NCBI taxonomy): domain Eukaryota; kingdom Viridiplantae; phylum Streptophyta; class Magnoliopsida; order Poales; family Poaceae; genus Triticum; species Triticum aestivum. Next base: position 647,110,188 of record NC_057812.1, on the reverse strand, counting down.
TGTTTTTGTGGAGACTTGCTAAGCAATCTTTGCCCACAGAGGATGTCAGATCACACAGAAATATGTCAACAACGAGTTCATGTGGACTATGTGGTGCGCCGGACTCATGGCGTCACTCATTGCTGGAGTGTACCTCGGCGAGATGTGTTTGGGCGCTAGCAGATGCAGATCAAGTGGAACAGCTAAGTTCATCTATGGAGCCGAACGCCAAACTTTGGCTCTTCTCAATGATGGAAGTGTTGTCGCATGCTTCTTTTGTCAAACTAGCAGTTACACTTTGGGCGATATGGTGGGCTCGCCGACAAGCTATTCATGAAGGAAATTTTCAGAGCCCTTATGCTACCCATGGTTTTGTTGAGAGATTTATAAGCGAGCTGCAGAGCCTGGGTGTAAGCAAGCCAATGGGCGAGGCGAGAAGCTCCAGACAGAATAATCAAGCACCCACAACTAGTCCGAAGGCACCGCCAGTAGGGTTTGCCAAAATTCACGTTGATGCCGGCGTGATGAATTTTAACAGAGGAGGTTCAGCGGCAGCCATTTGCAGAGATGACCACGGACAGTACCTGGGCAGTTCAGCATTAGTGATTAGAGGTGTCGACGATGTCGGGACTCTGGAAGCGATCGCATGCCGGGAGGCGATGTCGTTGGCTGAAGACTTGCACATCCATGATTTCATCATAGCTTCAGATTCCCAACAGGTGGTCAATGATATTAACAAGGGTTATATGGGTAATATGGTGCGATCTTGACAGAGATTGGCCTGAGAGCCTCTGCGTTTAATTGTAAATTTGTGTTCGAGGGGCGGGCGTCGAATGGTGACGCTCACAAGATAGCTAGATCAGCTCTTTCTCTTCAGCAGGGGCGCCATGTATGGCTTGTTAATCCCCATGCAAACTGTATTCCACAAACTGTGGCTTTTGATTAATAAAGTGTGTTACACCCCTCAAAAAAAAAGCTGCTCACACGTTGTTGCATCCCATGCGTGTGCTATGCTTGCAAGCATAGCACGATGCACGTAGGTTCTCCCACCGATGTCGGGGCCGCTACACTCGTAGCCGCTGACGCCTTTCACCTCTCTATCTTCGTCCAGCATCAGCTCATCGTCAGTATCGTCGTCATCTTCTCTGATCACTTCATTTACTCTGACAACTTTGGTCGACATTGGCATTTTCTACCCCACATTGACTAGCGCCGTAATCGTTGTCGAGTCTGTTGGAAATATGAGCAAATTACTACGAGATTTAATCCGAATAAACAGAAGATAAATCATGACCACAGCAGCAGAGACTAAACTAATCATGCGAACTAGCATAGCAGATGAACATATCACATCTAGGGCACATACTAGAAGCATGAATTCTACCACGATCTCGAACAGGAAGGATAGAATCACATACGGTGCAGTGGGTGCAGCACCGCCGGCGTTGACGTTGTCGCCCATGTCGTCGAGGACGAGGTTGCCGAGGTCGGGGAAGAAGTCGTCGTTCGCGAAGTCGTCGCTGTCAGCAGTCGCGCGAGTGCGCTCCCCAAAAACCTGATCGCCCCTCTCCCGTACAGGATCACGAGAGGCGGGGTTCCGGAGGCCTGCTGTCCCTTCTCGCGGTGCACGCCGGAAGGAGGGATGGAGAAGACCTTCTTGGCGGCGCAATGATCTGGAACGGTGGTGAGAAACCATACGAAGCGGCGGCGGTTAGGGTAGACGTCTACCTGACTATATAGTGCGGGCCGGGTAGGTCGTGGGAGTAAACCCCACGTCCGAGTCGTCACGATCCAAAAGAATCGGAAACGGTTCAGTAATTAACGCGTCCGTTAATTATTAATTGATGACTCATTAATTTTCCCATGCAGCAAAAATATAGACAACGTGCATAGCTTTGTCCTCGGCTCGGCTCAATCCCGCAACCAGCGGCGCGTCGTGACGAGGCGTGGCGTGGCGTGGCGAGGCGAGCGAGGAGGAGGAGCGCGCGTGTAGGTCTCCTCTTCTCATGCTCATACAAGTGGTAGAAGAGCTCACCTTATAAAGAGGTGCAACTCTCTCTCAACTTCCGGGGTGGGACTAAAATTTAGCCTCACTCACTGCACTCACATGTGTGCATGAATGGGTCAAGAGAATTTCCGAATTTTAGTTGGGCTTTGGGCCAAAGGCCTACTAGCAAAATTCCAACAGAGTCCTCCTCTGCTGGACCCTCCGACATGGCGTACGGCTTGTGCGGGTCCCCATCTACGCATGTCCGGTGCTGACAACACCGGCGTGTGCCCTCGTCCATGACGTGTCCCCGCGCATGGGAAGCCTGGTGCAGCGACTCGTCAACATCGACTTCGTCCGCCTACGCATGCCCGGTGATGTAACACCAATGTGTGCCTTCATCCACGACATGTCCCCTGGCTTGGCAAACCCGGCGCAACGGCTCGTCAACACCGTCTTCTTCCCGACGCACCACTACCTCGACACCACTGCGCCTCTGACTAACTCGGGGCATCTTTGCGCCCGCAGCTTCATGGCGACTTCGTCGACACTGGCCACCTCGACTCGACATTGACCACGGCGTTCTTCGCACGGCTATCTCGACCACGACTACACCACCATACACTCTCAGCTACCTTGACATCGGCACAAAGTGATACCGCCTTGCTTGAGCAACCTCGTCGGTTTTCACTCCAGCCACGACTTTCGTGATGCATCGGCCATTACGACTGTGGGGGATGTCCAACGGCTTACCTTCGGATTCTTCGCCAGTCTCATTGTCTGCGTCGCTTCTGGCTTGTCTAGGGTTCACATTTGCTCGACCGCCCTCATGGTACGGTCAAAGTGTGAATTGGTATTGTAAGTGCATCTAGTGCCACCCCTAGTTGGTTTTGGAGTATTGACGACAAACCTAGTTGAGGGACTAATGTGTTTGTGAGAATTGCAGGATAACATAGGTGAAAGTCCCTCATTGATTCGGTTTTCCTACCAGAGATGACCCCTAAAAATGTATGAAGACATTGATGTCAAAGGTGGTATATGAAGATATTCTCATTGAAGACTATGACAAGAGAAGACATCGCATGAAGCCTATGGAGCTCGAAGACTCAGATCTTTCGTAGTTCTTTTTCTTCTTTATTGAGTCATAGGAACCACCGTACTGTTAAGTGGGGTCCAAGAGAACCGGTCAGAATGACTGAAGTGATGCTTAACCAAAACCTATGTCTTCGAGTGAAGACTATGAGAGTGAATCTTGTCCAGAGTCGGACAAGTCAGCTTTGCTTGTAGCCCAAGTAAAGTTGTCGTGTATGTTTGAAATCTGACCGTTGGAATACGTGTCAGTTCCTTAGTGACCCAGGGTCATTTCGGACAAATCAGGTCGGGTTGCCTAGTGGCTATAAATAGCCCACCCCCTACAACCATAAATGGTTGGCTGCTCAGAGTTAAAGTACGGCTTTTGTCGTTTGAGAGCAACCCACCTCGAAGCCTTTGAGAGAGAATTCCTTGCGGGGATAAAGCCTTAACCACCCAGAGCCAAAGAGTGTTAGGCATCACTTAAGTCTTCTTGTCTGTGTGATCTGAAGACTTATTACACTTGAGGACTGTGAATCCTCCAGTCAGTTAGGCGTCACGTTCTGAGCATCCAAGAGACATTGTGGATCGCCGGTGAATGAAGTCTGTGAAGGTTTGGGAGTCTACCTTGAAGACTTACCAGAGTGATTGGGCGAGGTCTGTGTGACCTTAGCTCAAGGGGAATACGGTGAGGACTGGGTGTCCCGAGCTGCGTGTTCAGGACTGGGTGTCCGGGACTGTGTGTCCTCAGATTTAAATACCTAGCCGCCCTAACCAGATGTACAGTTGTCACAGCACTGGAACTGGTCCAACAAATCATTGTCTTCAACGAGTCACTGGTTTCATCCTTCCCTTCCCTTTACTTACTGTTGGTCCTTGTGAAGTCATTGTATGATTGCACTATCTTCTGTCTTCACTGAGTGACTGCTTGTTCTGATCGGCTTCATAATATCTTCCTACCTGATCCTTACTACCTAGCTGCTATTAGTCATTGTGCTTGCACTTCATTGAATACTTGACTATGGTTTGCCTAGTGTACTCTACCTCCCGCTGCATGGTAATAGGTTTATTTCTATCGTTTGTCTTCGAAACTTCCACGTTTTGAAGACTTCCATAAAAATCGCCTATTCACCCCCCTCTAGTCGATATAACGCACTTTCAATTGGTATTAGAGCAAGGTACTCCCTTATTCTGTGTGATTCGGTTTAACCACCTGGAGTTTTAGCTATGTCGACTGCAGGGATAATTAAAGTCTCCGCTGCGTGCCCTGTCTTCGATGGAACTGAATATCCCTACTGGAAGAATAAGATGCGCATGCATCTTGAAGCCATTGACGTCAACCTATGGTATGTCGTCAAGAACGGCGTTCCCAAGACTGGTGAAGGTGTCACTGCTGCTGACGTCAAGAAGTTTGTTCAACTGGACTCTACTGCCAAGAATATCATCTGTGGTCATCTAACCAAAGGACAGTATGGCCGCGTGAGTGCTTTGGAAACATCTAAGCTAGTCTGGGACTGGCTCTCCAAGGTCAACGAAGGTGTCTCAACCCAGAGAGATTAGAGAATTAGTGTCCTTCGCAACCTCTTCAACCGCTTCAAGAGAAATGACAATGAGAATGTCCAGCTCACGTTTGATCGACTCACTGACATCACAAATGAGCTTCAAGCCCTCGGCGCTATTGAGATCACCAAGCATGAAGTCGTCAAGACACTCCTGAGATCACTTGACAGCTCGTTTGACACCCTAGCCCTGATGATTCAAGAACGTCCGGACTTCAAGACACTCGATTCGTCTGACATACTTGAGAGGCTCAACACACGAGTTTCAGCTTTCTGAGAAAAGAGACATCTACGGTCCCAACTATGGGCGAACTCATGCCTTGAAGGGAAAAGCTGTTTCCACATCTGAAGAAGAATCTGACAGCAGTTCTGATGATCCTGAAGACATTGGAAAGGAGCTTGTTATGCTTGTGAAGAAGTTCCAAAAATTCACCAAGAAGAAAGGCTTCAGAAAGTCTTCACGATCAAGCTCAAGGAATGATGAAGCTTCTGCTCATGACTACAAGAAAAGATCATGCCACAAGTGCAAGAAACCTGACCACTACATATTTGAGTGTCCGCAGTGGGAAAATGAGAACAACAAGAAGAAGAAGAGCAAGGAGTATGACTCCGACGACAAGAAGAAGAAGAAATACTCAAAGTCTTCTTCCAAGTCTTCCTCCAAGTCTTCATCACACAAGAAGAGCTCATCTGGCAAGGCACGTGCGTTTGTTTGTAAGGAAATGGATTCAGAGGAGGAGTCCGCTTCTGAGGAGGCGGAGGTGGAGTCTGAGGAGGAGTCCGATTCTGGCATTGCGAGTCTGGCTACAGCATATGTTGCCAAGTCCATCTTCAACACTGAAGACAATGACTCCATCACTGACACCTATGCAAATGACAAAGACTACTCTACTCCTACCTACTGCTTCATGGCACGCGGTGCCAAGGTAAACACACGCACTACTCACTATCAAACATCTAGTGACGATGACTCTGATTGTGGTTCCAAACCCAGCTACAAAACACTCGCTAAAATTGCAACTGAACAACAGAAAACCATGGAACACATTCAAAAACTGTTAGACAAAAGCGATGATCTGTTAGACGCTGAAATGACTCGATCTCAGTCCTTAATTGAAGACATAAAAAATCTTCACGTTAAGTATGAGGAACTTGAAAGTCATCATGAAACACTCTCAACAGCTCATGAAAGGCTTTCCTATGATTATCTTCAAAGGAAGCAAGACCTTGAGAAATTGAGAGCGGCTCATGAAGATCTTCAAAAAGAAAACGAGTCGCTTCGCGCCGAACAGATCAGTTCAGCTCACGAAGGATTTGAACCACCATGTCTTAAATGCATTGAGCGTGATAATGCTACTTCTGTTGCTGAATGTTCTACTGCTGCTACTGTTGCAATATCTTCAACTATTGATGTGGGAACTAACCCCTCTGCTGAGGATACCACTGCTATTGCTGATGAGAATGTTAGGTTAAAGACATTGCTTGAAGCAGGGATGTAGAAAAGTCTCAAAGGGCATCAGACACTGTGTGATGTCCTCAAAAGGCAGATCCTGAACCGAAACCCTAGGAAAGAGGGTGTTGGGTTCGAAAGGAAAATGAATGATGATGGCTCTTACTGAAAACCTGAGCAGTACCCCAAAACCACATGGGTTACTGCAAAGGAACCTTCAGTAGATCCATCCACTCTATCTGGTTTCACTTGTGCTAACCCCATTGTTATTGATGAATCCTTTGATGCAAACTATAAACTGTTTAAGAATCAGAATGGTGAAGTGTTTGCCAGGTATATTGGTACTAACTGCAGGAATGGACCGCCTATGAAGAAGATCTGGGTGCCGAAAAGGTGTTTGGAGAATCTTCCTGTGAATGTCATCATGACACCAGAAGTGAAGAAGACAAACCCCAGACCACAGGCTTCATACGGTCCAAAGGCTTCATACAGACAAAGGACTCACCGGAGTCAAACTAACGCAAATGTTTTGTAGGGAAGCCATACTCAGGCCTATGAATATGAGCGCGGTTCATCAAACCGCCATGTTCATAAGACCAAGAACTATTCTGCTTATTCTTATGAATACTATTGTCCACCTGCAAGACTTTTTGCTAAGGCCCCAAAGCCAAAGTTCTCAGATGCTGCACTTAGACTTATTGCTTCTAAGCCACTCTTGAAGATGTGGGTGGCTAAGAAAGCTTAACTCTCTTTTGCAGGGAAGGGTCTCCAGCAGAAAACCAAAATCGTCCGATGCTATTGCTGGGACCTTAAACATCTTGTAGGGCGCAAGATCAAATGCCCGAATGGTCTTATTATGTACTTCATTCCTGAATCGCTTGCTACTCTCCCTATCAGTCCTAATCTCGATCTAAGCTTTCATAACCCACTGGTTCGTCAAATATTTTTGCTTCACAATTCTCTTCGTGAAGCCTATCCCCCTAACTGCACTGTAGGGTATGACACCATCTGCTTCAGAATGGATTATTGATAGTGGGTGTACCAATCACATGACTGGCAGAAGAAGCCTTCTTATGGACTCAACCTTACGTCCATCCGACAAGAGTCACATCACATTTGCTGACACTGGTAAAAGTAAGGTATTGGGTCTAGGTAGAGTTGCAATCTCAAAGGATCAACACATGGATAAAGTCATGCTTGTTGAATCCCTTGGCTTCAACTTAATGTCTGTCTCAATGCTTTGCGATTTAAATATGATCGTAATGTTTGGAAAATATCGTTGCCTTGTTCTAATGGAATCTGACAAGTCTCTAGTGTTTGAAGGGTATAGGAAGGATGATTTATACGTGGTAGATTTCTCAGCAGGACGACAGCTTGCCGTATGTCTTCTAGCAAAAGCTTCAGAATGCTGGCTCTGGCATCGGAGGCTAGGGCATGCTGGCATGAGGAACCTCCACACCCTTGCAAAGAAGAAGCATGTCATAGGCATCGAGGGCGTCAAGTTCAAGAAAGATCACTTATGCGGTGCCTGTGAAGCAGGAAAGATGACGAGGACCAAACATCCCTCGAAGACAATCATGACAACAACTCGACCCTTCGAACTGCTCCACATGGATCTTTTCGGTCCCACTCATTACTCAACTCTTACTACTACTGCTTGTCTCTATGGCTTTGTCATTGTTGATGATTATTCTAGATATACTTGGGTGCACATAATCCTCTACAAGACTGAAGTGCAGGATGTCTTCAGACACTTCGCAAATCGAGCAATGAACAACTATGGCGCCAAGATAAAGCACATCAGAAGTGACAATGGCACTGAATTCAAGAACACTGGCCTTGATACATATCTTGATACTTTGGGCATCACACATGAATTCTCAGCCCCATACACGCCACAACAGAATTGCATCGTCGAACGCAAGAACAGAACACTCATTGAGATGGCCCGAACGATGCTTGATGAATACAAGACTCCAAGAAAATTCTGGCCTGAAGCCATTGATACTGCATGCCATACAATCAGTCGTGTTTATCTTCACAAGCTTCTGAACAAGACACCTTATGAGCTCCTTACTGGCAAGAAGCCAAATGTCAGTTACTTCAGAGTATTTGGCGCCAGGTGCTGGATCAAGGATCCACATCACACTTCAAAATTTGCACCAAAAGCACATGACGGCTTTATGCTTGGATATGGAAAGGATTCGCACTCCTACAGAGTCTTCAATCTCTTTCATTATAAAGTGGTTAAAACAGTGGATGTGCGGTTCGATGAGACTAACGGTTCACAAAGCGAGCACCTGCCAAATGTGCTAGATGAAGTTCCATCCAGTGAATCAATCAAACTAATGGGAACTGAAGAAATCATACCCTCTGAAGCTCAACCTGAAGAGGAACTTATCATCTCTGCACCTGATCAACCTGAAGACAATGCTCAGCCTGAAGACAATCCCTCTAACAATGACAATGATCAACAAGAGCAAAATCTTCGCCCTATACATCCACGTGTTGCCAATGAAGTGCAGATTGAGAGAATAATTGATAGCATCAATGCACCCGGTCCGCTCACTCGTTCAAGGGCAACACAGCTAGCAAATTTCTGTGGGCACTTCGCATTCGTCTCAATAACAGAACCCAAGAAAGTTGAAGAAGCCTTCATGGAATCTGAATGGATTCAAGCTATGCAAGAAGAGCTTCAACAATTTGAGCTGAATAATGTATGGGAACTGGTTAAGCGTCTTGATCCTCGGAAGCACAATATAATAGGCACCAAATGGATATACCGCAACAAGCAAGATGAGCATGGTCAAGTTGTCAGAAACAAAGCTCGTCTCGTTGCTCAAGGATATACTCAAGTGGAAGGGATTGACTTCGATGAAACATTTGCTCCTGTGGCTCGACTTGAAGCCATACGCATACTGCTGGCCTATGCAAATCATCATAACATACTTCTATATCAAATGGATGTGAAGAGCGCTTTTCTCAATGGCAAGATTGAAGAAGAAGTGTATGTTGCACAACCGCCTGGCTTTGAAGATCCAAAACATCCTGACATGGTATACAAGCTCAACAAGGCACTGTATGGCCTCAAACAAGCCCCTCGTGCTTGGTATGACACACTCAAATACTTCCTGAAGAGCAAAGGCTTCATACCTGGTTCCCTCGACCCCACTCTCTTCACGAAGACATATGATGGTGAACTGTTTGTGTGCCAAATATATGTGGATGACATTATCTTCGGCTGCACCAATCAGAAGTACAGTGAAGAGTTTGGATATGCGATGCAAGAGCAATATCAGATGTCTATGATGGGAGAGCTGAAGTTCTTCCTCGGTCTTCAAATACGACAACAACGCAACGACATCTTCATATCTCAAGAGAAGTATCTCAAAGATTGCCTGAAGAAGTTCGGTATGCAAGACTACAAAGGCTTTACGACGCCAATGCCAGCCAAACATCATCTGGGTCCCGACGACAATGGTAAAGAGTTCGATCAAAAGGTATACCGCTCCATGATTGGTTCTTTACTTTATCTATGTGCATCTAGGCCAGATATTATGCTTAGTGTTTGCATGTGTGCTCGATTCCAAGCGGCACCAAAGGAATCGCATCACTTAGCTATGAAGCGAATTCTTCGATATTTGGCTCACACCCCAACTCTAGGATTGTGGTATCCAAAGGGCTCAGAGTTTGATCTGGTTGGATTCTCGGATGCTGATTATGCTGGTGACAAGGTGGATCGCAAGTCTACATCAGGCACATGTCATTTTCTGGGACGATCACTTGTATGTTGGTCTTCAAAGAAGCAGAACTGTGTATCTCTCTCCACTGCTGAATCTGAATACATTGCTGCTGGATCTTGCTGCGCTCAGCTTCTGTGGATGAAGCAAACACTCAAAGACTATGGCATTCATCTGAAGCAAGTTCCACTCTACTGCGACAACGAAAGCGCCATCAAGATTGCCAACAACCCAGTTCAGCACTCGAAGACAAAGCACATTGAAATTCTTCATCGCTTTCTCAGAGATCATGTTGTGAAGGAAGATATTGATATCATACACGTCAACACTGAAGAGCAATTGGTAGATATCTTCACCAAGCCCTTGGATGAGAAGAGATTTTGTAAGTTACGGTGTGAGCTAAATATCTTGGAATCCTCAAATGTCCTGTGATCAAGCACACATCCTAACACTTATGCATATTGATGACTTAGATGTGCAACACACAAAGTAAAGTATATCTTCAATCAATGAAGACATGCATTCTAAGTGTGAATACATTAATGTGGAATTTGACTTCAGAGTGCCACGATAATTGTGCGCCGTGTCTGGGTCTAATACTTCCTATACGGTGGGTAACGCCACCACCAAATTCTTCTGTTGAAGTGTTTTACCCATGGCGTTATATTTACTATGTCTTCACATTTGGTTTGGCTTCAATTTCAACATGTCTTCATGATTATCTTCACTATGTTGATTATATATATATACTAGTGTTCTGTCCTCTACAGCATTCATTTATAGTTATGTCTTCTTGTTGAATCTTTTGAACTAAGTGAATGTGATTGGACCCTAACCTCTCTATGCTTTCTATCTCAAACTCTATCTCTCCAAATCATATGCATTCTATTGAAACTGTCGAATGTCTTCTCTGTGTCCTTGTCAGCAGAAGACACAGAGACAAACATTAAGTCCGTTTTCAATGCTCATTCCTTCACCTGAAACCCGGAGAAGTGGGAACGACCACCCGACAATCCAGGCGTGCATGGGACGTGGAACAACCTCCGATATGCTGCATGATGACCACATGTTCCTCAGATGTGAATCGCCAGGGGCACCTGTGTAATAACACTGAGCCGCCCCTGTCCCTATAAATACACGCCTCACCACAGTCATTATCTCTTCTTCCACTCTCGCACGAACCCTAGCGCCACCGCTAGCCCTCGACGACGCCGACGACGAAGCGCTTAGCTGTCGCAACCTCTCCGACGCCGTCTTCACGCCGACCGCGGACATTTTCCTCTCCGCCGTCGCCGTAGGTGTCCTCCATCGCCAAGTTAGGGCACGGACGATCGAACTGCTCGGCCTCCTCTTCCACTCCATCTAGCAGTTCCTTGTGTGGTAAATAAAACTTTCTTTTTACGGCTCTTTTGATCCTACAGATCCGTCACTTTCTACCACAAGTAGTTTCTGTTCACACATGTTGGATCCACTTCATACTGCATCTCATATTATGCCTAGTATGTTCACTTATGCTTCACAAAGCAGTTAGATTCCTCACTTGTACTGATCTCTAGATTCGTACAAATCTGGAACCAACTCCTTATCTATGAGTGAATGTCTTCGCACGATGAGGTCAATGTCTTCTAAACTGATTTATCTTCAAAATCTTCTGAGAATGCATATGACCTCTTCCCCTTCCCTCGCACCTTAATGCTGTCACAGGTACATGTCCGTGGGAGAATCCCTTGGTTCTCATAGTCTGCATTCATTTGCAGAATTCTTACAGCATCATATAAATTCTCCCGAAGCCAGTTCCTGTTTGTCCAGCAAGCGAAAGCCTCTGAAGCCTTTGAACGTGTTGAAGCCATTCAGTTTAAAGCTCACGGCTATAGAGAAATCTGCAAGGAAGGGAGGCAGACAGCGTCGTGGGGGAACATCAAGAGATTTGCCTGATGACCTCTCAGAGCTTTACAAGACAGATCCTGAAGAGGATTATAATCAGCGCAAGACCCGAATCCAGTGGATTCGAAGATATTGGGCAGAACAGTGGTACAAATACAGATTCGTGACCAAGGAATATTCTGAGAAGAGTGCTATCAAAAGTCCTTGGGGTGATATTCTCTTCCGAGGCCTTCCACCCAAGAATAGAGCTGAAGCTATTGCTCAGGGTTTCTATCCGTGTATGGTCCGTGGACCTCAGCCTGAAGATGCCGACCCATCATCATTGCTATGGTGTCGTGACGATAATCTCTTCAAGCGCAACTTTGAGCATGCAAAGGCATCGGCCAAGGAAAACAAGAAGTCATTGGGACTAGACTTCAACCCTGGTCCTTCTGCTCCCCGGGCTGACGGCACACGCGATGCAGAAGCCAATGTCATCAGTCCTTTCTACAACCTTGATGGCCTCATCACTCACATCTTAGTTCAAGGTGCCAAAGTGGATCATTCTGATGATGATGCTGACACTGATGAAGCCCCAGCGCCTACTCCAAAGCCGCAGAAGCCAAAGAAGGCTAAGGCTTCAAGATCAGCTGCTCCACCAAAAATCTCACGGGCGAAACCACTGGCTACTGCACCTCCTGAAGACAGTGTGCAGTCTGAAGATCTGTCACGCATCTCCAAGCCCCAAAAAGTCAAGATGCCTCTGCCACACACCAGCCAAGAACTGACTGCTGCTGCTATTCTGTGCAACAATGCCATTGATCTGTCCAGTGATGAAGATCTTGCAGATGGCGCTCTTGAGCAACTGATCAAGAGCAAAGAAGAAGCAGAAATCTTCAACAATTTGCCTCTCTTTGACGTGGCAATCATCCACGACTTCATCGATGAGTGGTTTGAAACGCCCAACCTCAGCTTTGAAGACCTGCAACTTCCCATTGGTCTCAGTGTCGCCTTCCATGGTGCCATTGCTTCAGAGCTAGCTCTAGCTCAGCGCATCGTCGAACTGAAGCAGAAGATTGACTTTGAGAAAGCTCAGTTCAAGAAGCATATGGCCAAGCTCAGCATGCAAGAGGTCAAGAACTTCAAGATCATGCTGCACGAGCTTAAAGAAGCCTTTCTCAAGAAGCGTGAAGAAGCTCAAGATTCTCGTGAGCGCTTGAAGAGTCTGGCTGACAAGTGTGTGCAAGCCTACAATGAGGCTGAGAAGCGCAAGGCCCTTGGGCGTCCTGGCATCGACCCCAGGATGGCTGCAAAGAAGAAGAAGAAGCCCGCTATGGCCGAACCTGACGCACCAAGGCAGGAAGCACATCCCATTGTCTTCCCAACCAACATGACTAGCTCGAAGCCAAAGGCCAGGTCTACCGCTTCAGAACTGAAGAAGACGAGTACTGCTGAGGCTGAAGCCAGAAAGAGGAAACATCCTGAAGCCTCTGCTACTGCCCCCTCCAAGAAGAAGCAGAAGACCAAGAAGGAACGGGCTGCTCCCACAGAGCCCTTAATAGTTGAACCCATCTTCATGGTTCGCCCAGCCACTGAACATCAAGAACACCAACTGATTATCCATGAGCCTGCTTTCACAAAGGCTCATGAAGCTGAAGACTTTCCAGCAGCTGATCCCACTGCTGCTGAAGACATTGGTCACCATGACCATGTTGAAGATGATGCAGTTCTTCCTCAAATCGAGCACCAACATGTATCATCGCCTGTGCTAACGCACAGCGAACTCATCAACATTGGTCGTCCTCTGAAGCCAATTGCTCAGGATGCATCATGGGCTAATCACCCACAAGCACAAGAGGAAGATGACTTTGAGGCCCAGCCAACTCCAACTCCACAGGCATCGCCAGCGTTACGCAGGCTTCGCAAAGGACCAAGGCCTCCAGTCTCCGAGTCTGAAGCTAAAGCTGCTGGAGACATTCCGGCTGCATCAGCTGATGAAGAAGAAACCCCAAGAGTTGCTACACCCCCGTCTCACCCAGAAGCTGTTCTCGAGGAGAACGTGACTGTGACCGACCCTCCAGCTCATCAAGTGGAGGTTGAGAATCTTGAGGCTGCCACCGACGCCACTGACGCTGTCGTGACTGAAGCCAATGTGGAGCCTTCACCAACCCAAGCACCAGAAGTCAGCGAAGCCACTGATGCTACTGCTTCTGCTCCTGTGCCTGCTATTGGTCCTCAGTTTGACTATCATGTTGAGCACAAGCCTCAGGTACAGAAGCCAATCCCAAGATTGCCCAGGTTTCCAGGTCCTGCATCAGCACCTGGATCCTTCAATGTCAACGGCTTCAAAGCAGACAACACTTTTTTCAATAGCTCCAAGAACCCCTACTCAAGGGAAAGAATATCTTCTAATCGGTTCTGGAGCTATCCGCAGCGAAGCTATTACTCCTGCATTCTATACAATCAAGATCACATCTTCCCACATAAGCGTCTTGACATCGAAGCAATAACTGGTCTGCCCTGTCTGGAAGAAGCTCTGGATTGCTTCAAGGAGGTTGGATTGTTGCCGTTTGTCACCGACCAAGAGCACTGGAATGAAGAGTTGCTGCTCCAATTCTATGCCACACTTCACATCCATGGGTACAACAGAGATCCGAAGACTTGGGTCCTGGAGTGGATGACAGGAAATGTTCATCACGAAGCAAAAGCCTTTGATATCATTGAGCTCACTGGTCTGCCCACTCCTGGCGATCTCTACGAACCTGGCTGTCAGCTTCACAGTGAAGCTATAGAGAGCATCTTTCAGAAGCATGAACCAAACATGAGTCAGATGCTCAGTATGATGAAGCCATTGCCACAAGATGTTGCATATCCTAAGGAGTTCTTTGTTGAAGACCTTGAGTATCTGCCAAGGACTATTTATCACATAATAAGGCGAACTCTCTGGCCCATCAAAGGACATTCTCCACATGCTAAGCTGGAAGGTGCAATGAAGACTTTGGTCTTCTATATTCTTCACCACTACCTCGACACCACTGCGCCTCTGACTAACTCGGGGCATCTTTGCGCCCGCATCTTCATGGCGACTTCGTCGACACTGGCCACCTCGACTCGACATTGACCACGGCGTTCTTCGCACGGCTATCTCGACCACGACTACACCACCCTACGCTCTATGCTACCTTGACATCGGCACAAAGGGCTACCGCCTTGCTTGAGCAACCTCGTCGGTTTTTACTCCAGCCACGACTTTCGTGATGCATCGGCCATTACGACTGTGGGGGATGTCCTGATGGGGAACATAGTAATTTCAAAAAATTTCCTACGCACACGCAAGATCATGGTGATGCATAGCAACGAGAGGGGAGAGTGTTGTCTACGTACCCACGCAGACCGACTGCGGAAGCGTTGACGCAACATAGAGGAAGTAGTCGTACGTCTTCCCGATCCGACCGATCCAAGCACCGTTACTCCGGCACCTCCGAGTTCTTAGCACACGTACAGCTCGATGACGATCCCCGGGCTCCGATCCAGCAAAGCGCCGGGGAGGAGTTCCGTCAGCATGACGGCGTGGTGACGATCTTGATGTTCTACCGTCGCAGGGCTTCGCCTAAGCACCGCTACAATATGATCGAGGTGGAATATGGTGGCAGGGGGCACCGCACACGGCTAAGGAACGATCTCAAGGATCAACTTGTGTGTCTAGAGGTGCCCCCTGCCCCCGTATATAAAGGATCCAATGGGGAGGGGCCGGCCGGCCAGGAGGAGGGCGCAGGAGGAGTCCTACTCCTACCGGGAGTAGGACTCCCCCCAATCCTAGTTGGAATAGGATTCCCCGAGGGGGAAAGAGAGAGAGGGGGGGCGGCCACCTCTCCTTGTCCTAATAGTTCTAGGGGAGGGGGGAGGCACGCGGCCCACCTTGGGCTGCCCCTTTCTCCTTTCCACTAAAGCCCACTAAGGCCCATATAGCTCCCGGGGGATTCCGGTAACCTCCCGGTACTCCGGTAAAATCTCGATTTCACCCGGAACACTTCTGATATCCAAACATAGGCTTCCAATATATCAATCTTTATGTCTTGACCATTTCGAGACTCCTCGTCATGTCCGTGATCACATCCGGGACTCCGAACTAACTTCGGTACATCAAAATGCATAAACTCATAATAACTGTCATCGTAACGTTAAGCGTGTGGACCCTACGGTTCGAGAACAATGCAGACATGACTGAGACACATCTCTGGTCAATAACCAATAGCGGGACCTGGATGTCCATATTGGCTCCTACATATTCTACGAAGATCTTTATCGGCCAGACCGCATAACAACATACGTTGTTCCCTTTGTCATCGGTATGTTACTTGCCCGAGATTCGATCGTCGGTATCCAATACCTAGTTCAATCTCATTACCGACAAGTCTCTTTACTCGTTCCGTAATACATCATCTCACAACTAACACATTAGTTGCAATGCTTGCAAGGCTTATGTGATGTGCATTACCGAGAGGGCCCAGAGATACCTCTCCGACAATCGGAGTGACAAATCCTAATCTCGAAATACGCCAACCCAACATCTACCTTTGGAGACACCTGTAGAGCTCCTTTATAATCACCCAGTTACGTTGTGACGTTTGGTAGCACACAAAGTGTTCCTCCGGTAAACGGGAGTTGCATAATCTCATAGTCATAGGAACATGTATAAGTCATGAAGAAAGCAATAGCAACATACTAAACGATCGGGTGCTAAGCTAATGGAATGGGTCATGTCAATCAGATCATTCAACTAATGATGTGACCTCGTTAATCAAATAACAACACTTTGTTCATGGTTAAGAAACATAACCATCTTTGATTAACGAGCTAGTCAAGTAGAGGCATACTAGTGACACTAAGTTTGTCTATGTATTCACACATGTATTATGTTTCCGGTTAATACAATTCTAGCATGAATAGTAAACATTTATCATGATATAAGGAAATAAATAATAACTTTATTATTGCCTCTAGGGCATATTTCCTTCAGTCTCCCATTTGCACTAGAGTCAATAATCTAGAGTACACAGTAATGATTCTAACACCCATGGAGCCTTGGTGCTGATTATGTTTTGCTCGTGGAAGAGGCTTAGTCAACGGGTCTGCAATATTCAGATCCGTATGTATCTTGCAAATCTCTATGTCTCCCACCTGGACTAGATCCCGGATGGAATTGAAGCGTCTCTTGATGTGCTTGGTTCTCTTGTGAAATCTGGATTCCTTTGCCAAGGCAATTGCACCAGTATTGTCACAAAAGATTTTCATTGGACCCGATGCACTAGGTATGACACCTAGATCGGATATGAACTCCTTCATCCAGACTCCTTCGTTCGCTGCTTCCGAAGCAGCTATGTACTCCGCTTCACATGTAGATCCCGCTACGACGCTTTGTTTAGAACTGCACCAACTGACAGCTCCACCGTTTAATGTAAACACGTATCCGGTTTGCGATTTAGAATCGTCCGGATCAGTGTCAAAGCTCGCATCAACGTAACCTTTTATGATGAGCTCTTTGTCACCTCCATATACTAGAAACATATCCTTAGTCATTTTCAGGTATTTCAGGATGTTCTTGACCGCTGTCCAGTGATCCACTCCTGGATTACTTTGGTACCTCCCTGCTAAACTTATAGCAAGGCACACATCAGGTCTGGTACACAGCATTGCATACATGATAGAGCCTATGGCTGAAGCATAGGGAACATCTTTCATTTTCTCTCTATCTTCTGCAGTGGTCGGGCATTGAGTCTGACTCAACTTCACACCTTGTAACACAGGCAAGAACCCTTTCTTTGCTTGATCCATTTTGAATTTCTTCAAAATCTTGTCAAGGTATGTGCTTTGTGAAAGTCCAATTAAGCGTCTTGATCTATCTCTATAGATCTTTATGCCTAATATGTAAGCAGCTTCACCGAGGTCTTTCATCGAAAAACTCTTATTCAAGTATCCCTTTATGCTATCCAGAAATTCTATATCATTTCCAATTAGAATATGTCATCCACATATAATATCAGAAATGCTACAGAGCTCCCACTCACATTCTTGTAAATACAGGCTTCTCCGAAAGTCTGTATAAAACCAAATGCTTTGATCACACTATCAAAGCGTTTATTCCAACTCCGAGAGGCTTGCACCAGTCCATAAATGGATCGCTGGAGCTTGCACACTTTGTTAGCTCCCTTTGGATCGACAAAACCTTATGGTTGCATCATATACAACTCTTCTTCCAGAAATCCATTCAGGAATGCAGTTTTGACATCCATTTGCCAAATTTCATAATCATAAAATGCGGCAATTGCTAACATGATTCGGACAGACTTAAGCATCGCTACGGGTGAGAAGGTCTCATCGTAGTCAACCCCTTGAACTTGTCGAAAACCTTTTGCGACAAGTCGAGCTTTGTAGACAGTAACATTACCGTCAGCGTCAGTCTTCTTCTTGAAGATCCATTTATTCTCAATCGCTTGCCGATCATCGGGAAAGTCAACCAAAGTCCATACTTTGTTCTTATACATGGATCCCATCTCAGATTTCATGGCTTCAAGCCATTTTGCGGAATCTGGGCTCACCATCGCTTCTTCATAGTTCGCAGGTTCATCATGATCTAGTAGCATGACTTCCAGAACAGGATTACCGTACCACTCTGGCACGGATCTCACTCTGGTTGACCTACGAGGTTCAGTAGTATCTTGATCTGAAGTTTCATGATCATTATCATTAGCTTCCTCACTAACTGGTGTAGGTGTCACTGAAACAGTTTTCTGTGATGTACTACTTTCCAGTAAGGGAGCAGGTACAGTTACCTCGTCAAGTTCTACTTTCTTCCCACTCACTTCTTTCGAGAGAAACTCCTTCTCTAGAAAGGATCCATTCTTAGCAACGAATGTCTTGCCTTCGGATCTGTGATAGAAGGTGTACCCAACAGTCTCCTTTGGGTATCCTATGAAGACACATTTTTCCGATTTGGGTTCGAGCTTATCATGTTGAAGCTTTTTCACATAAGCATCGCAGCCCCAAACTTTAAGAAACGACAACTTTGGTTTCTTGCCAAACCATAGTTCATAAGGCGTCGTCTTAATGGATTTTGATGGTGCCCTATTTAACGTGAATGCGGCCGTCTCTAAAGCATATCCCCAAAACGATAGCGGTAAATCAGTAAGAGACATCATAGATCGCACCGTATCTAGTAAAGTATGATTACGACGTTCGGACACACCATTACGCTGTGGTGTTCCGGGTGGCGTGAGTTGCGAAACTATTCCATAATTTTTCAAATGTACACCAAACTCGTAACTCAAATATTCTCCTCCACGATCAGATCGTAGAAACTTTATTTTCTTGTTACGATGATTTTCAACTTCACTCTGAAATTCTTTGAACCTTTCAAATGTTTCAGACTTGTGTTTCATTAAGTAGATATACCCATATCTGCTTAAGTCATCTGTGAAGGTGAGAAAATAATGATATCCGCCATGAGCCTCAATATTCATTGGACCACATACATCGGTATGTATGATTTCCAACAAATCTGTTGCTCTCTCCATTGTACCGGAGAACGGCGTTTTAGTCATCTTGCCCATGAGGCACGGTTCGCAAGTACCAAGTGATTCATAATCAAGTGGTTCCAAAAGTCCATCAGTATGGAGTTTCTTCATGCGCTTTATACCGATATGACCTAAACGGCAGTGCCACAAATAAGTTGCACTATCATTATCAACTCTGCATCTTTTGGCTTCAACATTATGAATATGTGTGTTACTACTATCGAGATTCATCAAAAATAGACCACTCTCCAAAGGTGCATGACCATAAAAGATATTACTCATATAAATAGAACAACCATTGTTCTTTGATTTAAATGAATAACCGTCTCGCATCAAACAAGATCCAGATATAATGTTCATGCTCAACGCTGGCACCAAATAACAATTATTTAGGTCTAATACTAATCCCGAAGGTAGATGTAGAGGTAGCGTGCCGACCGCGATCACATCGACTTTGGAACCGTTTCCCACGCGCATCATCACCTCGTCCTTCGCCAGTGTTTGCTTAATCCGTAGTCCCTGTTTCGAGTTGCAAATATTAGCAACAGAACCAGTATCAAATACCCAGGTGCTACTGCGAGCTCTAGTAAGGTACACATCAATAACATGTATATCACATATACCTTTGTTCACCTTGCCATCCTTCTTATCCGCCAAATACTTGGGGCAGTTCCACTTCCAGTGACCAGTCTGCTTGTAGTAGAAGCACTCAGTTTCAGGGTTAGGTCCAGACTTGGGTTTCTTCTCCTGAGAAGCAACTTGCTTGCCGTTCTTCTTGAAGTTCCCCTTCTTCTTCCCTTTGCCCTTTTTCTTAAAACTAGTGGTCTTGTTAACCATCAACACTTGATGCTCCTTCTTGATTTCTACCTCCGCAGCTTTCAGCATTGCGAAGAGCTCGGGAATAGTCTTATTCATCCCTTGCATATTATAGTTCATCACGAAGCTCTTGTAGCTTGGTGGCAGTGATTGGAGAATTCTGTCAATGACGCAATCATCTGGAAGATTAACTCCCATTTGAATCAAGTGATTATTATACCCAGACATTTTGAGTATATGCTCACTGACAGAACTGTTCTCCTCCATCTTGCAGCTATAGAACTTATTGGAGACTTCATAACTCTCAATTCGGGCATTTGCTTGAAATATTAACTTCAACTCCTGGAACATCTCATATGCTCCATGACGTTCAAAACGTCGTTGAAGTCCCGATTCTAAGCCGTAAAGCATGGCACACTGAACTATCGAGTAGTCATCAGCTTTGCTCTGCCAGACGTTCATAACATCCGGTGTTGCTCCAGCAGCAGGCCTGGCACCCAGCGGTGCTTCCAGGACGTAATTCTTCTGAGCAGCAATGAGGATAATCCTCAAGTTACGGACCCAGTCTGTGTAATTGCTACCATCATCTTTCAACTTTGCTTTCTCAAGGAACGCATTAAAATTCAACGGAACAACAGCACGAGCCATCTATCTACAATCAAACATAAATAAGCAAGATACTATCAGGTACTAAGTTCATGATAAGTTTAAGTTCAATTAATCAAATTACTTAAGAACTCCCACTTAGATAGATATCCCTCTAATCCTCTAAGTGATCACGTGATCCAAATCAACTAAACCATAACCGATCATCATGTGAGATGGAGTAGTTTTCAATGGTGAACATCGTTATGTTGATCATATCTACTATATGATTCACGCTCGACCTTTCGGTCTCCGTGTTTCGAGGCCATATCTGCATATGCTAGGCTCATCAAGTTTAACCTGAGTATTCTGCGTATGCAAAAACTAGCTTGCACCCGTTGTAGATGGACGTAGAGCTTATCACATCAGATCATCACGTGGTGTCTGGGCACGACGAACTTTGGCAACGGTGCATACTCAGGGAGAACACTTCTTGATAATTTAGTGAGAGATCATCTTATAATGCTGCCGTCAATCAAAGCAAGATAAGATGCAAAAAAAGATAAACATCACATGCAATCAATATAAGTGATATGATATGGCCATCATCATCTTGTGCCTGTGATCTCCATCTCCGAAGCACCGTCATGATCACCATCGTCACCGGCGCGACACCTTGATCTCCATCGTAGCATCGTTGTCGTCTCGCCAATCTTATGCTTCTACGACTATCACTACCGCTTAGTAATAAAGTAAATCATTACATCACGATTGCATTGCATACAATAAAGCGACAACCATATGGCTCCTGCCGGTTGCCGATAACTCGGTTACAAAACATGATCATCTCATACAATAAAATTTAGCATCATGTCTTGGCCATATCACATCACAACATGCCCTGCAAAAACAAGTTAGACGTCCTCTACTTTGTTGTTGCAAGTTTTACGTGGCTGCTACGGGCTTAAGTAAGAACCAATCTCACCTACGCATCAAAACCACAACGATAGTTTGTCAAATAGACTCCATTTTAACCTTCGCAAGGACCGGGCGTAGCCACACTTGGTTCAACTAAAGTTGGAGAGACAGTCGCCCGCAAGCCACCTATGTGCAAAGCACGTCGGGAGAACCGGTCTCGCGTAAGCGTACGCGTAATGTTGGTCTGGGTCGTCTCGTCCAACAATACCGCCGAACCAAAGTATGACATGCTGGTAGGCAGTATGACTTGTATCGCCCACAACTCACTTGTGTTCTACTCGTGCATATAACATCAAACCATAAAACCTAGGCTCGGATACCACTGATGGGGAACGCAGTAATTTCAAAAAAATTCCTACGCACACGCAAGATCATGGTGATGCATAGCAACGATAGGGGAGAGTGTTGTCTACGTACCCACGCAGACCGACTGCGGAAGTGTTGATGCAATGTAGAGGAAGTAGTCGTACATCTTCCCGATCCGACCGATCCAAGCACTGTTACTCCGGCACCTCCGAGTTCTTAGCACACGTACAACTCGATGACGATCCCCGGGCTCCGATCCAGCAAAGCGTCGGGGAGGAGTTCCATCAGCACGACGGCGTGGTGACGATCTTGATGTTCTACCGTCGCAGGGCTTCGCCTAAGCACTGCTACAATATGATCGAGGTGGAATATGGTGGCAGGGGGCACCGCACACGGCTAAGGAACGATCTCAAGGATCAACTTGTGTGTCTAGAGGTGCCCCCCTGCCCCCGTATATAAAGGATCCAAGGGGGAGGGGGCGGCCGGCCAGGAGGAGGGCGCAGGAGGAGTCCTACTCCTACCGGGAGTAGGACTCCCCCCCCCCACTCCTAGTTGGAATAGGATTCCCCGAGGGGGAAAGAGAGAGAGGGGGGCCGGCCACCTCTCCTTGTCCTAATAGGACTAGGGGAGGGGGAGGCGCGCGGCCCACCTTGGTCTGCCCCTTTCTCCTTTCCACTAAAGCCCACTAAGGCCCATATAGCTCCTGGGGGGTTCCGGTAACCTCCCGGTACTCCGGTAAAATCTCGATTTCACCCGGAACACTTCCGATATCCAAACATAGGCTTCCAATATATCAATCTTTATGTCTCGACCATTTCGAGACTCCTCGTCATGTCCGTGATCACATCCGAGACTCCGAACTAACTTCGGTACATCAAAATGCATAAACTCATAATAACTGTCATCGTAACGTTAAGCGTGCGGACCCTACGGTTCGAGAACAATGCAGACATGACTGAGACACATCTCCGGTCAATAACCAATAGCGGGACCTGGATGCCCATATTGGCTCCTACATATTCTACGAAGATCTTTATCGGTCAGACCGCATAACAACATACGTTGTTCCCTTTGTCATCGGTATGTTACTTGCCCGAGATTCGATCGTCGGTATCCAATACCTAGTTCAATCTCATTACCGGCAAGTCTCTTTACTCGTCCCGTAATAAATCATCTCACAACTAACATATTAGTTGCAATGCTTGCAAGGCTTATGTGATGTGCATTACCGAGAGGGCCCAGAGATACCTCTCCGACAATCGGAGTGACAAATCCTAATCTCGAAATACGCCAACCCAACATCTACCTTTGGAGACACCTGTAGAGCTCCTTTATAATCACCCAGTTACGTTGTGACGTTTGGTAGCACACAAAGTTTTCCTCCGGTAAACGGGAGTTGCATAATCTCATAGTCATAGGAACATGTATAAGTCATGAAGAAAGCAATAGCAACATACTAAACGATCGGGTGCTAAGCTAATGGAATGGGTCATGTCAATCATATCATTCAACTAATGATGTGACCTCGTTAATCAAATAACAACACTTTGTTCATGGTTAGGAAACATAACCATCTTTGATTAACGATCTAGTCAAGTAGAGGCATACTAGTGACACTAAGTTTGTCTATGTATTCACACATGTATTATGTTTCCGGTTAATACAATTCTAGCATGAATAATAAACATTTATCATGATATAAGGAAATAAATAATAACTTTATTATTGCCTCTAGGGCATATTTCCTTCATGTCCGACGGCTTACCTTCGGATTCTTCGCCAGTTTCATTGTCTGCGTCGCTTCTGGCTTGTGCAGGGTTCACATTTGCTCGACCGCTCTCATGGTACGGTCAAAGTGTGAATTGGTATTGTAAGTGCATCTAGTGCCACCCCTAGTTGGTTTTGGAGTATTGACGACAAACCTAGTTGAGGGACTAATGTGTTTGTGAGAATTGCAGGATAACACAGGTGAAAGTCCCTTATTGATTCGGTTTTTCTACCAGAGATGACCCCTAAAAATGTATGAAGACATTGATGTCAAAGGTGGTATACGAAGATATTCTCATTGAAGACTATGACAAGAGAAGACATCGCATGAAGCCTATGGAGATCGAAGACTCAGATGTTTCATAGTTCTTTTTCTTCTTTATTGAGTCATAGGAACCACCGTACTGTTAAGTGGGGTCCAAGAGAACCGGTCAGAATAACTGAAGTGATGCTTAACCAAAACCTATGTCTTCGAGTGAAGACTATGAGAGCGAATCTTGTCCAGAGTCGGACAAGTCAGCTTTGCTTGTAGCCCAAGTAAAATTGCCGTGTGTGTTTGAAATCTGACCGTTGGAACATGTGTCAGTTCCTTAGTGACCCAGGGTCATTTCGGACAAATCAGGTCGGGTTACCTAGTGGCTATAAATAGCCCACCCCCTACAACCATAAATGGTTGGCTGCTCAGAGTTAAAGTACGGCTTTTGTCGTTTGAGAGCAACCCACCTCGAAGCCTTTAAGAGAGAACTCCTTGCGGGGATAAAGCCCTAACCACCCAGAGCCAAAGAGTGTTAGGGATCACTTAAGTCTTCTTGTCTGTGTGATCTGAAGACTTATTACACTTGAGGACTATGAATCCTCCAGTCGGTTAGGCGTCACGTTCTGAGCATCCAAGAGACATTGTGGATCGCCGGTGAACGAAGTCTGTGAAGGTTTAAGAGTCTACCTTGAAGACTTACCAGAGTGATTGGGCGAGGTCTGTGTGACCTTAGCTCAAGGGGAATACGGTGAGGACTGGGTGTCCTGAGCTGCGTGTTCAGGACTGGGTGTCCGGGACTGTGTGTCCTCAGGTTTAAATACCTAGCCGCCCTTACCAGACGTACAGTTGTCACAGCAACTGGAACTGGTCCAACAAATCATTGTCTTCAACGAGTCACTGGTTTCATCCTTCCCTTCCCTTTACTAACTGTTGGTCCTTGTGAAGTCATTGCATGATTGCACTATCTTCTGTCTTCACTGAGTGACTGCTTGTTCTGATCGGCTTTATAATATCTTCCTACCTGATCCTTACTATCTAGCTGCTATTAGTCATTGTGCTTTCACTTTATTGAATACTTGACTATGGTTTGCCTAGTGTACTCTACCTTCCGCTGTATGGTAATAGGTTTATTTTTATCGTTTGTCTTCGAAACTTTCACGTTTTGAAGACTTTCATAAAAATCGCCTATTCATCCCCCCCTCTAGTCGATATAACGCACTTTCAGGTATAATAATAACCCTTATAGTAGAAGAAAAATATACTTAATTAGTTTCACGGCGGAGCAAAGCGCACGTTACGCTCTGGTGCGACCGGCGTGATAGCCCCGAACCAAGGAACGACGTCAAGCCGGAACTCCGGAAACTAGTGGGTGGCGCCGTGCGTAGGCCTCACTTTTGTCGAGCGAACCCACCGGTCCAACCCCCGGTTTTTGGGAATCTGGGTGTGGTCTGTGCCTACTCGCCCGAAACCAGCAACCAAAGCCCCATGTTTCCCCCTGCATCTCGCTCCACGCTGGCTGAATCCATTCCCCACGCGCGCGTATATAAACACCTCGCCCCTGCTGCTCGTCGGTGGCACACTGCGTCGACTCAACCTACAGAGTTCAGCACAACCTCAGCTCGCGAGAAATCGACCCATCTATCGGAAGCACAAGACAGAGATGAGCTCGTCGGCGACCAAGAAGGGGGCGTCGCTGGTGGTGGCGACGAGCATGGCGGCCGTGGAGGTGCTCAAGGACCAGGCGGGGCTGTGCCGCTGGGACTACGCGCTCCGCTCGCTCTACCACCGCGCCGTGCTCACCGGCCGCCGCGCCGTCCCGGCGTCCCTCTCCTCCTCCTCCTCCAAGGCCGTCGGCAGGGCTGCGCGGCCCAGGCGGTCCGAGGAGGAGAAGCTGCACAAGGCGTACCACGTCGTGTGCTGGGGACCCAACTGATTTCTAGTACTAGAGGACCCATTTTTGTTCTCCTGAACCCGGTTCAGATTCTCCATTTTTGTTCATTCCCTCTTGATTATCCGTGAATGATGTGTAAATCGAGAGTATATGCTTGCAAGGTCAGTCATGCAGTCGTTCCTCTGATCTGAGGCGAGCTGCCAAGTGATTGATGAGGCAAATATAGGAAAACGGCATTGGTCTGTACAAGGAAAGGAACCACGTATCTCTTTGCTCTTGGATCTTACCAATACCCGATGTGTTTCTGATGATGATCAGATCTCACCAAATTTTAACGGTCATCCTAACCGGTTGAATGGCAGGGCACACTGGATTTACAGTGCAGCACATGTAGAGAGGAACAAATATTCAGAACTTTTGCATCCAAACAACAGACAAGTCAGCATCTGACAATAGATATATAGAATTTGGCCGGTACAGTTTACAGGATTCATGCTGGTTGAGCTCCCATATTACATGATTTGGTGTTTTCTCTTGACTTCAGGACAAGAACCCCTTAATGATCATGCCTAAAAGGGACTAAACTCTTGAATCAGCAATAAAGACGGTTGGACAATAAACAAGGGAAAAGTGGGAAAAGATAACATTGTAACTGTTGCAGCTGATTACAGTAATGCTGTACTAAATGAAGATTGAGGAAAACAAAAAGTTACTTGAGCACAGCAAGTCTCAGCCTACTACATTATATTCATAAGGCTTTCTTGCCCAGCTGTTGAACTGAATTATGATCAGTTTGTTCAAACCGAACACCAACAAGGTCGATTCAGAAACTGGATCATAGGATCTTTTGAGGGTCTTAAGGAGTTTAAGGTGCAGAATTTAAGGCCCAGAAAATATAGTATATACTCGATGATAATTCGTCCTTCATCGATTATAGTACTTGGCATCCTGCCTATCCTGCACACACTAGGGAAAAAAACTGACACATACATAGGTAAGCAAACATGACACTGTTTGATGCTGTCAGCAACCCCCTGAGAGTTATGCCACTGACAGGCTTAACTGAATTTACAATACACCACATGCTACAAAGAACTTGTATTGTAGTCATATGTTTGAGGATTACACCAGCGGAAGGTAAGCTGATTTAACAGTAGAGCACATGTAGAAAGTGACTTCATCCAGCTGCAGACAAGTGACATAGAAGTCAACATCTGATTAAACATATCAGCAGTACATAATTCAGCCAAGATCTGTCAAACTGGGTACAATTCCCAGGATTCATGCCTGGGTATTCTCTTGGCGCCAGGAAAGGAACTTTTAATCACCAATGAAGATGGCAATAGTGACAATAATAAATAAGGAAAACTGAAAAATAAAATTGCAACACTCGTTGCCATACCAACTGATTGAGGTACAAGTCAAAGCTAGGGCATAACAAGTCCCAGTCATGATATTTTCTATAAGAGTCTTAAGGAGTTAAGCTGCAAAATACTCCCTCCGTCCGGAAAAACTTGTCCCAAACTTGTCCCTCAAATGGATGTATCTAGCACTAACTTGGTGTTAGATACATCCATTTGAGGGACAAGCTTTTCCGGACGGAGGGAGTATAAGGCCCAGACGACGTACTCCAGAACACAGCATCCTGCCTACCTTGCAGACTAGCTTGTTCTTTGTCTTGCCTAATACTAGTAGTTGCTAGTTTCTGATATTTCGCATTATCTGGTCATAACTCCACAACAAACAAATCATTAAACCTTGACAAAAGCCTCGTGCAACGGCTGGATTGCACTATCATCAGGTTCACTGAGTACTATCTGAACATTCGGTGAGGCCTTTCTTAGAGGCGATAGTTTTCTTTCAAGAATATGTGAATTATTCATATGATCCTTCTGAAGCCATTCTGGGTGATCAGTCTTGGGAGTAAACAGTATCAGTTGGTTGAGACTAGTAGACATCTTCAAGAAAAGGCTTACTAGCTGCATCTCATGGTGGCGCCCCTTGAAATTCATCATGTTGACCAACAGAAGGTTCTCAAAGCCATCACCATCCTCTATTGCCTCTTCCTCTGATTGCCCTCCATCAGATATCTCTTCCCTCGACCCATGTTTCTGTGATTGATTTTCTTCAGGTGACTCTCCCTCTGACAACTCTTCCTCGTGTTCAATTCCCTCTGACAGCGCTTCCTCTAGGTCATCTCCCTCTAACAGCTCTTCCTCTGGGTCATCTCCCTCTGACAGCTCTTCCTCTAGCTCATCTTCCTCCGTTGTTTCTTGCTCTGATAGCTCTTCCACTGACCCATTTTCCTCAGATTCTGATCCTGATGGTTCATCCTCTGGCCTATACTAACAACTACTTGTCGGAAGCTGCAAGAGGGTGTAGTAAGCATTCAAAATAAGTGAGCACATCAAAACCAAGCAACAATACAATGACTACTAACTGAATGCATTTGTCAAGGCCATAAGGCAATCTCTTTGACAGCTTGTATACGAAGTCGAAGCTGCACAAATAACCTCTCCAATCGAGGCCCACAGCAGGCCAACAAAAGTCAAAGGCAATTTATTCACCTGCACAAATAACCTCTCCAATCGAGGGCCACAGCAGGCCACAAGGAAAGTGTAAATGTCGTTTATGTTATCGATCTCCATTGCGAACATCAGTAGCTGAAGCTCTCTCAAATTCAGCAACTTGCATGGTGCAGCGCCTGTGGCAGCTAACCTGGCACGAGCTTTGGCAGACAATCTCTGCAAGAAGAAGTTTATCAGTAAGACAGTAACTGAGTATTGGGATCAACCGGATAGCATGAAATGCAGAGAGCGACGAACCCGTAGGGCACTGCTGCAGAGGGTAAGCACGGTGAGGTTAGACAAATTGGTTAGCAGTTGAAGCCAGTTTGTGCGCAGCTCGCAATAAGGTCCTGACAATTGCCTCCAGCGGTTAGGTCCTCCGAAGCAGATGTAAAGGTCAGCAAGATTGGCGGTGGCCGGGATGCTGCAGGCCGGAATGTAGGCGCCGCTGTAGTGGAATGAGCGCAGGCTGGACGCATCGCCGGCAAAAAATACTTCGGCTTCCGAACCACACTCTGCAAGGGTTAGGCTCCTCAAGTGTGCCCCGGCCGCCGTGACGATGACGGAGAGGAGGCTTTCGCAGTAGCGCAGATCGAGGGTGTGGAGGAGGGGGCACGCAGCGACCAGGCGGTTGACCGTGCGGTCGGAGATGCGGACGCAGTGGAGGTGGATGACCTCGAGGGCGGAGAAGGGGTGGGAGTGGGCGGAGAAGGACACGGGGAGGTCGACGGTCACGGCGCGGAGCGAGAGGCGCGCGAGGTGGGCGTCCCCCAGCGGGAGCCGGTAGTCGAAGAAGATGTTGAAGACGCGGTTTGAGAGGTGGACGTGCAGGTCCTCGATGGCGCAGGCGGCCGCGTAGTCGAGGCAGCGGCGGAAGTGCTCGGCCTTGAGCTTGCCGATGTGGAAGGAGAGGGCGAACCGCTGGAGGCGCCGCCGCCCGCGCCGCTCCAGGGTTTCGAGGAACGGATGGGGGGAGTCGTGGGTGCCGAGGTGGAAGTCGAGGGAGGAGGGCGCCGGCCAGCGGTGCGTCCAGAGGGAGCGCCACCGGGTGGAGAGCGCGCCGGTGCGGATGGCGGATTTGAGCGGGAGCAGGCAGAGGATGTGCAGCTGCAGCGCCTCCGGCAGCTCCGAGATGCGGTCCTCTGCCGCCTCCGCGCCTGCTTCTACTTCCTCCTCCTTCCGCCGCCGCTTCGTGCCACCGTCCAGATCCAGATGGGACACCGCCGCCGCCATTCCTCCCGTTTACCGCCGACGGCTCACCACTCCGTCGGACCTCCGGTTAAGAGCATCTCCAACAGACGCCCCAAACGACGCGCGCGGGGCGGTTTGCCGCGCTCCAGCGGCCGCGGGAAACAAGCGCGCGCCGAAACCGTTTGCGCGCGCGCGCACAAGATTTGGCGCGCCGCTTCGCGCGCCTATAAAGCTGCGCGCCGCTTCGCCACGCGCTTCTCCACACTTCCTCTTCCCCTCTGCCACGCGCCGCTCCAGCGCCCCGCCACCGACGCGCCGCCATGCCACCGCGCCGCCGAGGAGCGTCCGGCTACCGTGGCGTCCGCCTGCGCCCCAACGGCTGCTACACCGCGGAGATACGCTCTGGCGAACTCCGGTTCGGTCTCGGCACGTAAGGGACGGCGCGCGAGGCCGCCCGCGCGTACGACGCGGCGGCGTGGCGCCTAGGCCGGCCGCGCGGCCAGATAAACTTTCAAGATGTTTACACGCTCCAGCAAGCGCTCAACCTCGCCCCTCTGCCTCGTCTGAACACGGCGGAAGACCGTGCGGAGCACGCCGAGCGGCAACGCCGCCTCCTCGTCGCCCAGGAGGACGAGCGGGTCATGGCGGAGTGGCGCCAGCGCCACCCGGAGGACGTCGCCTACGAGCAGGCCTACTGGGCAAGGCGCCGCGAGGAGGACACGCGAAGGCACCGCGAGACGCGGTTGGAAAGGCGTCAGCGGAAGGCGTTGGTGAATGCGCAGTCCGACATCGTTGCAGCAGGTGGGCAGTCGTTCTTCACGCCGAACAATGATCGGTGGCTGGACATCTGGCTAGACACCTTGGACGACACCGCCGAGGATGATAATGGTGATGATGATAGCGACTTAGAGTAGTTTCTATCTAGTTGCGCCATAGTTTATCTATGCTTTCGAACTATCTATATAGTTGCACCGATGTAAAATACCTTTGTATCGTTTTTTATTTATGCAATCTATCTAGTTTTTATTTTATCTATGCGTTCGAAAATTAAAAAAAATGTTGTGTGCGCGCTGCATTTTTTGCGCGCTGCTGGAGCGGCGCGCGCGCGCTGCATTTTAGCGCGGCTGCTGGAGCGGGCGCAGCGCGCCGCGCCAAACCAGGTGATGGGCGCGCGCCGCGTTGGGCGCCTGTTGGAGATGCTCTAACGCTCTCTTTGTTTTGGGCCGAAAACTTCCGGCACAAAACACTTCCGCGGTAGGAATTGGGCATATCGGTTTCGCGAGTGGTGGTTTTGGGGAGAATATATATTTTTTAACAGAACTA
The DNA here is from genome assembly GCF_018294505.1 of Triticum aestivum. Classification (NCBI taxonomy): domain Eukaryota; kingdom Viridiplantae; phylum Streptophyta; class Magnoliopsida; order Poales; family Poaceae; genus Triticum; species Triticum aestivum. The sequence goes on along the minus strand of NC_057812.1, from coordinate 647,079,285 downwards.
AAAAATATATTTTTCAACAAAAATGAAGTTTGTACCCCTCAAAAAGAAATGAAGTTTGGCAGCACAGTTTTTTTTTAAATATTGTTGTGCAAGAATTAGCTTTTCTTTTGACTTTGGGAAAAGAATCCTTTAATGCCAAAGAGGGAGTAAACTCCTAAATCACCAATGAAGATGGTAAATACATTAATAAAGCGGGGCATAAACATTTTTCGGTAATACATTAAGGAATATTGAGAAAACATAGCATTGCAATTATTGTTGCTATTTCAGACTTCCTTCGATGCCAATAAAGTTTAGTCCACCTCGATGAATGGAATCCACAGCTTAGGGGTGTGTCAAGTGAAGTAGGGATGGATGGGTTTGTGTAAGTTGAGGATGCTAGAAAACAGCAAATAGGATTATCTCCATACCCCTAGAAACAACAATTGATGAACATGGGTAATGGGGTGTGTGTAGAGATCAGTGACACTCCCTCGTGGTGCTTGCCTGCCGGATTATTAGGCATGTCTATTTTTTTCCCTAGCTATAAGCCCTATCACTTTGACATTTCCCCTCTTGTTGATCTCTATGAACACACCATCCTTCATGTCCATCAATATTGTTTTTAGGTCTATCATCGATATAAGGAACATGAAAAAAAAACATACTGGTGTTTCCTAGCATCCTCAGGTTACACAACCATCCATGCCTACTCGATAAAACACCCCCCTAAGCAATGGTTTCCATTCATCTAAGATGAACCGCACCATCACAAAGCTAAAGGAAGTTTGGGCCTTTTGGCAACTGCTTTGGCGTCGACAATAAGGAAGCGCTAGCAACATCAACTATTGCTAGCAAATCCTAAACCCCAGACTAGCCATTTCCTCATCCACGACCTATCTTTGATAGCAGGTCGCGATCTGCATTCACAAAAATAATTAAAAGGAGATCCTGACCAAGGGGTTGAGAGGGATCAACGGGAAATGTACATAAGTGTAGAGATTATTCGAGCCAAGAAAGATAAATAGTGCATATCTAGTTGCATTTATTTTTTCTTTTTTTTGAGAAACCAATAGGAGATATGTCTATTCATTTAGAATAAGAGAGTTGTCTAGCTTATTACGAAAAATCGGGCGAAAACGACTTTGAGATTTTTTTTTGCAACTTCAAAATATTGTTTTCACATGGTTTTCACTGGTTCCCACCGAATCTTGATCTCAATAAGATATTCTCGCATGTGTGTGTGTGTGTGTGTGTGTGCGTATGCGTGTGCGTGTGCGTGTGTGCGTGTGTGTGTGTGTGTGTGTGTGTGTGTGTGTGTGTGTGTGTGTGTGTGTGTGTGTGCGCGCGCGTGCTTTGACTTGTCCTAAGATGACCCATTGCTGGATTCCTTTATATTTTAAATTGGAGAGCAAGGTGTTTGTGAGGCAAGTTGCGAATCTTTGCAGAGAGTGTTTGCATGCTAAGGTGACTATCTCCTCCAAGACACTCTACACGAGACTTTCCTAGCTAACACTTCTTTCACAACCTTGCAATTAGGGCAAAAACTTTCCACCTTGCTTTGTGATTTTGTGTGGCTGTGAATGACCAAGTTTGTGGTGTATTTTGTTCATGTGTGACTACTAGGTGCTGCCAAATTATTTGAGAATTTTCAGAGCTACCAAAATGGTAGTTCCTTCACAATAGCGACCTAGGGCATACGGGCTTTACCAATTAATGCAAGACTTTGCCTTGCCCTCATTGAGCCAATCTTTTGCCCATGTATACTATAGGCACAATGATAACCTACAATTAAAATTAAAAATTGTTGAGGTGCCTAAGTATTCCTTGGATTTATTTCCCCAAAAGTGGCAGAAACTGTAATTGTCTCTGGAAGAGAAATATTGCTTTTGCCATGGCAATATTGTGTCACTCCCTTGATCCATATGGATTTGGGAGGCTCTTCGAATATTGGGGTAGACTAGATCAACAAAGAAAGTGAAGTTTCCTTTGTGTTAATTCAGAGCTAGGGTTTCAAATTCTAGATAACTAGGAATTGAGATGGGCAGGTCTTGGTTGTGCTGTGATCCAGGTGTAAGCAAGGGCGAGGTGAACTTTTATTACAAAGTTTAGAAGAAAATGTTTGGAAGACTGTCAAAAGTTAATAACAACACAAAAATCAAAAAGCTCTATTTTTTGGGGTGTTACACAAGTCGACGTCGGCACAGTAGCCGATGGGCATGACGAGGTGGGGGTCGTGTTTGTGGAACTCGTGCATGCGCTACATTCCATTGTGGTCGTTGCTTCACCGCCACCTTCATCCCGCAGCCGCCCACCTTCCGTGCATCAAATTCCATTGTCAAATCCAAGGTTTTGTGAATTAGTTGTTTGGCATATCTCTCGTATAGGTTCAAATCCAAGTGGGAACTGAAGCATCTTCTTATCCATGACTTAAAAAGTCTCTCAAAACCCTACCACTTTGATTCATTTTAGTTTTGAACTTATTTGATGATTATTCTTGGCACACCGTACCTAAAACTTTGTTCACTCCGATTGGGAATTCAACCAAGTTAGCCATGCCTCAAACCTAATTACGAACATGTCCTTAGTATTTTTCTAACAATAATATTGGATATTGTTCTTTTTCATCTTTTATTGGATTTTATTTGAAGTTGGTGTTTATTAGGATTATTCTTTTTATCATCAGATTATAACATTGATAAGAAGAGTAGACGAGGAACATACCTTCAACTACATCAGCTACACGCAAGTAGCGCATGACCATCCTTGACCCATATTTTTCATCTTTTGCATGATTATGTTTTAAAGATAGTAGTAGCATGATTTTTAACCAATTTTGCTAAATGATATTCTGGTAGGTGAGCCTATAGGTATTCCATGCCATGTACCCTTGTAGCAACAAAATGTAATACTATCATACAAGTGTTTAACATTTACATAGTATGTTGTGTCTGCCCTATAGCTTGTTGTTTAGGCTTTACACAACAACTACTAGGTGACAAATGTTAGTCAGAATGTCCATCGAGGATGTGCATGTCTTCAAAATTTCCAGAGATTGAAAATGAGTGCCAACATTTTGACGAAACCTTGATCCATTTCCGTTTCGTCAAATTCTGACACTCAATATGTCAACGTTTTAGAAAAGGCCATGTCGATTTTTTTGTCGACTCGTAATTTGTTATTCTTATTTGTCAATTTCAACGCAACAAACAGAGTGCCCCAACTATTTCAACACGAGGGGTTTGTGCGCCAATGTTGGATTGCACACCAATTGCTTTTACCTCACGCTTTTGCAGGGAAACAAATGGATGACGGTATATATGTTTTAAGAATTATTGCACATAATTTATTCATAAGCATGTATTAAGGATTTTTTCTTAATAATGGTAATTTTTGTTCTTTCTTTATTACGACTTTACTGCATCCCATATCTTGCAAGGCCTGACTTCTTAAAAAAGTTGAAGGTCTCCATGGATTAGGAAACTAGGACCATTGCCTACCTCAAGACTAAAGAGGGATTTTTTATTTCAAGTCTACGATTCATAACGAAAAAGAGTGTACTTATTTTGAGTGTTCTAATTGGAGGGCATCTGCCAAAGCTTACAAATTTGAGGAAGGGATGTACTCCACTTTGATATTAGCAAATATTCTGATTCTGATCTTGACATCTGTGTGGATTTGGACAACATTTCAATCCTTCCTCCGTGTATGTCTCTTAAACATACCTGGTAATTAACTTGTATATCAGTCAAAATACATTATCATTTATAATTAACTAATCTTGCTTACATATTATTGGACAGCTTACTTCTGAGAACCGAACAACTTGGAAGATTGTATACAACACTTACTATACTATCGAGACCGCACTTACCTGGGAGGATAAAATGTGCCTCTTCTCCTTTGTTGATGATATTGAGTGTCTTAAGGACACTTATAATGCCAGACGAAATGATGCACCATACATGCCACTAGTGCATGCCTTGAACAAGGCCAACATTCATAACAAATACATGGTAAGAATTGTATTCAGTTTCATATTTTTCATACATTCTTTGTGAATTAAAAATAGTAGCGAGAGTGGCGTTTTGGCACATGGGAGCGCTCTTGATTTTTAAAATGTGTTTTAAACATATTTTAAAATGTCAAAAAAATCTAAACAAAAACTTGGCGCGCACATCTCGATATTGTACATGCTCACAAAGTCGTTTCGTGAAAAACCGACAACTCATATATGTCACGCGTGAAAAAGACAAAATCCGGTGTTAAAAATGCTTTTCACAAGACATCATTTTGGCTTTTTTACACAAGCCACTAAAAATGACTGTTTTATCCGAAACTTGACGTGCACACATATAATATCGAGATGTATGCGCCAAATTTTTGTTTGGAATTTTTTCACATTTTGAAATGTTTTTTTCACGTCCAGGAGCGCGCACTCCCGGGAGCATCAACGGATTTCCGGTGCTTACTGTGTTACTAGGGGTTGGGGCGCCACCTTGTGGCGCCTCCCGAGAAAAAGTTGGGGCGGTGCCAGGTTGGCAGTCCCCATTTCAATTGTTTTTTTGCAATCTTGGTAACACATAAACATGACATGTTAGTAAAAAGTTCCACTACAAATTTTGGAAGTTTATGATGACGGAGGAGATTCATCTTTGCACCTCCTATTCACAGGTTGAAGCCTCTGCTAGCAACGAATGTTTACGACGATGCAGGAAATGCCGTCTTTGCTCCTTCTGTTCACCGGCTGATCCATGAGATGCTTCGCAGCTGCCTGTGTGTCCTTGATGTCATTGATCTCCATCAGATAAATATGCCCATCTAATTTAAAACATTGATAGTCCACCTTACTATCTAGCAAGATATTTTCAGTCCTTTTCAAAGGAACCAAACCATTTGCAGTTGACAGTTTATACAAATACATACCCATGATTATTACGATGACATGTACACATTATTTTGTCTATCCAACAAACAAATTTCCATGACAAGCAAACAAGGCAAGCACCAAATATTGCATGAACCATATCAGGAGGAGACGAGAGAGACCCAACAGCGGCGTCGCTTACCTTTTATATGCTGGTAACCATATCAGTCATCGCAGTCGCCTCCCGCTGCCTCGACCACGACGACCACCGTCGATCAACACCGTCTTGCACCGAACTATCATATTCATGTTGGTACTAAGAGAATTTTCGTCATACAAGGATGTGCTTCTGCAGCTAACATGCATCTACAAAAGACCCTATATAGAATATGTGATCAAATTTATTCCTCTCCAATGTCCATAATTGCCATCTCCTCCCTATGTTCCTAACACTCTTAGATTCTGACATGAACATGCTACTAAAATGACGTTTGGTGTAAGTGATACTATTTTAGAATGATAAAATAAACTGCTCTTGGTTGTTGTCTCACACAATGGAATCGATTACATTATAACCAACATGAGCAAGCCATCATTGATTTACTACTTTTGTACTTCTAATCCCCCATTCTTTAACAAACTTGTAATTCTTCTTTCTTATATTGATCCAGATTATTTCATGGTGTCACTTAATTCATAGTACCAATTTTCTTTTAACATGGGATAATTATAGATACTAACCCTGAAACAAATTGATGGTTAACTTGACTGAAGCTAGATTCTATTTTCTGAACCAAAGATCAAGTAAACAGTACAGGTCGCTCATAAATTATTTGACTAAGATATGTTCATGGTATCTCCTAGTCAAGGTTGTACCTGATGTTGACTGGAATAAAAAATAATCAAGACATTAATTAGTACCATCCTAAAAGATTTGATTGTTGCAGCCGAACTCTAAATACAATTAGTGCCTACATCTAGTACCTCCGGTTCCCTTGCTCCCATACATGTCATGGACAGCTCTCTATTGTACAGTATTGACACAAAATAATGAACATTCGATTAGCTTGAATGAAAATAATGAACAAGCAAATCTTGGTACTTTAGATTAATCCGGTCAGCACACACTAAAGGTATCACACAGAAGTATCAATTAGTAGCCAACAAATTTAGTATTATGCTAATCACATCGAATCAGGAAGAAGATCACAAAACAAAATTCATAACTAAAAGTATTAAGAAAACTTCTGTCATAGGATTAGAATAGAATGCAAAAGGTTAAGAAGCACCAAAATTATGCTTGATGTTATGGACACCTGAAGTAACTGTGAAAGGTCAAACAATAATCCCACATGGCGGAGAAGCCACCGCCGACGTCCTTGTCGTGGTCCAGCCGCTCCTTGATCTTGCGGAGTCCTTCAGCCCAGGCCTCTAGTCCACTATTAGGATCTTCACTTTGCATCCGGCCCTGACCATCTTGTTCACACTGATCACCTTTCCAACACCCTTAGAATTCGGTAGAAACAAAAGAGGAGAAGGCGAGGACGTGTGTCAGTCATTCTGAAACATACAACGTACGTACGATCCTAGGAATTTGCGGCAAGAGCATGTGGTGCAAGAGCAACTTGGCGGCTGGGAAGTTAAGAGTCGGAGAATTATTATTGACCTTCCAGATGTGCACACGGCCGGTGACGGAGGGCTTGAACCTGTCGAAGCAGATCAGGATGCGGTTGTGATGCAGCAGCGGGAGCAGCTACTCCTGCTGACAAGCTCCTCAGCAGTGCTCCGCAGCGTCTTCGTGCACTCCTCCACGCCCATCAAAGCCGTCATAGTGCTCCGGCCGCGTCTGTCTGTCTTTGCCTCTAGTAGTCCTGCGTCCTTCATTTCCTTGCCCTTTCTTTTTTGAGTTCTGCCTTTGAATTTGTGAAGGAATCTGTTGTCTGAATCCACCTCTCCAACTCGATCGCATTACGATCTATTTGGTCTAGAACATAATGACTGGTGGCACCCTTGTGCAGGTCTTCTCCAGCTGCCGTTCGATCCTTCCTAGTCGATCCCCCAAACACCTCCCCTGACTCGAGAGAAAATCCGGCGGCGGCGGCGGCGGCGTTGGCACTGCGCGTGCGCTTCATCTCCTTTGCCTACTCATGGTCATCGACGAGAGGAGCGGAAGGGAAACAGAGGATGGCCGATGTCATGGATCAATAAAATAATTACATAAAAATGAATTTTAGTGAACAAGAGTCCTCACCTGAGATTGAAGTAAGAAAATCGTTTGAGTTCACCTTTGATCTGCAATAGCACATTTAGCAATACCTGATTTCTTCTTCAATCATGCAAGTACTCAGGACAAAAATACTCCCAGCTCATTGGTGAGCAACCTTACTGAACCTCCTACATATAGGAAAAGGATGATTTCAGGAGGGGAAATGACAGCAATAGCTATCAGGCATGGCCCACTGTATGATGTTGGTGCCATTTGCACATTTGATACAGCAGTTCTAGCCATAAACAAAAGATGACACACTATATAAAGTCAGGTAAGTGTACACTCAAATACATCCCTACATGGAAACAAAGCCTGCAAAGCACACATATTAGTGAACATGTTTCAACTTTCTTTTCTTATTCGCATTCAGGAAGGATCAAAGAGAACATAAGCAAACCTTCAAAGGAGTAAATTGCAAAAAACCACCACAATTGGGGACCCTAATTCAAAAAACCACCACCTTTCGATTTTTTTTCAAATAACCGCCAGGATTGTGCTGACAGTTTTCAGAAAACACTGATCGATTGATTAGAGCCGTTTGACAACGAATCTGACGGGTAGATCCTATTGTCAGGTCAACCTGGCATATGCCAAACAGAGTGAGGAGACGGACGTTAGGTCCTGTTGAGTAATTTCCTCAAACACCTAGAGGGCATCCCGTCGGCTGCCTAGCTCGCCAGTGGCAGTGTAGGAATGGGCTGCGAGTGACTTGAGTGCGAGGTAGCGCGGCCGCAGGCAGAGAGGCGGCGCCGGACCAGGCGATCATGGGGTAGTCGGGGCGCGGGGCGGACCAAGAGCTCGTGCTCTCGGCCATGGTGCTCGGGAGGTCGCGGGCAACGGCGAAATAGGGGGGAAGGAGATGGCCCTCATGAGGGATCTCGGCGCCGGACCAGGGCGCCCACGGGGTAGTCGGGACGCTGGGCAGAGTTCGCGTTCCTGCCATCGCTGCGGCGTGCCCGTACTCTGTAGCAGGCGGTAGCTCGAGCCGCCTTGCGTGGCCGCTGCTGATGGTCGCGTGCCCGGGCACGGCTAGTGCTGCTGCTCGCGGCCCGTCGCGTGGCCGGTGCTGATGGTCGCGTGCCCGGGCGTGGCCGGTGCTGATGGTCGCGTGCCCGGGCGCGGCCGGTGCTGCTGCTCGCGGCCCGTCCCGAGGCCGGTGCTGCTGCTCGCGCGCATGGGCGCGGCCGGTGCTGCAGCTCGTGCCCCCGTGCGTGGCTGCTGCTGCTGCTGCTCGCGCCCCCGTGCGTAGCCGTGGCCGCTGCACTTGCTCGTGCCCTTGCGTGGCTGCTCGCGCCCCCGTGCCTGGTCGATGCCGCCGCTGCTGCTCGCGCCCCCGTGCCTGGGCATGGTCGCTGATGCGGCTCGCGTGCAGGAGCATAGATAGACAAGGTGGAGGGAGATCACGGAGGCGGAGGCTCGCGAGCCGGCCGGCGGCTGAATCCGGTGGTGCGCCGGTCAGATGCAGGTGTGATTATTTTCCCCTGTCAACGCTTGTGGAGGAGGAAGTATAGAGGCTGACGTGCGGGTCCCATGTGCAGCTTACTGTACAGGCCAAACACCGTGAGATTTCAGTGCCACATCATCACTTACATCGGCACCCATCTGCCAGAAACGTTGTTAACATGTGTTTAGTGACCTATCAGTGTTTTTTGAAAACTGTCAGCAGAATGGTGGTGGTTATTTGAAAAAAAAATCGAAAGGTGGCGGTTTTCTGAATTAGGGTCCCCAATTGTGGTGGTTTTTTGCAATTACTTCCTTCAAAAAGAACATAAGCAAACCTTAAAATAACCTCACGATCAAACAAAATACACACAATTTCATATATTTTTTCTAAGGAAAATGTCTCACAAAAAAAACTACAGTAGCAAATAAATAAAATGCAAGGCCAACTGAACAGGAATATTGCCATATCAGATCAACAGACGCACAATAGATTTTATTTTCAAATAAATATAGGGCAGCATCACAACTTCGGTTCAGATAAGCAGATGCAGAATTGCAGACGCAGCTGCAGCAACAGTAATAAAGCACAAACTTAACACACAAATTCGAGATCACACAAGAGACACTTAATAGTAACTTATAACTATGATTCCTCTTATTAATAATGACAGTACTAAATAGGATAGTCTTCTGATGGAGATCAGCAATACAGTCTTCCTCCCAATCACGCTGAGAGGACTTCACTTATGCAGCAGCAGCAGCATGCTATATATCATCATTTCTCAAATCTTCTCGTCGTCTTCCTAAAATAAGAAAATCGAATCGAATGTTACCACATGATCATTTGTTTATAAGAAAAGCGCTGCCACAATTTAGTACAAACCTTAAACTTTCCTCGCTGAGCTTGTAGATGCCTCAGCCTCCTGCTACGGCGCGTTCCGGTTCCGAGCTAGGACAGGCTCCTCCTGTACTGAATTCACTGGAGTTTCAGCTGACTGGTCTTCAAAGTCTTCATCATACTCCTCATCAAGTGTGTCTTCATAAGCGTTCACCTCAACCCGGTGTGCAGGATCCCTCCTATCCCACCATAACCCGTACAACACTGAGATCCTTCCTGTGTATTGTTTGTGATAAGCTCCAATGTGCAACCAAACTGCCGATAATTTTCGGCGAACCACTCCAATAGCAAGGACATCCCAAGTTCCCAACCACCTTCAGGTCTGCAGATGTTTCCTTATCCTTGAAGATGCCCTGATCTGCCTCTTGTGCCGTGTTGAAGTGGTGTACCACAGTTTCTCCTGTGACAGAATTCCTTGTTTCTTCATACTTTTATTCATCTCATGGATTCTTATTAATCTCAAAATCATCTTGCTATGATTGCTGGTACTAATTTTTTGAAGAATGGAATCACATGGCTTATAGAGACCACTCCTTCCCTGCCAGCCCTCTGGGATTTTCAGCAAATACCTTGTAGGCGTACATAATCAAAATCTGCACAAGCAAAGACGATAAGTTCTGGGAACAGGGCACTGGAAAGAGGGAAGAATCAAGAAGTGGCGAGGTTAATCTCCTTACTCCATTTCTTAAGTAGTCCTATCTCAACTGGTCACTGGGTTGTGGGCTCTAGATATTTTTCCTTGTCATGGTGCCATCATTTTCTTTTGTTAGAAGAAAGGTTTATACATGAGGGGAAAGGCGGTGTTAATTCACATACGATGCAAGTCTAATAGAAAATTCACACGACCAACCACATAGGCAATAATTAACCACATAGCAACACATCCAACAGGGCACAACAACTCTCCACAAATGGACCACCCACTTACAACTGGGTCCCAAGCAGTGCCTCTAGCCCCAATGCACACACACACCCCTTTCCAGGGAGTTCAATAGTTGCCTGGATTTTAATGATGAAAATACCATACTATTCATTTTAGGAATCATAAGCTCATTAAATTATCATTTTACAAAATAAAAAACAAGGTCATTTTTGTCCACTCAGTTTACCATCCAACCAAAAGCTACTCGATGTATGATAGGATCATGTCAGCGCTACAATGGGGGCAAACCAACCACAAGCATCAGGAACATATCAAAATCAAAACAATTTCTGAATTATTATTATTCAGATTGATGCTTATGAATGAAAGCTGCTTACATCATGGATATTGTCATGCTAATGCAGAATTGAAAGTATCCTATCATCTTCTGTAATGTACCTTCCGCATAGAAAAGTAAAGTGCCAGTCAAGCAACAAGCACATATTATATCCAGATAGTGTTAGATCAGGATGTACAGTGAAATAAGAAGAAGAAAGGCAAGACCATTTAACATGAACAATCATATCATTGATTTTTTCTGCAAGGAACCCGGATAATAGTTCAGCACTCAAATCATGGTAGGCAGATAGATCTCTGAGAGACATTTGTTGGGATGGAAATAGCTCTACACATCAACCAGAACCTGATCTGAAAATGGGAAGGATAAAAACACAACCACATTTAATATACATCATGGCAAGAACAATATTGAGCATCTAATACTGTGGAATTATATAACATGGTTTTATACATTTATACGTCAGGAATTTAATCTGAACTATAAATTCCTGACGCCAAGCTATAAAATTATATCATCCTGAATTGATTACCAAGAATCTATGGGGCAACAATAAAAAAACATTACTTTATATGAGTCTGTCTAGCTAAGTTCGTATTTATCCAAAAGGGCCTAATTTAGTAATGGTAACACTTTTCTCGATGCTGGATTTTTTTGCTGAAGTGTTTGGAAATTAATCACATTTACACTAAAAAAATATATTGTGTAGCCAACCTTGAGGTTGTTCGGCAATTCCAGAAGTAAATTTACAAAATTGCACTAATTCATGCAGTACGCTGCCAGGCACCTCAATGAAGGTGTTAACTATTTATTGTAGTGCAACCAGATCAATTTCCTTTCAAAAATGGGCTGAGCTCCCATGTGACACTTGAATAGGTGATGCATGCAGGCCAATGAATGAATGGATTTTATCAACACTTCCTTTTCACTCTGTATATAAACCTCACATCAGCATGCACACCTGAAAAACTAACTTTCTTGTAACCTGAGAGATTATTTCTTCTGCTTTTACTACTACGCCTAATACTTGATACGTCGCCTATAATAAGCATAATATAATAAGTTGACATCATGCAAATGATCTGACAACCAAACTAACACCTGATCCCCATTCATCATAAGCTGCAGGATTTCAACTTCACATTTATCTAATAGGTTTCATTAAAACAGAAAATAATAAAAAGCGTAAAATTTATGGGTCTGCTTCCTGCCCGATGTTGTACACAATGCATTGCCCATCGATTTGTTTGCAAAATAAATCCTTGTTTCTAGATCTGCTGCCCTCCCAGAAAAAGGATCATTTCTTACTGGAGCGAACAGGGGAGAGACCGTCAGCAGTGAAAGGCAGAAAAAAGGTAGTAAAGAGAGAGGGAGGAGGTGGCTTCACCTTGAGTGGTAGGGGAGGCCGCCGAATAGCCGACCGAAGCCCTCCTTCCTCACTGCGGTCGGGTATGCCTCTTTGAGGAAAAAAATAAGAAAGGATCCTAGTTTATTTGTTATAAATTGTAAGCTAGAGAACTACACAAATATCTGTGAAAGAATGATATGAGAACATTATTTACTTCAACCTGAACACAAGGTCATCCTAAATCATGATTTGCAAGCACGCCATGTAAGTTAGATACTTCTAGAGAGAAAGGATAACTTTTGTAGCATTAGTTCGCAGCATATGGACTTCACAAAGTACATATGCTGCTGAGAACTCTTCTGACCCCACCCCAAAACAAATGGTGCCATTTTATCCATATATTTAAATCAAATAGTAAGAAGTATGCTCAGTATATCATGCAGTGCAACAAACTAAAATAAGAGAACTTTAGTAATAAAGTTATAATCGAAAGAACATCCAGATTTTGCTTAGTTTGTGATCTGTAAACACTAAACGGCGGCGCAGTTGCATGAAGCAACACCCTATTCTAACATGAAAAACTGCTTAATTTGCCTGAAGGGCTTATACCTGCAAAGAACATGAAGACTCAGGCCACTTCTGCTCTTTTATGCCGTAGTTTCTCAGCCACACCAACCATAGCAACTTCCTCTTCTAGTTTTCTTTTTTGCAAGAACTTCCTCTTTTAGTTGTCTGAGCCTGAAATACAATAAGGGGCATAACAAATGAAATAGTTCGCTGTAGTGTCGTCTAAAGCATCACATATTGTGCATCAACTGAAATGCAATTGAAATAAGGAGATGAGGGGAGGCTTGCATGCGAGAGCAATGATCGATGGGTCGACGCGTTTTTAACTTTGTCGCCTTCAGCACAGTAAATTCGACGTGGCTATTGCGAGAGGGCGCCCCTTACGCGTAGGTTAATGTGTTTGATGATGTAGCCCTTCTGTCCAATGAATACAGAAGATTTAACTATCAAAAAATACAGTGGACAGTTTGCCAGAATAGAATCTATACTTTTATTAAGATAAAAACAAGCAGTCAAGCAATATTTTAGAGCAATTGTACAGTTGATCTCATAAGGGAGTAAGAACATCATCAGCCAAAGTAAAATTTCAGAGGATGTTCTGAAGATGAAACAACAGGGGACTCACTATAGAAAATTTCAGCGGATGCTACAGAGGATGTTCAGCCTGAAGATGAGAGGATCACGTGGAATCGCGTGGTGCAGTGGCTCTCCTCCTCATCATCTGCAGCGACGCCGCAACCCTCGTCGCTCTCCTCTGTGGCAGCGCCGCCCCTCCTTCGCCACGGCGACCGCCGCCCTCCACCTTCTCGTCCGCGCTGCAGCGCTCCATGAGGCGGAGCCACGCGTTGAGACGAGCCGCCGGAACCCGCCAGAGCCTCGCCGACGACGAAGGTGACGCCGCGCGCGAGACCCTAGCCATGGCCAAGGGTCAGGAGCGAGGGCAGAAGGCCTATAGCGACGGATTTGGACGGGTGGGACCAAGGAATGGGGCCAGGGGAGGTCGATGGTGTGTCACCCACCGCCGGGACTCGCCGGAATCGGACGGCACATGGGTGGTGGCGGCGGCGGCGAGGAGTCGCGGGGGGAGAGAGATCGTAAGAGGAGAGGCGACGAGGGGAGGCTTGCGTGCGAGAGCAAGAATCGATGGGTCGACGCGTTTTTTACCTTTTTCTCTTCGGCATAGTAAATTCGACGTGGCTATTGTTTTTTTGAAAGATCCATCACTGCTGGCTTTTCATTGATTAAGCAGGGAGCATGCGGAAAAAAAAATCATGATCAAGTGATCATGGTGGGGGTTACAGAGTTGGCATCACTAGAGGGGTCGCCATTTGCCTAAAAATTGAACAGAGATCAGCCTGGGTCACCAAGTGGTGTTTCCAGGCATTTGGCTCCAGCAAGCCTCCAGGAATCCATGTCTTGCCTGATTGCTGCAAGGATTTCAGCACTCTGACGCTGGCGATCTCTGAAGGTTCTTGCATTCCTCTCCAGCCAAATATGCCAGGCCACCAACATCATTGTAGACTGCACCCTTTTCCTGTTTGCCGTTCCTGCTGCACGCATGGCTATTGTGAGAGGGCGCTCCATACGCGCACGTTAATGCTTCTCGATTATTGTGTTCTTGCAATAGAAGCTTCCAAGATGTGTCGTGCCTAAGATGATGGATGCGCATGGTGATATGACACTTATCTTCCATGATAAAAGACCAATTTCGACGACACCTACTCAACTGTACCAGATTGATGCATCCTATTTAATTGTGGAGGCGAATACTGAAGGAGTGCAACTTGGAAATTGGATCTAGGTTAATGTTTGTGGTGCATCATGGACATGCAGATATTTTCCTATTCTTCACAAACACTAGATCGGTAACGCGCCTTGGCGCGAGGATGCCGGTCCCATCATTGTGGTTATGCAGGTAATGCTCAAGTTAGTACTAATTCAGGTTTAACATACTTACTCAAACAGTATATAACAAAATAAAAGTAAGAAGAAACATTCACATGTGATAGAAGCAATGAGTTCAACATCACCATGAGATTATCATAAGGCAGCATCGAGTTTAGTACTATTTATGTACACATCATTATTGAAGATCAAGAAATCTTATCATTTCATTAGAAATGATAGCTATTTTCTATCTATATGGTACTACAGGCAGCAAGAGCTATTAATAAGAACATAGGTCCATGCTCAGTATCTTTCACACTCAAGGCAATCTTCAAAATAGAAAGAATGTAAGATAACATACATTCTTTCTTCTTGCCAGAACCCTTCACTTTCGCAGCATGCTCTTCAGCTGCCGCCTAATCCGATTCAATTTTCTCTCCAAAAAGGTCGACATTGTTGTCATCCAGTCAGAAGTTATTTTCTCATGTTTTTGCAATCCAATCTCCAACAATACATTGTATAAAACCCATTAGTTGAAACATCAAATGAATATTACAAGCTCAAATGCAGCCTGCTAATTTTTTATGGCAATGAACAGAAGAAAAATCGAAGATGATGTCACTTGTGCCATTGTGCATCATTGGCCGCTGAATGGCAGCTGATAATACTGTCAGTGGCGCCTCAGGTCGCTGATCGCGAAACTCTGTCCTATTTTTAATGATAGGAGAGGAGGGTGACAAAATGGCTGGGAACTTGTAAGAAAAGCCATCAGAGACAAATCTTTTGATCCTCATAAAGAAAGTCCATCAGAAAAAATAGTACCAAGCTCCTCTTAAATTTGAAGAGATATTCTAGCAAAGCAAAGAGAGACATTATAGCTATAATTAGTGCTCTGAAGCATGTATTCTGAAGTATTTCAAAGAGATCATTTTATTCCCTTTTACCTTCTACATTACATCAATAATTAGTATTCTGAAGGGGATAACTAAAAGCAATTGCGTCTCTTGGTAGCTCTTATGATTGTAGGAAAGGCCACAAGGGAGATCCCAAAGTGGGCATCAATTTTGTACCTGCATGTAATTGCAGCAATAGAGTGCTCTGCTATTGGTGATGTCTTTTTTAAACATCCTCAGCAGTTACCTGAATAAGCAAAGGAGAATACTAAAGAAAGGATACAGTTTATTAAGGACAAAAAAGAATAATAACAGGCCGGCAAATGAGCCTAGGATGGAAAACAAATTATGGATGTCATTCTTTCCCAGCTATTTTTGGGTCATGAAAAAGGAAGATACAGTGTATGAGGATACAAAAGGACAACAAATTATGGCATGTCATGCTTTCTCAGCTACTATATATGTGTAGTATATTCTTGCCGAAGCTTGAGGAGGAGAAGAAAAGCACCTGCTGGCTGCAGTTCGAGCAACAATATTATGTAGTTCTAGCCTGACCATGAACGATGCTTCAATTATAGGTGGCACGACTTGCCGCGCGTTGCCCGCCAGACGCAACCAGACATGAATAACCATTTTGAAAGATCGTTGAGCTACACAGGCACATACACAAGCTATTTGATCACACTTGGAATTGTCTCAACTCATAAGCTATAGATAGACAGGAAGCAAAGCACAAAGCTACACATATACATTGGAATTGGATTAGCCATAGTAAGAAAATGTACGTGTGTATACATGGTATCGTACAACTTACACAACTTCATGCTTTGTAGTACAATACAACAGCAGAAGCAGGTTGTATGAATAAAAGTGAATGCGGCCAGAATGGAGAGAGATGGTTGTAGTCGAAAGAAAGTTGATAACATGGCGGTCAAACTTATAAGCTCAGTTTATTTTTCACAGTCAAATTTATAGGCTCAGCCTATTTGTCAGGCGTCAAACTACTTTGTATGGTTAAGGCGGGATCTAAAATGAGAAAGAAAGTGAGGCAAAACCACATGATTTCCACTAACCGATAATCTAAGCACTTCAGTAATTACACTAATCAATAAAAGGTGGACCATCACTTAGTCAGAGAAGCCATGAAAAAGGGTTGGGTTGAGACTTGATGCTTAACTCCTAGGCGATTCATGACTGGAATTTGGACGGATACTTAAAACCTTCAAATATGATCCAATTTGAGAACATGTGTGCAGATGTCGTGTTTTGTTTAACACAAATAGTTTAGTAGTACAGCATAGAGAAAACACACACATATATTTAGAATTGCAAGTGAATATAAGAAGTATGAGCATTGTTTGAGATTGTTAATCCAAAGTTTTACAAACAAAAATTCAAGTACTAATGGAAGTTTGTGTGGCTTAACCTTAGCTGGACTTGAAAGCATAAAACTGGTGTAGCAAAATATCATATACCTGGATGTCCATACGGCTGGCGCCGTCAAGGTCTAGCTGTGGAAGGTCTTGCGACGGCGGCTGATTCAAAATCAGTTAGGTAGCACAACAGGGCCAAACCGATCTACCATGGGAAACGCTGCAAGAAATTAGGCATTCCCTATAAATTATTGATCATATAAAGCAATACATTTGACTGCCTGGGACATGATGCATATGAAACACTATGTTGATGTACGTGCAGCCGATCATAGAGAACAATGAAATTGCTTGGAACATGGCGTACATAAGATACTGTGGGAATAATTAGCTGCAACCAATCGTACATACACTGCTTGGTATGAATTCATAAATCTTGGTCTGAGTTCATAAATAAAAAATTAAGAGAAACGCATGCCAGAGCAGGAATTACCGCAGGTAGTTTTCCTAAATCTATGTATACTTAGCAGCCATGCAGTAAAAAACTAAAAATGTTGACCGGTCCCTCCACAATTTGTAATCCAATGAGGATTTATTTAGATCTAGCCAGCCGCTCATTTCCTTCGTCATGCAAAAGAGATGCTCATATCTAGCAAGATTCCTAGGAGTTTTGATGCCTTTCTTATTTTGTTTGGTACCTTGGGTCTGCACAGGTATGACAGATGCGCATACAATGAGCATACCAAAGAAATACATGTGACGGGCAAAATAAATTATGAACAGACATCTTCAGAGACTAACCTTGGGTCTAGCTGCTTGTCAACAAAAGGATCAATGGAGGTGACTTGGTTAAAAGATGTGCCGACAACCTGCATACAATGATTTACAGAGAAGGAGACGAGTAAGGTTTGTTTGATTAATTAGGACTCTGCATCAACAAATCACCTGAAGCATTCTCAATGAACAATAATTTACATATCCACCAAGATAAACTTCGCGGTTAGCAAATATGTTGATAATAGGAATCTACACCACAAAGAAATCACCAAGGCATCTAATACTTCTATCTTTAAAGAACGGCTATTCAACAAATGCATCTTAGACTCTTAGTGAAGCTCCAAATGAGAAACCATCATAATTATTTTGAGATGCCTTATTCAGTTAACGAAACAAAGCATGTTCATCTTAATAAAAAGGCAGGAGAAGCATCGTACCACTATCCGTGAATTGCATGTAGAACTTGATTGTGGAGGTGAGTTGGGGCTCTTTGGTGCTAGCTCTTCCAGTTCTCTTTGAAATGCATATGTTGTACCTCTCCCAATTGGTGCCTCTGGATATGTACTTTCCCTCAGTATCTGCAAATGTAAATGCAGATTTTCAGGCTCCTTTTCTGATTAGAGAGAATAAGCGAGAAAAACTGATAATAGACCAAACAAAACCTGATAAAAAAACTGATATAGGTTACAAAACCTGAGAAAAAATAATGGTGAAATTTGCTTCAAAACAACAGTATCCACATGTAAAAGAAATAGAAATTACATCTACAAAAACTTCACTACAAATGGAAGAGTTTTTTTTCATTTAGGTGTTCTTTTGATCATTGGTGTACCTTGGACTCAGAGCAGGGGAGCATCCTCTTACAAGCCAGGCTAGCAGCCAGCAACAAGCCCAACGTGCAGAATGATCCATAGATCCAGCGAGATGAAGTTAGAGAAGACGCACACAGAGGCACAGACCTGCTCCAGAAAGCTTCAGGGCACGGTTGAACATGGCCAATGCCATGTCCTCTGCGGCCTGCTTGCTTGTGAACTGCAGGGGCAATTGGAAACCAAAAGCATGGTCGGTGAGTCAGTCTGATGAGTGCCTAGGGCGTGTCAAATGTGATGGCTCCAAAGTCCTTTCTTGATGGAAACAAGCACAATTTTTTTTGCACTTTCTCTAAAAACTCATACAAAAATATAACCTATTGGTTGAAAGGTGCTATAGAATCGCTTAGCCATGAAAACATTGAAATATATACCCCAACTTCAGACTCAAGGAAGGCAGGTTAGAGAAAGCCAACATCCCAATCTCAAACTGAAGCGCATCACCCCTAGGAAGCCATCTGGAGCCTGTGACAACACAATCACATCAAAATGCAGTAACAAATTTCACTGCATACACAAGAGAGAGAGAGAGAGAGAGAGAGAGAGAGAGAGAGAGAGAGAGAGGTACTTTTTGTTCAATATTTTCTTCAGGCAAATTCTTCATCTTTCGTCCCTTCTCGAACCTGCAAACATGGTGTACAGATAAAACATATATTACATTATGAAATCAAAACCAGAGAGACATATTAATAACTCCTTTGCTTCCTTACCTTCAGACCTCTACTAATAGAGAAATCATTTACTATCTTGTGATCAACACCCTGCTGCTGCGCGGCGCTGGCCATCCCCTTGTGCGCCGAGGAGGTGGGAGAGGCGCAGCGGAACATGCTCCTCCTATAGAGTCTGAGCTCGTCTGCAGCTCGAGCTTACTCCCATGCGCCTCTGGAATATAAAAACAGACTTACTGCACATACTTATGATATAAGAAGCTGTAGATAGGAAGTATAACCAAAACCAGTTTACTTTTATAGACTTATTATAGTACATCCTGCAACACTATAAAGAATTTTTGTGAAACTAATTTTTGAAGGCAAGTATCTCCAATGGTAATTTAATCTGGTAATTGTTTATTAGTGCTGAGGAAAACTATTTCATTTATCGAATAATGAAAAGAGCAGCAGCGAAATGATAATAGCGGACTAGCTAGTATACTCCCCTGCTTTTATTTAGTCCGCATATTAGCTTTGGTCGAGGTCAAGCTTTATAAATTTTGGCAAAATTTATAAACAAAAATATTAACACATAGAATAACAATTCAATATCATTATATTCATTATTGAATTTACTTTCATGTCATATAGATTTGTTATGGTAAATTTTTATATTGTCTCCTACAGACTTGATCAAACTTTACGAAGTTTGACTTTAGTCAAATCTAATATGCATAGTAAATAAGAACAAAGGGAGTAGTTGTCAATGACCTTTTGAGTCATAAGCCCTTTTGACCATCAAACGTGTTTTGTGCTGTCTAGCCATGATGAAAATGTTCAATGGTTAAATTATGTGTTGTTTAGTCATAATACTAACTAATGGATAAGGTAGAAAAATGCATGTATGCATGTAATGATGAGTATCAATGTAATATTGCAGCGCATTGCAATATCTTATGGCTATCACTATAATATCTATGTGTTCTGTGCAAAACGTTGCCAATGGCAGCAAAATGTTGACGCGGTAGCATTATTTTTTATAATTTACCTGGCCGACGCCATTACAGGTGGGCGGTATATAGATCCACCTCTAGTAGGGTACTTTACGAGTGGTGGTTTTGTGTAGGCGCGAGCCACTAATAAAACTATTATCAGTGATGGTTGCTCTGCCCACCACTAGTGACCTATTACCAGTGGCGGGAGATCGGTAGCGGGCGCCCTCCACAACGTCTCCTGCCACTGGTGCGCCCTTTTGCACCCACCACCGCTACCCTGTGTTTGTAGTAGTGTGTGCAATGTTTAAAAAGTTTCACCCAAGAATAATAGAGAGGTCATTATTCTCAAGCATATCAAGCACAACAAAATGGGCTTTGTGCTCTGTTATGGTTTGTGGGATGTCCAAATACCTCCCTCGACCTCGTCATATATTCTAGGGCACATTTGTACATCACCTAAGAGACCTACTAGTTAACACCCACATGCGCCAACTAAGGGTGGCTTCTCTAAAGCCAAGGCAAATTGCCTGGCCCACATTGACCGCGAGCAGTTTTTATTTCATTCCTCTTCGGGTTTCAAGTTGTTTTTTCACAAAAAAATGGTTGTTGTTCTTTAGGAGATAGATATTTTAAAACCCTATTAAACATATAAAAATATACGTTATAAAAATTTCAGTATGTGTTCTATTAAAAGTTCAGTGTATATTAAAAAGTAATCTTATATTAAAAGTATATTCAGTGTGTATTAAAATCATCTTATAATTAAAATAAATTATTGTATAGTAAGAAAAATGTTCAATGCTTATCAAATAAATGCTCATCATATATTTAAAAAAGTTCAGTGTGTGTTTGAAATATTTTCATTGTATACCAAGAAAGTTCAGTGTGTATTTGAGAAAATTTCACAATATATATTGAGAAAATAATTCACCATATATTGTAAAACCTATAAGTAAAAAAAAATTGAAATAATTAAAAAAATAAAAAACCAAAAATAAAAAACAAAATATGTAAATATAAAAATAAAATAAAATATATAAAGAACCCGAGATAGAACAACCGTTATGTGGGCCAGGCTCTCTGGGGGGCTCTTTGGCGTAGCCTAAACTATATGATGCCCATGGGTGTCATATAGGATTTGTTGTCGCCTAATGCGACACGTACGTTGACACATGGGGAGTGCCCAACAACGCATGTGGCAGCGACGAACGTTTAGCACAGCATGCAGACTGTATTGTTATCTTTTTTTTTTTTCATTTCATTTCTCTCTTTTCTTGTATGTAAAATGCACATTGTATATATAGAGACACGTGAACACTTATTTCAAACATGTGAACATTTGTTTCAAAACCATAAACATCCTTTTTGAGGTACACGAATATTTTTATATAACCATGATTTATTTCATAAAATTTTATATGAAAGATTTTTTTTGATAGAAAAACTATAAGGGAACCCCTACAGTATAATTGGTGCAACAAACACAAATTGCAAGTATCAAGCCTTGAATCTGGGTGGGTGGGAAGGCATCAGCCCCTTCCTACCACTAGGCTATGCCTTAGTCTGTTATATGAAAGATTTATTAAATCTTAGAGATACATGAATGCTTTTTTTTAACATGCGAAAAATTCTGTTCAAATTATGAACATATTTTTGCGATACATGAATATTTCCTATATAAATTATTTAATTATAAAATATTATAAAAACATAAAAACATCTTTTCGATATGTGTGAACATTTTTTAACACGCAGACTTAAAAAAACAATCAACATTTTTACACGTGTGAAGAATTTTCTTTTGCAATACATGAAATTATTTAGTTACATTGGATATTTTAGCGGTACTTGAACAAATATTGTAATGGGTTGTGCAAAACTAATTACACATCTTAAAAACATTCATTAAAATAAAAATATTCAGTATTTTAAAAAAAATCATGTAATTAATAAAGTTCATGTGTTTAAAAAATATTGGAGTAAGTTTTGAAAGTTTTCACACAATTTAAAAAGGAAATACAATGGAAAGGAATAATAGAAAATAGGAATAATCATAAGAGAATGATTGAAAGCAAAACCCAAAAAACCCTCAAACCCCAAAAAGTCAGGAATATAGAGGGGAGAAATAAAAAAAGAAATCGACTAAAAAAACGTGCTACAGGCGTCAACCCGTGCCGAACCACCAAGAGGTGACGACCTGCTTGTTGTATCTTGCCGTGCAATAGGCGAGATATAGATTTTGCGTAGAGCATGTCCCCGTACCGCTAAGACAACGTACGAGTAATTGCGTGGCTCAGCTCCACGTTGTTGCTCAAAGTAGAAGCAAGGACGGCGGAGTAGGTGCGAGAGCTGTTGGCGGCGAGGGCACCAGGCGCACACCTTGGTCGCTGACATGAGCTTCCTGGCCGCAAGCCATCGGCGATGGCTAGCCCGAGCTGTTTTTTGCGACTGCCTGGATGTCGAGAGGTAGAAGAAGAACCACATCGGTGCCTCAAACGGACTTCAAACGTCCAGGCTGACCGGTATCCTTATATCCAACCTAAATATGGGGCGGATATGGGGTGTTCGGATGCGTCCGTCATGTTGGACCCGGTCTCTGCTGCCCACCCGG
The DNA here is from genome assembly GCF_018294505.1 of Triticum aestivum. NCBI lineage: Eukaryota > Viridiplantae > Streptophyta > Magnoliopsida > Poales > Poaceae > Triticum > Triticum aestivum. Next base: position 647,056,639 of record NC_057812.1, on the reverse strand, counting down.
CCCCATATATATTTCTTCCCATCCGCTCACCAGGCCAAACCCTAGCCACTTCATTCCACTTCCCTCGTCACCCAAACTCTCGTTCAGTGATCTCCAGCCGTCTTCAGCATGGCGGACAGTGGATTCAAGTCCTTCACCTCTAAATCCGTCGACCCTGAGCTCATCTCACACAGCCCCGAGGACGAGATGGTTGTCCGGTTTGCGCTCCGCCGCTCCCGGGAGAAGGCCCATGTGAGGCAGCGCTCGGACTCCTTCTATCGGGGATCCATTATGTCCGCCCATGGCCCATGGATCCGGCGCTAGGTGTGACGTCACTGCCTCATCAGAGATGGGGCGCCCTGTTTGGCGTCCGAACATGGGGTCGGACGAGCAACCCCTTCGTTGGCGTGCCGACACCATGGATGCACCAAGGGCGTCGTCCGACGCAAACATGGCGCGGCGTGCCCCCATGCGAGGCGGATGGCTCAGGAGGCGGCGGCACCCCTCGCGGCGGTGGACGTCGGCGAGGCGGAGTCGCATTCTTCGGCCCCGTATGGTGCACCAGTCCGGGTGCCACACCTGCGTCGTGGTGGATGTCGCCGGCTCGTCCCAGGATGGATCCATCATCGATCTGACATCCACCGGCACCGTTCGGGTTCTAGGCTCCGATGAGGAAGAGTAGGGCATGGGAGACATCAACACTTTGAGTCCCATGAGCCGGCTCGTGTCCCATGGCCTACTCTACCTTGCTGGCGACTAGACCAACACTCTGGGGAGCACAGCCGTCCGCCGGACAAGGGCACGACGGAACTGGGCGAGCTTCGCTTAGATTAGGTTTCATGTTGCATGTGACACTATGGATTTGAGGTTTCTAATTTGAAGTGTCTGGTTGTATAATCAAATATTTGAGGCGTGACCGGCCACTGTCCGCGAACATGCCCACGAGCAGTTTTTATTTCTTTCCTCTTCAGGTTTTTAGTTATTTTTTCACAGAAATGGTTGTATATTTTTAGGAGCTAGATATTTTAAAACCCCTATTAAAAGATTATAAAAACATATTACTTTTTGAAAAAATATCAGTATTTGTTCTATATAAAACAGTTCAGTGTATATTAAAAAAGTTCACATATATTAAAAAAATGTTCAATGTCTATCACAAAAATGGTCATCATATACGAAAAAAAGTTTAGTGTGTGTCTCAAAAATGTTCATTGTATACTGAGAAAGTTCGTGTGTATTTGAAAAAATGTTCACCTACGTTGGGAAAAAATGAAAAATCTATAAGAAAAAGAAAATTTGAAAAAATAAAACCCAGAAGAAAACCAAAATATGTAAAGAGAAAAAAAAGGCAAAATAACAACATATTGAACAACGGTTATGTGGGCAGGCTCGTCTGGAGGGGTCTTCGGCGCAGCCTCAAGCGACGAGAGCAACTAGTTAACGAGCGCTCCTTCGGGAGCCTCGCAACGATTAGCGTCATTTGGCGCGCTCTCAGCCACCCCGCCATGTGTCGCGTTCTGAGCACTCTCTTTGGATTTTCTTCACATGCATTTTCGGCTTTTAAAACGTTTTTTCGGTTCTTTTCAACGTTTGCGAAAAAATGCATTTTTTTTCTTTCGTGAGAGTCACGTTTTGCTTCCGCGAGAGGCATGGTTTTGCTTTCGCGAGAGTCACGGCCGTGCCTCTCGGAAACGAAAATAAACATGTTTTCTTTATTTTTTTCCTTCCGAGAGAGGCACGTTTTGCTTCCGCGAGAGTCACGGATGTGATTTCGCGAGAGGCATGGGCGTGCCTCTTTCGGAAAGGGAAAAAACTAGTGCTTTCGATTTGGTTTTTTTCGTGAAAAAAAGTTCGTTAAAACCTATCAACATTTGATCTACTTTTAAAGATCTCGACGCGAGGAATCTAACGGTGAAAATTGTTCGAGATTTGGACGCATGGTTTAAGAGATGAAACATTTTGAATAAACTAATTTACGAAAAAAGGAAAATTCTCTGATTGCGACAAGTGGCACGCATGCAGCGTGCCACTTGTCGCAACATAGGGAGGTGGGAGTGATCTTTACAACGAGTACTCCTTAACTAGTGATTTTGTCAAGCGACTCGTACATTGCACTCACCTTGGTACATGGGTCGGGCCCAAAGATGCATGTGGCAGCGTAAAATGTTTAGCACAACATGCAAACTGCATTATCTTTTTTTCATTTCATTTCTCTCTTTTCTTGTATGTTAAATGCACAATATATTTATAGAGATACATGAACAGATATTTCAAACATGTGAACATTTTTTTCAAAACCATAATAAACATCCATTTCGATGTACATGAATATTCTTTTATAACCATGACTTCTTTTATAAAAGTTTATATAAAAGATTTAGTAATATATCTTACAGATCCAAGAAATCTTTTTATTGAATATGTGAACATTTATTTACAAATTATGAACATATTTTTTGAGATAGATGAACAATTCCTATATACAAGATTTATTTTTAAATTATTTTACATGAGCATTTCCTATATACTCTCTCTGTTATTTATATAAGGTGTATTTGTTTTTTCATAAAATTCCACAATGTAAAGTACATTTCTTCTAATTCCTCATAATCCCCTTTTTTAGCACTCCAAAAAAAAGTCAAGTATCTCTCTCCCGTTTGCATGTATATCTCTTTGTAGAAAAAGAAGAAAAGTATCTTTGCCCAGATTATCTGTATCTCTTTCTTTCCTGGCCTAACTTATTTACTTGCCAATAACCAACAAATTTGCCAAGAGTAATATTTTCCTAAATTATATATAATTTGTTGCCTTGGTCATCATGTCCAAAACAATATACTTTACATAAAGAAATGGAGGGAGTACATGAACATTTCCTATTTTAGGAAACAGACAAGCATATTTTCATTATGAACATTTTTGAAACACATGAACATTTTTTCACACGCAGATAAAAAATACATCAGCATTTTTACACATGTGAACAATTTTCTTTTGTAGTACATGAACTTTTTTAGTTACATTGGACATTTTTAGCGGTACTTGAACAAGTATTGTAATGGGTTGTAAAAAAACTCATGACATATTTGAAAAACCTTCATTTAATATGAAATTATTGAATGCATTTTAAAATGCTAAGATAATTTAAAACTATTGAATTAATTTTTGAAAATTTTCAGGCATTAAAAATAAATAAAATAAAAATAAATAATATAGAAGGAAAAAATAGAAAAAAATAATAAGAAGAAAAGGAGACAAAAGTAAAACACCCAAAAAAACCAAAAAGTCAGAAATATAGAGGAGAGAAATAAAAAAGAAACCGCTAAGTAAAAACCATGCTATCGGCCTCAACCCATGCCGAACCACCATCGAGGTAACTGCCTGCTTGTTGTATCTTGCCTTGCAATAGGCGAGATATATCTTTTGCGTTTTGCGTAGACCATGTCCCCATACAGCTAAGACCAAGTGAGTGTCAAGATCACCTACATGGTCTAGATGGAGGAAGTCATGTGGATCCACTTGTCAGCATGAGCTCGAGACGTTGATCGGAACACCGAGTCATAAGAAAGTCACAATCGACTGATAAATAGAATTTCTTCATTTTGTAGATTGTTTGGGTCTGCTATCTAGACGGATGTATCTAACACTAAAAGGTGTCTGGATACATTTGTATCTAGAAAAATCTAAGAGAAATCATTCAGGACAGACGGAGTATGATAAAATTACCATGGTCGAATAAATAAATTTGCCATGGTCGAATAAATAAATTTGCCATGGTCTAATAAAAACGGCATGCTACATATGATAAAATTTCCATGGGATGAATAGGTAAAATTTTCATGTTGCTTATGATAAAATTACTATGGACTAGTAAATAAATTTTCCATGGTCAAAAAAATAAAAATGGCATGCTATCTATGATAGAAATGCATGAAAAATTTAGGAATTTATTCTCTAAAAACTGCATGGAAACTTTATTAGTAAAAAACATGACTAATAAATAGAATTTTCGTCACTTTGTAGATAGTTTGGGTGTACTACCTGGAAGCTTAATCAGATTTGCACTCAACAAAACAGAGACCTAAATATAGCGTAAGTGAGTAATGGACTAAAAATGTTTCCAGGCCAACGCAAAACCACGTTTCAATGCGCTTGCGAATGCTGGAAGCAGAACATGAGATATATGTAAATTAAATCTTACTCCCTCCGTTCGGAATTACTTGTCGCAGAAATGGATGTATCTAGATGTATTTTAGTTCTAGATGCATCAATATCCGAGACAAGTAATTCCGAATGGAGGGAGTATATCTCTATGCACATCTATAGTCAATGTGAAATGTTTCAGGTACCTTTGCAGGATAAAATGTCCCAGGATCACTAACAAAAGTAAAAATAATATAATACACACAATTTACTTCAGTGCAAAAATATTTTAGGAAACTCTATAGAAGTATGGTCTTGGCTCTCCCACCCGCACCCTGATACACATGTACATACTACCTGTAGATACATAACAATTTATAAGTATTATATGGCATGTCGACCTTTTGTAAATCACATTCATTTTGGATAATACCTAATAACCCTCACTATAATGTACTCGATAAATGCAGAGAAATTGAAGTATTTTTTTCTCGCAAACAACTAGAAAATTTATGCAATCATATATAATATAAGTAAATGTATATCTAGCCGCACAAATTTAGGTTTCCTTTCCCATCTTTCTTTTTCCTAGAATGCACAGAATTATTCGCGCATATGGTTTGTCTCTCATTGGTGCCAACCTACGGCTTGCTACATACGCAACCTTAACAAGCTTAAAATGTTGAGCATTAATTATCGTGACTAGCTCGAAGTGAGTCTCTTGTTGCTGACTCCATGTGCTCTCCAACCGCAACCATGAGCAATTGAAATTCCACCAGTATTTGTTTTAATAGGTAGACCAAGCAGGAATTTGTTTTAGTAGCATGCACCGACACTTACTCCCTCCATTTCTAAATATAAGGCTTTTTTGAGATTTCAATATGAACTACATATAGATGTATATAGATGTATTTTAGAGTGTAAATTCACTCATTTGGCTCCGTATGTAGTCCATATTGAAATCAAGAATGGAGGGAGTACTAGCTAGTTTGTCTAGTACGTAATTACTCTTGAGAAGTTTGATGCCGCGAAAGTAGTCCCGTTTGTTTCGCACCTGTGCCCTTGTTTGGTTCTTTGTTGTTAAATTCCTTCTCAATTAATATGACGAGGCAATTTTTTTGCCTCTGTTTCAAAAAATATTACTGTGGTACACATGCACACCCTCGACAAAGCTCTACCCTCGTCGCTTGAAATGTACAACTTGAAATTGGAATTACATTCGAACACCTGATATTTAGCAAAACAAATCAGTCACATATGATTTGTCTCTCATTGGTGCCAACCTACGGCTTGACAAAGAAGGGCTGCTTAAAATGTTGAGCATTAATTCTCGTGCCTAGCTCGAAGTGAGAGTCTTGTTGGTGACTCCATGCGCTCTCCAACCGCAACCATGAGCAGTTGGCCACCAGTGTTTGTTTTAGTATGTAGACCAAGCAGGAACTATGGCTTCAAAACACGCCAAGCAGTTGTAGGAATATGAGGGATCATGGCCTGCTTTGTTTTAGTAGCATGAACCCATACGCACTGGCTAGTTTGTCTACTACGTAATTACTGTGGCAAATCAATCAGTGGGTGTCACATATATCTAGTGATGTATCCAGCTAGTTGTCAAGGTTGAGAGGCAAAAACATATTGGCTCCGATAGGACAAACATTTTGGTGCTTCGGGTCACTTGGATGAATGAAGTTTACCACCTTCGTGCTGTGGCGGGCGCCCTCGGGTGAGGCAGAGAGACCGTGTCCCCTCGTCGCTCTCCACCTCCCCATCCTCCGACGCGAGCACCCGGAACCTGCCCTTGTTGGTGTTTTTGGGCTCGTCGTCACCCCGTGCCGGCTACGCCTAGACGGTGACGGACCGGAGAACCACTGATCTCGTGTGCCACCCTCCCTGTTGAGTGTCGCAAGTGACGGTCGTCGTTTTTCCGAGTGCTGTTTCGTTCTTAATTGATGATGATTATGTATATGCAAGAATGAAAACTAATGGTGCTGGAAAAACAATTAAGCTCGGTGCCGCATCGAGTATAATTGAGGCCAAAACAAAGCATGTGTTGTGTCCCCCTTGGAAGGGAATCGTCGCTTATCCTAACAGGGAAATCCAGCAATTAATTGGATGCAAAAAAACCGCTGCTTGCTCTTATTAACACTACAACCTAGAGAGTGGTGTAGTAGTACTTGTCAAGGAACAAGTCTACTACGTAGCCAGACAGAAGGAACAAGTCTCCCCGCAAAAAACGAAAGAAGGAAGGAAGGAAGAAGTCGGCTGCGCGCAAGGATGGGCTCGTCTTCCTCCGCCGTTTGCCTGCTAGCCTTGCTAGCAGTGTTTGCGTCTGCAGCTGGTTGATTTTCTCACAATTCTGGTCGCGTTCTTCTTCTCGTTGATTGAATTGAATCCCCTAACAAAAGTTGCGTTTGGTCTTCCTTTTTTTTGACGCAGGTTTCGCAGCTGCACAGCCGGTGGTCGTCACGGCCGCGTACAACATCGGCAATGACGATTACATGGCCTTCATCGACCAGCTCCGTGCCACTCTGGCCGCTCACCCGAGCCCAGACAACGTCAACGGCCATCCTGTTCTCCCCCTGCAACACGAGAAGCAGCCGCCGGCGAGGTGGCTGCACGTTCCCATCACAGCGGGCGACAAGAAGGTGACGCTGGCGCTGAGGGACGACAACGTGTACCTCGTCGGATTCAAGGCCCAGAGCGGCAGCTGGTACGAGTTCCGCTCCGCGGTGGCGCCAGGGAGGAAGCAGCCGCTGATCCACGGCGCTACGTTCCTCGAATGCGAGGACACCTACAGGGCGCTTCTAGGCGGCAAGAAGAGCAAAGAAGTCAAGCAGAAGGTAAGCAACCTTGAACTGGGGAAGACGGCGGCGGAAGCAGCCGTGAAGAAGTTGGCGGCATATGCTCATGCCGCCGGCGGGCCGGACGACGCCACCAAGGTCGCCTTGGCACGCATGGTCATCACCGTCTGCGAGGCGGTCCGCCTGTCCTCGATCTCCACTACCCTCAGCACTGGCTGGGGCCAGGCGGCGACGGTGAAGCTCGACCATCTCCAACCTTTCTACATGCAGAACTGGGGAGACCTATCTACTGCCATACTAGACCGGAGGAAACATGGACCTACGTACCCATGGCCCAAGAAGGTCTGCGAGGAGACGCACATCGAGGACGCCGCCGGCGCGCTCGCGGTGGTGCAGCTTCTGCTTAAACGTAGTACTTAATTCAGTTAATTAACTCCACTAGCTCTCGGTGCTTCTTAGACGTGCGTACTAGTGTGCTGCTGCTGGATGATAAATTGTATGCATGCATGTCTATTCTAATAGAATAAAATAAAATGACCGTGTGGGATCGATGAATATATGATGTGGAGCTGTAGAATGTTTCCTCTATGCATGCGTTGCACGCGTATAACAAAACACAAAAATTCCTGCCTTAAGTATCTCTAAAACTTTGTATACTTTTGTAACTCTGTTTGCACGGTCCCTTTTTACACTCCTGAGCTGCTGGCTGTGCCATGACATACACTAGATCTGTGACATAAATGTACCATGGTTGCGTTATTGGTCTTTTTGTTATACTAGCAAAAATGCCCTTGGTAACGGGAGAAAAAGGATCACACGCTCCTAAACCCAATATGCATGGCGGTGAAAATGTATGTTGCGGAATAGCATGAAGGAGAATTGTGATTTCAGCCAATCAATCTTTGCAAATAGCTAAGAAATTTAGGCATTGTACAATTTGCGAGTTAGGTTAAAGACAATCATCTCCAACAGAAATGAAAACAATAAACTCAAGCATAAGAATAAAAAGACATATAAAACATAAGAAAAATCGAAATACTAAAACATAATTTCTTCTACCAATGCAAGATGTTATTCCTCACATTCATTTCATTACCAGAAGAATCAATATTTAGGATTTAATACAGCTTTTAATAGGAATAATGTGTACTATAATTAAGCATGGGCTAGGTTGTCACCGAAAAAGCATATTCAGTACTATAATCAAGCATAGGCTAGGTTGACTACCCATCGTTTGGCTTTATAGTGTGCGTATATCTCAACAAACAAATAAAATATAGCTGCAGTAAATAAAGATTATCAACCATAACAGAAATTTATAATTTTAGTATACAATGAGGGTTAAAAATTTATAATTTAGTACACAATGCAGATTAAGCACCATACTGACAATAAAAATGGCACGTTCCCTTTAACTTTGTATTTCTTGTAACTCTGTTTGCTATAAGTTGGCATGTTCTCTTTACACTGCTGAGCTGGCTGCGCCATGTCATGCACTAGATCTGCGACACACGTAGTACCAAGGTTGCGTTATTGGTCTTTTTACACATGAAAAAAAATCAATGATTGCAAAATGCAAATGCATACGTGAGACCAACCACACAGAACAATCTGGAGATCTTTTTTTTATATATAAAATTACATGACGAATAAGTCAGAAATAAACATGGAGCGAATGTAATATGTACACATATCTAAATGAATGTTATTCGCAAAAAAAGTATATGAACGTTTGCTAGAACACAAAGAAAAAATTCCTTTGAGCAAGAAAAAAGAGTAAGATGTATGGGCGCATGTTTTTTTAGAGAAAACCACCTGACCTATCATTAATTAATTTCAAGATGTACATAGTCAGGGGGTTCCAAAAGCCACAAATAGCGCGAAATCACTAATTGAGGAGTACTCGTTGCAAAGATCACTCCAACTCTCCAGGCTATGACAAGTGGCGCACATGCAGCGCGTCACTTGTCACATCCTATAAGTTTTCCCTTTTTTTCGTATATCCGTTTATTCAAAATGTTTTATCTTTCAAACCGTGCGTCCAAATCTCAAAGCGCTTTCACTGTTAGATTTCTCGCGTCGAGATCTTCAAAACTAGATCCCATTTTGATAGGTTTTGACGAACTTTTTTTCACTAAAAAACCAAATGAAAAAACTAAATCGGGAGCATGGGTTTTTCCCTTTCTGAAAAAGGCACGCCATGCCTCTCACGAAATCACAACCTTGCCTCTCGCAGAAGTAAAACCGTAACTCTCGCGGAAGGAAAAAAAACAAAACGCGTTTTTTTCGTTTCCGAGGAGGCATGGCCGTGACTCTTGCGAAAGCACAACCGTGCCTCTCACGGAAGCAAAACTGTGACTCTTGCGAAAGAAAAGAAACAGAAAACGCGTTTTTTCCGTTTTCGAGAGGCTCGGCTGTGACTCTCGCGAAAGCACAACCGTGCCTCTCGCGGAAGAAAAACCGTGACTCTCGCGAAAGGAAAAAAAAAAAAGCAGAAAACGCGTTTTTTCCCGTTTCGCACAACCGTGCCTCTCGCGGAAGCAAAACCGTGACTCTTGCGAAAGAAAAAAAAACAGAAAACGCATTTTTTATTCCGTTCCCGAGAGGCACGGCCCTGACTCATGAAAGCACACTCGTGCCTCTCGCGGAAGCAAAACCGTGACTCTCGCGAAAGGAAAAAAGAAAAAGAAAACACGTTTTTTTCCGTTTCCGAGAAGCACGCCGTGACTCTCGGAAACACGTGCGAAAAAATAAATACCGAAAAAACACGTTTAAAAAGCCGAAAACGCGTGCGAAAAATAAAATAAAAACAAATCCGGACGGAGCATCCAGAGCGCGACACGTGGCGAATGGCTGAGAGCGCGCCAAGTGGTGCTGATAGTTGCGAGGCTCCCGAAGGAGCGCTCGTTAACTAGTTGCTCTCCAAATAGCGGCCTGACATCAATTCAAGAGACTTTCTGCGCTATATGTTGTGCATCGAAGTTTGCCTCACGTCTTTCATATCTAAAAGATACATCCCCAGCCGTCTTCTTCATCCTTCGTATTTCTTCTGTTATCATCGAGCTCATGCCTTGGCTGCCTTCTTCGATACCGCGTATCACATTGCACAGTCTGATGCAACAATAGCTGCTCTTAAATTCAGGTCTTGCCGCAGTAAAAGAACTTCACGACAAGCCATGGCTTGAAGGACGCATGGCCTTGATGTGGGCCACTAGTTGAAGTGATCGATGGGCATGCAGCTATAATCAAAAAAATAAGAGCCAGTGTGGTTGGTTTTAGTTATTGTAATTTCATTTATGAAAGCAGAAACTCGAATGTAGAAGCAAATAGTCTAGCTAAGTATTCCTTAAATCTTGCACCTGGTAGACATGTTTGGTTTTTACAGCCTCATGACGATATTGTAACTATACCCTGGGACATCGTTATTCAATAAAGGAGTATAGTTTCCCCTCAAAAAAGAAAAGAAGAAGTATTTACTCAAAACCATCACATATGGGGTTAGAGCAACAACTTAGTACCATATTTCGAATAACTCACAGAGAGCCATCATTTTATGCCTACAAAATAACAAATCGCACTGATCGTCGATTGATCTCGCAAAAACAGCAAAAACTGATAGGGCGAGGTGGGGGTTGCCCAGCAGGAGCCGGTAGTTGAAGAAGATGTTGAAGACACGGTTTGCGAGCTGGATGTATTTTCCTGCCTTTCTTTGCCACATGAATATGTCTATTTATTGTCTGTCAATAAAATTTGTATTACCTGGATGGATTAAAGAATGTGTATGCTTTCATTTTTTTTACTCCATGTGTCACATCCATGTATCTTGCATCCCTATCCAGAAAACCTTATTATGTGCTCATCGTTGCAATTATATGTGATACAAGTTCAGGGCAGTATATCTTCACCTGCTACTCTAGAAGCCAACTTTTTTATGTGCTCATCCCTGCAATTATATGTGATACAAGTTCAGTGCAGTATATCTTCACCTGCTACTCTAGAAACCAGTATGTGCCACAAGTTCAGTTCAGTGCAGTATATCTTCAGTATTACACCCCATCACTAGTATAAAAAGGACCTATTGTCCCGGTTCGTAAGGCCCATTTGTCCCGGTTCCTGAACTGGGACTAAATGGTCGTTACTAAAGCCCTAGGCCTTTAGTCCCGGTTCTTACATGAACCGGGACAGATGGGCCTCCACGTGGCCGGTGCTGCTAGCCCATGCAGGAGGGCCTTTGGTCCCGGTTGGTGGCACCAACCAGGACCAAAAGGCATCCACGCGTCAGCTGTTCAGTGGCTAGGATTTTTGTTTTTTTTTCAGAAAGAGGGGGGAGGATTTGGGGGTTTTGTATGATTAATTAAGGTGTTTCATATATTGTGTTAGGTAGCTAATTAATTAATAGAGAGAAGTGTCCTTTCTTATCTCCGTGCTTGGTCGACGGTACGTACTATACGTATAGAGAGGCCCTCGACACGCTAGCTAATAAGCAAATGAAGGAAACCATTAAGTACAGAAGTCTGTCATGCATACCGAGAGAAATGATCGACCTCTCCTTCTTCGAGAGATTGGTCGAACAACAAGTTTTCGTATTATCTATCCGACGCTACTGGCTACATACATATACAATATGTAAGATCTCTTACAATTCCCTAGCATCTGAACTCAAGTTTCACATGGTATTCTCCGATTTTATTGATGACGTGGTCAAGAAAGAATCCCGCCAATTCCTCTTGAATTGCTTTCATGCGATCTTCTGGTAGGAGTTCATTCTGCATTTTCCACGTCTAATTTGAAGAAGGGGGTTAATACATATATATGAATGAAACTCAATAGAAATGATGGTGTAATAAAATGAAATTGTGAATATTATTGCTTACGCATTTCATATTGTCTTTTAGAGTAGCCCCGCTTATCTTTGCAAGTCGCGTTGTAGATGAACTCGCACACGTAATATCCACAGTAATCATTCCCTTGTTCCTGCCACAAGCACTTTACGAGAAATAGAGGTCAATCAAACTGATAATGAAGCATTATAAATGACATTGATGAAAGTAGTTAGAATCAATGGGAGATGCGCGGAACTAGCTAGCTAGTAGTACTTACTTTCAGGTATGTATATCGCAGCTCCTTCGGCAGTCCCAGAGCTTCTGCGGTGAACTTTTTCCAAACCCTGCAAGACAAATAAAATAATTATTACTTGAGATATCAGGAAATGAACAAAAAGTTGTCGATATGGTGCGATAATGATCGATTGAACTTACTTGTTAAGAATTTTAGTCATGTCCGCATAGGTCTCGGGATCTTTTCGTCTTGAGTCTAAGACGACTACTAGTCCCTGCTCAAGCTTAATCTCCAGGAGAATATAGTGCAAGTTGCGCATGCATGCATAAGTCATCAATTACATTACTATAACCTTGCTCGAGTAATAAGGTAAATCGAATATGCACAAGACAATAACACTCACTTGAAGTTGTAAGGAAAGAGTATTTTATCTTTCTTTTGATTTATTATCAATGATTTGAGCAAGTTGGCCTCGGCTTCTTTGGCGCTCTTTTTAACCGTAAATTCATCTATGAGATTTGTGTTAATGAACCCAATATCATACATTTCTGCTTTTCTGCACTCGACGATCTTCAATCTGCATAATATAGTGAGGATAATTATAAATACATGCAATGAAAGAGCTAAGCTATATGTAGAGACTTAATGATAGAAGTAGTACTTACAGACAATAGCAAGTGACAGTTAATTTATCAAGGGCCTTTTGATTGTAAAACTGGAAGAACTCCTCAAATGGAATAGACAACAGATCAATTCCAACGAGGTCGTGCTCCTCTTTAACTCTCAGCGTCAAAGTATTTGTCCCCCCAGACTCTCTGCAGGTTTTCACGTACCAATCATGCAATCTTCGCATCATCGTTGTTAGAGATTTTTCATCTTTGACGAGAGGCTTCCCGTAATGGTATCTGTGTTCGTCCCTCCAAGAAATCCTAATGTACATCGTCGGGCTGGTAATCTTCAAGATTGGTATAACCGGGCACCATCCTCGGATCATTAGCAACGATATCGCTAGACACCTTGAGTGGGGGGCACGATTGGTTCACTTGTTCGCCGAGCTGGGCAATTTTTTCCCAGCTCGTCGTTCTGCTAACCTTCGATCATTGATAGTACTTCCCGACCGCTCCGCTTTGAGATATACCTTTTCAGTAACGCACTCATAGTTGGTTTTCGGCGGAGACTTTGTTGGTTTCCTCAGGGCATCCAAAGTGCGCTTCGCTTTCACTGGATCTACCTTCTCCTCCGGAGGTGGATGTTTCTTTGCTTTCTCCCCTTCAAAGAAGTTTGTCACTTCGGCTCGCACGATCTTCGCGTTTTCCTCCTGGCTCCTCTTGTATGGTAACTTCTCTGGAGTCTTCAGAGAAGGACCGAATCTGTATTGCCTCCCACCTCTAGTTATACTGCTAGACGCCGGAGCAGACGGAGCGGCTGCGGCTGTCTTCTTTCCTTTCTTACGAGGCGGAGGAGAAGGACTACGACGCGCCGGAGCAGCCGGAGCGGCAGCGGGTCTCTTCCGCCCTTGCTGACGAGGCGGAGAAGGAGGAGGCTGGCTGCTCGGGCGCGCCGGCGCAGGCGGAGAAGGAGGCGGAGTGCCGCCACGCTCTGGAGAAGGAGGCTGAGTGCTGATACGTCTCCAACGTATCTATAATTTTTATTGCTCCATGCTATATTATCTACTGTTTTGGACAATACTGGGCTTTATTATCCACCTTTATATTATTTTTGGGACTAACCTATTAACCGAAGGCCCAGCCCAGAATTGCTGTTTTTTGCCTATTTCAGTGTTTCGAAGACAAGGAATATCAAACAGAGTCCAATTGACCTGAAACTCCACGGAACTTATTTTTGGACCAGAAGAAGCCCACGGAGTACCGGAAGTTCACCAGGGGAGTCCCGGGCTGCCCACGAAGGTGGGGGGCATGCCCACCCCCCTAGGGCGCGCCCCCCTACCTCGTGGATAGCCCGGAGGTCCACCGACGTACTTCTTTCACCCATATATACCCACGTACCCTAAAACTTTTGGGGAACAAAATAGATCGGGAGTTCCACCGCCGCAAGCCTCTGTAGCCACCAAAAGTCAATCGGGACCCTGTTCCGGCACCCTGCCGGAGGGGGGAACCCTCACCGGTGGCCATCTTCATCATCCCGGCGCTCTCCATGACGAGGAGGGAGTAGTTCACGCTCGGGGCTGAGGGTATGTACCAGTAGCTATGTGTTTGATCTCTCTCTCTCTCGTGTTCTTGAGGTGATACGATCTTGATGTATCGTGATATTTGCTATTGTAGTTGGATCTTATGATGTTTCTCCCCCTCTACTCTCTTGTAATGGATTGAGTTCTCCCTTTGAAGTTATCTTATCGGATTGAGTCTTTAAGGATTTGAGAACACTTGATGTATGTCTTGCCGTGCGTATCTGTGGTGACAATGGGATATCACGTGATTCACTTGATGTATGTTTTGGTGATCAACTTGCGGGTTCCGCCCATGAACCTATGCATAGGGGTTGGCACATGTTTTCGTCGTGATTCTCCGGTAGAAACTTTGGGGCACTCTTTGAGGTCCTATGTGTTGGTTGAATAGATGAATCTAAGATTGTGTGATGCACATCCTATAATCATATCCACGGATACTTGAGGTGACATTGGAGTATCTAGATGACATTATGGTTTTGGTTGATTTGTGTCTTAAGGTGTTATTCTAGGACGAACTCTAGGGCTGTTTGTGACACTTATAGGAATAGCCCAACGGATTGATTGGAAAGAATAACTTTGAGGTGGTTTCGTACCCTACCATAATCTCTTTGTTTGTTCTCCGCTATTAGTGACTTTGGAGCGACTCTTTGTTGCATGTTGAGGGTTAGTTATATGATCCAATTATGTTATTATTGTTGAGAGAACTTGCACTAGTGAAAGTATGAACCCTAGGCCTTGTTTCCTAGCATTGCAATACCGTTTATGCTCACTTTTATTACTTGTTACCTTGCTGTTTTTATATTTTCAGATTACAAAAACCTATATATACCATCCATATTGCACTTGTATCACCATCTCTTCGCCGAACTAGTGCACCTATACAATTTACCATTGTATTGGGTGTGTTGGAGACACAAGAGACTCTTTGTTATTTGGTTGCAGGGTTGTTTGAGAGAGACCATCTTCATCCTATGCCTCCCATGGATTGATAAACCTTAGGTCATCCACTTGAGGGAAGTTTGCTACTGTCGTACAAACCTCTGCACTTGGAGGCCCAACAACGTCTACAAGAAGAAGGTTGCGTAGTAGACATCAAGTGCCCTGATCACTCGTCGGAGGAGGAGGCGGAGGAGGAGGCAGAGTGCCCTGACTCACCGGAGGAGGAGGAGGAGGAGGCGGAGGCGGAGTGCCCTGACTCGCCGGAGGAGGAGGAGGAGGAGGAGGCGGAGGCGTCCAGTTCGGAAGGTTGATGAGCTCCTTCCACCACAGGCATGGAGTCTTCAGAGAAGAACCCAGCCGAGTCTCCCCATCACCCGTAGGGTGGTCAAGCTCGAGGTCCTCAAATCTGTCCGTTATTTCATCCACCATCACCCTAGCATATCCTTCTAGAATCGACCGGCAGTGATAGGTTGCGCCAAGTTCAGAAGGTAAAACAGAGCCAACAGCCGCCTTGACTTTCAATTTCATCCATTGCGTCATAAGGTGGCAATGTTGAGACTCCTTGATAGCATCCATGGGGTAGCTAGCAGGAGCCGTGAAGACAGGCTCCAGCTGAAGCAGCTCGGTGGAAGCCACGCTGCTTCTCCACTGAGATGGCGGGGTAGCTTCGGGGGAAGCTTCGGCAGGTCGTTTGCTGCGATTGGCTTCTCGTTCCTCTATCGCTTGTACCCTTACGTGCAGCGCCTGCAGTTGGGTATGCTCCACTTTCTCCTCCTCTCCTGGCATTTGTAACCGCCTGCGTCCGGAAACCCAGCCTTTCATGGAATGGAGCCTGGCGTGCCTTGTGTCTGTCCAGGGTGCTCAGGATTCCTGAGGGCCATTGTGAGCTCGTCGTTCTCTCTGTCTGGAACGAACGTCCCTTGCTGCGCTGCATCGATATACTCCTGAAGCCTCGTGACGGGTATTCTTAGTTGCTCGTCCGTCCAAACACACTTCCCTAATACAGGGTCCAAGGTTCCGCCAACCCAGAAGAACCAAGTCCGGCAACGGTCTGGCCAGTTCAATGTCTCTGGTTCGACCCCTTTATCAATCAGGTCATGTTGGGGAACATAGTAATTTCAAAAATTTCCTACGCACACGCAAGATCATGGTGATGCATAGCAACGAGATGGGAGAGTGTTGTCCACGTACCCTCATAGACCGAAAGCAGAAGCGTTAGCACAAGGCGGTTGATGTAGTCGTACGTCTTCATGATCTGACCGATCAAGTACCGAACGCACGACACCTCCGAGTTCAGCACACGTTCAGCCCGATGACGTCCCTCGAACTCCGATCTAGCCGAGTGTTGAGGGAGAGTTTCGTCAGCACGACGGCATGGTGATGATGTTGATGTTCTACCGACGCAGGGCTTCGCCTAAGAACCGCTACAATATTATTGAGGTGGAACATGGTGGAGGGGGGCACCGCACACGGCTAAAAGATCAAACGATCAATTGTTTTGTCCATGGGGTGCCCCCTGCCCCTGTATATAAAGGAGTGGAGGAGGGGGAGGGTCAGCTCTCTCTATGGCGCGCCCTAGGGGAGTCCTACTCCCACCGGGAGTAGGATTCCCCCTTTCCTAGTAGAACTAGGAGCCCTTCCAAGTAGTAGGAGTAGGAGGGAAGGAAAGGGAAGGGAAAAGGAGAAGGAAGGAAGGGGGCGCCCCCTACCTAGTTCAATTCGGACCAGCCCATGGGGAGGGGTGCGGCCACCCTTTGAGGCCTTTCTCTCCTTTCCCGTATGGCCCATTAAGGCCCAATACGAATTCCCGTAACTCCCCGGTACTCCCGAAAATACCCGAATCACTCGAAATCTTTCTGATGTCCGAATATAGTCATCCAATATATCGATCTTTATGTCTCGACCATTTCGAGACTCCTCGTCATGTCCCCGAAATCATCTGGAACTCCGAACTCCTTGATACATCAAAACACATAAACTCATAATATAACCGTCATCAAAACTTTAAGCGTGCGGACCCTACGGGTTCGAGAACTATATAGACATGACCGAGACACGTCTCCGGTCAATAACCAATAGCGGAACCTGGATGCACTACAAAAAAAAGACACATCCGTGACATTTTGGGCCGAACGAAATTTTTTTCTATCATACATATGACACTTCTATGACGATAATTGTGACAAAACCCGGTATCATCATAGATGTGGTTGGCTCCTACTTCTATGACAAAAAATCATGACAGAAAATGGGCTTTTCATCCTGGGCGGGCTGGAGACGCAGCTGCATGACATTCTTTGGGCCGTCCATGACGGAAAAAACCATGGTAGAAGCGAGGGGAAGGAAAATTTCGGGGAGTTCCCGGTTACGGTGGGAGGTCGGGGGCCGAGCGATGCACATTTCTCTCGTACACGTACGCGCGTGTGTGTGAGGCGTTGGCTCTAACTGAACCCGAGCGAGGCGTTGGGCTCTAACTGAACCCGAGCGATTGCACTGCATGCTACGCATTACTGAACCCGAGCGATCGATATATGGCTGTTAACTGAACCCGATCGAGCGATTCCTTGGCTACTGTTGCTAACTGAAGCCGATCGATGCTGCCTCTGGATGAACAGTGAGCGTTGCGGGAGGGGGGGGGGGGGGGTTGGATGAACAGTTCCCGGTGGGGGTGGATGAACAGGACCCCGTGGTGTTGCCTCTGGATGAACAGGACCCCGATCGATCGAGCCGGTTAGGGCTGGATGAACAGGACCACGCCGCGCCGAGAGCACCAGGACGATGGACGATGGCGAGGCCTAGGAAGGGGACGATGGGGATCCGAGGAAGACGCGGCAGTGGAAGCCCCCGCGCGCGCGGAGAGGAGTACGAGGGTTCACTGGTTCGGCTGCCGTTGCTGCAGGGCCTGGCCAGCGGTGGGAATAGTAGGGGGCGGTGAGGCCTCCGCGGCAGAACAGCCGGCCACGGGAGGCAGGAGCATGCGGCACGACCGGCGCTGCTTTGGGCGACTGGAGCAAGAAGACCAGAGGTTGAAGAAGCTACGCCCGTTGGATGGACATCGTACGGTCACTGGAGCTAGAATCGTTCATATTGACTAAGTTGACAAAGCCCTTCATCCCCGTCAACTTAGTAGGCCCACAAGTCAGCCTTCCACCAAGGTGGGTCCTAGCTAGCCGGGGGAGTATTCATTTGTTTGTGCGTAATAAGGAGGCACTTCCGGTGGGTCCAAGCTGAGAGCGGGGGAACGCTTTTTTCGCGAAATACGGTGGCCCGTCCGGTGGGTTCCAGCAGTTAGGGGGAAACGATTTTTTTCGCAAAATACTGGTGGCCCGTCTGGTGGGTCCCCGTTGTCAGGTGGAGGAATAATTATTTTCTGCGTAATAAGGAGGCACTTCCTTGCGGCTGCCGTGGACCTAGCTGTCAGCCTCTCCACATACAGTACTCTTCCGATGGAAGTCGGTCGTTGATCACTTTGACCACGCCTCGCTGAGAGCACCACGGCGGTGGACGACGGCGAGGCATAGGAAGGGGACGACGCGGAGCCGGAGAAGACGCGGCAGTGGATGCCCACACGGAGAGGAGTACGAGCGTTCACCGGTTCGGCTGCGGTGTGAGGCTGCCGTCACCGCAGAATAATAGGGGGTGTGGGAGAGTAGAGGGATGCCCTGGCCAGCGGTGGGAGTAGTAGGGGGCGCTGAGGCCTGCGCGGCAGCACAGCCGGCCACGGGAGGCGGGAGTAGGCGGTCCCGCCAGCGCTACTTTGGCGGCTGGAGCAAGAAGATCAGAGATTGAAGAAACACGACGGCCGTTGGATTGACATCCAACGGTTACGTCTGCTAGAATCGTTTGTTAACGTATATAATAACTAAAAAAAATCTTGCATACACGTCAACTAAACAGGCCCACAAGTCAGACCACTCCCTCTTTTTTTAATAATTTATATATAGCTCATGGAAACTTCTTATGCAATTTATTGCAGTCGTTTTTTTGGTTGGCCAGGGCCAATTTCGCATATTTCTATGGGTTCCAAACTATTTTTAATACCGAAATGTCCAACCAGATTTAAAGTACTTTGAAGATATATTTAAATTAGGTCAATGCCTAGTGAAATAGGAATTTGAAAATGTGATAAAATTCAGAAATTATAAAGTAATTGCCAATTTGTCATCTGTTTTCATATTTACAACCCATTTCATATTACTTTCAAGATTTGCAGGCGTCTTGAAAGAGTTGCAGCCCATCAGGGCGTAGAAAAATAAGTAGGCCTGGATTGGGTATTCTTCAGAAAAAATAAACTGGGCTCATTTTCACAAAGAAAAAATAGCTGGGCTGGTCACATGGTGAACATAAAATATAAGCCTGGGCTAGACGGGCCACAACCCAGTTCAAACCTTGCTCCGTCTCAACAATACCAAACAAAAAAAATACTGCTCGAGTATCTATGTCCCAGGTGTCAGCCGATCTTGTGCTGTTCTCTTGTCTATTGACTATATACGCTCACAATGTCATGGGTCCCAGATGTCAGGAAAACACTAGGAGGAAGCATTTTATTTTTCCATACGTTGACGTGGTGGGCCCCTACTATCATCCTCTCCACGTACTTCTGCCGATTCCTGTTGTTTGTTGACCATGTTGACAATGTGAGAGGGCGGCGCCGCGGCGAGCGCACCAAAGCGCGCGGAGGACGTCGGTGTTAACGATTTAGGAGACGGTGGGGCGGCGATGTGTGCGCTGAGGCGCAGCCAGCCGTGGGAGGCGGAAGCAGGCGGCCCCGCCGGCGCTGGTTTGGTTTTGGCGGCTGGATGAAGATAGGACTGAAGAAACATGACAGACTATAAAAGTAGCAGGAGTACTTAACAACCTTAACTGAAACCAGCAGGGGCACTTCAACCAAAGCTGAAAGGAGTATGAGTACTTATACAGGTTTAACCGTACAAAGCACGCCTCGAACAGTGCTACTTTGCCTACAGTTAACCAAGGGTGAGGCCGCCAAGCCCCAAGACAAGGCCCAGGCGCCACCCCGCGCATCCACAACCTTCTGAAAGCGGCTTCATCTCGCAACGTGGTCAATAAACAGGATATTAGCTTTAGAGCCATGGAAAAGCATGAACATAATCTTCTGTCCTATTCTTCAAGATGGACGAGCCTTCATTATTTGAGACCACCCATGAATAAGTATCTTTTTACCTCCATGGGGAATTGAGTAGGTCGACATAAACATTATGTTGTGACCAAGCGCAAGTCTAACCCGACCATGGTCAGGCATCTGTATAGGAACAATAGAACTTGGCAGTTCCTGTTTCAAGAAGATCACAGCTGTAAAACTGTGTATAAGCAATAGTTTATGAACAACATATATAACAGAAAACAGCTCGTACCATAAGTTTCTCGACACAGTTGGACTTGTTCAACGAGTGCAGCAGTGGCACACATATCCCACATGGCCTTCCACCATTGAAACACCCCACAAGGACCTCAAGACGATCAATAAAGTGTAGGAACTTGTGGATGTCGATCCAGTCAACTTTAGTGCCATTAGTAACAGCCGAGTTATTACAGAGTACCAAACAAGCAGACTGCTTAACTCTGAAAAAACCTACACGTGCCACCAATTATAAGAAAATATTAGTTAGAAGTAGCATCTTCATGAGAGATTCATTGCTACTTCTAAAGTTAAATTGTGATTAGTTAGACAGAATAGCTGGATTAAGAAGTAATCGAGGCAACAAGCAAGAACCAGATACAAAACTAACATGGATGAACAATTGGAATGATGTCGGGGTGGAAGATCGCAGTGAAGATGAGACCAGGTTCTGCTATTTCCATCAACATTCATGCGCCAACTTTCAGTCCGTAACACTTGAGAAAGTTTATCCAAGTTCGGCCATAAAAAAAGCAGCGATCTTCTTGGTTCATGAACCCAACTCGGAACTTATATCCATGGCTTGTCTTCACTGTGACCATTAAACTAGTGTATTCAGTTATGGCAAGGCCGAGCATCTTGAGTACATGTGTTCTGGCAGAGCAAATAATACACTGCAGGAAAAATAATATGAGAACACAGCATGTTCAAAAAAACCCCACCCTCCCGGATAGAAAAGAGGATTCTAGGAACATACTGTGCGCGTTTCAAAATGCTGTGTTAGGATGAGAAGGAACAAGTGTGGCGTCTCACCGAGGGCGCAGAAACCTGTAGGGTACTGGCACTTTGGGCACTGCAAATAAAACACACTAGATTCAGTAGGAAGAAAAATGCATCAACGGCGGCGGCTGCCATCCTAGGATTACCTGCAACCAAGGGACTTGGGTTTATCGGGGATGGATGAAGAATTCGTACCTGGTTCTCCATGAGAAAACCCTATGCAATCGCCAAGAGGGGTTTTTCTCTGAACAAGCAGATGAGGGAGAAGGGGATTCAGGACCAGTGAAATATTGCCGCTTCGTCCGTCGAGCTTACTGCTAAAGCTGGAAAGGGGGGGTTGTGATTTGATGGCTCATTGGGCATTACTGCGGCGCTACGACCGGGGTGTGTCTACCGTGAAGTTGTGCACTCTAATTTGTGCATATGGCACGTGGACCCCGTTGCCGGTTGCCCCACATATCAGCGAAAGGAAGTAGAAAGACAGGAGTAACTAGTTACACATAAATATATTTTTTGATAGAGAGATACTCCCTCTGTAAAGAAAAATATAAATATTTTATATCACAGGCTCACCTTGCCGAGAAATATACTCCCTCTGCAACCCACGGGCATTATGGGGGTTCAGCTGAGAATATAATACTCAGATAGGCTCACAGTTCTGGACTTTGGGCCGCAGGCCGACCCTGCATGTTTGGGGGCCCATGTGTTCTACCTCAGCGCTTTTCATATTGCAAGCGATTGGTACGGCGCTGGTTTTTGATGCTGTCGCAAGGCGAATACACAAAATTGAATAAAGCACGACAACTATTGGAATGAAAAGAATGACAGTTCCTATCCAGCAATCAGAGTTGCAATTCTATCAATGATATACCATGTGATAAATAATACTGTCGTACTACTTATACACACAGGACACTTGTTTCACCATGCCAGATTATTACATCAAAATCTCTCGAAGGATAGATCAGTTCGGCAGTTGCATGCTGCTAATTTCAAAGTTGATTTGGACTAGCTCTCCTTGACGAGAAAGTTCGATTTTGACATCATCCCCTACCGCAAGATATGATTTAGATTTGAACCTTGACCATCCTTTAGCATCAATCATCATGCGACCATCCTTTGTACTTACGGTATATTGAGCAGGTTCATTCACACCAAGGTTGCGCATGGTAAGAGAAACTTGGCCGCGGTCGCCCGGGTTGTTGAACGACTTCCTCGTTACTCTAGGAATTTTCTATTTTCAAACAAGAAGACATACCCAAACAGTTAGATCAACACAGTGAATCATGTGAAACAACATGGAAAGAAAAAAGAACGAAGCACTTGGGCGGCCAATGCTTACCAAGAAGGTGGACATGTTAGTTTTTGTAAGGACTTTGGTATATGAAGTGCGAACTGCAACCCAGTCTGTTGCCGGTGCAACTGCACGGGCCGGAGCAGATGCAAGTGCAAGTGTTGGTGCAGGTGCCGAAGCCGCTGCTGCTGCCGGAGATGGTGCTCCTTGTAGAGTTGGTGCCAGTGTCGGAGCAGGTGCCGGTGTCGATGCCCGATCCTCCGGTAGATCAGACTGATCCGCTGACGCGGTCGGTGCCCAATCCTCAGCTGGATCAGACTAAGCTGCTGCCGCTGTCAGTGCTAGAGCAACTGCTGGTGCTCGATCCGTGCAAAACAGCGGTGATCGTGTCTGGTCTGCTATGATCAGCTTTCTAACTTGACTAGGATCCATGATCGTGATCCAGTTTTTTTCTTCATTTCTTTTAAACGCGAGAAGGACTAATTGTGGTGTTTTTGTTAAACCAAACTGCAGTTCATCATAGGGATTCAGCTTGTACTCAGACAACAGACTGATCCAATTTTTTCCAGTAATATAAATGATGGACAGTGCCTTCGTTACTGACACGACATAAGAAGTGAAACCTGCAAAAATAGCCATCGAAGAGCAAACCAAACGGTTTATTCTGTGATGAATGTCACATGGAAAAACCTGCATCGTAAAATTGCAGGAAAAGAAAGAAAACATGACATTAAATGAATAAGATTTAGACAGTAAATCAATAAGATTTACTTAATGTGACACGAGTGAATCCTTACCAGGAAATCACTATGTTGAAGTACTAAACAGAAGATTGATCGTCCAACTATGCGTGGCATGCAGGGGCCCTGCCTACTCCCACAAGCAGGACATTCCAAAGGTCGTGACAAATCGTATGGACCGAACATCCATGGGTCTGCCATGATCAGCTTTCTAACTTGACTAGGATCCATGATCGTGATCCAGTTTTTTTCTTCATTTCTTTTAAACGCGAGAAGGACTAATTGTGGCGTTTTTGTTAAACCAAACTGCAGTTCATCATAGGGATTCAGCTTGTACTCAGACAACAGACTGATCCAATTTTTTCCAGTAATATAAGTGATGGACAGTGCCTTCGTTACTGACACGACATAAGAAGTGAAACCTGCAAAAATAGCCATCGAAGAGCAAACCTAACGGTTTATTCTGTGATGAATGTCACATGGAAAAACCTGCATCGTAAAATTGCAGGAAAAGAAAGAAAACATGACATTAAATGAATAAGATTTAGACAGTAAATCAATAAGATTTACTTAATGTGACACGAGTGAATCCTTACCAGGAAATCACTATGTTGAAGTACTAAACAGAAGATTGATCGTCCAACTATGCGTGGCATGCAGGGGCCCTGCCTACTCCCACAAGCAGGACAGTCCAAAGGTCGTGACAAATCGTATGGACCGAACATCCATGGGTCTGCCATGATCAGCTTTCTAACTTGACTAGGATCCATGATCGTGATCCAGTTTTTTTCTTCATTTCTTTTAAACGCGAGAAGGACTAATTGTGGCGTTTTTGTTAAACCAAACTGCAGTTCATCATAGGGATTCAGCTTGTACTCAGACAATAGACTGATCCAATTTTTTCCAGTAATATAAGTGATGGACAGTGCCTTCGTTACTGACACGACATAAGAAGTGAAACCTGCAAAAATAGCCATCGAAGAGCAAACCTAACGGTTTATTCTGTGATGAATGTCACATGGAAAAACCTGCATCGTAAAATTGCAGGAAACGAAAGAAAACATGACATTAAATGAATAAGATTTAGACAGTAAATCAATAAGATTTACTTAATGTGACACGAGTGAATCCTTACCAGGAAATCACTATGTTGAAGTACTAAACAGAAGATTGATCGTCCAACTATGCGTGGCATGCAGGGGCCCTGCCTACTCCCACAAGCAGGATAGTCCAAAGGTCGTGACAAATCGTATGGACCGAACATCCATGGGTCTGCCATGATCAGCTTTCTAACTTGACTAGGATCCATGATCGTGATCCAGTTTTTTTCTTCATTTCTTTTAAACGCGAGAAGGACTAATTGTGGCGTTTTTGTTAAACCAAACTGCAGTTCATCATAGGGATTCAGCTTGTACTCAGACAATAGACTGATCCAATTTTTTCCAGTAATATAAGTGATGGACAGTGCCTTCATTACTGACACGACATAAGAAGTGAAACCTGCAAAAATAGCCATCGAAGAGCAAACCAAACGGTTTATTCTGTGATGAATGTCACATGGAAAAACCTGCATTGTAAAATTGCAGGAAAAGAAAGAAAACATGACATCAAATGAATAAGATTTAGACAGTAAATCAATAAGATTTACTTGATGTGACACGAGTGAATCCTTACCAGGAAATCACTATGTTGAAGTACTAAACAGAAGATTGATCGTCCAACTACGCATGGCATGCAGGGGCCCTGCCTACTCCCACAAGCAGGACAGTCCAAAGGTCGTGACAAATCGTATGGACCGAACATCCATGGGTCTGCTATGATCAGCTTTGATCAAGTAGAGTATGGTGCACGGGGTTTCTTTCGCCTGCAAACACATATGTCTGTGGCGTAAAACATCAGAAAGGCAACAAAAATGGAATATTATATATATATGTTGGTGCGACATGTAATTACCGTGACGGCGTCGAGCTCAACCAAAGACGAAGGCCCACCAAGCGCGCCAGAGACTAAGGATGGGCTGCTATGAGCGGGAGCGGCTGCGAGAGGAGGCCCAGTTGCGTGAGCAAGTGATGGTGCGATGGTGTTGTTGTTCATGGAGTTGCTCCCGATGAAACTAGGCAACGGGAAATCATGTACCGTCTTGTCTGGATTTTCCTTCGTCCAGTTGATGATAACTGGAACCAAGTTAGTAGCAAAATCATTTCTGCAGGCAGTTACAGCTGCATTGACTGCCTACTGTAGCAACTCATATTTGTCCTCGGCTGCTTTTTTTGCGTCCTCAGCTGCTTTTTTCTCGACCGCAAGCTTCACCTTCGCGTCGATGTCCGCCCGACTAAACTTCTTTTTCTGCTTCTTGGCCTCTGGGCCCTCGTTGTAAAACACCTTCCACGTGGCGCCATCTCCAGCACCGTGCACACGACCATATTGCGGTCGCTGGCCCAAAGGGAGTCCCTTAAGTTCGTTCAAGGCCCGGTTGAGAGGGGTGTCCCACTTGGGCCTCATCGGAGAAGTAGGGTTTTCGGCTACAAGCTGGTGTTGCTTCTCTAGTAGTCTAATCAATTTCCTCGTGATCTTGTCTGTGTAAAAAACCTTTTTCTCCTTGTCCCACTTGTAGCGGGCCCTGATGAAGTCATGCTCCAAGGGGTTGGTGAACTTCGCGAAGGGGTCTGGGAGACCCGCGGCTTCACATTCCGCGTCCTCCTTATCCCATATGGGCCTTTTACCGAGGCAGCCACGGCTTCCGAGGCGATGCTTCCCCGTGTTCCTTTGCTGAAGGCTCTTGAATTTCGCAGCCTTAGCCTTGGCGTCCTCGGTACCGCAAGTGTCCTTGAACTTTTCGAACTCCTCTTCCGTAAGTGTTGGATTTTTCTCCAGAATCTTGGACAGGGGTTTCTCAGCCTCAATAGCTCGTTTCACCCTCGATTTCGGGGAACTTGAATCTCTTGTGCAACTTCGTTAGGAGCAACTGCGTCAAATGTTCTTTGCTCCTTAAGTCATCGTCAGTGATGCTCGCGCATTCACGTAGGATGCATCCTACTTGGTTCCCATAGCACTTGCGAGGTTCTTCCGGCTCTAACGGCTCAAACTTGCCAGGTGCCATCTTTGTGATCACAAGTCGTCCAATCCCTAGTTTGTTAGGTTTTCGTATCCTCTGCTTCTTATGCCTCTTTTCGGTACCGGCATCGGTGCCGGTATCTTCCCCGATGGTACCTTCCCCATCGGTCTCGGCGCCGCCATCGGTGCCGGCACCGTCGGTGTCGGTGTCAGTACCATCATCGAGGCGGACCTGCAAACCTTGCTTAGCAGTCAAAAAGTCGAGGTAGTCTTGTTCACCCTCATAGTCCATCTCGTCTGCATCTTGGTCAGAAGGCCCAGTTTCTTCGTTGTTCGACATGTTTCCTATGATTAAGTGTCCTCATTTATTTCTAAAAGTATGAATAAATGAGAAATGAGATAAAAAAGAAATCTATGTGCCAGCACTCGATATGCCAACTATGTAGCACAAATCATGCCTTTATTCATGGGAAATTTCGGCATGACCTTTGCTAAAAAATGGACATATCGAGCGCCTGAAATTCACCGGAACGGAAATGAATCAACATTCCGGCGTAACATAGGCAACTCAGATCATTTACCAAAACATGACATGTCCAAAACATGACATATCCACATATCACATGTCCAGTTCAAATTTGCATATAAATTCAGCAAATTTTGAAACCTATCTAAATTCATAACTAAATAGATAACCTAATTAACATAACTAAAACCTAAGTAAATTAACCCTAGCTAGCAGAGAGAGAGGGGGGGTGGTTTACAGAGGGTGCAGGACGAGGAGGCAGGCCCGACGACGGCCGAGGTTGGGAGGGGAGGAAGCAGAGGAGGGAGGCGAGGGCCGACGGGTCAGGGGCGAGCGCCGGCGTCGGGAGCGAGCGCGCCTGGGTCGGGGGCGGCGGGGTCGGGGGCGAGCGCGCCGGGGTCGGGCGCGGCGGGGTCGGGGGCGGCAGGGTCGGGGGCAAGCGCGCCGGGGTTGGGGGCGAGCGCGTCGAGGTCGAGGACGGGCGCGGCGGTGCAACGGGGCCGGGGAAGAGAGAGTGGGGATTTGGGGGAAAAGAGGCGGGATGAAGCAGGGAGAGGGAGAATTTTGGGTTAAGTGGACGTTGCAGTAGCACGTTTACATGAAACGCGCTACTACTACCTTGACTAGCTGTAGCGGTTTTCTGCAGAAACCGCTACATCTACCTTGACTAGCTGTAGCGATTTTCTGCAGAAACCGCTACTGCTACCTTGACTAGCTGTAGCTCTTTTTCACTAAAGCGCTACTGCTATAACCAGTTTCCCTTTTTTCTTTTCCTCAGCATAATAGGAACATATATATTACATCATTGGACCCTTGCATAATAATGGCTAAGTGTGTATACAAAATAGGAACATATATATATATTACATCATTGGACCCATGCATAATAATGGCTAATTAAGTGTGTATACAAAATAGGAACACACACACACACACACACACACACACACACACACACACACACACACACACACACACATATATATATATATATATATATATATATATATTATATCATTTGACCGATTCCTCAGCGCTGGCATTTTCATTTTTGAGTCAGCTTCTTTCCCTTCTTGTTCGTCGAAGAATAATTGAGCCCCTCATTGTGACTTTGCCTTTTCCATGGAGTACGATTTTTCTTTGGTAATGTAGTATTGATTCTTCTTTTGACGTATACTTCATCATCATCGTCATCTTCCCTCATTGGGTTGCCGTACTGATCATAGTCTTCCTCGTTGGCGACTCCATCCATTCCAATGATGTTGCTTTTGCCTTTCCTCACGACAACACGACTAGGATTGCATGGGTCGGTTATGAAGAAGCATTGTGTCACGTGCTTAGCGTGTACCCATGGCTCGTCTTTTGCGACAGCGTTCACGGTAGCGCTCTTGGCGTCAGGTATAGTCATGGTAGTGAAAATCCGGCTTTCTCTTTCGACATTCTTAGCCCATCTGACACGGAACATCGTCGTGTTGTGCAGTCCAGAGTAGTCAAGCTCCCAGATCTCCTCGACCCTTCCATAAAATCGTTCAGTTGCGCCGTTGTCGCTGCCGGTCATGCATTCCATCGTCACCCCTGAGTTCTGATATTCATCACTGTCCATATCTTTGGCCTCCGTGTAGAACGTGTATCCGTTGATATCATATGCCTGATAGGTTACGAGGTTGGGCGAGGGGCCATGTGCTAAGGCGTATATGAGCAATCCGTCCTTAGAGCCCTCCTCCGGGGGATTAGCAATAATATGCTCTTTGCACCAATACAGGAAAGTGGAGTTGTGCTCTCTAGTAACTTCGGCGTCCGTCCTGCATACCGCCCGGTCATGATACTTCTTTGCGATAATTTCTTTGTGCAGTGCCACGAAAGGATCTACCTCGTCTAGGTGTTGTAGCACTACCAAGTTTGCTCTGTCAAAGTCGCTGCGTCGATCTGAGTATGCCACGTGCAGTTCCCTGCGACCGTTGCAGTGACCTTCTCCTTCGAGCCTCCCATCGTGCTTGTTAACGGGCAAACCAACACTAACACCAGGCGGCTGGTCTGCGCCATATAGAAAATTCTCACAGAAAGAGATGCACTCTTGTGACAAATAGCCCTGGATGATGCTTCCATCCGGACGGGACATGTTACGAACGAATCCTTTGATGATCCCATTCATCCTCTCAAACGGCATCATGTTGTGCAGGAATGACGGACCCAGGTCTATTATGTCATCCACAATATGGACACACAGATGTACCATCACGTCAAAGAACGCGGGCGTGAAGTACATCTCAAGCTAATTCAGTATCACAACGATCTCTTCCTGTAGCCTTTGGGAGCTGCTTCACACTGATCGACTTTCGAGAGATGACGTCGAAAAAGTTGCAGAGACCAATAAGCATGTCACGGACGTGCTTGTCCATTATCCCTCTAGGGGCAACAGGTAATATCTGCGTCATCATCACATGACAGTCATGAGACTTCATCCCGCTGAACCTTTTCTTGTCCATGTCTAGATATCTACTTATCTTGCCACAGTAACCAGAACTAACTTTGACTCCGGTAAGGCACTTAAAGAATTGATTGATCTCAGCCTGACTTAAGGTGAAGCAAGAAGGGGGGCAATAATCCTCATTCTTTATTTTCTTGCCCTTCTTCTCCCGTGCCTCTGTCTCCGTCTCTGTCTCGTTTGACATTTTACATGGCGGCATGTGCAGATCTTCCCTGATTTCCAAATCTTGCAAGTCTTTTCTTGCCTTCGGCCCATCCTTGGTCTTATTCGGCATGTTCATCAGTGTTGCGAGCAAGCTCTCAAGGACATTCTTACAGATATGCATTTGATCAAGGCAATGAGGTGTATCGAGTTTGTGCCAGTACTCCAAGTCCCAGAACACAGACCTCGTCTTCCATACCTTCAGCAGCGGCTCCGGCGCCTTTCTCATCGTCTTTCCCGGCGCGGGGCACTCCTTCCAGTTTTTCAACAGCTCATCGATTTCGGCACCGCTCTGCTTACGTGGAGGTCCTCGATGCTCAGCGTGACCATTGAATAGATCCCCACGGTTTCTCCACGGGTCATCCTGTTCGAGCCATCTTTGATGCCCCATGTACACGATTTTCCCAGACCCGCCATCTTTCCTTGACGTTAGCTGCTGAGACGTCGTATCATCCATGCACCGCGTGCATCTGCAATATCCATGGCACACCTGGCCTGCCACATATCTGTAACCAAGATAGTCGTGCACTGTCGTGATCAGCGCGACTCTCATGTTGAAATACTCGCCTTTGCTGGCGTCCCATGTCTTGGCCGGTGTTTTCCATAACGTGTCTAACTCCTCCTGAAGTAGCCCCAGATACAAATTAACATTATTTCCTGGTTGTTTTGGCCCTTGAATAAGCATGCTCATGTGAATGTACTTCGATTTCATGCACAACCAGGGGGAGGTTGTACATCCATACAAATACGGGCCATGTGCTATGGTTGGTGCTCTGGTTGCCAAACGGATTCATGCCATCGGTACACGCACCGAGCACGATGTTCCTTGTATCACATTCAAAATACCGATAGAAGCTGTTCAACGCTCTCCACTGGCTTCCATCCTTGACGTGTCTCAGCTTCGGATCATCTCCATCGTCGGGCTTCTTCCTCTCCGCGTGCCAGCGCATTAGCTTTGCTTCCTTGGGATCTACAAAATACCTCTGGAGACGGGGAGTGATCGGTAAGTACCATACCACTTTCTGGGGACATTTCTTCCCGGCCTTCTTGTATCGAGAAGCATTGCACACTGGACAACTTGTTTTTTCCGCGTGCTCCTTCCGATAAATTATGCAATCGTTGATGCATGCATGGTATCTAACGTGTGGCAGATCAAGAGGGCACACGATCTTCTTGGCCTCATCAACACTACTAGGACATAGATTACCCTCGGGAAGAACATCCTTTAGGTACTTGAGATGCTCATCGAGGCTAGTGTCGGTCCATTTGTTTTTAGCCTTCGTCTTTAGCACCTGGAGCGTGAAACTCAAGCGGGTCACCTCAGGATTGCAACCATCATACAATGGAGTGTTCGAGTCTACCACCAGTTGCTCCAGCTTAGCCTCCTCTCTAGAAGCAGCTCTCTCAGTACTCGTCTCCTTGCGAAGCAATGCTTGAACATGAGGGTCCCGCACGATTGAACTTAGTATCGATGAACTCTGCTGCGTGGAGTCCATGTCGTTCTCTCCGCCGCCATGTCCGGCCCCTTCTCCGCCGCCATGTCTGGCCTCTTCCCCGCCGCCATTATCGATCATCTCTTCGTCTTGCCCCGTGTCATCATTGCCTGCCCCGTCGGCATCCTCAACATCGTCATCCTCATCTTCAGTTATCCACCGAGTATAGCCATCCATGAAACCAGTCATGAGCAGGTGTGCTTCGACACGACCATCGACATGGGGGTCAAGCCAAACTATTCCTTTGCATTTTCGACACGGACATAAAACCTCTGTCAGGTTATTTTCCTTCATGTCCTGCACCGCCGACCGCAACCACTTGTCCACCATCGTTCCACTGACCATTGTGAACTCTGCACGGTAATA
This sequence comes from Triticum aestivum, assembly GCF_018294505.1. Lineage (NCBI taxonomy): Eukaryota > Viridiplantae > Streptophyta > Magnoliopsida > Poales > Poaceae > Triticum > Triticum aestivum. Next base: position 647,025,236 of record NC_057812.1, on the reverse strand, counting down.
ATAAACAAATTGATTATAAAAATGCGTGCATTCATCAAAGTCATACAAAATTTCGGCATGACCTTCCTTAAAAGTAGGACATATATAGATCTAGAGTTTGCCCGGAATTCACCAAAATGGAAATAAATCAACATTTCGGCAAAACATAGGCAACTCAAATGCACAATTTGGCGTCAACTCATGCCACACACACAATTTCCATAAAAATATCACACACACATGCATAAACATATTTCCATTTTGCAAAAGCATGAAATATTAATCACACCTCTATCTCGAGATTGAGCACACGATGGAGATGATGATGTAGGGAGGTCAAAAGTGCACAAAGCTCTTCTTGACAAAGAAAGATCTAGTTAGGGGGCAAATAGGTCACTTAACTAAATGCTACATCTACCTAGCTAGCTAATTTGGGAGGAGACAACTTCAACTAGTGGAGGGGGGAGGAAAAAGAGAAAGGAGATGAATTAATAGAGGTGGTGTAGTTATAGCTAGGAGTAATGAAGAGAGAGAAAGGTAGATAGAAGAGGGAGAGTAATGGGGGGAGAAGTATTGAGGAAGAAGAAGAGTGAGAGAGGGAGGATGTGGGAGGTAGGGGAAAGGGAGGAGAGGAGATGGGGAGGGGGAGGTGGAAAAGGTGGTGGGTCCTGCGTCTTAGCAGTAGCGCGGGAGAGAAAGCGCGCTGCTGCTAAGAGCGTAGCAACAGCGCGCTTTCCTGTCACGCGCTACTGCTAAACGGGCCAACCCTGTGCACATTTTCAAAATTAGCAGCAGCGAGGTGACAAAAAAGTGCGCTGCTACTATGGCATTAGCAGCAGCGCACTCCCTGGCGACGTGCTACTGGTAAACTTATGTCGTTGTGTACTGTCGGTGGATTTTTGTAGCAGTGCGGTTTAAGCATCACGCGCTACTGCTAAGTTTGCACCAGTAGCGAGCTTTCCGTAGCCGTGCTGCTACTACTTAGCAGCAGCGCCTGTTTTTATGCCGCGCTGCTGCTAAGATTCTGTGTATAAGGTTTTCCCTAGTAGTGAACCTTGTAAGTATTTGTCCTCCGGTACAACATCAAGGTCGATTCCTCTTATTTGATCAACCATTTGCCGTGTCAAAAATGCAGAGGGGGATGCAAGGAGCACAAGGCCTGCACATCCAAGCAAGTGGTAACATGGACTTGTACATGGAACATCCCAAGCGCAAGCAGAGCTGCGGTGAGCCTGTACAACAAGCTAGCGTAAGTCCCTGCATTTCATTTAATTCGTACTGGCATTTGTGTATGATTTGTGTGCAGTGGCTGATCCATGAATTCAAGTTACCAGGGACGAACATTTAACTTAAAAAATACGAAGGCACTTGCACTCCGGAAATCAACATAACTTGAGAAATGTGAAGCTACATGCACTTTGAAAACCAGCTAATGATCCAAAGTAGTTCAGTTTATAAACACTAAATGATGCAAGCACCAAAAAAACACAAAATGCAACATGGTGTACAAGGACTACAAACATGGTCTGTACCTGCTTGAATTATTCGTTCTCTGGCTGAAAATATCAAAGTGTAATTGCACGTATAACCAGTGCGCAAACTACATATCAATATATCTATCCTGCACAAGTATGCCAATAGTTTCAAACAACAAATTAGAAAAGTATTTATGCTATGTTGTCATGATACGGGGACTTTCTGGTAGATGGCCTCGACGTTTCCTCAAGCTATGAAAATGCACTATAATTTGCTTGTCATCAATGCCTGCAAATCTCTGTCTCTCTCAACCATAGTAGATCATCATTAGACACTAAATCCTTCAATGAGCTTGCAAAATGCTTGCATTAGATCCCTCATTAGACACTATATGCTCATCACCAGGAGCATGTAAAATGTTTGCATCAAATCCTTCATTAGCAGTCTGTTCATTAGACACTTCAGGCTCAAGAACAACATGAGCTTGTATGTTTGCACCAGAAACTTGATTAGATACATCAGATTCAGTCAGTTCAGTATTGATTGGGGGAGTTATAAAATAAGTAGAAATTGGTTTCATTTCCTCATAGATTCCCTACATACAAGCAGTTTTACAATACCGCCAGGTTTAACTATTGGCCAGAAATTGAAGAGTTGAATTAGATATAATCAGGGATGTGATGTACCTGCTCGTTGCGCATGCTACTCTTGCAATTAGCGACTGTCCATTTGCGCAAGCTCGATGCCATGCCCGTGCTGCCGCCGCTGCCTCCCACGCAGGCTACACCTAGGGTTGGATCTTCATCTTCTTGTCCTTCCGTTCGCTTGAAGCCCGGCGACTGCCCTCCAACGAGGGCGCGAGGAAGTGCTGTGTTGGTCTGTCCAGCGGCGGCTAGGTTAGGAGCGAACCAGACTGGAGGCTGGAGCGAATGAATTGGGATTTTTCCTGCTGTCGATCGATATGGGAGGCGCTCGTTTGGGCCGCGAGCCTGCTATAGGGCCTGCCTTGCACTTATGTTATTGTCCCATCCAAATTGAAACCTTTTTCTTCATTTTTTACATTGCCTGCTCGTGCGTTGGGACGAACAAAACTAGCGTGGGCCAACCTAGATGACTCAAACTAGGTGCACACTTTCCAGCCACCTGAGGCGGCCGCCCATACCAGCCCCTATGGCGGCATCGCCCCTTTTTGCGTGTATGATTGGATAGTGAAAAATATTCCAGTGGCGCTTTTGATTTACCCACAGAATGGTTGAATTGCTTGTTTCTATGAACTGAGTTCGCCAATAATGTGAAGGATGCCAGTCTTTTCATCCTATTGTAGATTGCTTAGATCTCGATATGCCAAAAGTAATCGCATGAAATATACAGTAAAAGCCAGTGTGATGTGTTTGGCTACAACTAGTCTGACTACACGTCCTCATATAACATATCAAGGACGCACCATCTTACCAGATTAACCATTCGACTTACCCATGCAGTGTGGGAAGAAAGAAGTATTGAGACTGCGTATCCAAGGAATTGATGCCATGGACTCCTTCATACAACCATGTAAGCGAAAAAGAAGTTGCAGTGTGCATGTACAAAGAACTAGCGTAAGTTCAGTTACCTGCTTCTCGGAATTTTAGTTAGCCACTTATTGCAAAATTGTTTAATTATGTTGCTTGGCTTAATTTAGTTTGCTACTGATTACATAATGGCATAGCCTGTTAATCATATTGTAGACTGGCCTATCTATGTGTTTGATACTTACTGTTAAGAATTACCTGTTTGCCTTAACTTAAATATCTACTTATTTGTTTAACTGCTTTGCTGCTGCAACAGCGGGTTACAATGATGTTAATAACTACTTTTCAGCATCCAATTGAAACTCTTTAATTCCTTGTTTGTTTAACTAGTTTGCTGTTATAACTCCTAGTTGAGATGTTTTGCTAACTTCAACTTTTCTGAATCCAATCGGAACTTTAATGGCAAAACAGGTTAGCCCAAGATCAAAGAGCGAGGTCCCCATGGACGTTGCATCATCCCACAGCAGTGGCACCGGCCCAATCGTGCATTATGAATTGCCAACTGCGGATGCTCTAGAGGCTAAACTAGTGGTAGAAAGAGATTCTGCTTCTGCACTTAGAGATGAAGTTGACATGTTGAGGAAGCAAACAGCACAATCACAAGCAGTACTCAAGACAACCATTAAATATTTGGTGGATTTCAAAACGAAGCAAGCTGAGACTGACCAGATTGTTAAGGTCCTGAAGGAAAAAAGGAAATTAAATTCCTACCTGGTAAATCATAGGTGAAATGTTCTTTCCATAGTTGAATAACCTTTGTGTTGTCTGTTCATGTAATCAATCAAACCATTTGTTTTAAAGATCATGCAATAATTGTTTTTTTGTTTTTTTGTTTGTAATTTTATTTGAGCACAAGTCTGTATTAATTGATAAGACTCGGAGACATTTCATTTGGATTGCTGTGCCAGACCTACAAATATGCCAATCGGGCTGAATGTGCATTCAGCAATACTAGTATAGATGGACCATAAGTGGCACGCATCGGAAAGGGCCAAGATGCTGGCTAAAAAAAGGATGCTGTTGTAGCCAAAAAAAGTACAACGGCCTGGCTTATGTATGTTAGTTGATATTATTGATCCATATACTCTATAAGTGTTTATATGTCTGTTAGTTCCATGCATTCTTGGTTGATTGACTAGGTATTTGAATCTTGATACATTGCTTGTGTACATATCTAAATGGGAGTACACATTATGCTGCGTGTGACATTTGAGTTGGACATGAAGTGTTCCAAATATTCGAATTCACCTTAAACTGGATTCTAGTTTCTGAATTTGAGTATCGGCATTTGTAAACCATATTCATATATGACAGTGGAATACATCTTTGTCGTCCTTTTGAAGATATATAAAAACACATAGAATGATTTATAAAGATTCATATAGGAATACAAAATGGATTGGAATTTAGTTGCAAGGGTAAACGTGGATGCTTATTGTCCCAAAATTCGAAAGAAACAGCAAAATGTCCACTCCCACATCGGCTGCCCGAAGCCAAGTATTTGGGAGATGGAAATTACTGTCTACCCATTACAGGACAATCCATCAGCCCGATTTCCACTGCTCTAAATAGGGGTAGGTTAGTAACTTCAATTAGACGTGACACGACCGCCTCTGAGCCCATTCCGACACGGTGGGCGTCAAACATGGGCGGCAAAACTCATTTGATTCAAGCTCGTCCGAAAGACCTCTGTTTCTCCCTCCATTCCCCATTCATACACGGTGGGCGGCAAAACAAACTCTCCTCGTCTGAAATAGATGTAGGCTAATATTTTAAATAGGGGCAGATGTGTAACTTCCATCAAACGTGACACAACCGCCCTACCTGTCAGCCCATCTTGATCTTGATCTCAACCAGAAAATAGATCTTAACTTGGTTACTCTACTTTCTTTTCAGCTCTTAGAATTTAGTTCTTAGTTCGAAGCAAACAATGGATCCTAATTATCATTTCTCCGGTTTGCAGCTTCAAATCTGCCATGGCACATCCATAATATGGTTTAATTGATCATGCTTAGGGTTTAATTGATCATGTTGGTTCCATGGTGGTTTCTTTAATAGAAATCAGAGGGGAAACCCTCTTTTGCTAAAAAAATATATATGCTTAGAGTTTCCCCCTTTTATGATCACTATATGATCAGAATACGTGCTTCGTTTCATAATAACACTGCTCCACCCATCAAGCTAAACAAGCTTAGTTGTTCAAATACGAATCTGATATTATTAAAACAGAGTTCTTTAATTGGTCAGCTAAATGTTCCTAAATTAGTTTCGAAAATGCATGTTCATCGCTCGGGTGTGTATCTCTGTGTGTGGTCTGGTCAGCACAGTTGGGGAGGTGAACTTTGCATATGCAGGGGTTTATAGGGAGACACTCTCCTAGTTGAAAACGCAATGCATTCCATAGATAATCTGACTACTTTTTATGTTTTCATGAATCTCATATTCTGAAGAGCATCATAATGATTATGAGCTTGCGCGCATGAAAAGAATAAAGCAGAACAATGCCATGGCTGTCAAACTTAGCATTAAGGGACTGAAATCAAGTCTGGATGCAATGCAATGCAAACACTCTCCACCTACAGATTCATGCTCAGAATATGATCCTAACAGTGATTCTGAGCTAGAGGGAGACCTGAGTCAATGTAGATCCCTAGTGGAGGAGTCAGAGGAAGATGCCTTATCTTATTCACCCATCAAGGTACTTGCTCTAACTTTCCAAGGTTACATTGCTCGCACATATCTTGCAACTGATGCTTTGCATTGCTTCTACTTTGTTGAACTGCCATTAGCTTAGTTTACACATCGTGTATGTGAATACGCCCTGCCTATCCATTTTCAATATATATTCCATCTATCATCATACCATATTTATCCATTCAAATGCTGTTCTTGTGTATCAGACATTCAAAAGGAAGAGGGCGATTGCTGATCGTGGAGGAGCACAAGCAAAGTATTTGGAAAAGGTAGTGGCACCTGATAAATCAAATAGCCCATTAGGTGTAGTTGCAATATCACCTGACCCACAAAACACCCCAACTCTAGCAGACTCTAGCCCTACTACACTGGTCATTTATGATGCCCCAACTCAGCAGACCCCAACTGCAGCAAACAGTATGATTATGCCCGTTGACATAGCACCAGCTGTACGACGCAAAACCCCCATTCCAGCAAAGAGTACACCAAATCCAGTTGCCAAATCCCTTTTCGAACCAGAGAGAGCCCCAATTGCAGCAAATAGGACCCCTGTTCCATTTCTTCCCAGTTTAGAAGACGAAGCTTATGTTGTTGTCAGGAACTTTGTGCGCATCTTTCCTTCATGGAAAGATTATACCGCAGACACAGAACAATTTCCAGTTTTCCTCCGCAACTTACGCATAAGTAATGTACTAATGTTATTCATGGTCATTACTGCATATGTTTCTGCTGACAGAAGAGACAAGATTTCATTCTTTTAAATAGGCGAGGCGCAAACTGGATTGTGATGACGAGCAAGGGTTGGTTGTGCTTTTCAAGCACTCATTGATGAAGTATCGTTCCTACCTGAGGCAAGCGCACTTTGATGGCAAGCCTCTGAACAAAATTTCTGCAAAGTCTCTGGTGCTACATTTATCCGATAGTGACTGGAATAATCTCGTTACACATTGGTCTCGGCTGCAGCGTAAGGTACTGTCTATGATATCACATCACAATTTGAACTACATTTTTGCATTTGCCTTAATGTCTCACTTGTACGAAAACTATTAGCAGAAGAACATTCGTTCTCAAGGGACCACAGAATCTCGCAACTATACTGCACACTGCATTGCTCTTGTGAGGACCTCTTGCCCTGTATGACCATACTTACTTTCATAGCTGTTTGATTATGTAGCATCACTGCACATGTTAGCCTCATAATCGTCCATTTGGTGGACATTATAAGATCTGTATGGACTCTTACATAAATTTAGAATCAAACCAATGCTTTTGAAGAGGTTTAGCTCTGCAGTCCTCTTGTAAGGACTGAACGTGGTCTATCACTGTACTTACATTAACAGCTACTCCCTCCGTCCCATAATATAAGAACGTTTTGTACATTACACCAGTGTTCAAAATACTCTTGTATTATGGGAAGAGGGATTGGTTCATTTTGTAGCATTCTGCATCTTATCTCCCTCGCCCACCATTTACTAAAAAGATCAGATCTATATTTAATCTTACCAACAAGTAGAATACACAGACAATGCCAGTGCAGAAGTGTAGCCCATTGCTCTTGTCAGTACATTTTGTCCTGTAACGCTTGTACTTCCAGGGATTGGTAGTTGATTATGTAGCATCAATCTGCATCTTATCTTCATTATCCTCTACCCCTTCCAGTATTATCATATCTATAATTACTCTCTACAAAATGTAGAGTACAGGCAATGCTTATGAAGAAGATTCTGTGCTGAAATTCTTGAGTTATCCTTCCCTTGACATGGAGAAGGGCATTATAAAGCCGGTGTTAACTGTTAATGTAAGTCAGTCCTTCTAAAGCCTTTATCCTCAACTGCTGTTTAATTTTCTCATACTCCCTATCGTTTACTGCTGTTTAGTTTGCTGTTTCTACCAAAATGCATGTTCGTAAGAACCGTAAGTTCTAAGTTTTACTTATAAAACCAAATTCCTTATTCATACCATGCACATTACTTAATACTCCCTATATGTATGCTTGTTTTTGTGGATCTATAATCCAGTGTGTGGTGAAGCAGCCCACGTTTGCACCTTGTCATCTCCTGTTTTATCTTACCGATGTGGCTGATGATATGAACAGCATGCCATGCACATTATCCAAAATAGATACAATGATTTTCTTTGTCCTTCATCTATGCTTGTTATGTTGACATGGTAATCCAGTAGTGTGGTGAAGCTCCCCGCATTATGAACAATGCCAAATTATGCTATTGATATTTTGAACATACTCTTTATTTTCTAATTTGAAACTAGATAGAATTTACAGAACAATTATCATCTTTGTTTATACACGTGGAAAATCTATCATCTCTATGCTTTGTTTCAGGGTGATATGCCTGATGGCATGCACAAGTCTACTGAAGGCTATGAGACAAACCCAACATATATTGCAGCAAAGAAGGCAAAACATCTTGAACATAGCGAGACAACCCCAAAGTCTTGTCTTGATGCAGTGTTCAAGTTACTTGACACTAACAGTCAGACAAGCTCACAAAATTCGTTGTCTAAATCAGTTCGACTTCTTCAGTCCCAAGTTCTAACAGAAAGGCATTCTGCAACTCAACTTCGACTTGAAGTCTTATCTCTAAGAAAGATTGCGGAGAACACCAATGAGAACCTCATCGCTAAACAGCTACACCTAGAAGCTATGACCGACATGCTAGGCCGGTCTCACAGCCTTGCTCAGCAGATTGCGCAGCAGTTCCCCCGCAAGGCTAACCTTTCTTGAACTGTCTTGGAAGTGGTCTCGGTTCAGTATTATTTTGTTACGCTGCAATGGTGCCCAGTTTTTGTAATCTGCTTCTACGTTGCGCTTTATGATCACTGGTGGCGAACTTCGATGCCCAGTGGATGTAATATACCTTAAACCCTTTATTGTATAGTGTAGGTTTATTCTAAGTTACTATGCCGTAATTTCTTTATTGTATAGAGTAGCTTTGTTCTTAATTCATACTAGTTACGCAGTAGCCCGAAATGACCACCGGCCCATGATTGTGTGAATCAAATCACGGGCTTTTAACAAGCCAAAATTGTCTCGGTCCTTGTTTGGCCCAATCAGATATCGGCTGCGAGCAGGCCGGATGCAAACAGGGCCGTAGTTAGGCCCAACTATATGACGGGCTTTTAACAGGCCGAATTTAATATAGGGCCGAAATGTTAAACAGGCCCTTAAAAGGCCAAAACTAATATCAGGCTGAATTACTAAGTGGGCGTTTAGCAAGTGGGCCCAAAAGCATAGTGTCCAGTTGACGGGCCGAATCTGATATGGGCCATAATTGAGCCCAAAGCCTCTTAAAGGGCCGGACCTGATCTGGGCCATAATTTGGCCCAGAACGTGGTAGGCTTTTAACGGGCCGGATCTCATATGGGCCACTATTAGGCCCAGAGCATGGCAGGCCATTAATGAACCAGATCAAATATGGGCCGACATTTGGCTCAAAACATGGCAGCCAGTTAATGGGCCGGCCTACTAGGGTCCTCAAAATCTTGTGGGCCTATAGCTGGGCCGGCCCATTAATGTCGGCGAAATCTTGTGGGCCTTTAGCTGGGCCGGTCCATTATGACCCGCAAGAATCTTGTGGGCTTTACCTGGGACGGCCCATTATGGCACACAAAAATCTTGTGGGCCTTTACCTGGGCTGGCCCATTATGGCCCGCAAAATCTTGTGGGCCTTTAGCTGGGCCAGCCCATTACGGTCCGCAAAATCTCATGGGCCTTTAGCTGGGCTGGCCCATTATGGTCCTCAAAATCTTGTGGGCCTTCAGTTGGGCCGACCCATTTAAACTTGATGGGCCGGTCCACGTGTCAACATATCATAGGCGCGTCTCGCCCATTGGATGAGTTGACACGTGTCTCCTCCAGCCAATGATGATTTTATACGTGGAAAATCCCCATTGGTCGGGGCTGTTAACAGGTTATCGGATCCAAAACCCAACCCGATAGCTTAACGGTGTTCTATTACGGTGGATGCCACGTGTCGGTCACCCTTGACGAAAGCACTTCTGTGACGCGCAATTTATTGTCATGGAAGTGGACACTTCTGTGATGATAATTTTGGTAATGTCATGGAACACTTCTACGACAGCACAGGTATGACTATCTTGATTCTGTCATAAATTTGTCATGGATGTACATGCATGACAAAAAGCGACCTACTGTGACAAACACATATCATCACGGAAGTGTAATTTTTTTGTAGTGATGCTCATATTGGCTTCCACATATTCTACGAAGATCTTTATCGGTCAGACCGCATAACAACATACGTTTTCCCTTTGTCATCGGTATGTTACTTGCCCGAGATTCGATCGTTGGTATCTCAATACCTAGTTCAATCTCGTTACCGGCAAGTCTCTTTACTCGTTCTGTAATACATCATGCCGCAACTAACTCATTAGTTGCAATGTTTGCAAGGCTTATATTCATGTGCATTACCAAGTGGGCCCAGAGATACCTCTCCGACAATCAGAGTGACAAATCCTAATCTCGAAATACGCCAACCCAACAAGTACCTTCGTGTAAGTGCATCTAGTGCCCCTTAGTGATTTTGGTGTATTGAAGACTTATAGGTTAAGGATCTAATGAGTTTATGAGTGTACACATGTCTATAAGTCTATGTGGAGTTTGATATTTACAGAGAAAGTCGACCCCTAAAAATGAAGTTCTTCAGCTGAAGACTTTGGTATTCTGAAGACTTTCTGAAGACTTTGAAAGTGAAGAAATTGGTGTGACCTTGAAGACTTGGTTTTCATTCGAGGAACATGAAGCTTGAAGAGTTTTATTTTCGTAGTTTCATTTTCTCTTTCTTGAGTCATAGGAAACACCGTAATGTTAAGGGGGGTCGAGGAAATACTAAGGAAAAATTTCCATGTGATGCTCAACTCAAAATCCTACACCTACCAATCCCTTCAAGTGAAGCCATTGGAAATCTCATACAGTTCAGTCAACTTCTTCAGTGACAGAGAAGCAGTTCTTCTGGTCACTGAGGACTTTGTTTTGACTGAGGAGTTAGGAATTCGCCAGTGCGGATTGCCTACACAGTGAGGAACATGATAGCCCTGAGGAATTTGAACCTCAAATTTCCGCCCGTTGCTGCGCCTTGTGCCAGCTGTCCCAAAATATCTTATCCACCTAACGGTCATATCATTGAAGGGCATTTATGTCTTATCATGTCGGGCTGCTCCCTAGGCTATAAATAGCCGCCCCAAACAACCACTAGCTGGTTGGCTGCTCCGCGAGAAACTGACACTTGTCATTTGAGAGCATCCCATCCTCCGAGGACTTTGAGCGAAAATCATCGAGTGAGGAAAATCCAAAACCCAAATGCAAACAGCTACAAACCCAAAGTGATTGAGCATCACTGAAGAGATTGATCCTGTGTGGATTCGACGCTTGTTACCTTTGAAGACTGTGCTTCTTCCAGACGGTTAGGCGTCATGGTCTAGAGCATCCAAGAGGAATCGTGGATCGCCGAGTGACCGAGTTTGTGAAGGTTCGGAAGTCACCTGAAGACTTACCACGAGTGATTGGGCAAGGACTGTGTATCCTTAGCTCAAGGAGAATATGGTGTGGACTGTGTGTCCGGGACTGTGTGTCCCCATGTTTAAATACCTAGCCGCTCCAACCAGATGTACAACTGAGACATCAGTTGGAACTGGTCTACCAAATCATTGTCTTCACCAAGCCAACTGGTTCTATTTCCTCAATTCTTTCATTTCCTCAGTATTGTGTTGCTTGCTTGTCATATCTGTGTTTGAAGACTTTGACTGAAGACTTTCTCAATTTCCTTAGTTCAATTTCTTCAGTCTATTTGTCTTCATCCTGTGTTATCCTGTGATTACGCTTTCTGTACTCCGTGCTTGTCTTCATTTCATCATGATGACTATGCTTATCTTCTGTTATGTTTACTTCTGAGTACTTATTCTGCTGCAAGTAGTTCTTCGCTAAGGAATTTCCTCACTAGCAAATTCCTCAGTGAAGAATTCATAAAAATCGCCTATTCACCCCCCACTAGTCGATATAACGCACTTTCAATTGTATCAGAGCAAGGTACTCCCTTGTTCTGTGTGATTTTGGTTTAACCGCCTGGAGTTTTAGTTATGTCGACCGCAGGTATGATCAAGGTGTCTGCTGGGTGTCCTACCTTCGATGGGACGGACTACCCCTACTGGAAGAATAAGATGCGAATGCATCTTGAGGCAATTGATAACGATCTCTGGTGTGTTGTGGAAAATGGTGTTCCCTCTGTCTCACCCTCACTAAACGCTACCGACGTGAAGAGATTCAAGCAACTCGATTCTCAAGCGAAGAATATCATATGTGGCCATCTGAGCAAAGGACAGTATGGAAGAGTGAGTGCTTTGGAAACTGCCAAGCTTATCTGGGATAGGCTGTCCAAAGTCAATGAAGGAGTTTCAACTCAGCGTGACTCTCGAGTTGATGTTCTTCGCAATCTCTTCAACCGCTTCAAAAGACTCGACAATAAAAATGTTCAGCAAACCTTCGATCGCCTCACTGACATCTCAAATGAGCTTCAAGCACTTGGTGCCACTAACATCACCGACCATGAGGTGGTGAAGAAATTGTTGAGATCGCTTGATTCCTCATTTGATACTCTGGCATTGATGATACAAGAGCGTGCTGATTACAAGTCACTTGACCCCGCTGATATCCTCGAGAGGCTAAATACTCATGAGTTCCAGCTTGCTGAAAAGAGAGATCTCTATGGTTCGAGCTATGGCAGATCACGTGCACTAAAGGCCAAGGCAGTATCTGAGTCCGAAGATGAAGACTCTGGTAGCAGCCTTGGTGACCCTGAAGAACTGAGTCATGATCTAGCACTCCTCGTGAAGAAATTCCAGAAGTTCTCAAGACGTGGTCGTTTTGGAAGACCCTCAGGGAGCAATGTTTCCTCATCCAGTGACTACAAGAAAAGGCTTTGTCACAAGTGCAAGAAACCTGGACACTACATTCAAGATTGTCCTCAGTGGGAAAAGGAATCAAAGAAGAAGAAATACAAGGATTACAATTCTGATGATGCGAAGAAAAAGAAGAAATCCTCAAAATCTTCATCATCAAAATCCTCAAAGTCTTCATTTCACAAGAAGAGCAGCTCCAAGAAGGCTCGGGCATTCATTGGTAAGGAAATGGACTCTGAAGCTGAATCTGAGGAACAAGAGGAAGAGGAGGCATCTGAGGACTCCGAGTCTGGTATGGCGAGCCTAGCCCTCGCTACTGCATTCGTCAGCAAGTCTATCTTCAACTCTAAAGAAAATGACCTCACCAACAAGGCTGATGAAGGCAATGATGACTACGCTCCCACCTATTGCTTCATGGCTAAGGGTGCCAAGGTACTCAAACATACCTCCTCTGAATCTAGTGAAGATGAATCTGATGAAAATCTTAAGCCCAGCTACTCTAAACTTGCTAAGATTGCTGTAAAACAACAAAGGGCTTTTGAAAAGGTTCAAAACATGCTAGACAAAAGTGATAATATGTTGGGTCAAGAAATGGATCGCACTAAAATCTTGACTGAAAATCTTCAAAGAATTCAGACCAGGTTTGATAACCTTCAAGGTCATCATAACACTCTCTTATCTGATCATGAGAAGCTTTATTATGAATTTCTTCAAAGAAAGCAAGATCTTGAGAAGTTAAGAGTGAGTTAGGAAGATCTTCAGAAGGAGCGTGATTCATTACTTGCTCAACAAATCAGCGCTGCTCATGAAGAATTTGTTCCTCCATGTTTGAAATGCATTGAACGTGAATCTGCTAATTCTTCACCTGAATGTTCAAATGCTTCTAATGTTACAAATTCTTCACCTGCCTCTGCTATCACTAATTCCTCATCTGAGGACATTGCTAGTATCACTGACGATGCAGGGCTGAAGGAATTGTACATGACAGGCATGTACAAAAGCCTCAAAGGGCATCAGACTCTTTGTGATGTGCTTAAAAAGTAGACCCTCAACAGGAACCCTAGGAAAGAGGGTATTGCCTTTGAGAGGAAACTCAATGCTGATGGTACATATTGGAAGCCTGAGCAGTACCCCAAAACCTCATGGGTTGCTGCAAAGGGACCTCCAGTTGATCCATCTAATTTATCTGGTTATACATGTGAATCTTCTCATTCTTCTGATGAGTCATTTGACTCCAACTATAAACTGTTCAAAAATCAGAATGGTGAAGTATTTGCTAGATATGTTGGCACTAACTGCAGGAACGGTTCCCCTATGAAGAAAATCTGGGTTCCCAAAAGGTGCCTTGAAAGTCTTCAGGTGAATGTCCTCATGACACCACCTGTGAAGAATAGGAACCCCAGATCAAACTCTTCATATGGACCAAATTCTTCATATGGATCCAAGTCCTCATACGGACCAAATTCCTCAAGTGGATCAAATTCCTCAAAAGGATCAAAGTCCTCATATGAACATCATCGTGCTAACAACTCTGTTTCGCAGGGAAGAGCCAGGGGCTATGAATATGAGCATTATTCTTCTAATCATTATGTTCATAAGTCCTCGAAGAATTTCTCTGCTTATTCATATGCTTACCCTAACTACTCTTATGTGAAACAAAATGGTTTGGCCTCTATGCCACCATTCTCATATGGAGCTCGCAGAGTGATGAACTCTTTACCACCCCTTCAGATGTGGGTGGTGAAGAAAAGGAACTAACCTCTTCTGCAGGGTCAGGTCTCCAGACGTGCTCAAGCGTCTGAAGAATTTGCTGGGGACCTGACAAAATGCCTGAAAGGACGAAGGTAATCATGAAGAAATGAACTTTCATTTCACACGTCCCCCTACCACTTTATTTGTTTTACTGCTTGATGAAATTGATCTGATGAATTGTGATATCATATTCTTCACTGCTGAAGTATATGAAGTTCGTAAGCTGCACTAATTCATCTGTAGGACGATCAACCCAAAGCCACTGAGTGGATCCTCGGTAGTGGGTGTACAAACCACATGACTGGTGACAAGAATCTATTGATGGATGCTCCCTTATCATCATCGCATCTGAAGCATATCATCTTCGCTGACAAAGGCAAAAGTCAGGTATTGGGTCTAGGTAAGGTTGCGATCACAAAGGATCGACACATGGACAAAGTCATGCTTGTTGAGTCCTTAGGATACAACCTTATGTCTGTCTCAATGCTTTGTGATCTTGATATGGTTGTTGTCTTTGGCAAGTATCGTTGTGTTGTGATTATGGAAGCTGACAATTCCAAAGTCTTCGAAGGCTTTAGGAGAGGAGACTTGTATATTGTTGATTTCTCTGCAGGCTCACAGCCAGCCGTGTGCCTACTTGCAAAAGCTTCAGAAGGATGGCTATGGCATCGACGACTTGGTCATGCAGGCATGAGGAATTTGCACACGCTTGCAAAGAAGAAGCATGTCATTGGCATTGAGAATGTCAAATTCCTCAAGGATCACTTATGCGGTGCCTGTGAAGCTGGAAAGATGACCAAGGCCAAGCATCCAGCGAAGACTATCATGACCACTACTCGTCCATTTGAATTGCTTCACATGGATCTCTTCGGTCCTAATCATTATTCTGCTGTTTCAAATGAAGCATCTCAATATGGCTTTGTTATTGTTGATGATTACTCTCGTTACACATGGGTACACCTTGTTACTTACAAACATGAAGTGCAGGAAGTCTTCAAACGATTTTCCTCGAGGGCTTCAACCAACTTTGGTGTGAAGATCAAGCACATCAGAAGTGACAATGGCATTGAGTTCAAGAATTCGGGTCTCGATGACTATCTTGATGAACTTGGTATTACTCATGAGTTATCTGCTCCTTATACTCCTCAACAGAATGGCGTCGTGGAGCGCAAGAACAGGACTCTTGCTGAGATGGCTCGCACTATGCTCGATGAGTACAAAACGCCTCGTCGTTTCTGGGTTGATGCAATTGATACTGCGTGCCACATCATCAACAGAGTATATCTTCACAAATTCTTCAAGAAGACTGCCTATGAACTTCTCACTGACAAGAAACCCAATGTGAGTTATTTCAAAGTCTTCGGTGCTAAATGCTGGATTAGAGATCCTCATCACAACTCTAAATTTGCACCGAAAGCACATGAAGGTTTTATGCTTGGTTACGGAAAGGACTCGCACACCTACAGAGTCTTCAACAACGTCCTTCACAAGGTTGTTGAAACTGTAGATGTGCAGTTCGATGAAACTAATGGCTCGCAAAGAGAGCACCTACCTTCTGTGATAGATGAACCAGCACCTGAGGACTCTATCAAGTTCAAGGCTACTGAGGATGTCATTCCTACTGAAGAATCTGCTGAAGAATTCATTCCAGAACATGAAGAACGTCGAGCTGATGCACCTAAGGAAAATGTCGAAGAAATTGATGCTGAAGAAAATGCTGATCAAATTCCTCAATGACAACCAGCTCACCATCGCATTGCAAAATAAGTGCAAGTGGAGAAGATCATCGATGACATTAGAGCACCAGGTCCTCTCACCCGCTCAAAAGCTTCACATCTATCTAGCTTTTGTGGGCACTATGCCTTTGTATCTATCATAGAGCCCGCTAAGGTAGATGAAGCATTTCTGGAGCCTGAGTGGATTCAGGCCATGCAAGAAGAATTACATCAATTCAAGCTCAACAACGTCTGGGAACTGGTCAAACGTCCAGATCCTCGCAAGCATAATATCATTGGCACAAAATGGATCTACTGCAACAAGCAAGATGAAAATGACCTTGTGGTGAGGAATAAAGCACGACTAGTAGCTCAAGGCTACACACAGGTTGAAGGAGTTGATTTTGATGAAACTTTTGCACCTTTTGCTAGACTTGAGGCTATTCGCATATTACTTGGTTATGCTAACCATCATGATATCATCTTATATCAAATGGATGTGAAAAGTGCATTCCTCAATGGTAAGCTTGAGGAAGAAGTATATGTTGCTCAACCCCTAGGTTTTGAAGATCCAAAGAATCCTGACAAAGTCTTCAGACTCAATAAGGCCCTCTATGGCCTCAAGCAGGCCCCACGGGCGTGGTATGATACTTTGAAGGAATTCCTCATGAAGAATGGCTTCACACCTGGTTCACTCGATCCCACTCTCTTTACTAAATCTTATGATGGTGAACTGTTTGTGTGCCAAATATATGTTGATGATATTATCTTTGGTTGTACTGACCAACGTTATAGTGATGAATTTGCTTATATGATGAGTGAAGAATATCAAATGTCTATGATGGGAGAGTTGAAATTCTTCTTAGGTCTTCAAATTCGTCAACAGCGCAATGGCATATTCATATCTCAGGAGAAATACCTCAAGGATGTACCGAGGAAATTCGGCATGCAAGACTACAAATGCATCAAAATTCCTATGCCCACAAATGGTCATCTGTGCACTGATGAAAATGGTATTAACTTCGAGCATAAGGTATACCGCTGCATGATTGGTTCTTTATTGTACTTATGTGCATCTAGGCTAGATATAATGCTTAGTGTTTGCATGTGTGCCCGATTTCAAGCTGCACCGAAGGAATCACACCATAAGCCTGTGAAGCATATTCTTCGATATCTAGCTCACACACCAACACTAGGATTATGGTATCCCAAGGGCTCGGATTTTGATCTCATTGGATATTCTGACTCTGACTATGTTGGTGATCGTGTGGACCGCAAGTCAACATATGGTACATGTGATTTCCTCGGACGATCCTTGGTCTGTTGGTCCTCGAAGAAACAGAACTGCGTATCACTGTCTACTGCTGAAGCTGAGTACATTGCTGCTGGTTCTTGCTGTGCTCAACTGCTATGGATGAAGCAAACTCTCAAGGACTATGGCGTCAACATGAAGAATGTGCCTCTCTTCTGTGACAATGAGAGTGCCATCAAGATTGCTCACAACACAGTTCAGCACTCGAAGACAAAGCACATTCAGATTCGTCATCATTTTCTTCGCGATCATGTGTTGAAGGGCGACATTTCTATTGAGCATGTGAAGACTGAAGAACAGCTTGCTGATATCTTTACAAAGCCCTTGGATGAGAAGAGATTTAGCAAGTTGCGGTGTGAGCTAAATATCTTAGAGTCTTCGAATGTTCTTTGAAAAGGACACTCATCCTAACACTTATGCAAAATTGATGACTTAGATGTGCAACACATGAAGAAACGTTTTTCTTCAATCAATGAAGAACAACACTTTAAGTGTGAAGAAATTAATGAAGAATTTGATTCTCAGAACCCTACGACAATTGTACGCGGTGTCTAAAATCATCATTCTTATACGGTGGGTTGCGCCACCACAAAAAGGTTGAAAATCTTCAATTTGAGTTTTTCCTCAATTTTGAAATTCCTCAGTTGTTCAAATTCTTCAACTTTGCAAAATCTTCACTGTTTCCATCGTTTTTCTTCATTGGCTATATATATATATATATATATATATATATGAGTTTATGTCCTCTACAACATTCACTTATGGCTAATTCTTCAAGTTGGTTTTTCTGCTAAGTGAATGTGATCGGACCCTTCCCCCTCTATGTTATACTCAATCCAATCTATTCACAAATTCTTCATGTGCGTTCTATTTGAAACTCGTTCAAAATCTTCACCGTGTCCTAGTCAGCTGAAGAAATTGCGAATGGAACTTTAAAACTAATCCTATCCAAATTTTCAGTTCTGCCGCTCAAACCGTTCCGCATCCCACGATGCATTATTCTATTCACCCATGATCTAACACGATCTCCACTTCACAGTACGTGGGTGACACATGTCGTGCGAAGGAGAAGGGTCAGGGGCACGTTCGTCCCAAAATCTTCGGGCGAACAGTTTTTTCACCGTGGCTATAAATACCCCGTCCCCTTCCTCACTTCTTTTACTCCGCTCGAACTCTCTCTCCCGCTCGAGCTTCTCAAACCCTAGCGCCGCCGCTACTCCATCATCGCCGGTGAGGAAGAGCTTCACTGCCTCGACCTCGTCGCCGTCGTACTCGCGCCGGCCATGGAAATCTTCACCTCCGCCACCGCCGTAGCCGTCTTCCTCCGCCGAGTTAGGGCATGGAAGATCTACATCGACGAATCTCACTTCTCCACCTATGTGTTCGTCGTGTTCTTCATTCAGGGTAATTAAAAGTTACTTTTACTGCCCTCTTTAATTTGAATTTTTTTACAAAAATCTTCAAAGGTGTTTTTATTCCTCAAATCCTCTCACACAAAACACCTCACATGTCATCTGTTCTTGATTCGTTTCTCTAAGCGTCATTTTTCTTCAAGATTCCTCAATTGTGTGGATCTTCGATCTATACAACTCTGGAACCTAAGACAAAGCACGCTTAGTGAAATTCTTCAAGACTCATCTGGTCAAATTCCTCAAACTTGTTCTTTTTGAAAAACCTTCTGAGAACGCATATGACCTCTCCAAATTCCTCGCAACTATACTCTGTTCACAGGTACTCATGTCCGCTGCTGAATCACTAGGTTCTCATCAACTTAACTCATTTGCAGCGTTCCTCAAAGAAAAATTGCATACTTCTTCAGAGAATTCGATAGTTCAAATTCCTCATCTAAAGAATATGGCAGACGGAAAGAAGCCGCAGAAAGGAGGTAAGAGGCCTGAGGTCATGACTGCTTTTGAAATCCCTAAGGACATTTACAAAGATTACTGCACACCTGATGAGGCCAAGTTTGGAAAGGAAAACAAAAATCAGCGTAAGGTATGCATACAGAGGATTGAACGGAGATGGGCACGCAGATGTAGGGTATACAGATATGTAACCCCAAAGTATATGAAGAAATTCGCACTGAATCCTTCGTGCCCAAGAGCCCCATTGGCACCTGGCCAAGAGGCAGATCCCACTAGCATCAAACGCGGTGAGGACTTTCCTGAAGAATGGGCCAAGCGCCAAGCCAAGTTGGCAAGACAAGCCAAAGAAGCAGTGAGGAAATTCAATGAAGACTCTGCTGCTGCTGCTACTGCTGCCACTGAGGCCTCTATCAAGCCGAGGAAATCTATGCCAAAGAAGCCTGCTCGTAATCCAAGTGCTTCACCAACAGTGCCCTCACGGCCAAGTTCCTCAGCTGCGCCCTCATGGCCAGAATCTTCAAAATCTTCAAGACCAATTCCTTATGCTGCTCCTGCTCCATCAAAATCCTCAGCTCCTCCTCCAAAGTCCTCAGCTGTTCCGACAAAGTCCTCAAAACCTGCACATCTGGCCACGTGCCAAAGGACCACAGGCATCTCCATTGCCTCTGGTGTCTCAACAAGTTCCTCAGCTGCACTAAATTCTTCATCAGGCCCCACTCTGCTGAAGACCAAGGCAACTGCTGGACGAGGTCCTCGGCCAAGCCCTAAGAAGAAGCATGTCGCCTTCCACGTGCCGTCTGAAGAAGGCAAAGCTGATGATGAAGAACTTGCTGATATCATCAGAGACAGACAAGAAAGGGCCGCTAGAGCCAAAGGCACACCTGTGCCACTGCTTTTGGATCCAAGGGCGATCCTCGATTACATTGATCTCTGGCACAAGGACCCAAATACTCCTATGCCAGACTTCAAGTTGACTCCTGGCCAAAGTCACATGCTGACTCATTTCATCCAAGAGGAGAAATGGAAATATGAGCAGGCTAGGCAGATCAAGAAGGCCCAGTACAAGAAGGAAAAGTATCTAAAGACCAACATTGTCAAAATGACAACTGATGAACTCATCAAGATTCAGTCTGAAATCAAAACCCTCAGCGACAAATTCAACTCCTACTATGCTGATTGGCAAGGAGCTAAAGTCAAATTTGTGAAACTGACTGAGAAGTTCACCAATGTTGTAGCTCCATCACAACAAGAAGTTCCTCAAGCTGAAGCTTCTGCTCAGCCTACTGAAGAACATGCCAGCACCACTGATGACTTTCAGGCTGCTGAAGAAAATGCTAGTTCCAGGGTTGATGACTCCAATCCAGCCGCTGAAGAAGTTGCCAGGGCATCCACTAGTGGTGCGCCTGAAGAAACTGAAGAAGTCAGGGCAACTGCATCAGTTGTGCCTGAAGAAATTCAAACAGATTCCTCAGCTCCTCCCGCGCCTAAACCAACTCCAATCCTTCCTTCTGCATCAGATGTGAAGAAAACCAAGGCTGTAGAGTGAGCTGTAGTGAAGAAAAGGAAAGTATCAGGTGCTTCAGAATCTTCAGCTCCAAAGAAGATGAAGCCTATGACCAGCTCGTTTGAAAATCCAATTGATGCTGTTCCAATCTCAACCATGCCATCAAAGGACCTTGTTCCTTTTGGTGAAGACTATGAGATCCCAAGCGGATCTGATGAAGAAACTCAATCTGCTGCTTCGTCAGAGCAGATTGATGAAGAAATTGAAGTGGATGCGATCCCTTCAACAGCTGTTGTATCCTCACCAATGCCTCAGTTCACTGCTGAAGAGGCTGTTCTTGAAGAATTGGAAGGTGAAGACGTGGATATTGGAAGTACAACGCCAGTAATGAATGATGACTTTTGGGAAAGTCAGCACCCAAATTCTCCACTCTTCACCCTGCTACTACAAATTCCTCAGTCCCTTGGAGCAACAGTTCAAATGGGCTCTAAAGAAACTCATCCCACCTCGTCTGTGCGTGAAGACATTCCAGCCACTAGTGCTGAAGAAACTGCTGCTGCTGATCATGTGACAACACAGACTGCACCTGAAGAGGAACCAGAAATTCCTCAGACTAATGAACCTGAGATCGCGATTCCTAAGGTTGTGATGCAACCCACTGACACTCCTCTGCCAAAGCCAAAGGATCCGTTCTCAAGGAAGCAAAAGTTCAAGGATGAAGACTTCTTTGGCGAGCATGTATTCTTCACAGATTGCAACCCATATGACTCTGCTCGCGTAAGGAAGAGGCGTTTCTGGACTGCTAGTCAAGCAAACTTCTATTCCTCAGTGTTGTTTAACAAAGACAAAGTCTTCGATCATGCACATATTCCTCACGTAGACATGGAGTCTCTGCCGTGCTTCGAGCCAGTCCTCAGTGTTCTTCACGACGCTGGGCTGCTAAACTTCTGCACTGACATCTGTGATTGGAATGAAGAACTCATTCTTCAGTTCTATGCAACGCTGCACATCACAGGAGATTCTGAAGATGTGAACTCATGGGTACTGGACTGGATGACAGAAAATACTCATTACAAGGCACCAGCTTCTGAATTGCTTCGTGCCCTACCACTCAGTCCTCCCCTTAAAGGTGCACGTTGTGTCTACAGTGAACCCAAGCTTACAAATCATTACATGCAAGTTCTGATGAAGCCTTCGAAGCCAGGGCAGGCCCCTCGAACCAATTTCCTCGTCAAGGAATTGTTGTATGTGCCTCGGACTGTCTATCGCATTCTGTCGAAGACAATGAGTCCTATCAAAGGCCACGACTCAAATGATGAAGAAGTCATTGGCATCATGAAGAATCTGCTTTTCAATATCATTCATGGCATTCCCGTCAACTTCCATGATTTCTTCATGAGGACTCTGGCCAATATTGCTATGTCACCATTTGAGCTGAAGCCTTATGCACCATGGATTATGAGATTCATCAAGACAAAGTCTTCACTCAACTACAAAGCTGACACTCTGAACCACTACAGCTACTTGCCTCCAATTGAAGTCCTCAGACGGACATTTTCCTCAGCTGATGACAAAGGCAAGGCAGCTGCTGTGATAGATGAAGGCATTCGTCCATTGGATGGTCAATTTCGCAAGGCTGCATCCTATTCCACCAATGATGACTCTGCCACACATGACTCTGCCGCCAACAACTCTGCCAAGCAAAATCCTCAAGCCATAGCACCCAGGGTGATGACTGATCGTGAGTTACTCCTCAGTCTTCATCAGAAGGTTGATCGCAATCATAAATGGTTCAAGCGTTAGTTTGGTTCAATTCTTCACAACATGACCTCAACACACAATGCAGTGAAGAAAAACCACTACTACCTCCATGAAACCTTCAACCGTACCTGGGCTATTCTGTCTCATGTCTACAGCGCTGAAGATCTAAAGAAAATGGGTTTCAAGGAAGAATTTGACTGGTCTGCGCCTCCTCCGAAGAAATACAAGAAGGTCAAGGTTCCTTCTTTGGTGGCCAGCTTCTATTCTTCATCGCGTGACACTGATGAAAATGAAGACTTGGACGACACAGCGGCAGGCCCTACTTCAACAACCGACCCCGACAACGCTGGCGCTCCTTCATCAACTTGATTATTTTCAGGGGTGTTAGTCCTCAGTTTCGATCCTTTTGGTCATTCGATGACAAAGGGGGAGAAATTTGAGTTAGTCTTCAAGCGGGTCTACTATATGGGCGTTTTTTTGCTAAGTTACCACTCTCGTTCTTCTGAAACTTTTATTGGATTGAGTTGTAAACTTAAACCCGATGGTGGTCTGATACTTCTGCTATGATATTTTGCATGCTTATTCCTCGCTAATATTATCGCACGCATGCTGAAATTCGTCAGTCACCATATTTCATCATGCATTTCAAATTCTTCATATTATATGTCAAATGCGTGTATGTATTACAAGATATAGGGGGAGATCTCCATGATTCAACTCTTCAAGTGTGCATTGCTTCAAAAGCATATTCCTCAGTATGCACATCTTCAGGGGGAGTTCTTCTATATCTTGCAATCAAATTCCTCAATATCAGTATCTACACTTCATATGTTTATCCCTGTTGAAAACTTAACCTATATTGTCATCAATCACCAAAAAAGGGGAGATTGTAAGTGCATCTAGTGCCCCTTAGTGATTTTGGTGTATTGAAGACTTATAGGTTAAGGATCTAATGTATTTATGAGTGTACACAGGTCTATAAGTCTATGAGGAGTTTGATATTTACAGAGAAAGTCGACCCCTAAAAATGAAGTTCTTCAGCTAAAGACTTTGGTATTCTGAAGACTTTCTGAAGACTTTGAAAGTGAAGAAATTTGTGTGACCTTGAAGACTTGGTTTTCATTCGAGGAACATGAAGCGTGAAGACTTTTGTTTTCGTAGTTTCATTTTCTCTTTCTTGAGTCATAGGAAACACTGTACTGTTAAAGGGGGTCGAGGAAATACTAAGGAAAAATTTCCATGTGATGCTCAACACAAAATCCTACACCTACCAATCCCTTCGAGTGAAGCCATTGGAAATCTCATACAGTTCAGTCAATTTCTTCAGTGACAGAGACACAGTTCTTCCGGTCACTGAGGACTTTGTTCTGACTGAGGAGTTAGGAATTCGCCAGTGCGGATTGCCTACACAGTGAGGAACATGATAGCCCTGAGGAATTTGAACCTCAAATTTCTGACCGTTGCTGCGCCTTGTGCCAGCTGTCTAAAAATATCTTATCCACCTAACGGTCATATCATCGCAGGGCATTTATGTCTTATCATGTCGGGCTGCTCCCTAGGCTATAAATAGCCGCCCCTTACAACCACTAGCTGGTTGGCTGCTCCGCGAGAAACTGACACTTGTCATTTGAGAGCATCCCATCCTCCGAGGACTTTGAGCGAAAATCATCGAGTGAGGAAAATCCAAAACCCAAACCCAAACAGCTACAAAACCCAAAGTGATTGAGCATCACTTAAGAGATTGATCCTATGTGGATCCGACGCTTGTTACCTTTGAAGACAGTGCTTCTTCCAGACGGTTAGGCGTCATGGTCTAGAGCATCCAAGAGGAATTGTGGATCGCTGAGTGACCGAGTTTGTGAAGGTTCGAAAGTCACCTGAAGACTTACCAGGAGTGATTGGGCGAGGACTGTGTGTCCTTAGCTCAAGGAGAATACGGTGAGGACTGTGTGTCCGGGACTGTGTGTCCTCACGTTTAAATACCTAGCCGTTCCAACCAGATGTACAACTGAGACAGCAGTTGGAACTGGTCTACCAAATCATTGTCTTCACCAAGCCAACTGGTTCTATTTCCTCAATTCTTTCATTTCCTCAGTATTGTGTTGCTTGCTTGTCATATCTGTGTTTGAAGACTTTGACTGAAGACTTTCTCAATTTCCTCAGTTCAATTTCTTCAGTCTATTTGTCTTCATCCTGTGTTATCCTGTGAGTACGCTTTCTGTACTCCGTGCTTGTATTCATTTCATCATGATGACTATGCTTGTCTTCTGTTATGTTTACTTCTGAGTACTTATTCTGCTGCAAGTAGTTCTTTGCTAAGGAATTTCCTCACTAGCAAATTCCTCAGTGAAGAATTCATAAAAATCGCCTATTCACCCCCCTCTAGTCGATATAACGCACTTTCAATTGGTATCAGAGCAACGTACTCCCTTGTTCTGTGTGATTTTGGTTTAACCGCCTGGAGTTTTAGTTATGTAGACCGTAGGTATGATCAAGGTGTCTGATGGGTGTCTGATGGGTGTCCTACCTTCGATGGGACGGACTACCCCTACTGGAAGAATAAGATGCGAATGCATCTTGAGGCAATTGATAACGATCTCTGGTATGTTGTGGAAAATGGTGTTCCCTCTGTCTCACCCTCACTGAACGCTACCGACGTGAAGAGATTCAAGCAACTCGATTCTCAAGCAAAGAATATCATATGTGGCCATCTGAGCAAAGGACAGTATGGAAGAGTGAGTGCTTTGGAAACTGCCAAGCTGTCCAAAGTCAATGAAGGAGTTTCAACTCAGCGTGACTCTTGAGTTGATGTTCTTCGCAATCTCTTCAACCGCTTCAAAAGACTCGACAATAAAAATGTTCAGCAAACCTTCGATCGCCTCACTAACATCTCAAATGAGCTTCAAGCACTTGGTGCCACTGACATCACCGACCATGAGGTGGTGAAGAAATTTTTGAGATCGCTTGATTCCTCATTTGATACTCTGGCATTGATGATACAAGAGTGTGCTGATTACAAGTCACTTGACCCCGCTGATATCCTCGAGAGGCTAAATACTCATGAGTTCCAGCTTGCTGAAAAGAGAGATCTCTATGGTTTGAGCTATGGCAGATCACGTGCACTAAAGGCCAAGGCAGTATCTGAGTCCGAAGAGGAAGACTCTGGTAGCAGCCTTGGTGACCCTGAAGAACTGAGTCATGATCTAGCACTCCTCGTGAAGAAATTCCAGAACTTCTCAAGACGTGGTCGTTTTGGAAGACCCTCAAGGAGCAATGATTCCTCATCCAGTGACTACAAGAAAAGGCTTTATCACAAGTGCAAGAAACCTGGACACTACATTCAAGATTGTCCTCAGTGGGAAAAGGAATCAAAGAAGAAGAAATACAAGGACATTTTGAACTACTTCAAAATCTTGTCAAGGTATGTACTTATTGAAAAACTTATCAAGCGTCTTGATCTATCTCTATAGATCTTGATGCCCAATATGTAAGCAGCTTCACTGAGGTCTTTCTTTGAAAAAAAATCCTTTCAAACACTCCTTTATGCTTTGCAGAATAATTCTACATTATTTCCGATCAACAATATGTAATTCACATATACTTATCAGAAATGCTGTAGTGCTCCCACTCACTTTCTTGTAAATACAGGCTTCACCGCAAGTCTGTGTAAAACTATATGCTTTGATCAACTTATCAAAGCGTATATTCCAACTCCGAGATGCTTGCGCTAGTCTATAGATGGATCGCTGGAGCTTGCATATTTTGTTAACACCTTTAGGATTGACAAAACCTTCTGGTTGCCTCATATACAACTCTTCTTTAATAAATCCATTAAGGAATGTAGTTTTGTTTATCCATTTGCCAGATTTCATTAAATGCGGAAATTGCTAACATGATCCGGACAGACTTAAGCATCGCTACGAGTGAGAAAATTTCATCGTAGTCAACACCTTGAACTTTGTCAAAAACCTTTTTCGACAAGTCTAGCTTTATAGATAGTAACACTACTATTAGCGTCCATCTTCCTCTTGAAGATCCATTTATTTTCTATGGCTTGCCGATCATCGGGCAAGTCAACCAAAGTCTACACTTTGTTCTCTTACATGGATCCCATCTCAGATTTCATGGCCTCAAACCATTTTGCGGAATCTGGGATCATCATCGCTTCCTCATAGTTCGTAGGTTCATCATGGTCAAATAACATGACCTCCAGAACAATATTACTGTACCACTCTGGTGCGGATCTCACTCTGGTTGACCTACGAGGTTCGGTAGTAACTTGATCTGAAGTTACATGATCATCATCATTAGCTTCCTCACTAAATGGTGTAGGAGTCACATGAACAAATTTCTGTGATGAACTACTTTCCAATCAGGGAGCAGGTACAATTACCTCATCAAGTTCTACTTTCCTCCCACTCACTTCTTTCGCGAGAAACTCCTTCTCTAGAAAGGATCCATTCTCAGCAATTATTATCTTGCCTTCGGATCTGTGATAGAAGGTGTACCCAACATTTTCTTTTGGGTATTCTATGAAGACACACTTCTCCGATTTGGGTTTGAGCTTATCAGGTGGAAACTTTTCCACATAAGCATTGCAACCTCAAACTTTAAGAAACGACAGCTTAGGTTTCTTGCTAAACCACAGTTCATACGGTGTCGTCTCAACAGATTTACATGGTGCCCTTTTTAACATGAATGCAGCTGTCTCTAATGCATAACCCCAAAACGGTAGTGGTAAATTGGTAAGAAACGTCATAGATTGCACTATATCCAATAAAGTACGGTTATGACGTCCGGACACACCATTACGCTATGGTGTTCCAGGTGGCATGAGTAGTGAAATTATTTCACATTGTTTTAACTGAAGGCCAAAATCGTTAACTCAAATATTTTATTTCTGCGATCATATCGTAAAAACTTTTATTTTCTTGTTACGATGATTCTCCACTTCACTCTAAAATTCTTTGAACTTTTCAAATGTTTCAGACTTGTATTTCATCAAGTAGATATACCCATATCTGCTCAAACCATCTGTGAAGGTCAAAAATAACGATACCCGCCGCGAGCCTCAACACTCATCAGACCGCAGACATCAGTATGTATTATTTCCAATAAGTCAGTTGCTCGCTCCATTGTTCCGGAGAACGGAGTTTTAGTCATCTTGCCCATAAGGCATGGTTCGCAAGCATCAAGTGATTCATAATCAAGTGATTCCAAAATCCCATCAGCATGGAGTTTCTTCATGCGCTTTACACCAATATGACCTAAACGGCAGTGCCACAAATAAGTTGCACTATCATTATTAACTTTGCATCTTTTGGCTTCAATATTATGAATATGTGTATCACTACGATTGAGATCAAACAAACCATTTTCGTTGCTGTGTATGACCATAGAAGGTTTTATTCATGTAAACAGAACAAAAATTATTCTCTAACTTAAAGGAATAACCGTATTTCAAAAAACATGATCAAATCATATTCATGCTCAACGCAAACACCAAATAACACTTATTTAGGTTCAACACTAATCTCGAAAGTGTAGGGAGCGTGCGATGATGATCATATCAATCTTGGAACCACTTCCAACACACATCGTCAGTTCACCCTTAACTAGTCTATGTTCATTCTGCAACTCCCGTCTCGAGTTACTACTCTTAGCAACTGAACCAGTACCAAATACCGAGGGGTTTCTACGAACACTAGTAAAATACACATCAATAATTTGTATATCAAATATACCTTTGTTCACTTTGCCATCCTTCTTATCCGCCAAATACTTGGGGCAGTTCCGCTTCCAGTGACCAGTCCCTTTGTAGTAGAAGCACTCAGTCTCAGGCTTAGGTCCAGACTTGGGCTTCTTCACTTGAGCAGCAACTTGCTAGTCATTCTTCTTGAAGTTCCCCTTCTTCCCTTTGCCCTTTCTCTTGAAACTAGTGGTCTTGTTAATCATCAACACTTGATGTTTTTCTTGATTTCTACCTTCGCCGATTTTAGCATCGCGAAAAGCTTGGGAATTGTTTTCGTCATCCCTTGCATATTATAGTTCATCACGAAGTTCTACTAACTTGGTGATGGTGACTAGAGAATTTTGTCAATCACGATTTTATCTGGAAGATTAACTCCCACATGATTCAAGTGATTGTAGTACCCAGGCAATCTGAGCACATGCTCACTGCTTGAGCTATTCTCCTCCATCTTTTGGCTATAGAACTTGTTGGAGACTTTATATCTCTCAACTCGGGTATTTGCTTGAAATATTAACTTCAACTCCTGGAACATCTCATATGGTCCATGACGTTCAAAACGTCTTTGAAGTCCCGATTCTAAGCCGTTAAGCATGGTGCACTAAACTGTCAAGTAGTCATCATATTGAGCTAGCCAAACGTTCATAATGTCTGCATCTGCTCCTGCAATAGGTCTGTCACCTAGCGGTGTGTCGGGGTTCTGATCCACGAGCACCTATGGGACCGGCGGGCCGAGTCCCTTTCGGTTCGGCGGGGGCGGAGGTCGCACGAAGAGCGGATCAAGGCGAAGCACACGAGCGGTTTACCCAGGTTCGGGCCGCACGGATGCGTAAAACCCTACTCCCGCTTTGTGGTTTGTATTGAGTTCTTGCTCGGGAGCGCGGAGTGCTACAGTACACTCCAGCAGCTAACGAGACCGAGCGTGAGTGTTCTCTTCCTCCTAGCTAGCCCCCCCCCTCTACGTTGCGCATAGGCCTCCTTTTATATGCTCAAGGGGTCACCGACAGGTGGCAACGGATACAAAGGGTAAAAATGGAAAGGTGCTGCAGTAGGTACAGCTACCTGCTACAGTGTATCATACCTAACCCTGACGGCAGGGGACAAGGGCATTAAATGCCTGTCTGCGTTGTCTAAATAGTGCAAAAGGGGCCGTCAGGGATGCCACTGCTCGCCACGATGGCAATCTTGTCAGCGCCGCTTGCCACCGTGCACCCCTGGCTGCACAGCCTCCCGCCACGTACGCCTAGAAGGGTCCCAGGGCGACACGTTGGTGGATGTGCTGGAGCGCGGGCACAGAGTGGTGGCTTGCCGCGGCAAGCGCCTTGCCGCGGTCATTGTCTTGTCGCGTCCGGGAGCTTGTCGCTCACCGGGCCTTGCCGGGACACGTGGCGCGTCGCGGCAAGTTCCTTGAGATGCCTTGGTTGGCCTTCCCGGCAAGCTCCTCTTGCCGGGGTCTTGTCTCCTTAAGCGCCTTGCCTTGGTTGGCCTTCCCGGCAAGCTCCTCTTGCCGGGGTCTTGTCTCCTTGGCTTGGATACTTTGTTCTTGAATGGCTCCAAAGGAACCACGGAGGACCTTGGCGGTCACCCAGCAAGCCTTGCCGCGGGATGCTGCGACTGCCCGTGCACAAGTTTGGGATACTAAGGTACCCCTACTCTAGTACACCGACAGGAGCCCCCGGGCTTGGGCCATACATGGTGCCGAGCGCTGTTGGGCCAGGCCCAAAATAGGGCACGGGCACGCGCGGCCTAGGTTACGCCGTATCTCTCCCCGTATCCACCACGCCCTCCCCGAACGGCACGCGTTGAATGCGGCGTCGTGGGAGAGACCGTGGGTGGTTTCTTTATTCGGAAATGCAGAACGTCCGCCCCCTCCCTCTTTATAAGCAGGGGAAACAGGGGTAGTTCGCCCATTCGCCGGTTGCTGCTTCAATCTCGGAAATCTCCGCCGCTCCCTCGTCCTCCCGAATCTAAAAGAGAGCAGCGCCCCGCCCCCATCGCCACCAGCACCACCGACGCCGTCGACCTCCTCCACCACTTCCGCCATGGCTCCGAAAGCCGACAAGGGGAAGGTTGTGAAGTCGACCGAGGCGCAGCGGCTTGCGGCGTTGCGAAAGGAGCGGGCAGTCTTCCCTCCCAAGCTCGCTGCGAGGGAGCTGAGGGAGAACTACTACCTGTTCTGGTCGACGGAGACGCGAGCGCACCCGTGCACGAAGGTACTTCCAGCCGCCGCTTGGAAGACGGCTCCAAATGGATACCCTTTCTTCGCCTTGTTCTTCTACTGCGGGCTCTGCCCGCCTTTCTCTGAGTTCTTCTGCGATATTATGAACACCTACGGGTTCCACCTCCTTGATTTCACCCCCAATGCCGTTCTGACCATGGCAGTTTTCGCACATCTCTGCGAAAACTTTGTCGGAGTCCATCCCTATGTAGCCCTTTTTCGCCACTTCTTTATGCCCCGAGTAGAGAGAGGAGAGCCTTTATCCGGCGGAATCGCCTAGATCTCAAGGGCCGGCAAGAAGGACACTTATCTGGAGGGAGAGTTCCGCGGCAAGTGGGAGGAATGGAGAGCAGACTGGTGCTGGATTGACGAGGAGAACCCGCAGCCGTTTACCGCCCGACGCCAAACCCCAGTAGCGCGCGGCAGCGATTGGAGTGACGTGGCCCCAGAAGACGATAGGCTAAAGATTGCCGTCACCCGGATTCTACGCCTCAGGCTTGCCGGGCTCACTGTAGGCGCTGTTGGCGCAGATTTTCTTCGTCGCCGCCTCGCCCCCCTGCAGGAACGGGGGAGACCCGCCTGGGAGTTCAAGAATGCGGTGGATATCATGAGGCTGCGGCCGGGCCTCAACTTCAACTTCACTGTTTTGGAGCTTAACGCGATGCTCCAGGAGCTGTTCAAATATGACCCTCAACATCCCGAAGTGTTTAGGTTGCCGGGGGGTGTCGTTCCGCTGTGCAACAACTCCTCGCTCGACCGCATCCGCGCAATGATGCCGCTGTGCGATTCGCATGGAATTGTGCCAACTTGGCAAGAGCCTGCAGACGACGTCGTGCAGGAGTTCTTTGACGGCTTGGTAGAAGTGCCGATCCGCTCCGATGAAAAGGATAGCCTCACCCGCGACACCACCGATGCGGAGATGACGCGCATCGCCACTAGGCTGGAAGAGGCGGCGGCAGCCGCAGCCGCGGGCGAATTTGGATTCACCGTGGAGGAGGCAGATGCAGTAGAGGCGGCAAGCCGTGCCGAGCGAGGGGAGCCCGCCGGCGAGAAAGAGCTTGCCGGGCGGAAAGGGCTTGCCGGGCATGGCGTCGAGTCGAGCGAGCCCGCCGAGAATGCGAGCGGCTCATTGGAGATCAACTCCTCTTCCTCCTCATCTTCAGGCAGCTTGCCGCAAGCAGAGCCTCCATCACCACCAAGAAGGCGTCTCCGCTAGGCCGGTGACGTAGCGGAGCGGCAGGCGAGTCAACAGTCGCCGCGCCGCGTGACACGCTCCACCGCGGCAAGCACTGTTGCCGCGGGAGCACCTCGCGCAGCGACGGTAACCGGAGCGGGGCCCTCCCGGACCACCGCTTCTGCTCCTGCCGCTTCTCACACCGCGGCGGCAGCCGGAGCGGGGTCGTCTCAGACCACCGCCACTGCTCCCGCCAAGCGGCCAAGGGAACCTACTCCTCCGCCTCCTCGCACCGGACGTGAGCTGGACTTCGACTTCTCCGCGTCCAACTCCGACGAGGAAGAAGAAGAGTAAGATTCTCTTGTTGTACTTGTAATTCTTCAATTCTGGCTGTTTTGTCTTGTATCTCATTTGCTTTACTCTGAACTTGTTCCTTTTTAGGACTCTGGCCCAGAGAGCAGCAAAGAGAGCCAAGGTCCCAGTGATCGTCATCGAGGACGAACCTACTGCGACAACAGGGGGTGCGCCCGAGGCAACCTTGCCGGACCCGGCAACTTTTCTCCAGAGCAGCCCCCAGCGTAAGTATATGGTTTGCTTTCCGCTGTGAGGTGCGCATGGATACTCTGTCTTTGCTGATATCTGACTGTTGGTTTGTGTAGGAGCAGAGCAGCCCCACCAGGAGCCAAGGGAGAGTCCTCCGGCAAGGGAGAGCTTTCCGGTAAGGGAGAAGTCTCCGGCGAGGGAGAGTTCTCTGGCAAGGGACAGCACCAGCGGCCCCCCGACGGCGGAGACCACGACTGCAGGACCCGGCACAGGTACTCCTCTCGCTTCAAAACTTCCCTTGGGTTTTTCTTTTTTTTGATCTTCTTGGGTATTTGCTTGACTCTTCTCCCTTTTTCAGCTGTCAGACCCATCTGCTACGGAGCCGATGGAGACCGAGGTTGCCGGCGAAGAAGCAGCCGGTGCTGACGATCCCGTCGGCGCAGAGGCCGCCAAGGCTGCCGCCGCAGCAACTGGCGAGGGGTCTGGCGATCGCACTGACGGCCCTGAGGCCGCAGGAGCGCCAGGCGCTACGCCGACCGCCGACCCGTCCGCCGCTGCCGCAGTGCCAGGCTCTGAAGAGCCCCAGCCAGGCGTCTACTTGAAGGCCGGCGATGGCGTCTTCATCAACCTCCCCTGGGCGTCAAGCTCCAGGGCGCCGGTCGAGGGAGAGATCTTCGACGGGGAGGTGGTTGCCTCCGCTGGGCTGACGCTGGTTGACGCGCCGAGCAGCAGCAGCAACGAGCCTGAGGAGGAGCGGCTGTTGCAGAAGTTGTTGTCGCTCTACCGTGCGCGGCAAGCCAAGCTGGAATCCCGCGAGGCGCTTGTCGCGAAGGCGGGATCAGACATCGAGAAGCGCGCGGAGGAGCTCCGGGGCCTCCACCAGGAAGCTCTCCGGTCCCTGACGGAGGAGCGGGAGCAGCTTGCCGAAGCGCAGAAGGCCTTTCGCCTCGAGAAGGCTGAAGTCAGAGAGCAACAGCGGCTTGCCGCTGAGAAGCTGTCTGCACAGGAGGGCGAGCTGGCGCAGCGGAAGGTCAATCTTGACGCCCACGAGGAGGAGCTTGCCGCGCGCGAGGAAAAATTTGGCGGAGCCCTCAAGCAAGCGGAGGATGCTGCCGCAGCCGCTGAGGCCGCCAAGAAGGAGCTGGAGGTGAAGGTGGCATAGCTGGAGGCCGATCTCGCCGAGAAGGGCAAAGAGCTCAGCGCCGCCAAGGTCTCCAACGTGGATCTTGAGTTGAAGCTGACCACTTTGACCAAGACGCTGGACGACGCCAAGGAGCAGGAGGTGGCCTTGAAGGAGGAGATCAAGGCCGACAAGGCGCTGCTGGAAAGTGCTGCCGCCACCCAGAATGCTTTCAGGGAGACTGTGGAGCACTGGACGGAGAGCCTCGTGAGTGCTGCTGCAGATATTGACAGGGAGCTGGCGCAGCTGGGGATGGGGGATCTCGGGTACCCCTCCGATGAGAACCACCAACCCAGCGCCAAGCTCACTTTGTTCTTCAAAGGCGTGGCGACGGCCCTCCAGCGGCTCCGGGAGAAGATCCCAAAGCAGCTGGCCGACGAGTCGCGCAAGATCTGCGCGGGAGCTCTTCAGAAAGTGTTGGTGAAGGTGGCCTTCCGCAATCCGGGCCTCAACCTCACCAATGTCCTCAAGACCCTGCCGTCGGATGCTGATCTGGAGGCGCTCAAGACCCTTGTCGCACCCATTGTGGACAAGGTGAGCGGGATCAAGAGGATCGAGGGCGATCGCGTAGACTAGGCCGCCCGTTTCTTCTTTTCTTGTCGCTGTTTGTCATGTTATGAAAACAATCTGTTAGAGCCGCGACAAGCTATCTTGTAATATAACTCTATTCCGGGTAATGATTGCAATGCTATTCCCTTTACTTGATTCCTCCCTTTGTATGTTTTTTACCCTACGCTTTTAGGGAACTTGCCGGTGCAGGCACCTGAGCCGTGAGTGCTGAGTGCGGGACGTCAGCAGCCTGCTGGCGGTGCCGTTACCGACAAGAAACCTTGTCGTAACTAGTTGCAGCTCACTTAAGTTGTTGAGCGGACTCGAAACAAAGTAAGGGCGCAACTAGCTACGAGTTGGTTCCTCCACGCACAGGTTTTCCATACAAAGTGCGGTCGTTCAAGGGAGATAACTTAAAATTTTTAAAAATCTGATTGCTCAAACTTTGGCAACTTAGCTTTTCTGTTGTTTGCTTCCCGGTAAGGCGAAACTTTATTGAACGACGCCTGGTCCATACCATTATCTTCTCCTTTCCCCCCGGCAAACTTGTGGGCGAGGGAACCTTCCTTTCCTTGAGAAAAAAGAAAGAAGAGAAAATAAAGATATGGAGCCTTACGGCTCGTTATTGCTTACCGGGGAGTAGGTGCTGCACAAAGTGTCAGATCACATATGCAATAAATAGAAAGCATGAAATTGACAAGATGTGCGGAGCACATGAGCTTTACTTATGCACGGGGTCTGCGCCCGGCTTTGTACAAAGGATTATATGCAACAGCGGCAAGACTTGTACAAAAGGTGGTTGCCGGAACAGGTTCCGGCAACCGCGCCTTACGGGTAGAACTTACGAAGATGCTCAATGTTCCAGGAATTGCTCACCGGAATGCTATCTTCGGTCTCAAGGCGGACAGCGCCTGGCCTAGTGACTCGTTTCACCCGATAAGGGCCTTCCCACTTTGGTGTCAACTTGTTGGAATTCTTGGCGGACTGAACACGCCGAAGAACAAGGTCGCCTTCCTCGAGACTTCTGGCATTAACTTTGTGGCTATGGTAGCGGCGCAAAGCTTGCTGGTAGCGAGCAGCTCGTACAGCAGCCTGAAGACGGTCTTCCTCAAGGAGCAGCGCGTCATCTTGTCGCAGCTGCTCTTGCTCAAGCTCATCATAAGCGAGCACTCGAGGTGACCCGTATACGAGTTCCGTGGGGAGAACTGCCTCTGCTCCATAGACTAGAGCGAAAGGTGTCTGGCCAGTGGCTCGATTTGGCGTCGTCCTGATCGACCAAAGAACCACCGGCAGCTCCTGGATCCAGTTTCTTCCGCACTTGTGCAGCTTGTCGAAAGTTCTGGTCTTGAGCCCACGCAGCACTTCAGCATTTGCCCTCTCCGCTTGATCGTTGCTTCTCGGGTGAGCAACAGAAGCGAAGCAGACCTTGGCGCCAAGATCTTGGACGTACTGCATGAAGGTGCGACTCGTGAATTGCGTACCGTTGTCGGTGATTATCCTGTTAGGGATCCCGAAGCGGCAAACAATCGACCTGAAGAACTTGACTGCTGACTGTGCTGTCACCTTCCTCACTGGTTCCACTTCCGGCCACTTTGTAAACTTGTCGATTGCAACGTACAAGTACTCAAAGCCCCCGACTGCTCGGGGAAAGGGGCCGAGGATGTCGAGCCCCCAGACCGAAAATGGCCAGGATAAAGGGATCGTCTGGAGAGCTTGAGCTGGTTGGTGTATCTGCTTGGAATGGAACTGGCACGCTTCACACTTGGTTACTTGTGCAGTTGCATCCTGGAGGGCTGTCGGCCAAAAGAAACCTTGCCGGAATGCTTTGCCGGCAAGTGCTCTTGCGCCAATGTGGTGACCACATATGCCTCCATGTATCTCTGCCAAC
This sequence comes from Triticum aestivum, assembly GCF_018294505.1. Lineage (NCBI taxonomy): Eukaryota > Viridiplantae > Streptophyta > Magnoliopsida > Poales > Poaceae > Triticum > Triticum aestivum. The sequence goes on along the minus strand of NC_057812.1, from coordinate 646,989,376 downwards.
AGCTTTTGTCCGTCTTCCCGGTGAATACACTTCAATTTCACACCGTTGAGTCTTCTTCTGTACAGTGTGTTGTCGACAAACTGGTACATACTTGACTGCCGGGCTACTCTTTCCGCTTCTTCTTGCTCTTCGGGAAGTTCTCCTGTCTGAAGGAAACGGACAATCTGCTGTGCCCATGCTGGAGGTTGTGGCTCGACAACAAGGACTAAACGCAGATCTGCTGCTGCGGGAACATCCGCTTCTACGGCGAGAACCTGCGGCTCTGCCGGAGCTTGACGTTCCCCGGCAAGCTTGCCGGAGCAAAACTTGTCGGGAGCTTCTGCTTCAACGGAACAAACCCTAGGGCTTGCCGGAGCAGATTGCTCCTCAGCGCAAGGCAAATCTGTTGCTGCGGGAACGTCCGCTTCTACGGCGAGAACCTGCGGCTCTGCCGGAGCTTGACGTTCCCCGGCAAGTTTGCCGGAGCAAAACTTGTCGGGAGCTTCTGCTTCAACGTAACAAACCCTAGGGCTTGCCGGAGCAGATTGCTCCTCAGCGCAAGGCAAATCTGTTGCTGCGGGAATGTCCGCTTCTACGGCGAGAACCTGTGGCTCTGCCGGAGCTTGACGTTCCCCGGCAAGTTTGCCGGAGCAAAACTTGTCGGGAGCTTCTGCTTCAACGGGACAAACCCTGGGGCTTGCCGGAGCAGACTGCTCCTCAGCGCTCTTGGCATTGATCTTGGGGACCTTCTTGGCGGCGGCTTCGGGAAGTTCTGCCGGCAAATAGTCACTAGAAATCAACTTCCTCTTCTTGCTTTGTCCAGTTGATGGCGTTACGGACGGTTGAGTCAGCTTGAGCACAAAGATCCCTGCTTCCACAGGTAACTTAAGTGCAGCGCACTTCGATAGGCCATCGGCAATGGCGTTCTGAGATCTTGGAACATGCTCCTTCTGTAGGCCGTCAAAGTGCTCTTCTAGCTTTCTCACTTCGTCGACGTAGGCTTCCATCAACGAACTCTGATAGCTCTTGTTCACTTGGCGGACGACAAGCTGCGAGTCACCCCTGACAATGAGCTTCTTGATCCCAAGGTCTGCCGCGATCCTGAGACCGGCAAGCAAGCCTTCATACTCTGCAGTATTGTTTGTTGCTTGTTCCTTGGGAAAGTGCATCTGGACTACGTACTTGAGGTGCTCTCCGGTGGGTGCGACAAGCAGCACGCCAGCGCCGGCGCCTTGCAGTGAAAAGGCACCATCAAAGTACATCAGCCACTCTTTTCTTGCTTCTTTGACGAGGATGCTTGTTTCTGGAATTTCTTCATCTGGTGTTGGCGTCCATTCTGCTATGAATTCTGCCAATGCTCTGCTTTGGATAGTTGAAGTACTCTCAAACTTGAGGCCAAAGCTTGACAGTTCCAGTGCCCACTCAACAATCCTGCCTGTCGCTTCTGGATTCTGTAGTATCCTCTTCAGCGGAAAACGAGTGACAACTGTGATCTCATGTGCTTGGAAGTAATGGTGTAGCTTTCTCGAGGCCATGAGAAGGCCGAAAAGCAATTTCTGCACGCCAGAGTACCTTGACCTAGCCCCCTGCAGAAGGGAACTGACAAAGTAAACTGGGCGCTGTACCATTCTCTTCTGTATCTCCTCGCGTGTCTGCGCAGATCCATCCTTGTCGGGACCAGAGCTTGTCGGGGAAGCCCCCTGCTTGTCGCTGGATGCGCCTGCCGAGGTTGCTGGCTCATCATCTGCCTCCCTCTCTGCTATTAACGCAGCACTAACCACTTGATTGGTTGCTGCTATATACAGCAGCAACTTCTCTTGTGGCTTAGGTGCGACAAGTGTTGGAGTGGAGGACAGGTATCTCTTCAAGTCTTGCAGCGCAGCCTCCGCTTCCGGAGTCCATTTCATTGGACCTGCCTTTTTCAATATTTTGAAGAATGGCAGGGTGCGCTCAGCAGACCTAGAGATAAACCTGCTGAGAGCAGCCACGCAACCGGCAAGTCTTTGTACATCTTTGACGCGCTTTGGTGCTTCAATCTGCTCAATGGCCTTGATCTTGTCGGGATTGGCTTCGATTCCCCGCCGAGACACGAAGAACCCGAGAAGCTTGCTGGAGGGGACTCCAAACACGCACTTCTCGGGGTTGAGCTTGAGGCTGATCTTGCGCAGATTTGCAAAGGTCTCGTCTAAATCTTGAATCAGAGTTGCCTTGTCCTTGCTCTTGACCACTATGTCATCCATGTAGGCTTCTACATTTCTGTGCATTTGTGGCTCCAGAGCGACATGGACTACTCTTGCAAATGTTGAACCAGCATTTTTCAAACCGAAAGGCATCCGTATGAAACAGTATGTGCCACATGGAGTAATGAATGCGGTCTTCTCCTCATCCTCTTCTGCCATGAAGATCTGATGGTATCCTGAGTATGCGTCAAGAAATGAAAGCAAATCACATCCGGCCGTGGAGTCAACAATCTGGTCAATGCGCGGCAAAGGAAATGGGTCTTTGGGACAAGCTTTGTTAACATCGGTAAAGTCAATACAAAGTCTCCATTTCCCGTTCGCCTTGCGCACGACTATAGGATTGGCTAACCATGTAGGATGGAGCACTCCTCTGACAAGGCCTGCTGCTTCCAACTTCTTGATCTCTTCTGCGATGAATTCTTGGCGCTCCACTGCTTGCTTCCTGACCTTCTGCTTGACGGGCCGCGCATGAGGACAAACGGCAAGATGGTGCTCAATTACTTTCCTGGGAACACCGGGGATGTCAGACGGTTGCCACGCAAACACGTCGACGTTCGCCCGCAGGAAAGCAATGAGCACGCTTTCCTATTTAGGGTCGAGAGTGGCACCGATGGTGAAGGTACCACCAGTGCCGTCCTCCTTGGCGGACACCTTCTTGGTCTCTGGCGGAGCTGCCATTGTCTTCTTACACTTGCCGGTGGAGCTCGTTGGTGCGTCCTCGACGGCAGCACAGAACTCCAAAGAGGTGCGCTTGCCGGAGTGGGCATCAGAACTCTTGCCGGACTTGGTCTTCTTCTTCCCCCCGGGAGCTTCAACGGCAGGTGACTTGCAATTTGTTGCGGCTGCCGCTTCCCGGTAGATCTTGTTGGCGCAGATAAGAGCATCCTTCTTGCCGCCAGGGACAGAGATGACGCTTATCGGGCCTGGCATCTTCAGCATGTTGTATACGTAGTGAGAGGCTGCCATGAACTTGGCGAGTGCTGGACGGCCGAGTATCCCATTGTAAGGCAATGGAAAATCGGCAACATCAAAAGTGACCCTCTCAGTCCTGAAGTTTACCTCGCTGCCAAATGTTACTGGCAACGTGACCTTCCCCTTCGGCTTGCTCCTTCCCGGGTTGATTCCTTGGAATGTGCCGGTCTCTTCAAGCTCGCTGTCAGGGATCTGGAGTTTCTGGAGTACAGCGGAGGAGATCAGGTTCAAGCCGGCCCCGCCGTCAACTAGCATCTTAGTGACCTTGAGGTTGCGGATAGTTGGTGAAACCAACATCGGCAAGCACCCGACCGCAGTTGTGCGATCAGGGTGGTCCTCAATATCAAAGATGATAGGCGTGCTGGACCATTTCAGAAGCTTGTGTGACTCGACAGGTGGTTCCGCTGCATTGACTTCCCGCACCCACTGCTTGAGCTGGCGGTGCGAAGTATGCAAAGAAGCACCGCCATCAATGCACAAGACCTCTGTGGCTTTCTGGAACTCCTGCTCACTGGTCTCGACATCATCCATGTCTTCATCCTTGTCGCGGCCGCAGGGAGGTCTGTCTCCTTGCCGCTGCTTGGCTTTGCCGCGGTGTCCTCCCCGGCCGGCGCGCTTCTTGCCAGATTCTCCAGCGCCTCCTTGGGCCCTCTCCTTGTCGTGTCGCTCGTATTCAGCCTTTTGCTGCTGGACAAGCTGCTCAACCTTCTTGCAGCTCTGGAGGTCATGGCCCTTGGTGCGGTGGATCTTGCAGTACTGCTTGTCGGTGCCGTCTTGCTTGTCGGCGACCGCCACAGCCTGGCAGTTGGTGCATGCGGCAATCTCCTTGCTGGAGCTACTAGCTTTGGCTTTCTTGGCGCCACCTTCGTTGCCGGACTGCTCAACGACTAGCACATCTTTGCCTTTCTTCTTCCTGTTGTTTCGCCGCTGGTTTTTCTTTGCTGGGGCAGCATCCTCGCTGTCAGATCCTTCTGCTCCTGTATTCTCTCCGAGGAGTTTCCTCCCTTCCTCAGCACGTGCACACTTGTCGGCCAGGGCATACAGCTCACTGACGTATCTGATCCTGCACATCACCATCTCCTCCCGCATCCTGCGGTTACGCACGTTCTGATGGAACGCGCTGATGACCGCGGCAGGGTGGACATCTGGGATGTTGTGCTGTACACGGCTAAATCTCTGAATGTACTTGCGCAGGGGCTCTCCTTCCTTCTGGGCGAGCAGATGAAGGTCACTCTCTTGGCCATGAGGTTTGTGGCCGCCTGTAAAGGCGCCGACAAACTGATGGCATAGGTCTGCCCAGGAGGATATGGAGTTGTCCGGCAAGTGCATGAGCCAGGACCTGACGTTGGGCTTGAGCACCAGCGGGAAGTAGTTGGCAAGGATCTTGTCGTCCCGCCCCCCGGCAGCCTGCACCGCGATGGTGTAGATGCTGAGGAACTCCGACGGATGCGACTTGCCGTCGTACTTCTCTGGTACGTCTGGCTTGAAATTCTTCGTGCTGGGCCACTGGACTTGCCGCAGCTCACGAGTAAACACAGGGCAACCTACCGCGTACGGCAAGTCGCCTGGTTCCCCTGGCGCATGCATGTCGACAGAGGGCCCAGCGCGCTGGTCGGATTGACGTCGCGCTTCTCTTCGGCGCTCGATGCGAGTACGAGCGTCTTCTTGCTGTCATTCGTGAAGAACTTGGCGCTGATCACGACGAGCTCGTGGATCTGATGACGCGGTGGAGTCGCTGTCGAGGTGGATCTGGCGAGTCGGCGATCTTGGCCTTCGGGGCGGAGAGTGCACAGTGGTTGCACCCCCACCGGTCTTGTCGCCACCGGCTCGTGCCTGGCTGACTTGCCACGGCTGCGACGTGCTCGGCTGTCGTTGAGTGTCGCCGTTGGCGAAGCCGATGAGACTCTGAATGGTGGCCCTCCAGTCGTCGATCTTGTCTGCCGTTGGAGGGTAGTCCAGGAGCAGTTGAGCTCGCGCCAAAGCTTCTGCTGGAGTGATGGGTGGAGGTGGTGAACGGTGCGAGGAGCGGGATATGCTCGGACTTCTAACTATGTTAGAAGGAGCAGTATCCCGTCCAAGCGACCGTGCCTCGCTTGTGCCAACATGTTGGCGTGCATGCTGGTCTTGAGCACTCTGAGATCTACCAGCTCGATCTTGGTCTAGCAAACGCATGGTACCGTGAGCACCATGACGCTGCCGGTCCCGCGCCTCCTGAGATGGGCGCGGTGCATGCACGGACGCCGAGGTCTTGGAGTGCGCCCGGTCGTTATGGGAGCCGGCTACGCCGCCGATGGGCAGCGCAGCCTTGTCCTTGGACCTGGCAGCACCGTGAGCTCCATCGTCGATGCCCGTTCTTCCGCCGGCGTCTGCCCCATCAGCCGTTTGCTCCGGCGGTGGTGGGTTCGGCGTGGACGGAGCAGCCGCCTCCGAAGCCTTCTTCTCCGGCGGCATGTCGATGAAGATGATGAAGATCTAGCTCATGTGAACGCCGGATCTGGTTCACACAACCTCGACGCCCCCTACCTGGCGCGCCAAAGATGCCGGGGTTCTGATCCACGAGCACCTATGGGACCGGCGGGCCGAGTCCCTTTAGGTTCGGCGGGGGCGGAGGTCGCACAAAGAGCGGATCGAGGTGAAGCACACGAGCGGTTTACCCAGGTTCGGGCCGCACGGATGCGTAAAACCCTACTCCTGCTTTGTGGTTTGTATTGAGTTCTTGCTCAGGAGCGCGGAGTGCTACAGTACACTCCATCAGCTAACGAGACCGAGCATGAGTGTTCTCTTCCTCCTAGCTAGCCCCCCCCCCTCTACGTTGCGCATGGGCCTCCTTTTATATGCTCAAGGGGTCACCGACAGGTGGCAACGGAGACAAAGGGTAAAAATGGAAAGGTGCTGCGGTAGGTACAGCTACCTGCTACAGTGTATCATACCTAACCCTGACAGCAGGGGACAAGGGCATTAAATGCCCGTCTGTGTCATCTAAATAGTGCAAAAGGGACCGTCAGGGACGCCACCGCTCGCCACGATGGCAATCTTGTCAGCGCCGCTTGCCACCGCGCACCCCTGGCTGCACAGCCTCCTGCCACGTACGCCTGGAAGGGTCCCAGGGCGACACGTTGGTGGATGTGCTGGAGCGCGGGCACAGAGTGGTGGCTTGCCGCGGCAAGCGCCTTGCCGCGGTCGTTGTCTTGTCGCGTCTAGGAGCTTGTTGCTCACCGGGCCTTGCCGGGATGCGTGGCGCGTCGCGGCAAGTTCCTTGAGATGCCTTGGTTGGCCTTCCCGGCAAGCTCCTCTTGCCGGGGTCTTGTCTCCTTAAGCACCTTGCCTTGGTTGGCCTTCCCGGCAAGCTCCTCTTGCCGGGGTCTTGTCTCCTTGGCTTGGATACTTTGTTCTTGAATGGCTCCAAAGGAACCACGGAGGACCTTGGCGGTCACCCGGCAAGCCTTGCCGCGGGATGCTGTGACTGCCCGTGCACAAGTTCGGGATACTAAGGTACCCCTACTCTAGTACACTGACACGGTGCATCAAGGACATAATTCTTCTGTGCAGCAATGAGGATAATCCTCAGATCACGGATCCAATCCGCATCATTGCTACTAACATCTTTCAACATAGTTTTTCTCTAGGAACATATATAAAACATAGGGAAGCAACAACGCGAGCTATTTATCTACAACAAACATAGACATGCAAAATACTATCAGGACTTAGTTCATGATAAATTAAAGTTCAATTAATCATATTACTTAAGAACTCCCACTTAGAAAGACATCCCTCTAATCTTCTAAGTGATCACGTGATCCAAATCAACTAAACCATAACCGGTCATCACGTGAAATGGAGTAGTTTTCAATGCTGAACATCACTATGTTGATCATATCTACTATATGATTCACGCTTGACCTTTCGGCTTCAGTGTTCCGAGGCCATATCTACATATGCTAGGCTCGTCAAGTTTAACTTGAGTATTCCGCGTGTGCAAAACTGGCTTGCACCCGTTGTAGATGGACGTAGAGCTTATCACACCCGATCATCACGTGGTGTCTGGGCACGACGAACTTTGGCAACGGTGCATACTCAGGGAGAACACTTTTATCTTGAAATTTAGTGAGAGATCATTTTATAATGCTACCATCAATCAAAGCAAGATAAGATGTATAAAAGATAAACATCACATGCCATCAATATAAGTGATATGATATGGCCATCATCATCTTGTGCTTGTGATCTCCATCTCCGAAGCACCGTCATGATCTCCATCGTAGCATCATTGTCGTCTCGCCAATCTTATGCTTCTATGACTATCGCTACCGCTTAGTGATAAAGTAAAGCATTACAGGGCGATTGCATTGCATACAATAAAGCGACAACCATATGGCTCCTGCCAGTTGCCGATAACTCGGTTACAAAACATGATCATCTCATACAATAAAATATAGCATCATGTCTTGACCATATCACATCACAACATGCCCTGCAAAAACAAATTAGATGTACTCTACTTTGTTGTTGCAAGTTTTACGTGGCTGCTACGGGATTAACAAGAACCATTCTTACCTACGCATCAAAACCACAACGATAGTTTATCAAGTTGGTGTTGTTTTAACCTTCGCAAGGACCGGGCGTAGCCACACTCAGTTCAACTAAAGTTGGAGAAACTGACACCCGCCAGCCACCTGTGTGCAAAGCACGTCGGTAGAACCAGTCTCGCGTAAGCGTACGCGTAATGTCGGTCCGGGCCGCTTCATCCAACAATACCGCCGAAGTATGACATGCTGGTAAGAAGTATGACCTACATCGCCCACAACTCACTTGTGTTCTACTCGTGCATATAACATCAACGCATAAAACCAGGCTCTCATACCACTGTTGGGGAACGTAGTAATTTCAAAAATTTCCTACGCACACGCAAGATCATGGTGATGCATAGCAACGAGAGGGGAGAGTGTTGTCCACGTACCCTCGTAGACCAAAAGCGGAAGCGTTAGCACAACGCGGTTGATGTAGTCGTACGTCTTCACGATCCGACCGATCAAGTACCGAACGCACGGCATCTCTGAGTTCAGCACACGTTCAGCCCGATGACGTCCCTCGAACTCCGATCCAGCCGAGTGTTGAGGGAGATTTTCATCAGCACAACGGTGTGGTGATGATGTTGATGTTCTACCGATGCAGGGCTTCGCCTAAGCACCGCTACAGTATTCTCGAGGTGGACTATGGTGGAGGGGGGCACCGCACACGGCTAAAAGATCAAACGATCAATTGTTTTGTCCATGGGGTGCCCCTGCCCCCGTTTATAAAGGAGTGGAGGAGGGGGAGGGCCAGCCCTCTCTATGGCGCGCCCTAGGGGAGTCCTACTCCCACCGGGAGTAGGATTCCCCCTTTCCTAGTAGAACTAGGAGCCCTTCCAAGTAGTAGGAGTAGGAGGGAAGGAAAGGGAAGGGAAAAGGAGAAGGAAGGAAGGGGGCGCCCCCCCCCCCCTCCCTAGTCCAATTCGGACCAGCCCATGGGGAGGGGTGCGGCATCCCTTTGAGGCCTTTCTCTCCTTTCCCGTATGGCCCATTGAGGCCCAATACAAATTCTCGTAACTCCCCGGTACTCCCGAAAGTACCCGAATCACTCGGAACCTTTCCGATGTCTGAATATAGTCGTCCAATATATCGATCTTTACGTCTCGACCATTTCGAGACTTCTCGTCATGTCCCCGATCTCATCCGGGACTCCGAACTCCTTCGGTACATCAAAACACATAAACTCATAATATAACCGTCATCGAAACTTTAAGCGTGCGGACCCTACGGGTTTGAGAACTATGTAGACATGACCGAGACATGTCTCCGGTCAATAACCAATAGCGGAACCCGGATGCTCATATTGGCTCCCACATATTCTACGAAGATCTTTATCGGTCAGACCGCATAACAACATACGTTGTTCCCTTTGTCATCGATATGTTACTTGCCCGAGATTCGATCGTCGGTATCTCAATACCTAGTTCAATATCGTTACCAGCAAGTCTCTTTACTCGTTCTGTAATACATCATCCTGCAACTAACTCATTAGTTGCAATGCTTGCAAGGCTTATAGTGATGTGCATTACCGAGTGGGCCCAGAGATACCTCTCCGACAATCAGAGTGACAAATCCTAATCTCGAAATACGCCAACCCAACAAGTACCTTTGGAGACACCTATAGAGCACTTTTATAATCACCCAGTTATGTTGTGACGTTTGGTAGCACACAAAGTGTTCCTCCGGTAAACGGGAGTTGCATAATCTCATAGTCGTAGGAACATGTATAAGTCAAGAAGAAAGCAATAGCAACATACTAAACGATCAAGTGCTAAGCTAACGGAATGGGTCAAGTCAATCACATCATTCTCCTAATGATGTGATCCCGTTAATCAAATGACCACTACAGGAATCCAGTATTTTGCCGTCTGCCACGGCGGATGGCAAAGGCACGGACGACGGATGGCAAAGAGCTTTGCCGTCAGCGGCGGATGGCAAACAGTGACGGCAAAGACAGGGTCGGCAAATAGGTCCTTTGCCGTCTGCTTTTTATGGCGGACGGCAAAGAGCCCTTTGCCTACAGCGGCAGACGACAAAGAGGAGGGACGACAAAATACTAGACGTCCGCCAGCGTTAGTCCGTTAGGTGGCTAACGGCGGCCTTTGCCGTCCACCAGCAGATGGCAAATTTGAGCGCCTCTTTGCCGTCCGCCAGTTGACGTCAGCAATGCGTCAGCGCCCGCTGTGTTTTTCCGTCTGCCACGGCGGGCGACAAAGGCAAAGCCTTTGCCATCAGCTTTGCTTTGTCGTCCGCCATGGTAGGCAAATTTGCCAAATGGCCCATCCCTCAGGAAGCACAGGTGGGCGCCACGTGCCACCTTTGCCGTCTGCCACCGACGGCAAAGGGGTCTTTGCCGTCTGCCGCGGACGTCAAAGAGCCTGCACTGCCTCTTTTTTATTCTGTTTTTCTTATATCCAACAATTATCACGGCAAATATATCACATCACATATATATCCATCACATAAATATCCAGCACATATATATATCCAACATAATAAATATCTAGCACATATATATCCATCCATATATACATAGTAGGTTGCACATAGTTCCATCGATCCATACATATTACAATATGCAAAGTTTCATCATAGCAATCTAGTTTCATCATAGCAAGTGAGCAGAATACAATAAGTGCATCAAAGGAAAAAACAAGCAATCTATCATAGGAAGCTGGCTTCCGTGAAGTGAATGAAACCTGCAAAATGACAAATAAGAAAGTTAGAAAAAGAAGACTAGGAGAAGAATTAGACTAGAAGAAAAAGAATAGAAGAAGAAGAAGACTAGAAGAAGAAGTATATGCCATTTATTAGCTAACTTAGGTGAACTGGATCATTTATGAGCTAAATTAGTCGAAATGGATCGTTTATGAGCTAACTTAGGTGAAATGGATCATTTATTAGCTAACCTAGGTGAAATGGATCGTTTATGAGCTATCTTAGGTGAAATGGATCGTTTATGAGCTAAGTTACGTGAAATGGATCGTTTATGAGCAAACGTAGGTGAAATGGATCGTTTATGAGCTAACCTAGGTGAAATAGGTTGTTTATGAGCTAACCTAGGTGAAATGGGTCATTTATGAGCTAACCTAGGTGAAATGGGTCGTTTATGAGCTAACCTAGGTGAAATGGGTTGTTTATGAGCTAACCTAGGTGAAATGGGAAGTTTATGAGCTAACCTAGGTGAAATGGATCATTTTGGAGCTAAGTTAGGTGAAATGGATCGTTTATGAGCTAACCTAGGTGAAATGGATCGTTTATGAGCTAACCTAGGTGAAATGGGTCGGGTCGTTTATGAGCTAACCTAGGTGAAATAGGTCGTTTATGAGCTAACGTAGGTGAAATGGGTCATTTATGAGCTAACCTAGGTGAAATGGGTCGTTTATGAGCTAACCTAGGTCAAATGGGTCGTTTATGAGCTAACCTAGGTGAAATGGGTCGTTTATGAGCTAACCTAGGTGAAATTGATCATTTTGGAGCTAACTTAGTTGAAATGGGTCGTTTATGAGCTAACTAAGGTGAAATGCCACGTTTTTGAGCTAACTAAGGTGAAATGGGTCATTTTTTAGCTAACTTAGGTGAAATGGGTCATTTTGGAGCTAACCTAGGTGAAATGCGTCATTTTGGAGCTAACCTAGGTGAAATGGGTCATTTTAAAGCTAACGTAGGTAAAATGGATCATTTAGGAGCTAATCTACGTAAAATGGGTCATTTTAGAGCTAACTTGGATAAACTGGATCACTTGTAAACTAACTAAGGTAAAATGAGTCATTTTAGAGCTAACTTAGGTAAAATGGATCGTTTATGAGCTAACTAAGCTAATTATGCAATTTTTTACATAAGTAAGCAAAGTACATATCGTTTTAGAGCTAACTTAGGTAAAATGGATGGTTTATGAGGTCAGTAAGCTTATTAAGTCATTTTGGAGGAAAAGAAGCTAACTCTAGGTCATTATGGTAAGCATATTGGAGGAAATAAAGCTAAGTCTAGGTATTTATGCATTTGTTAAGCAAAACACTAGAGAAACTTACCGTGATCAGGGAGGTGTAGGAGCGGGCTGGCTCGCGCCGGTCGCTGGAGAAGGATCATGCGATGCGTTTCTGGAGTTAAGCTGCACCAAAGATCATTTCCAATGTCTCGTTAGCATTATGGCACTCAAATGTTAAGACTAGCAATTAATGTCCATTCAAATTAAACTCACCGTGCTCCCAGGAGCAATCACTAGCATCGGCGGAGCGGTCTGACCGGACTTCTCGCACACAGACTGCACATTTGGTTTTCACAACAGTCATACTAGTTAGTAATGAGACTCAAATGTTAAGACTAGCAAGTAATCTGCAAAAGAAACTTACCACAAGGAGCTCATACATGGCCCTTGCCTGCATGTCATTCCGTGCCCTCTGCTCCTCCAACATCTTTGTCGTCCTCTCCTCCAACTCCCGCTGCCTCTCCGTCGCCTCCGCCAAAAGTTTCTCCGTTCTATCTCTCTCACTCTATATAGCAGCCTGCAACACCACTCACATGACCATTTGTAATCATTGATGGAAGCGCACACAATGTAATGTAGAAAGATAGGTGAGTACGTATAACTAACCTTGAAGGCGAGTTGGACTGGCCGTTCACAAGGCCTTATCTCAGGAGCGGAGCTCGACTGGCGTGCCTTGATCTCCGGGAGAGTGCTAGGACAACGGATAAGTCCATCTCCCATGGCTATGGAGCCATGGGACCTCCCGCCACCAGATATCATCAGCAACTCTGTATCAATGGGACCCTGGCTCGGGTTAAAGTCCTCCCCTTTCCTCGCCTTCCCCTGATGTCTATATTGCACGAGCTTCTCGTGGGCGGAGATGTTGGTGAAGTTCTTTGGATCATTGAGGTCAGACGCAGAGAATGCCTTGACTTTCTTGTAAGGGCCAGTGTGGGCCATGGCATACAGGTCGTACACCTCTGGCACCTTATCCGCCTTACTGTAGCGTGCATGAAAGAGAGAAACAAAGTAAATTAGTAATTAAAGGGCTAAAGCTAGCATGATGAATGAATTGCATGAATCATGAAGCAAACCACATACCCAGTTCCGCCCGTACTGAAATAAGTTGGAGCTGCCTTGGTGGTGTGGCACACCTTCCATTTGGGCACGTTTTTCCTTGGCCTCTTTGTGGGTGGCCCGCCATTCTTTTGAGCACCATGCATTGACCAACACCTCCCAACAATCCATCCGATCCGCACACCATCTCGGAGGGGCCTAAGTTAGCAAATAGAAACTTGAGCGCTACGGCTATGAATTACTAAATGAAGGAAGTAAGTACAAGGCCTTAAGAATTACCTTCATGCACTGCTCCTTACTCAAGAACTTATCGCGGCACTCCTGCTTGGGCTTCTTGATACCACGCCCGGTGTAGTAGTCTCGAACAGTCTGCACCTGAACCTCATGCCGTAAGTTCTGAAGTAGGCGCTTGCACTCCTTGTGGATAACATCTGCCGCCTCCTCCTCGTATCCCTCATCACACCTGTAGAATGTCTGCAATCAAATGAGACAATATTGATTAGTACAATTAATAACTAGCTAGTTGAACATTTTTAGTTGTGTAAAGGAGAAATTACCCAGAACTTTCTGATCACCATGTCTGCCCTTGTCTTGCACAAGACACCGTCGATAATCTCACCTGGCGGGGCCGGGGCAGCCAAGTAGTGCTCCCAACTCAATCCAACCTCTGGAAGCCGACCCTCACCAGGCAACGTGACAAACCCTAGGAAGTTTTGCCGAATCAGAACTCCAAGGACGGAGTTGGGCCAACGGACACTTTCATGGTGGTCCCAACCCCTGCAGCATGACAAGGCCAACGCATTAGTTATTTGAAGAAACGTGAATGCAGAAGGTACAAAAAGATTAAATGCACTTACCTCTCCCCATCAGGGAAAATCAACCACCTCTGCTCGCGGGTTGCCGACACGGACGGGAGCCGTGTAGCACCACGCTGGTAGACGTTGCCCCCTCCTCCCCCTCCTCCTCAAAATCAGTCGGCTCCCCGCCATCATCAGCATGGCCACTCGGCTCCCCGCCATCATCAGCATGGCCACTCGGCTCCTCAGGCTGACCCGACCAGGTACCCCATCCAGACGTGTGCTCCTCCGGGGTCTCGTGGGCCCAACTCTCATGGGCCGAAGGCCCGTCGACCCGAGGCTCGTGGGCCGAAGACCCGCGGACCGAAGGCTCGTGGACCGGAGTCTGTGTAGCCTCCTCCTCAGACGAGTCCACCCTAGCAGTCACGTGCTCGGGTGAAACAGCTGGGGGCGGCGGCGAGGAAGGCGCCGTAAGAGTCACCCTACCTCCTCTCCCGCGATCACGTGCTCCACCTCCTCTCTTCTTCTTACCTCGTCCCGTGCTAGGCACCGCGGTCGACGAAGAAGGGCCCGGTGGTGTCGCCATACTGTCCAGCAACGCTCGGCGGAGAGGTGCGTGTGGAATGGAAGACCTCGCACCATGCGCCGACGAAGAAGAGGCCTCGGCGCACTCCCGACCAACGCCCACCATCTTTCAACACCTGCCATGACAAAGAATAAACGAAATTAGTACAACATAAAAAAAGTACCGACATGAATAATAATATGTATATCACTTAAGTGTATCATCATCAAGTACAACATAAAAAAATTGAGTACCTGACACTACTAATAATCTCGATCAGTATCATTAATAAATGCATAATCATCATCATCACTATAATCAATGATGGGCTCATAGGGTTCATTGGCATCAACATGTGCAAGGCCACCTTGACGTAATCGGTCAAGCATTGACAGGTCATCCGCAGCAGTAACCTCTTCTTGTTCCTCCTCTGGGGTGATGTCGGATTCATTGTCGCTGTCTACTTCAATGTTTTGGGGTGAAGTATAGCAGTTCTTGAAACGCTTTTTGGAAAGACGTGTCTCTTGGAAGAATTATCCTTCATATGTGTCTGGGTTAATGTGAGGTTCATAATCCTCTTCCTTTGGGGGAGAAAGTCTAGCACATGGCGGCACTTCATAAACGACATCCCAACCTTTCAGATTTGGATTAGTTTGGCAGGCCCATGGTAGATAGAATACTTGGGTCGCCTGTTGAGCCGTAATATAGACATCAGGAACATCTAAATGGGTGCTTTGGTTGATTTCAACTAGCCCTATATGTTCATGAGTCCTTCTAGTCTCCTTCGGCTGAAACCAATAACATTTGAAGACTACGACATTCAGTGGGTTTTCACCATAGAACAGAAGTTCATAAATTGCTTCAACTCTCCCATAATACTCGGTACCTCCTTCGCCGATAGCAGATACACAACAATTTGTAGACTTTCGGTCGGCCATAGATAGCTCTTTGCCATAGGTACGAAAGCGATACCCGTTGATGTCGTACTTGTCAAATGAACGGACCTTATAGTCAAAACCATTAGCGACTTGTCTCAATTCGGCATCCATAGACTCTGAATTAGCCTACAAGTTTAATATGAAAGGATTGTTGCATTACGCACAAATTAGCGAATGAAATGAAATTGTCTAATAGAAATTACCGTTTGTTTGAACCAAGAGATGAAACCGGGATAGCCACCTCCTTGCTTTGCGAGAAGCTCATACTCTTCGACGGAATCCTTTTGGATCTCCGCTCCATACGAGAATATGGTGACGTATCGACTATATGACATATCCAGGAATAAGAGCAGTTCAAAGGAAATAGAAGTTGCGAAACAATGTATCGAGAACTTACTCAATGTACGGCCGCACTTCTATCAGGTTGTTGAAGATATACAACGAAATGGTCCGCCATTCTTCATTATCCAAAGATAATGGATGTGAAACACTAGCTGGTGCAAGATTTCATTTGAATAGGCTGAGGTTGGATCCACCCATTTTAGGGTCGTCAGCACTGTACCGAGGCTTTGGATTATGCAAATGACGATTTTTGGCTTCGTAGTGTGCTGTTACGAAGTTTGCCGCCTCCTCTGTGATGAATGCCTCAACCACCGATGCTTCAATTCTATGTTTATTTTTACATTTTTCTCGAAGCGTCTTCTGCATCCTCTCAGTTGGGTAGCACCAACGATTTTGCACGGGCCCCCCCCAATCTTGCCTCGGTCGAGAGATGCAAAATCAAATGTTGCATTGGATTAAAGAAGCCCAGTGGAAAGATCTTCTCTAACTTGCAGATCAACTCCGGCGCCAACTCTTCCATTTCTTCTAGCACGACAGGCGATAGTTCTTTCGCACAAAGAACATGGAAGAAATAGCTGAGTTCTGCCAGTACTAGCCATTCATCCTCAGGGATGAAGCCACACAACATCACCGGCATTACCCGCTCAATCCATATGTGACAATCATGACTCTTGAGACCAAATATCTTCAATTTATCAAGATTCGCTCCCCTCTTTAGATTCACTGCATACCCATCGGGGAACATCAATTGCTGTTGCACCCACAAGATAATTTCCCTCATAGCTGGCCTTCCAAGATTGAACCATGCCTTTGGCTTCGTCCAGTTCTGCTTTCCTTTTGGTTCTTTCATGTTTTGTAACGGCCTATCACATAGCGCCTCCAGATCGACTCTAGCCTTAGTATTATCCTTTGACTTCCCATCTATGCCAAACAATGTACCAAAAAGTGCCTCGGCGATATTCTTCTCAGTGTGCATCACGTCGATGTTGTGTGGGCAAAGGAGGTCTTTGAAGTAAGGCAGATCCCATAAACATGTTTTGTGAGTCCACGCGTGCTTAGTATTATACCCCTTGAAGTACCCTGAACGTTGTGGATCTGGCTCGAGAGCGTTTAACTGATCCAGGGTCTGTTGGCCTGTCAATGCAGGCGGTGCAGAGTTTTTGACAACTCTACCTCTGATGAAGTTCTTCTTGTCTTTCCTGAACTTATGGCGAGGATCCAGAGACTGTCTATGCATGTCAAAGCAAGAAAACTTGCGACCGACCTGAAGCCAATGAAACTCAAGAGCTCCCTTGCATGTGGGGCACGGGAACCTTCTATGCACACACCAACCAACGAATAGCGCATACGCCGGCAAGTCATGCATCGAGTACATGTACCAGACACGCATTATGAAGTTCCGTTTGCTATAGGCGTCGTATGTCTTGAACCCATTATCCCAGGCTTCTTGCAATTCATCCTTAAGCGGCTGCATGTACACATTCATATTTTTCCCCGGATAGTTGGGCCCTGGAATTATCAACGTCAGGAAAATGTTCTTTCTTTGCATAATCTGTCCGGGGGGGGAGATTGAGTGGAAAGACAAATACGGGCCAACAACTGTATTGGGTTGCCGTCATACCAAACACACTGAACCCATCCGTGCTGATGCCGACTCGAGGATGCCTCGGATCTGCCGCTTTGTCAGCATGTAATTCATCAAACTTTTTCCACGCAACACCATCCGATGTGTGTACCATCATCAGATTCCCATCTGCATCTAGTTCGGTTCTTTTGCCTATTTTGTGCCATGTCATCTGTCTGGCCGTCTCTTCGACCATGAAAAGACGTTGAAGTCTTGGTACGATTGGCATATACCGAAGAACACTAACGGGGATTTTGGTCTGTGTCTTCTCACCCATACCGTTGTCTACCACAATATACCTGGAAGACTTGCAAATGGGAAAATAGTTCAAGTCCGCATAGTCAAGCCTAAATAAGGAACATCCTTTCTCACAGGCATGTATCTTCTCATAGGGCATCTTCAGTGCACGGAGGATTTTGTCCGACTGGTACAGGTTTGCAGGCATTACATGGCCTTTGGGTAGAAAGCGTCCAAATACTGTCATAATTGCGTCATAGCATTCTCTGCCCAAGTTGAACTGAGCCTTCGGAGCCATTACTTGTGAGATGGCATCCAACTGACAAAGCTCAGTGTGCTCGTGGAGCGGACGTTTTGAAGACTCCAACAGTTCATTGAAGGCCTTTGCAGATTCCTCCATCTCCTCGTCCGAATCCCGAGCATCATCATAGTCTTGCACCATGTTTTCCATCCCGGTACCATGTTCGTCGGTGCTACGATGATCCACCTCAGCTCGGTCACGTTGGGCAGACTCACCATGAAATGTCCACGCCGCACCGGAAATAGGGGCACCAGGTTTTCTTCTGGCCATTTGCAAATGCGGCTTGCACAAACCCCTTGGTTTTTGTGAACCATTCAGCGCTCCATTTGTTCTGACCAGTGTGACCGGTATACATCCATGCACGATCACTCATCTTGACTTTCAGAGCTACTGGACACACAACAATTATATATGTAATTCACCATGTATATATTCATCAGTTGATCTACTTTGTCAATTTTATTACGTCCATGCAACCTACACTCTAATAGGTAATGATAGGTCCTAATCCCACCCATGTATGTGTAGATTGGGTTCATTTTCCCATGCTATGCTCCGGATCCGACGCAAAATTTCGGCAGCACCTCCCCGCTATTCTCCTGATACACGTCTCTACAATAAACAGAGAGGATGTGTACCCAGAGAACAACAGGGGAGGCACCGACAAAATTTATGCGTCGGATCTGGAGCAAAGCATATGGGAAAACGAACCCAATCTACACATACTCGGGCTGTCCATGGATAGCGTTGGACAATTCGAAAGAATCAAGGTTATAAATATGCAAATGCATGCATATTTATAACTATGACGCTTTCGAACTGGAGACACATATTGGTTACGCATACTAATGATTCAAGACACATATATAGCTAGCTATCAAGTTTCATCGGAATAGATCAAATAATTAATGGGGGAGGAGGACACATCATTTGTGCTCACCCATGAACGAAGGGGCAGAGCTCGTAAAACGCACGACGAGGTCGTCGAACACCAAACCTCGCAGCGATGAAACAACTGCACATTTAAAACTACCCGATCAACACAATTATATATGATGTTTTTCATAACAAAATCAAAAAATATATGACCTAACTAATAATTCACAAATATATGACCCCGTCGGCCTCTGGAAGGCCAAAGAACACCTTTTCAGGAGGTGTCGGGGGTCGGGGTGTCGTGTCGGTGTCGGGGTGCCGTGTCAGGGTCGGGGTGCTATTTCGGTGTCAGGGGGTCGGGGTGTCGTGTCGGTGTCGGGGTGCCGTGTTGGGGTCAGGGTGCTGTTTCAGGGTCGGGGTGTCGGGGTGTTGTGTCAGTATCGGGGTGCCGTGTCGGGGTCGGGGTGTCGTGTCGGGGTCGAGTTGTCGGGGTCAGGGGGTCAGGGGGTCGGTTGTAGGGGTCGGGGTGTCGGATCAGGCTCGGGGTCGGGGTGTCGGGTCAGGCTCGGGGTCGGGGTGTCGGGGTCGGGGTCGGGGTCTCGGGGTCGGGGTGTCGGGTCGGGGTGCCGGCTCGGGGTCGGGGTGCCGTGTCGGTGTCGGGGTCGGGGTGTCGGGTCAGGCTCGGGGTCGGGGTGTCAAGGTTGGGGTCGGGGTGTCGGGGTCGGGGTCGGGGTGACGGGGTCGGGGTCTCGGGGTCGGGGTGCCAGCTCGGGGTCGGGGTGCCGGGTCGGGTCGGTTTTTTTTTCCTCTTTTTGCCTTTTCTTCTTCTTCCTCTTCTTCCTTTTTCTTCCTTTTCTTCCTTTTTTCCTTCTTCTTCTTCTTCTTCCTCCTTTCCTTTTTTCCTCTTCTTCTTCTCCTCCTCTCCTCTTTTTTCTTCTTCTTCTTCTTCCTCTTCTTCTTTTTTCTTCTCCTCCTCCTCCTCTTCTTCTTCCCTTCCTTTTCCTCTTCTTCTTCTCCTCCTCTCCTCTTTTTTTCTTCTTCTTCTTTCCTAAAACTAAACTAAACCTAAACCTAAACCTAAACCTAAATCTAAAACTAAAACTAAAACTAAAACTAAATCTAAACTAAACATAAACCTAAAACTAAAAAACAGAAAAAAGGAAAAAAACTAAATCTAAACCTAAAACTAAACTAAAACTAAACCTAAACCTAAAACTAAACCTAAAACTAAAACTAAATATAAACTAAACATAAACCTAAAACTAAAAAAACAGAAAAAAGAGGAGGTAGAGCTCACCTGGGGCAGGGCCGGTGGAGGAGGTGGCCGGTGGAGGAGGGGGCGGGGCGGCCTGGGGCGGCAGCGCCGGGCGGTAGTGGCGACGGGGCCGGGCCCAGCCGGGGAGGTGGGGCGCGGGGGGGGGGGCGCGGCGGCGCCGAGATGGCAGGGCGGCGGGGGCGACGGGGCGGGGGACTGGTGGGGCGCCGGGTGGTGCGGCGACGGCGTCGGGCGACAGTGGTGACAGGGCGGGGGCCGGTGGGGCGGCGGGGTGGTGGGGCGACGGGGCGGCGGCGAGTGGTGGGGGCGGCGGCGCGCGTGTGAAGAGCAGGAAGAGAAACAAAGAGAGAGGGGCGGGGTGGGGCGCGGCCGTTAACGTTAGATATGTTAAATCTTTGCCGTCCGCCCCCCTTTGTCATCCGCTTATTTGCTCTTTGCCGTCTGCTAGCAGACGGCAAAGAGGGGGGCGTTAAGTTTTTTTAAGCAGCTCGTCAGTGGGGCCCCCTCCCTCTTTGCCGTCTGCTAGCCGACGGCAAAGAATCTTTGCCGTCTGCTAGCGGACGGCAAAGAACTGGCTGATGGCAAAGAAGGTCTTTGCCATCAGCCAGTTTTTTGCCGTCTGCTTTTGGGTAGCTGATGGCAAAGAGCTTCTTTGCCGTCTACTAGCAGACAACAAAGAGCTGGCAGATGGCAAAGTAGCTGATTCCAGTAGTGGACAACTCATGTCTCTGGTTAGGAAACATAACCATCTTTGATCAACGAGCTAGTCAAGTAGAGGCATACTAGTGACACTCTGTTTGTCTATGTATTCACACATGTATTATGTTTCCGGTTAATACAATTCTAGCATGAATAATAAACATTTACAATGAAATAAGGAAATAAATAATAACTTTATTATTGCCTCTAGGGCATATTTCCTTCAGGTCACTCTCAGCCTTGGCCCACAACGGCCGGGCTTTGAGGTAGCCACCTGACCCCGTGCGATGGTGATGCTTCTTCTTCGCAGCATTCCTCTTGTTTGTCACTGACATCTTCTTACTCTTTTCCGATGTCTTGTGGGCCACAAATGCGGGCCGGTGCTCTCTGATCTTCTCATACCGGCCGATGAATTCTGGTGTCTCTTCTTTGTCGACAAATTTTTTCAGCTCATTCTTCCACCTCCTGAATAGTCCTGCCATCTTAAGAGCATAAGACTTGATCAATTTCTCTTTAACTGGCTTCTCCGGATCCTCCTCTGGCGGTAGGGTGAAATTTTCCTTAAGCACGGTCCAAAGATCATCTTTCTGCATATCGTCGACATAAGATACCTCAGGGTCTTCTTTAGCCGGCTTTAACCATTGGTGGATCCCTAACAAGAACCCCGCACTGAGCAGCAAATGCTTCCTTTGTCCGGATGGGTTCAATCGGCATGCCATCGCGTGCGATTTCTATGATCTCAAACCTTTCATCCGAGCGCAACTTTTTCTTTGGGTCTCGTCTCTTTACCGAAGTTGTGCTTGATCCGGAGGGCTAGAAAAAAGAAGAAAGATGAGAGTTCATTAATATGTGTACATACCAAAAACAATTAATGCATCAGTTAGCTATAGTCAGCACATGCTTAACTAATATATATACCTGGCCGGACTCCATTCGGTCACCGGAGCCGTCATCACGGTGTCCTTCTTGCACCGGCATTGGGTCACCGGAGCCATCATGATCAGGTCCCTCCTCCTCCATTGTTCGATCACCATATCCTGCTTCTTCACCCTGTCCTTCCAGACCATCGCTGCTGTCGTTGAGATACGACAAGACATCAACTCCGACTGCGATTATGTCCCCTAACACCTGTTCTGCTTCCTCGTCTCGTCCGTGCTCCATTGTTTCTACAAATATTACAACATGGAAATTATTATAAAAACATGATAGCAGGTGGATATATTAGTGGCAAACATAGAACTAGCTAGCTAATCACAACAAGGAATCATATTAGTGGCCTCGACGCTTGATCTCTAGGGTTGGGGTGGCCTCGACAACGCTTATAGATTTCGGGGTGGCCTCGACAGTGCTTCAAGGGTTTGGGGTGGCCTCGACGACAACGCTCTTTTAACTTGGTAAATTTGGGTGGCCTCAAGAGAGTTTGTCGGGTAGGGGCGCGGCAGGAGGGGGTAGGAGACCGACATCATTTTTTTCTAGTGTTTGGGTGTCCTTGAGAGTTTTGGTTGAGCAGGAGGGCCGGGGGGTTCTCCCATTGTAAGTTATCACGGTCGAGAGGGGGTATATATCGACTGCCCCTCATGTCGAAATTATCCGGGAGGGGGTTATATCGACAACGACGACATACATACATGGGAAAATAATGTTACCGGGGAGGGGGTATATCGACCCCCCCCCCTCGTGTTGAAGTTATCGAGAGGGGTTTATATCGACAAAGATGACATACATACATGGGAAAATAATGTTATTGGGGAGGGGGTATATCGACCCCCCTCCCCCTCATGTTGAAGTTATCGGGAGGAGGTTATATCGACAACGACGACATACATACATGGGAAAATAATGTTATCGGGGAGGGGGTATATCGACCCTCCCCCCTCATGTTGAAGTTATCGGGAAGTGGCGGCCTTTGGTCCCGGTTGGTGGCACCAACCGGGACTAAAGGGGGGCATTGGTTCCGGTTGGTGCCACGAACTGGTACCAATGCACCCCTTTAGTCTCGGTTGGTGCGACCAGCCGAGACCATAGGCCTTGCAGAACGGCGTGGTGGTGGGAGTTTAGTCCCACCTCGCTAGTTGAGAGGGGCGCGTACCCTCACGAGCTCCTCTCCATTGTAGGCTTACATGCCTAATTGTTACTGCTATGCCAGATGGGCCTACTGGGCCTTCTGCGGGCTTGAATCCTGGCCCATTAATGGGTTTCTAGTCGTATTCAGGCCATGGTGGCCCCCAACGAATGACATTTTTTTTATTTTTTCCCAGTTTTTTTGTTTTCATTTTTGCTTTTTTGTTTTGTTTTGTTTGTACTTACAACAAAATACTTATTTATTTTATTTTGTTTTGTTTCTAATTACTTATTTATTTTATTTTATGATAATTAGTTTTGCTATTAAAGTTTCTACCAAAAAAAGTTCTTTATGAAAAGTTCTTTTTGCTTTTAATGATTTTGAACAGAAAATACTTTGATAATTTTAGTTGCATCAATTTTATATAATTTTAGTTTCAATAATACTAGAGGTTGCTTATAATGTTTTGAACAGAAAATACTTTGATAATTTTAGTTTCATAAATTTCATTTATGTTATTTTATTTTGTTTCTACTTATATATTTTATTAAAGTTTATATTATTTTGTTTCTAATTACTTATTTATCTTATTTTATGATAATTCTTTTTTCTATTAAAGTTTGTAACAAAAAAGTTATTTATGAAAATTCCTTTTGCTTTTAATGATTTTGAACAGAAAATACTTTGATAATTCATCATTTCACCCACATAGTTTTTCTGTGTTCAAAATGCACCATTCAAAGCCGCATCGTCAATTTTCAACCCCTTTCTCACTTCATTTGTTATTTTCATGCATTTACTGATTATTTCGAGCTATAAGACCCTGAAATTGAAAAGCATTTCAAATGAACTCTGAAAAGGTTGAAAGTTGGCATGGTATCATCCTTTCACCCACATAGCTTGTGCAAGAAAGTAGAGAGAGTTACGGCAAAAACTGGATGCACTTCATGTACAAAACGGACAATCTCTTTCGAAGTATCTGTGTTTCATACGGAAACTCGTCTGTTACAAAGGGATTTCATTTTTTTGAACTTATTTGAAGTCCATAGTTTTTCTGTGTTCAAAATGCACCATTCAAAGCCACATCATCAATTTTCAACCCTTTCTGACTTCATTTGTTATTTATCATGCATTTATTGATTATTTTGATCTATAAGACCCTGATATTGAAAAGCATTTCAAATGAACTCTGAAAAGGTTAAAATTGGCATGGTATCATCATTTCACCCACATAGCATGTGCAAGAAAGTATAGAGGATTACGGCAAAAACTGGATGCACTTCGTGTACAAAACGGACAATCTCTTTCGAAGTATCAGGGTTTCATACGGAAACACGTCTGTTACAAAGGGATTTCATTTTTTGAACTTATTTGAAGTCCATAGTTTTTCTGTGTTCAAAATGCACCATTCAAAACCACATCATCCATTCTCAATCCTTTCTGACTTCATTTGTTATTTTTCATGCATTTACTTATTATTTCGAGCTATAAGACCCTGAAATTGAAAAACATTTCAGATGAACTCTGAAAAGGTTGAAAGTTGGCATGGTATCATCATTTCACCCACATAGCATGTGCAAGAAAGTAGAGAGGGTTACGGCAAAAACTGGATGCACTTCGTGTACAAAACGGACAATCTCTTTCGAAGTATCAGGGTTTCATACGGAAACTCGTCTATTACAAAGGGATTTCATTTTTTTGAACTTATTTGAAGTCCATAGTTTTTCTGTGTTCAAAATGCACCATTCAAAGCCACATCATTGGTTTTCAACCCTTTCTGACTTCATTTGTTATTTATCATGCATTTATTGATTATTTTGAGCTATATGACCCTGAAATTGAAAAGCATTTCAAATGAACTCTGAAAAGGTTGAAAGTTGGCATGGTATCATCATATCACCCACATAGCACGTGCAAGAAAGTAGAAAGGGTTACGGCAAAAACTGGATGCACTTCGTGTACAAAACTGACAATCTCTTTCGAAGTATCTGGGTTTCATACGGAAACTCGTCTGTTACAAAGGGATTTCATTTTTTTGAACTTATTTGAAGTCCATAGTTTTTCTGTATTCAAAATGCACCATTCAAAGCCACATCATCGTTTTTCAACCCTTTCTGACTTCATTTGTTATTTATCATGCATTTACTGATTATTTCGAGCTATAAGACCCTGAAATTGAAAGGCATTTCAAATGAACTCTGAAAAGGTTGAAAGTTGGCATGGTATCATCATTTCACCCACAATAGCATGTGCAAGAAAGTAGAGAGGGTTACGGAAAAATCTGGTGCACTTCGTGTACAAAACGGACAATCTCTTTCGAAGTATCAGGGTTTCATACGGAAACTCGTCTGTTACAAAGGGATTTCATTTTTTAACTTATTTGAAGTCCATAGTTTTTTTGTGTTCAAAATGCACTATTCAAATCCACATCATTGATTTTTAACCCTTTCTGACTTCATTTGTTATTTATCATGCATTTACTGATTACTTTGAGCTATAAGACCCTGAAGTTGAAAAGCATTTCAAATGAACTCTGAAAAGGTTGAAAGTTGGCATGGTATCATCCTTTCACCCACAATAGCATGTGCAAGAAAGTAGAGAGGGTTACGGCAAAATCTGGTGCACTTCGTGTACAAAACGGACAATCTCTTTCGAAGTATCAGGGTTTCATACGGAAACTCGTCTGTTACAAAGGGATTTCATTTTTTAACTTATTTGAAGTCCATAGTTTTTTTGTGTTCAAAATGCACCATTCAAAGCCACATCATTGATTTTTAACCCTTTCTGACTTCATTTGTTATTTATCATGCATTTACTGATTACTTTGAGCTATAAGACCCTGAAATTGAAAAGCATTTCAAATGAACTCTGAAAAGGTTGAAAGTTGGCATGGTATCATCATTTCACCCACATAGCATGTGCAAGAAAGTAGAGAGGGTTATGGCAAAACCTGGATGCACTTCGTGTACAAAACGGACAATCTCTTTCGAAGTATCAGGGTTTCATACAGAAACTCGTCTGTTACAAAGGGATTTCATTTTTTTGAACTTATTTGAAGCCCATAGTTTTTCTGTATTCAAAATGCACCATTCAAAGCCACATCGTCATTTTTCAACCCTTTCTTACTTCATTTGTTATTTTTCATGCATTTGCTGATTATTTTGAGCTATAAGACCCTGAAATTGAAGGCAACATATAGCTCTTATGAATAGATAAGCCTTCTGTCCCGGGTCAAGCCAAGAATCGGGACCAATGGTTATGGGCCAGGAGCGAGGCCCATTGGTCCTGGTTTGTGCCTAGAACCGGGACAAATGGGTCCAGACAAACCGGGACCAATGCCGATGAGGCCCCGGCCGGCCCCCTGGGCTCATGAACTGGGACGAATGCCCCCATGGGTCCCGGTTCATGACTGAACTGGGACTAATCACTACAAAAAAAAGACACATCCGTGACATTTTGGGACGAACAAATTTTTTTTCTGTCATACATATGACACTTCTATGACGATAATTGTGACAAAAGCCGGTATCATCATAGATGTGGTGGGCTCCTACTTCTATGACAAAAAATCATGACAGAAAATGGGCTTTTCGTCCTGGGCGGGCCGGAGACGCAGCTGCATGACATTCTTTGGGCCGTCCATGATGGAAAAAACCGTGGTAGAAGTGAGGGGGAGGAAAATTTCAGGGAGTTCCCGGTTACAGTGGGAGGTCGGGGGCCGAGCGATGCGCGTTTCTCTCGTACACGTACGCGCATGTGCGAGGCGTTGGCTCTAATTGAACCCGAGCGAGGCGTTGGGCTCTAACTGAACCCGAGCGATTGCACTGCAGGCTATGCATTACTGAACCCAAGCGATCGATCGATGGCTGTTAACTGAACCCGATCGAGCGATTCCTTCGCTACTGTTGCTAACTGAAGCCGATCGATGGGATGAACAGTGAGCGTTGCGGGGGGGGGGGGGTTGGATGAACAGTGAGCGGTGGCATTGCCTCTGGATGAACAGGACCCCGTGGTGTGGTGGAGGGCTGGATGAACAGTAGACGATGGAGGGGTGCCCGTGGAGGGGTGGATGAACAGGACCCCGTGGTGTGGAGGGCTGGATGAACAGTAGACGGTGGAGGGGTGCCCGTGGAGGGGTGGTTGAACAAGACCCCGTGGTGTGGAGGGCTGGATGAACAGTAGACGGTGGAGGGGTGGTTGAACAGGACCCCGTGGTGTGGAGGGCTGGATGAATAGTAGACGGTGGAGGGGTGGTTGAACAGGACCCCGTGGTGTGGAGGGCTGGATGAACAGTAGACGGTGGAGGGGTGCCCGTGGAGGGGTGCCCGTGGAGGGGTGGTTGAACAGGACCCCATGGTGTGGAGGGCTGGATGAACAATAGACAGTGGAGGGGTGCCCGTGGAGGGGTGGTTGAACAGGACCCTGTGGTGTGGAGGGCTGGATGAACAGTAGATGGTGGAGGGGTGGTTGAACAGTAGCCGGTGGAGTAGCGTGCGGTGGAGGCTGGATGAACAGGAGCCCGTGGAGGCTGGATGAACAGGAGCCCGTGGAGGCTGGAGGAGGTCGACGGTGGAGATGAGCAGTGTCCCGTGGAGTCCCGTTTTGCCGTACTCCACACCCCTCCCGATGAACAGGACCCCCGTTTCGACCGTAGCGCTCCAACACAAGTCTGTTTCCTCCGTTTTGCGGTACGCCACACCCCTCCCGATCAACAGGACCCCCGTTTCGATCGTAGGAGGTCCGTTTCCTCCATTTTGCGGTACGCCACACCCCTCCCGATCAACAGGACCCCCGTTTCGACCGTAGGAGGTCCGTTTCCTCCATTTTGCGGTACACCACACCCCTTCCGATGAACAGGATCCCGTTTCAAACGTGGCCGGTCGAACACAAGGCCGTTTCCTCCATTCTGCGGTACGCCAGGCCTCGTTTCCATCGCTGGTTCCATCCAAGCCCTCCCAATGAACACGACCACGCATTCCGTTGCCTCCCCATGAACACGACGACGCTGTTTCTCCGTTCCGACCCAGCCATGTCAACGAGCCCTCGCCGTACATATGCGCGAGTAGGCGTTCGAGACCCCGCCCGTATGTACACATACGTGGCCGTATTTTCTTTCTTGCACCCTGGCCGCCTCTACTATGACACGTGCGTGCCTCTACATCCACCAGTATATATGTACGTACACGTTCGTGACCAGAATGACAACGCTACGTACGCTTCGACCAGATGGGTCCCGACTATCAGGCACTTCCTTGCATGCGAAGATGTAGCTGGTGGGTCCCAGCAGTCAGGGGCCAAATCGTTTTGTTTTCTTTTTTGCCCAGAAGCACTTCCTTGCGTGCGAAGGTGTAGCTGGTGGGTCCCGGCAGTCGGGTGCTGGAGGGTCCCAGCAGTCAGGGGGGCGAATCGTTTTTTTTCGGACGCACTTCCTTGCATGCGAAGGTGTAGCTGGTGGGTCCCAGCAGTCAGGGGGAAACGTTTTTTTTTCATGAAATACGGTGGCCCGTCCGGTGGGTCCCTGCTGTCAGGTGGAGGAATCATTATTTTCTGCGTAATAAGGAGGCACTTCCTTGCTACCGCCGTGGACCCAGCTGTCAGCCTCTCCACGTACAGTCCATGTCCGATGGAAGTCGTTCCTTGACCACGTTGACCACGCCGCGCCGAGAGCACCAGGGCGGTCGACGACGGCGAGGCTTAGGAAGGGGATGACACGGAGGCAGGGAAGACTCGGCAGTTGTTTCCCATGTGGAGGGGAGTACGACTGTACGAGGGTTTACTGGTTCATCTGCCATCGCCGAAGAATAACAGCAGGTGTGGGTGAGTAGGGGGATGGCTAGGCTAGCGATGGGAGTACGGTCGGGCAGTGAGGCCTGCGCGGCAGCACAGCCAGCCGCGCGGAGGAGGGAGCAGGTAGTCCCGCCGATGCTTGTTTGAGCGGCTGGAGCAGAAAGAGCAGAGATTGAAGAAGCACGACGGCCGTTGGATGGACATCCAACAGTCAGTTCTTGTGCGTCAACCTTTTTTTGGAAATCCTCAAATCTGTGGAAAACAGCATACAACCCATCTGCCGTTATTTCTAATAATTTACAGCCCATTTGCTAATTCTTAAGGTTTTTTTGGAGCCCATATTCTTTTTGTTAGCATTACAGCCCATATTGTGGCAACGGTTAAAAAATTATATGAAATTTTTCATATTTTGGTGCGGTCCGAACTATTTTTAATACCGAAATTTCGACTCGCATTCAAACTGATTTTAAAAATAAATGTATATCAATATAAAATCCAGCAAATTCTTCATGCATAAAAATTAATGTCATTTAAAATCTTGAAATGAAAAAAAGATATTTGAAACTAATTGCTGGTTTGATGTGTTTTAAAAATGTACAACCCATTTCTCATTACTGATGGGCCATTTTCTTGGCCAGCCGAATGAAAGCGCTCCTCGTCTTGAAAGATTTGCAGCCCAACAGGCCTGACAAAGCGACTTACTTGGCAAATCACAAAAAGCTCTGGACTGTGACCGTGGACCCAGCTGTCAGCCTCTCCATGTACAGTACTCTTCCGATGGAAGTCGTTCCTTGACCACGTTGACCACGCCGCGCGGAGAGCACCACGGCGGTGGACGACGGAGAGGCCTAGGAAGGGGACGACGTGGCAGTGGAAGCCCGCGCGGAGAGGACTACGAGGGTTCACTGGTTCGGCTGCGGTGTGAGGCTGCCGTCGCCGCAGGGCCTGGCCAGCGGTGGGAATAGTATGGGCGGTGAGGCCTCTGCAGCAGCACAGCCGGCCACGGGAAGGCAGGAGCATGCGGCATGACCGGCGCTGCTTTGGGGGGCTGGCGCAAGAAGACCAGAGGTTGAAGAAGCACTACGGCCGTTGGATGGACATCGTACGGTCACAGGAGCTAGAATCGTTCATATTGACTAAGTTGACAAAGCCCTTCGTCCCCGTCAACTTAGTAGGCCCACAAGTCAGCCTCCCAGCAAGGTGAGTCCCAGCTAGCCAGGGGAGTATTCATTTTTTTGTGCGTAATAAGGAGGCACTTCCGGTGGGTCCAAGCTGGCAGCGGGGGGAACGTTTTTTTCGTGAAATACGGTGGCCCGTCCGGTGGGTCCCAACAATCAGGGGGAAACGATTTTTTTCGCAAAATACTGGTGGCCCGTCCGGTGGGTCCCCGCTGTCCGGTGGAGGAATAATTATTTTCCACGTAATAAGGAGGCACTTCCTTGAGGCTGCCGTGGACCCGGCTGTCAGCCTCTCCACGTAAAGTACTCTTCCGATGGAAGTCGGTCATTGACCACAATGACCACGCCACGCCAAGAGCACCACGGTGGTGGACGATGGCGAGGCCTAGGAAGGGGACGACATGGAGCCGTGCAAGACGCGGCAGTGGATGCCCACGCGGAGAGGAGTACGAGCGTTCACTGGTTCGGCTGCGGTGTGAGGTTGCCGTCGCCGCAGAATAACAGGGGGTGTGGGTGAGTGGAGGGATGGCCTGGCCAGTGGTGGGAGTAGTATGGGGGCGGTGAGGCCTCTGTGGTAGCATAGCCGGCCACAGGAGGCAGGAGCAGGCAGCACGACCGGTGCTGGTTTGGGCGGCTGGAGCAAGAAGACCAGAGGTTGAAGAAGCACTATGGCCGTTGGATGGACATCATACGGTCACTGGAGTATTGACTAAGTTGACAAATCTCTCCATCCCTGTCAACTTAGTAGGCCCACAAGTCAGCCCAACAATAGGGTGGGTCCCAGCTAGCAGGGGGTATTCATTTTTTGGGGCGTAATAAGGAGGCACTTCCTTACGTGCAAAGATATAGCTGGTGGGTCCGACCTGTCAGCGGGGGGAACGTTTGTTTCACGAAATACAGAGGCCCTTCCTGTGGGTCCTAGCTGTCAGGTGGAGGAATCATTATTTTGCGCATAATAAGGAGGCATTTCCTTGCGTGCGGCCGTGGACCCAGCTGTCAGCCTCTCCACGTACAGTCCACTTCCGATGGATGTCGTTCATTGACCACGTTGACCAGGCCGCGCCGAGAGCACCAGGGTGGTGGACGATGGTGAGGCCTAGGAAGGGAACGACACGGAGCCAGGGAATACTCGGCAGTTGTTTCCCACGCGGAGGAGTACGAGGGTTTACTGGTTCGTCTGCCGTCGCCGGAGAATAACAACATGTGTGGGTGAGTAGAGGGATGGCTATGCCAGCGACGGGAGTACGGTGGGGCCGTGAGGCCTGCGTGGCAGCATAGCCGGCCGCGGGAGGAGGGAGCAGGCAGTCCCGCCGGCACTTGTTTGAGCGGCTTGAGCATGAAGAGCAGAGATTGAAGAAGCACGACAGCCGTTGGATGGACATCCAACAGTCACTGCTCGCGTGTGTTGACTAAGTTGACAGGGCGTTGCGTGTGCGTCAACCTTTTTTTTATGAAAGCATATGCGTCAACCTATAGTAGGCGCATAAGTCAGCCTCAAATCTGTGGAATACAACATACAGCCCATCTGCCATTATTTCTAATAATGTACAACCCATTTGCTAATTCTTAAGAATTTTTTTGGAGCCCTTCTTCTTTTTGTTAGCATCACACCCCATATTGTGGCCACGGTTAAATAGTATACGAAATTTTGCATATTTCGGTGCGGTCAACTGTTTTTAATCCAGAAATATCGATTCACATTCAAACTATTTTGAAAAATAATTTATATAAATATAAAATCCAAATAATTGTCCACGCATAAAAATCAATGGAATTTAAGATCTTGTAATGAAAAAAAATTGAAACTAATTCCTGGTTTGATGTGTTTTAAAAATGTACAGCCCATTTCTGGGCAAACCGTATGAAACTCTCCTCGTCTTGGAAGATTTGCAGCCCAGTGGGGCCGATAAAGCAAGTAGGCCTTGTTTGGGTATTTCTTTTAAAAAATAGAACTGGCTAGTCATTTTCAGCAAGAAAAAAACACAACTAGGCTCATGATGTGGTAAACATAAATAAAACCCTGGCTAGACGGGCCACAGCCCCCGCATAGCCCCGTTGTTACCCTGATCCGTCGCTAAAACTAGTATAATAACAACTGCTTGTTCCTCAAAAAAACTGCGCGACTTGTTGGGTCCCTGGTGTCAGCCACTCGTAGTGTAATTCTCTCGTTTATTGACTACGTTGACAATGGCGTGAGCCCCAGATGTCCAGCCTTTCCTATGAAAATTTACAGCCCATTTGATGTGCTAGTTCGAAATAAGTTTGTGTGTGCTGGTGGGGGCTAATCACTTGGCTTCTGTAATGCACAGTGAGCTCAAGCGTCGGCGAGAGTGATGTTATTTCCCTTGGTTTGGATTTGTTACAATATTTCACTCTAAATTAAACGAATGGCAAGCCATTTGCCTTGTTTCAAAGAAAATATGACAGTCACAGCCGAGTTGAAAAGGGCAGGAACATCTAACTCCAGCTTACAAACTGTACAAAAGCACGAGGGTTAATTGTTCATCAGGTTTACAAAAAAAACCAGATTGAAAAGGGCAACAACATCTAACTCCAGCACTGTTTTCGGCAGTCACAGTCAAATGGATCGGTCAGGTCCATAGAATGAACATCCTGGGTCGTAAAATTTACTGGATTATGACCACAATATGTTGTAAATAGAAGCCCAACATGTTCAGAAGCTATTTTACCCACCTGAAACTCCTTTTTTTGCTCTTCGACATACCCATCCGTCAAAACCATGCTGCTGATAAACTTAAGCCTGATGGACAATAGTAACCTCGCATTCAGCAGGAAGAATGTGACAAATCTTTTGTTTGCACGGTTGGCTACATATCGTTCTAGCGTTATTGTCTTCAATCGAATCTCATGAGAAGTGAGAAAATCCCGATGCTTACGAATCCACCAATTGGTTATAACTTTCTTACCCCGTCCTGTTGCGTAAATAGACATGAAGATTGAAAACAGTTAAGGTCTAAAAGAAGAGTGTCGAAAGAGCAACAGCTGAACGGTTAATTCTAGTACACTATATGCGGGCTTCCAATGTGTGTGAAATTATCACCTTTATATACAACTTCTCCCGACATGGAAAGCATTGCAGCAAGCCAATAATCTTGTTCAGATCAAAACTATTCATTTGGATATATAAGATCTTGACAGAATCCAGCACCATTGATAGGCCATCCATGGAGAAACTCTTCATTGAGCATAGAACATAATATTAGTACAAAATGTGTACTCCAAGATGATATATAAATTATGCGTAGAAATTTAAAATGCAGCTTAAGGTTACAAGTGTAGATGATAATATAAAGTACCTGAAGAACTATGGAGCCAAACACCATATTGAAATGAGCACAGAGATCATGTATTACACCCAAGGTCTCCAGTTTAGGCGCAGAGAGGACGGTTATTTGCAACGGTGAATAACTAGAATCAATGATCAACCTTTGAAGTGAAGGGGCATCTTGGATGATGAGCTGCCTTCCGTCAAAAGAAATTCCAATTCATACAAGGTTAGGCGACTTTATTTGGAGACAACCGATTCTAACTGTGAAAACAAGCACCAAGCACTCCAGCGCAGGGCAACTGGATTGGATGATGCTGTGCAATGAGCCCTCCGATATACGAACCCGCACAAGTGAAAGTTTCTTGAGAAATGGGAGTTGAAGGTTTAGTACCAGATTGTCTGGTAGGTAGCACTGCGCAAAGGTGGCGGTGTGGAGAGAGGACGAAAACCTTGAGATGTAAATCGATGCTGAGGGCACAAGTTCATGGTGTTCGGTATGTGGTATGTGATTTCCAGGGGAATAGTAGAACTCAAGCAGCTGTAGTTCTGTGAATTCAGGGGATTCCAGCCAGGCGTCCACCGTGCAGGGCATGGTATGCTTGCTCAGGTCGCATGACGGGATGCAGAGGCTTTTAACGGAGCCCTGGTGGGAGGAGATGATGGCTCTGGGGATTTCAAAATCATTGAAGAGAGATAGCCGACGACAATCGAGATTAAGGGGAACGACGCACCATAGAGGGCGCCACTGAATTGAGAGGACTTGGGTGCGGCAGCAATCCTTGGTGGGGAGAAGCGAGATGATCTCCCCAAGGATGGCGTCCGGGAGATCTCTGATGCGGTCCACCCGAGATTCTACGGGTTCCTGGGATCCGGTGGGGGCGGGGTCGCCGCTTCTCCCCGCGCTGCCGGGTGCGGGATCTACAACAGGCGTCGCCGCTGGTGGGAGCCTCATCTTCTTGGCGCTGGGGTCAGCCGACTCCATTTTCCTCGAGGGCGTCGCGTCGCACTCACGGATTTGAGCAGAGTAACGAATGACGAGGCTAGTTGTAGTGCGAGCGAAGAAGAAGGGGAGATGGGGGTTTACTGTAGGAGTGAGGAAGAAGGGGAGCTGGAGTTTTCTGTAGGAGTTAGGTGAGGAATTTGGGGGTATGAGTGGAGCGAGGTGACGTGAGGTGGGTGGGAGCGAGGAGGAAGAAGAGCACCCAAGTTTTTTTTGGGGGGGGGGGGGGCGGTGTGCTGGGTGTGGGTAGCGCCTCTCATTCAGTAAATATATGGGCTTTTGAATTGATTTTACTATTTCCTAGTGTGGATGGGCTGTTTTGTCTTGGGACCCGAGAAACAATTACTACTAGTACAGTGGAGACACTCTACAGCTACCCAGAAAAACAATTACTACTAGTACATTGGAGACACTCTACCGCTTATGGCTCCTCCTAGGTCATTGAAACGTCTCCCTCTACTGAATGCCGTTATACTTTTGTTCACCGACATGCGGGCCATGCAGCGCGCGGGCCCAAATGCCATCCACCAAATTACTCCCTCCGTTCCACAATATATGCCTTCCCTTTATCAAAATATAGATGCATCTAGACATGTTTTAGTATATAGATACATCCATTTTTGGACAAATGGAAGTCAAGTATTTTAGAACGGAGGGAGTAGAAGGCAGTATGCAGGCGGAGAGTCACCCCGGTCGTAGCGCGGTAGTAACGAGCTGTCGTATCACAAAACCCCACCTCCCCGCAGTCTAAGTTTGACGGACGAAGCAACCATCATTTCACTCTTTGCTGAATCCCCTTCTCCCTCACCGTCCTCAAGAAAGGCAACACTTGCATCTGCCACTGTTCTTCTCTCCGAACGAAGGGAAGGTAAGCGGATCCGTGATGTTGGTATATTTTCATTCAGAGGAAAAAAAACTTTTGCAAAGTAGTAACTGATCCTCACTCTCTTTTTTGTTTCATTGTCATTGCGATTGTGTTTTCCTTTCAGTGGTCTCCTAGTATTCGTCAGTTTCATGATGGACCAAGGAGAACCAGGCAAAGATCTGCCGATATTGGAGCAGACGCGGGAGGCTAATCCCCACGAGACAGAGAGCTCCAAGAAGATGGAGGCAACCACCAAGGCGACCCCAGATACTGAGATGGTCAACGCCACGTTTGAGGTTACAGCCTCGTGGCACTGCAGGAGCAGTTTTCCCCCTTCGAGGATGTGTCCCCCCCCATTGAGCTGCCCATGGTGATTTCCTTCTTTGCCGATCTCGATTTTGGTTTTTCATCTAAGTATGTGGTGATTTTTTTAGAGAAGGAAGTATTTGGTGATTAATAATGCAAAATTTTATTAGCTTCGATGCCATGGTATACGTAGTGGTTTAAATAACTTGTGTTTCTTATACTGAAAAGTAATTCAGAATTTGTTTCTGTTTCAATTAGAGCCTTGATGCAGACAAGGATTGTGTGGTTGTACATGTCACTCGCTATGAGGCAGACGACCTGAATATACGCACTGGGAAAACAGAGTTCTTAGGCTGTTGGATCCTGGAAGCCATTTGCGGTTATACCAATGAAGAGTTGTATTCCAGCCTTACTATTGTCAGACGTGTTGTCCAGGGTGTACTGAAGCACAAGAAGTTCAAAGCTACTCCTTCGTTTGTGAGGAATACTGTTCTTGTCAAGCTTACGCAGGAAGATGATGTGGCATGCCTCCACAAACAAGTTTATCAGTGGCAAGGCCACAAGGTTGTCTTCATGAAGGTTCACAGGATTGAGCTGCTGCAGGACGTCCTCGATGATGTTCATGGCAAGGTCCGTCTTGTGTCCAGCCCAAATTAGATCGAGGCATGAAATAGTTGCCCCAACTAGTGTTTAATAGTAGTTTGGATTGTGTCTAATTATCTGAACCTTGCCCGTTATCGACCCCTCTGGGGCTAGTACTCTGTTTGAATCCGTCTATGGGAACTGCTGCTACTTTTGTGTGCCCGTGAATCATGTGAGAACCATCGTAATTGTTGCCAAAACAGATGCGTCCTCACTAGTTTTTTCATGAATATGGCATGGTAAGACATAAGTTGTCATGGTTTATCATACGAGCAGTGTGTGTTTTGATGAAATAGAGCACTCATTCGAGAATCATGCACCGACGTATACATAAGTACTTGTAAACATTGTTGGTGCTACCCCACTTGTAAGCAGTTGTGCAAAACACGGCACATTGGCTCAGCTCGCTTCAACACTAGGCTATCGACCAGCTAACAATCAACAATCTGATGTCTGACATATAAGCAACTATGTATCTTGTTACAGTGGTTCATGCAGTTAATTGAGGCCACAATGTAATAAATTCCAAACGTTCACACATTAGTCCAGCGCTCATGTGGAACACTCACATTAAACTCGTCTTCATAAAAAACTTGAAAAGCATAAGTTAAGCAATTTTATACATCTCAATGATTCATAGAACACATCAAACATATACTAGTTCACAGCAAAAGACAAAGTTGTGAGAAGGTTTACAAATCAGGAAAAACAAGCAAGGCTTCTCTCTGAGCAAAGGGCCTCCCGGCAGGTTTAAATTTCCTGGAGTTCACTCTGGTTTTTTCTTGTTGCCACCATTCAGGGTTAGGTTCTCTCATTCCAGAATGACTGATTATAATTGTGGTCTTAGCCGGAATGCTGAACTGAACCATGCAGTGTACTGACCAGGTGAAATTCTTGTGCATTCCACTAAATTTAAGCACCGCTATTTGCAGAAATAAGAAGACCACAATGCCTCTTGTCCGCGCACCTGTCCAAAAAACCGCCGTGCAGCCATGCCAGCTAGTCCTCGGTCCATGGATGAACTGGTAGAAAGTGCATGCCGGAATAGGATGCAGTTGTTTTCGCTCGTCCCTGCACTGCAATCAGGAAGTAAAACGTATGAATCAGCTTCTTTTATATTGCATTGGTCATTCTACCTTAGTTACTACCAATGTAGGGATACCTTGAAGACGGGAGGTTAGACGACGGCAACGAGGGATAGCCATCTCATTTTGCGCAGTTGTACTAAAACTGAGGTGTGTGCTTTTGATTGCGCGGATAGAAACGATACGGAGACAGACATCCTGAAACGATATGGAGACAGACATCCCTGTTTGTGCAAATAAGAAATACGGTTATTTAAGCAGTGACAGATATTACTACTTTCCCCCGTTTCCTCTTAGAACCAAGCCCTAGATTCATGCTACAGCTTTCCCACTTTCTTCCCTGTTTGAACCAACGCTTTGAGTCGACTGTATGAAATAGCTTTACTTCTAATAATAGTGGAAGTCTAGGTGGCTTTGGAACAGCGGACGGAAGTAGAGAAGGATCCACACGAAGGGAGCTGGGGCAGTAGAGCAAGGCAGGTTTTGATGGAATATATACCTGAGGGTTGTCGGCATGTCGCAATGACGGCGTCGAGAGGCCGCATCTTGGCCACAATACCGCAGGGAGGAAGAAAGGGTCGGAGGCCCTCCCGAGCCGGCGCTCTCTCGAAGAGAACGACATGGCCACCGATCGGGACGCGCGGGCAGCCGTTGGTCTCCTCCCTCACCGCCGACGACAGCGTGAACGATGCACCTACACCCCTGCCCTGGTCGAGGTTGTCCGGCCAGATTTGTGACCAGCCGTGAGCTGAGAGAGAGTGTGGCCACCTATGTGTTGCTTAGATCTAGAGAGCATGAGAGAGTGAACGAGAGGAACCCTAGTAAAGCAAGCGCTAAGGCTCCTGCTTTTATATATAGTGGAGTGATTTTGTTGTACCAGCTTCAAAAAAATGCGCTCCTACGTGTACCCGCGAGTGGGTGTGAGAGAACTAGTGCGTGCATGCACCGCTTCTCTTCGTGAGAGTACAATATACTATGCCCAAAGAACGTCGCCGCAAGAGTAATAGTACAAGTGTGTGACATGTGAGCTAAAATAAAATGTGCGCACCGTCTTTTGTTTTTTAGAAGTTCTGAAGGTAGGGTGTGAAGAGCAGATATGTGCGTGACGTCTACCTGCAGATAGACGGTGGGTGTGACGTGCGAGTCGGCGAGAGGACTCGGGAGAGTCATGACTCGTGAGGGTGCGTGTGCGTGAGAGAGAGGGGGGCACGTATCAATGCAATGCATGTGTCCATAAATCATTATCCGACAAACGTTCGCCACAAGCCTTTTCCAAACGAACGTCGTAAGAACCGTTAGATCGGCATCCGACAATGTCAGTTTTGCCATGTCATTTAACAAAACAACCACTCCTACACACAAATCTTCCACGTGAGTGTTAGCAACTGCCGTATGCTCCCTCCGTTCCGAAATGCAGTGCATATAGCTTTATTGAAAATTCGAACCTCGCAAACTTTTACCGAGTTTTCGTGTACCAAATTGCGCATGTAGAATACCATGTATATGTCATTTCATTCATCTTCGAGAGGTAACTATAAAGTTGGGTGAGGAGTCTACAAAGAAAGACCATCGTATCACCCGCAGCAATTTCAAGCATCCTTTAGTGTCGAGGAATATCATAGGAACTCTATATGATATGATTTTTATAGGATTTTTTCCTTTAGAGCCAATTGGTTCATAGGAATAGATTCATATACTCCACATTTCAAAGGAAATAAACATGATATCATTTCTATAGCTTTAGAGCCACTTGGTTCATATGAATGGATTCCTATACTCCCTTAATTTCAAAGGAAAATAAACATTAGCGTATAATCAACAGAAAAGTTCCTATGATATGAACCAAATTACATCTCTTTTCTAATCCCTCCTCATAGGAATTGAGATACATGTCATCTCTAGATTCAATAGAAAAGTTCCTATGATGTGAACCAAATGACATCTCTTTTCCAATCCCTACTCATAGGAATTGAGATGCTCCATGTCATCTCTTTCCCTACAACTTCCATGTATACATCTTCTATTCCTAAATAGATAGTACAACCCACTAGTAGCTTCTTTCCAAAACATGCAACTATGGCACAAGAACTATATAATGTGCCAATAACTTTGAAAGATGGTCGCTGGATGAAGCTAAACCGACAGTGCAGAGATAGGCAAATCCGAGCACTACTGGCCGTTGGATATCATCAATATTCCACCAGATCTGCCACATGTACAATTTAGAAGACTCCATGGTTGAACTTAGCATCATGCACAAACCTCAAAACACAAGCACTTCTCCTTTGTTCTAGAATCTTCTGTATCATAATTGATTTTTTTTCTAAATGAATTGCCATTATTTGTTTTTTACTTTATGATTTACTCCCTCCGTTCCAAAATAGATGACCCAACTTTGCACTAACTTTGTACAAAGTTAGTGCAAAGTTGGGTCATCTATTTTGGAACGGAGGGAGTACAATGCACAACCCCATGAATCTTAACATTTTTATAAAACTTATTGATTTTGAATGAGATGAACTATAAGAACTAAACGAACATCTACATCATGCATATATGTCTCAAAGCTTTACATGCTATAGTGTGTATTTATTCATAATTTGGTTTCGAAATCTCATGAGTTCAATACATGTGTACCTTACTAGTTTTGAGTAGAGTAGCAAATTTCACGTGGCCCCGGGTATATCAAAATGCAGGGCCCATGCATCATTGCCTTTCGGTCGAACCTACGTCCACAATTTTTTGTACGTAATATATCTCCACTAGTCCCCGAACCCAAAATGCTGCCTCGTTCCCGTAAAACCAAGCGGCCCACACATATTTAGGGTTCCTTTGATTCAAAGGATTTGCATAGGAATTTCGGAGGATTAGAATCCTTAGGAATTTTTCCTATATTGCTTGTTTGATTCATAGGATTGAATCCTATAGGATTTATTCCTAAGGAATTTTTTGTACTACTTCCCATAGGATTTCTAGCATCCACTCAAACCTCTTGTTTTTCCTATGATGCAATCAATCAACCTAAACTCCTATAGGATTGAGATGTGCATGACATTTCAATCCTATATTTTTCATATTCCCATGTTTTTACAATCCTGCGAATCAAAGAGGCCCTTAAGGCATCGGCTCGGACCCGTTTACTATGGCATGGCCCTACACGCCGTAGTACTCCTACAAACCCTACCTCCGCACTCATCATCGGTTTTCTTCAAGAGGACGAGGGAGAAGCCGATTTGTAGTGGAGGCACTTTCAAAAAAAGGATCTCTAGTGGAGACCCCTACCCTAGGGTGCCCTAGGTAGCTGCCGCACACATCATTGTTTTCTCTTTTCTTTATGCTCTTGTGCCCTAGAGTGAAATGATGGTTGCTTCGTCCGTACAGCTTAATGCGGGAAAGGTGGGGCTTTGTGACTTGACCCCTCGTCGCTCATTTTCTACTATTGCAACGCTACGACCAGGGTGCCTCCAATTCCAACCGCTGCTCTGAACTGTAATTTGGTGCATCGCACGTGGAACAAGATGGTGGATGAGCCACATGTCGGCCAAAGGGGTCCTGTTAAGTGTGTCGCCATTTCGTGTGCGGACTGACCCTGCTTGAGTTGCTACGCCAACACGACAGGAGCGGCCTACCACTTGGTTTTGCTCCTTGGTGAATCCCGACTATATTGATCTAAAAAGATACGTGCTGAACTACCCTCTCCGTCTCGGTTTTTTTATTTTTAGGTGTCTCGGTTTATAGGGCCTGCACGTAGTTCTAGGTTATCCATTTGACTAACTAAATATGAGTTACTATGTCGCAAAAGGTATATCATTGGATTCTTAAGCGGATGTAGTTGTATTTAAAAGTCGAGGGAGGGGCTTTTCCTGCGCGGTAGGCGGCGGGGCAGTTCCGCCTAGTCGGTTCGACAGAGACGCGAGAAGACGAGGGAGTAGGCTGCTGCAAACGTAGGGCTATGTGATTTGACAACGAGTTACTGCTGGACAGGTGGGGGCCCGTGATTTGACTTGCCATTATCATTTTAACTGTGGCGCTACGACCAGCGTGAGTCTCCCAGATTCCTGACCACCTCCATATAGGTGCCTCTCCCAATGCTCCACCATGTAGTAGAGGCTGGCACTTACATGAGAGCCCACTTCTCCACTTTTTCCTTGCCTCTCTTTCCTCCACATATGCAAAAATGCCATGTAAAGCGCACTATTGTACTTACTTTTATTTGCTCCTACAGGTGCTTAAGCTTGCCACATAGGCATAAAGTCTATTGTGGCAAGTTAATCAAGAAGAGAGAGACTAGTTTGGTGACCCAAGGAAGAAACGGTGCTAAGCGTCGGTACCTAGGTGAAAAGACAATTTTGAGTCTATAGCTAATTAAATGAAGCAAACTTAGCAACACCATTTCATTGGAAGAGGTCACTCCTTGGCAAATGCAATAAATACACGCGCTTACTAGCACCGTTTCTTCCTTGAGTACGAAGAGAGAGATAGAGAGGAGTAACAAAAAATACACTTATAGCCAACCTTGTTGTAGTATGAGTGACTAAGTGATGACTATGTATGACATGCCAACATCAGATAGCCTAATGCACTGTGTTAAATCTCCAAGGGCGCGACCGCGCGAGCGACGCGATGGTCATGGTAGGCGCGACCATGATATGGGCTGCTGGCAGCCCTTGGATCTGAGATCAAACGGTCGCATGCTAAGTTGCTGAAAATTTGCAGAATAACCCTCCAGGATAGGATATTCACCCATAGGTCTAGAATCACGCCATGAAACCGTTCGATCTCAGATCCAAGGGCTCTCGGAAGCCCGTATCATGGGAGAATGGAAAGCCACTACCCTGCCGTTCGCACGCTGGCAGTTTGCTCCTACTCGTCCCCGCACGTCCTTCAATACTATGGCGGTTCGCTCCTAGTCGTCCCGTCCATTCACATTACAGCAGTTCCACTAATCCTAACCCTCCTCCCAAATCCATGGTGTCCCAAATCTCCACGATCGGCGGTGAGTACAAGGTTAGAACCATCACCGGCGATGAGTTCGACGTCATCTACACCCATTCTTCCGCGACGGTGAAAGGATGCTTTTCTCGCTTTAGACGCATGTTCGAAAACTCAGATGATGAGTGGGTCGCTGGGCTAGATGTTGAGTACACCACAGTCCTGGGACGAGAGAAGTATCTAAAGGACGAAGAGAGGAAGAAGCCCGCCATGATCCAGGTTTGCGTACATAATGTTTGCTTGGTTTACCACATATGCCATGCCGACGTTGAGTGCCAGGATTTTAAGAACTTCCTCAAGGAGAAAACAGTGAAATTCATTACTGTAGACTTTACGAATGACGAAGAAGTCCTGGGTCGGATAGGCCTCGTTGTAGGCAACCCCTTCGACCTCCATAAGAATCGGCTGGTGCCCTCTCGTCAGCCTTCAATGCTGACCCTCACAGGAGCCAAGGTTCATCCTTCGTACGGTAAACTGGAGAAACCTCCATACACGTTTCATCATCATGCATGGCAGCGGAATGTACTAGATATAGACCACATACACTACGCTGCAATGGATGGCTACCTTTGCTTCAATATCTACAAGGGTTGGATGAAGAGCAACAGCCAAGTGTGTGGTTCAAGCAAAGAAGTATCGGCAAGAGGAATAGGGACAAGGACGAAGTCGAGGACGTGGACGAGGACTCCGAGTAAGGTGGCAGTGTCGTTGCTCATGGTGGTTCTAAACTTCTAATGCAGTGTCTACCAAATTAGTTGCATAGTTTAATTTCAGGTGTGCTTAGTTTAATTTGAGGGGTGTGTTGTGCTGAGCCCCCAGCAGAACTATGTTATGTTTCTTCTCGTTACTTTAACTCTTCAGTATGTACATACTACTAGTATTTCTTTAATTGAATTTAGCACCACAATTAAGCACGTACTAGCTTTTTTAATAGTACTATATGCATAATTTGGCGACGAGCGCTCTCTATATGTACCACCTTTTTTTTAATTTCAATTTTTGCTCCATGGCGCAATCCATCGATAGTACTACTGTACAAAAGTATACATTTTTTAAAAGGCTAGAGTACCATCCATCACATATATAGCCAGTTAAATTCTCAACCTAGAACGAGTGCATGCCATGTAGTAAACCGATACGGGGGAAGTATAGTAAAAATGAGGTGATTTTACCGAGCGATCGGCGGGGGAGCATGGCCTATCATGCGGTCCCACGTGTCATGATGTACCAAGGCGATGCGTGTGTCCCTCTTGAGGCAGAAGCAATACTAGTACGTGGTTTGAGATGATGGCGAACCGAAGTGTGAAATAAGGGTTGCTTCGTCCGTCTGGGAAAGTGCGGCATTGTGATTTGACGTCTCATTGATCATTAGTACTACTGGGCCGGTACGAGTGGAGTGCGTCCCCCCTGCTGTTCTGCACTGTTATTTGGTGCTTGACACGTCAACCCGGTTGCTATATGTCCCACATGTCGACGACAGGAAGTACAGAATTCATGAAAGGGAGCGTCGACGGAGGAGTATACTACTACAGAATTCATGAAAGGGAGCGACTTAGTTTTGGAAAAATCTGTTTTTACGGAGTACGTACCCACTAGGGTTTATAGGGCTCATCTAAAAAACATTCATTTTTCCGTTTGATAAGTCTCAATTCTACTATACTAGTAGTAGTACCATTACATGTTGGATTTCGAGGTGCGTTAGATCACCCGACGCAAGCAGTGTCAAGAGGAAACTAACCAATGCATGTACAAGTTCATGGAAATTTAGTGGTCATTCATGCATTCGTTTTAATTAATGCCTCGGTAAACACAACTTCTTGAGAAAAATGAGCGTACTAATTACTTGTGCAAACTACGAAATTAATTCGACCACTCACCATCTACCTTGGTTGGAGGGATTTTGAAATTGAGCCATAAACTGGAAAGGAGCGAGTAGTAACTTTTGTCTCGATTACTATTTATGGCCTTGTATGGATGCAAAATGTATTTTTTATAGTGGCCTTGTATAAGTAAATGGAGGGAGTACTAACCAAAGTACGTAGTAGGGACGAGGAGTAAACGGAGGGAGTAGTAAAATTTTCTCCTCGTGCTGCGAGCCACAGCGCGCGTGGGCGAGGGAGCAAGCTTCACCTCATCCTGTGAGCCACCGCGCCCGTGGGCGGGGGAGACAGCGTACTAAGCAAGCTTCTCCTCGTTCTACGAGTTGACGGGACACATCAAAAGTACT
Source organism: Triticum aestivum (assembly GCF_018294505.1). Lineage (NCBI taxonomy): Eukaryota > Viridiplantae > Streptophyta > Magnoliopsida > Poales > Poaceae > Triticum > Triticum aestivum. The sequence continues at coordinate 646,945,482 of NC_057812.1, read as the reverse complement.
CCAGTGTATAGAGCGTTGACTCTAAGGTAGGCCCCACATGGTTTGCCTCTTTTTTTAATTTAACATAACGTGTCAAGTCGCAATTTGTTTGTTCAGCCGTGGTAGACGATCCTCCCTCCACCAAGTGGACAACCAGTACACGTGCCAAATTACCACGTGGGCTGCCTTTTTGTACAGAAATGAGCTCCACCGTGTACCCGCGCGGGTGTGGTTGGGAAAGAGACGGGAGTACGTGCGCCGTGCGTGCACCTCTTCTCTTCGTGCACGTCCCACACCTACGTGGGTGTGTGTGAGAGAGATACAAACCTAGACATAATGTGCCGTCCATCCCCATGCCTCCGCCGAGTCCGACCACCAGTCACCACCTGTCAGGACCGGATTTTCGGGATATTAATTTCCCAGAAAATGGCCCCTTGTGCTCACCAGCCCCAGGATTACTGTTAGCTGATGAGGCACCAACTTGATACAGAAACTCCAAGCAAAATACAAGATATGTAGTACAAGACCATTCTGGCCTTTGAGTACAAAAAATGGTTTCTAGTGGTTGATGGCAGAAGCAGTTTGCGGATCATCAACGTCTATGGAACTCCATTTCCCACAGGAACAACTGATCAGGGTAACTCCTATCTTCGCGGGGCTGCTATCTCCATTGCATAGGTTCCGGGGCTGTCATCGCAACACTCCTCTCCACACAAGAAATCTGGCCAAGACAATAGCCAGTGACAAGCCAGTGAGTACTTTGAATGTACTCGCAAACATCATGAACACTGGTATAATATATCAAAAGATAATCATGCTCTGAAACATGCCATGATCACTACGTCAGTCATAAATGAAACTCATGATGCATGCAAGCAGGTTAATCATGTCAAATATGAATATGCAATCAGAGGGTAAAAATAGAATGCACCGATCGGGTGTCTGAAGCGACGCCTCGAAAGGATAATAATATAAAGCCTGCCTCAGTCGGGCGTTTGAGCGACACCTCATAAAGGGCTTATATATAAAAGATGTAACAAGCATGCCACAGTCGGGCATCTGAGCAACACCACATAAAGGGCTTATAAATAATTGAAATAACAAGCATGCCACAGTCGGGCGTCTGAGCGACACCACATAAAGGGCTTGTACAAGAATAACCACATTGAATATCCGGGAGGTAGAACAGTCCCAGGGATACTCAAAAATTCAAATAATACAAATGGTTAGTCCACAATAATAATAATCATAATCATAATATGTCATAGGTCAAAATCAATGTTCTACTTTAGTAGTTTCTCCTCCGAAGACCGACACTAAGACCGACACTTGACCCATCCCAGACTGTAGTCCTTAACCATGGACACGGCTATTCGAATAGGTATAATCTCTGCAGAGGGTGTACTCTTTACCCACGAGTAATGGATTCCTTTAGTCCATCGGGACTAATTCCGTCTACGGTATTTTGATTGAAAACACACCTAACCGCACACACCAGCCAAACTCACAGGTCTCTAGAATCACCCTTGACACCCGTTAAGCAAAACTCTAAGTGGGGAGGCTACAACCTCGACTTAGCATGGGATCACAAAATTTATACCGCGTGCAAACTGGGGGACCTACCCCCTTCGGCTACAACCGAAAACACCCATGCCCCCGGACCAGGTGGCATGCCTACCGGAGACCTCCGGTATCTTCCACCATGGCCTCTCTGTACGGTGTGTGCTAGGAAAGGGGTTGACAACTTACTGAACCGTACCCTACCTGTGGCAGGGACAAGTGGTAGTACGAAACAAGTATGGGGGTTACCGGAACAAGACTCGATCTATGGTCGACTCAGGAGGTTTAAGTATTTTCCTGCATGGTTAGCATAACAAATATGTTTCAACCAACAGACAAAGTCACCGCTCGTCATGCCTCACTTTGCCATACCGGACACAACCGTCTCGACGAAGACCGGAGACAAGCTCGTGTCTACCCAAGACAGAGGCTCTCCCGACTTCCTCCCGGTAGGCATGAAAGGTATACGAGGGTGTCTACTATCACGATATATCAAATGCCAACAACATGGAATCATTAATATGCTCTTATGGGTATGATCATATCATCACATGAAATAACGGAAACTTCGTGTCGAGGTGGTGTTGCGATCGTATCAAACAATACCCAATAATATTATGCCAGGGTTCAAAAATGCTTGCCTTCAAGGTGTGGAGAGGTGAGGTGCTCTCCAAAACATTTGAAAGTTTTCTTCTCCCTCTCCAAAATCCTATTTTAAATAAATTTAAATTAACACATACTTTAAAAACAGTACAAATTTTTTTTTGGAAATTTTTGAAATAAATATGAAAATAAACTAGACAATATTTGGGAACAACAGAAAAAGAATCAAGTCATTTGGACTTATATTTAAAAAGATATAGCCAGTCATAGTTTCAGTCAAAATATGTTTTTAAAATAAAACAGAAAAAGAAAACGTTTCGAATGAGAATACGTTTTCGGGGCAGCGAAGACGTACTCTGGCTTTTACGTCTTCACTTAAAATGGCACGCGACGGCATGGGGGTCGTAGACAGGGGGGGGCCGCGCTGTCAGGTTCATCCCCCTCCCTCCCGCTTTCCTGGCCAGGAAGCAGAGGCGAGCTCTAGCGACGCCAGTCGGCGGAAGGCTACTCCCCGCGGGGTACTAGGCACGGGGATAGGTTCCTCATGAGCTAGCCGTCCTCTCGATGGTCACCACTGCCAGAGTGGTGGACAGGGTCGCCGACGGCGAGCTCTGAGGCGGACGGAGGTTTCGGGTTGGTTTGGGGATTCGGTCTACGGTGGCTCTCGATCGGAATTAAGGGATGAGACGGCTCCGCTGGGTCAAGGAAAGACTAGAGGCGGCGAGTATGGGGTCGGAGGGGCTCTGGCTGCGAAGAAACCAACCGGAGTGCGGCGGCGGCTGCACTTGCCGGAGGCGAGGACGACGACCTCCTCTGGTCAAACTACTGCGAGGGGAGCTGGCTACGGTTGATTTGAGGCTGTTGACGAGTGCAAGGGAGGCCGGGGGCGCTATTTATAGCAGGGCAGCGTCGGTTCCCGACGGTCGCCGTGGATAAGCTCGACGGTGCGCCTGCTACTGTCGCCGAAGGCAACGTGGCGATGGTCGGCTGGCTTCAGGGGCTAACGACGAACTCTCCACTGTCCAAGGAGGCGAGCTGGCGCGCTGCGGTGGTTTGGGCGGTGCCGACCTGAGCAGGGGCGGCTGCCGACGCCTGCGTGACGCCAAAAGGCTCGCTGCGGCGGCGCTGCGAGGAGCCAGGGGTGGCCGTATGCCACGGGCGAACGGACAAGATCGTGGCTTGGTCCCTCGGGCAAGAAAAGGCCAGGAGGCACAGAGTAAGCGCGACGCGGCGGCTCGGGCGCGCGGCTGCAGTTGGCGCGCTCTGGGCGCGCCCAGTGCACGCCCACCAACCGCTCAGCGGAATGCCATGGCACCCCAGAGGGCTTGGATGATACTGCAAGTTACCAGACTGGTTAGGGTGGTTACTAAATCTCTAGTGGACAAGCTGGCTAGGCAAGTAAAGCAACCCTATAATGCTAACTAAAATCTATGCCAAAACAGTTCATGCACTCCAACTGTTTGACGAAATGCTAGGGGCATCCAGATGGTTTTGCAAGTGAGCAAAATTTCCAGATCAGAGTCTCTTTAGGTACTAGAAAACATGGCATGGTTGGTTTGGGAAAGATCAAAACTTGATAGTGCAAGTTTTTGAGAAAGCCAAATCTGGACAGAAAGAAAAAGGTATTTTTGCATGCACTTAAAATCCTCCAATGGGTCCACTCTCCTGGACTTAAGGGTTTTGTAGGGTGGTCTAAAAGCAGGAAAAAGAATCATGGGTAAAAGAGTAAGTAAAAATATGATTGCAGTACAAATCACCAAGCTGGACCAGAATGAAGATGAGGTTGATTTACTCAAAATTTTCAAAGAACATCAGTGGATTTTTGCATAAAGTTGAATTATATACTTCCACCGATATCCCATAATTTTGGTGTAAGCTTTAACTAAATATTTAAATAGGTTGCAGTGCAAAATTGCCAACTGGACCAGATTTGAAAATTTGGTGTAGAGCTCAAAATATCCAATGAATAAAAGATGTTTTTACATAAAAGTGATTTAAAAACATCACCTGACATCCCCAAATTTTGGTTGGAATTTTAAATAAATTTATCAAAGGGTTGTAGTTCAAATGGTACCCTAAAACCATGGGAGACCATTTTTAAAGAAATAAAGATCAGGAAAATAATTATATAATTAATTCCTCTGATAAAAAGAAAAGTTTTCTTGAGAGGGTATACAAGTCCAACAAAACATTTGGAAAGTTTTCACTTGGGGTAAAAACTCCATAATAACCAAGAAAAGAATGGTTCTGAAATCAAAAGGAAATCCAAAAAAAATAAAAAATTTATTTCCTGGCAAAAATTTAATTAATAAAACAAGGTCAAATTTTTTGGGGTGTCACACCACCACGCCCCACTCCTCCTCACCTTATCTCTCATCTTTCTCCCTCCATTTTTATATACAAGGGGCCACTATCAAAATTACAATTTCCAGATATACAAGGCCACTAACACTAATCGATGCAATATTAATGGTGTTTGCCTCGTGGTACCAGCAAAGGAGGACATTAATTATCCCTTGCATGCATGCGGGAGTTTGTAAAAAAATGCATATTGATGTTCCGTGCAATGCACGGGCATCTTGCTAGTCCATGAAAACAACACATGGCAAAATTCCACGGCGAACGAGGGATTTGAATCTGTTGGGAGGGGCTGTTTGGATCTTGCCCAGGGTAGTCAAAATATTGGCGACTACTTCGCCATGGCCGGCACCGGCTCGAGTTCATCCTAACATTGCCCTCTTCTGTGGAGCCCATGCGGGGTCGACGAAGGTCCTCACAACAAAAGGATCCGGCAAGACACCTGCTGTGTACGCCGGCGTCGCCTCCGCGGTGGCCTTCATGGGACCCAAGCGGTGGCGGCCTCCCGTGTTCTACTTCTCCTCGATGATGGCGGCGGACGCAGAGGCGCTGGCCACCGACTCGCCGCTCTCCGCGCACCCGGCTTCTGTCGCTACTTGCATGGCGCGGCCGCCGGCATGGGAGTCTCGGCCACAGAAACGGGAGATGCGGTACGAGGCGACGGCGTGGACGGCAGCAACGACGCCCGTGCGCCGCTCCTCGTCGAGCTGGCTTGGAGCGGCGAGTTGCTGAACCGCGCGCCGGCTTGGGGCGGCAACTGGCTCCGTCGGGCGAGGGGAGGGAGGTGGATCAGCGAGCTGCATAGCTCGTATTCGGCGGGCTACCCAGCCGGCTTGGATGCGGAATAACTACTCTTCGTAAGCCATTGTAAGAGTGGACAAAATGGTGGAGGAGATAGGGGAGCGGCGGAGGTGTGCGATTCTTGGCCGGCGTTTGGCCTCGTTTAAATAGGAGATTAAATAGACGGCGGACGGGAGGAGCTCGGCCGGTGTTGTGTTTAACGCCGGCCCGGTCATGAACGGACATGTGTCCAGAGTGGGTTTCTCGGCTTCCACACGGGCGGGTTTCATGGAGGCATTTGAATGCGGCATGGAGGCGTGTTCAGCCGGGCGTGCCGCGAGTGGCGCCCTCGACTCTGACCTAGGACACTGCATCGTTCTTCCACTGACGTGTGGGCTCTTTTGGTGCATGGCCTGCATGTCAGTGACCCAACGCAGGCAGCGCACAGCAGAGGAACCTTTGGTGGGCCAGGGCGGTCAGAAGCGGGCATTTCATAAATCGATGATTGTTCATTGAGTGTGACGTCATCTTTTTCATGTAGATAAGGGCATGGTTAATAAGAAAGCCAGCTGCTGGCTATATACCAATGCCATGTCACTTGGAGCCTTTATAATAGCCAGCTAATATAATAGATGGGATGTAAGGCTGGTTGTAATGGGGAGTATCATATACTAGTATCATGTATATAATACTAGTGTATGATACTACATCCGTAATGCAAAGTATCATATGTTGGTATCATAAATTATTATATTTATTGCTATGCATGACACAAAGTAGCATATTATTTAATGTGATACGGTATCATGATATGATACTCAAGCATCTCTTTCTTCATTTAATTCTATGCCATCTCATCAAAATTACTTAGTTGGCATGCATGATATTACCTATGGTACTACCATTACGCGCAGCCTAAACTAGCTACTGGTATTTAATGCTTGCATGTGAAAGAAGAAAAGAAGGCACATGCTCATTGGTGGAAAGGAGAGGCGCGCAGGCTCACACGGCTACATGCGGGCTGCATGCAGGTTCGATTTCTTGTTTCTTGCGCTCGAGCCGGCGATAGCTCAAGCGCCCGCTCCCTCCTTTTCTCTTCATTCTCTCTCTTCCAGCTATGAATTTGATGACATGGAACTGCTAATAGCCTGCTGACTGTGTACTATTGTACCTGCTCTAAGCCTACTATGTTGATAGCCCGTTCGATACGTTGTGACTCATAAAGACCGCTGCAAACATCAATGTTCTGCTTATCACAGATAAGATTGATTAATACCCATAACAATCCATGTCCTTAACAAAGGGTGCATGCACGTATAGGTTGAACGTGTGTCTTGCGTCGTGTGTTGTGTGCATGCAGGCGTGCGAGTGTTGCGTGCGTGCAAGGGTACGTTTTAGTGTTGCATGCATGGGTGCGTACGTGCGTGTGTTCGTGAGTGCATGTGTACGTGTCAGTGTTGCACGCCAGCATGCGTGCGTGTGTACGTGTTAGTGTTGCACGCCTACATGCGTGCGTGTCTTGCGTGCGTGCATGTGTACGTGCGGGGTGAGGCTACACGTCAGACGACTGACTTTTTCATCTTTGGTCATTATATTTTCCAGTCGTTGGATACGAAATCAAGGGCCTCTAGTTTATCATCAAACTCCACCCCCCCCCCTGAGCCGCCAGCCACCACCGGCCGAACCGCCAGCCCCCACCGCCCATGGCCGGCCTGCCCTCCCCGAAACCACTCCCCACCACCGGTCCGCCGCCGCACTGGCCATCCCTCTAGCCCCCCCCCCCCCCCGCCGAGCTTTTTCTCCGGGGATCCCCACCCCACCGCCCAATGAACGCCCCCAACCGCCGGTGACTGCCAACCAGAGGTCTCACGACTTCGAATACCCACCGACCACTAATTTATTACCATTTCCGTCCTTCATATACGCGCTGACGGGTGGGCCCTATGGTAATGTGCGCTGCTGAATGTGGACCGTTTGACTGGTCAATTGATCGTGTTCTCAATAAATTACGGAGCTGTATGGTGAGCCAGTGACCGTACGATCACCCTAAAATGTACTCCTATTTTATTAACACAGTACCGACTCAAACTACCATTTCTTTCTTTCATATATGGGCTGACAGGTGGGCCCCACAGTTACGCGCCCCGATGGTGCAACACTAGTTGCGCCGCGTGGAACGTTTGACTGGTCAATTGATTGTGTCATCAACAAAATACGGAGTTGCACGGGTGAGCCAGTGACCGTATAATCATGATATGTATTTGTTTAACACGGTACAAACGCAAGGGCTCATATATACGCGCAAGCACTCACTGCTATAAGCGCACACACGCGAACCCTACCCCTATGAGCACCTCCGAGAGAGTGGGCCAGCATATATGATCTTGAGATTTTACGAAGTCACCATAGGTGCCTCATAGTCGAGTGGAACGTCTCCTCCCACTGAACGTACGTCGCCGGAAAATACTGAAATTAACACAAGATAAATGCGAGCACCGGGACTTTAACCTTGGTGGGCTCGAGAAACCACTGTCCTCTAACCATCCAACCACATGTTGGTTAGCACGACAAAATGTATGCGGTGACCGTGATGAGCTTATTCTGAAGTCCAGTGACCATTTCGTGCTTTCGCTTCAAATACGATGACTGTAAGTGTCGTCAACAAAATACGGAGCACGCATCAAATGCAAAGTCCGTCAGTGTCATCAACAAAATATGGAGACGTATCGTGAGCTAGATACCGTTGTACTATTGTATATGCTTATTTTCTTAGTGGCCGATTACGTGTGTGGTGTGGTGGGCACATCATTTCTAGTTGTGGTGGGTCAACATGAAGACTCATGGGTCGGTTCCATCCCGCGCCACATATAGGTTGGACCAAGACGTGTTATACGAAGACCCATGTGGAGGACTCGACGTACAACACGAAGCTACCAGAGTCGCGGAGGACTCTATCCCCGCTGGTGATAAGCCGACTATATATGATTTGTAACCCTAGGCCCTTAGTATGTTATACAAGCTTGGGGGCTAGTTCGTCGATAGTATACACACACGCAAAATGCCTGGTATTCACGTGTACTTTGTACACACCCCTGTCACTAATATACAGTACCAGGAGTAGGCTCTTTCTTTAACTGCAATTGAATTATAGCATGTGCATGTATTTATTTCATATTATCGATCCATAGAGTGAGAGCGGTTTGAAATACAGGCAATGGATGCTTTTGCAATTCATATATAAACATTAATTAGTGCACTCCATGTTGTTAGTGTGAAGAACTTTATACATTTGTCACTTGCATGGATACATTCCAAATTGCTAGCTACGAAATAGAATACATGTCGAATTCAACTTAAAGGGGGTTTCGAAGATTCGAATTCATAGGAAGTGCATTCATCTATTTGAACCCGAGATAATGGCATTTGTAAATCAGATGTAAAAGGGGGCATCAATCTTTGTTGTGAGTTTGAACATGCTATATATATTCATACGCATATCTAACTTTTTTTTGCAACCAAGGAGATTATATCTGGAACCATGCATGGACTGAGGTAAGTTGCATATTTTTTAATATACACTCATGTACAATGTATATTCAAATGTACCACCTCCATTCCAAAATAATAGTAGCTTTAGGATTTTTCAAGAGTAAAGATTTGTGAAGTTTGACAAATCCTGAAAGTTCAATTCAAGAGAACCAAAAACGTTAATGCTTTTGCTCCCAAATATTGAACGAAGCGCCAAATAGGCCTCTGGTCACCCGAAACCGCGCGAGACTAATGTTTTGGTGGTAGGAAATTATTGTCCTGACTCTGGCCCATGTAGCCTATCGGCCCGATGTCCAAAGGTCTAAACCGGGGTAGGTTTGTAACTTCACCAAGACGCCAGAGAAGCATTCATATGCCGTGGGCGCCTACCCATGCGCTCGACCAAAATCTATCCCGCCCACATTTGGGACACCTGACATGACTGTCCTACCCCCAACCCGCAATATGTCCGAAATTTTAGATGGGGGGAAAGTTTGTAACTTTCCCCAAATTTCAAACAAGCGCGTCTCAAACCGAAACATTGTTCCCCCTTAGTTCCCCACCTCCCTCTGTTTCCCCATTCATACTCCGTGGGCGCGAAAACGCCCTCTCCACCAGCCGCGAAACCCCAGGCTCCTCCGCCCTCCACCCCATAGCGGCCAATCCACCGCCGCCCTCCTCCATCACGCCGGAGCCGGTACCCCGACGTCGTCGTCCAACGCAACCGCAACCGCAACACCCTCAAGGACTTAGCAGCTGAAGCTGAGGCAGAGCTGCCTCCACGATGTCGACGCCGATGTGCGCCGTACCAGAACCACTCCGACCACGCCGTCCTGCGCCTCACTGCTGCGCTCCACTATCGCAACCGTCCACCGCACCGGAGCTATTCCCGCTACGCTGTTGTTCGCCGCCTTGGATCTGCTTCCCCGCCGCCGATAGACGGCCACCGCACCACACTCAACAACTTGGCCATGGGTTCGTCCAAGGCTGCACCGTCCTCCACAACTTCTGGTTTCCGGCGAACAACAAGAAGATCGTCAGAAAAATAGAAGGAGGACACAACACTGCCAGCAGAAAGAGGTACTCCTCTTCCCATATTCGTGCAAATCTTACGTCTCTGCTCACACCGTATTCATCCCACGAAAGAAACTAGTTGAGCGCTTCTTACTGCATCTTCTTCGTGATACTAAATGCACAAGGTTTCCTCCCTTTTACTATTTCACCTTTGCTAGAGGTCAGTAGCCCGCCTGGATTTCAATTCAGGGTCAGTCGAACCGCAATTAAAAGAAGCAGCACCCACTTAGGCGCGCGGAGCACCTAGTCCGCCTGCTCCCCGGGGAAGCGGGGTGTGGGGCGCAGGAGCTTCTTGCGCCCGATCTGGAGGTCGGCGGGGTTTGAATGGATGGCCGGGGGGTGGTGCCAAGCACGGCGGTGCGGTGAGGTCGAGGGGAGGGCGCAGGCAGGGGAGGAATACTGGGCCGGTGGTCGCTGGCGTTTCGAGGAAGATCGTCAACACTGACTGGCTGGAGGTAGATGAAGGCGATCTGCCCGTTCTTTGTACATCGTACGGTGCAAAAAAAATGGACTGGCCTATTTGCTTTCAGTCGACTGTTATTTTCATAGAATCCTGTAGTAATTTAGTGTGCCATGCATGTTGTAGAGCTATCATATGTCTCCCGTCATTTATTTCTCACCGACCTGCTATCTTCTACCTTTACACTGTACTAATTGTGCACACACTTCACCCATACTCACACTATTGTTTTTTATGCATGGGTATTTCAGACTTTGACGCAGTGTTGATGAATGCAGAAAAGAAAAGACAGAAGTCGCTCCAGTGTAATTCAAAGATAAGCACTAAGCATTCCAGCGCTCTAACGGGTGCAATGTCAACAGTTGGAGACAGTAAACATAGCTCTGCAGTTGATGATCTCAATTGCCACACACAACCATCCCAGGTGCTTGCTTTAACTTCGCGTTGTCAAATGTGGTTGCATGTTGCATATGGTGTCTAGCTTGTATTGCTTCCAATTTGGTTAAATTGCATCTGCTTACTTTACACATTACACCTTTGATAATGACATGCCTTCCTGTTTTCGATACATACTACATATGTCTATTAACCATGTTCGTACTCAAACTAATGCTCTTTTGTATCCCTCGTCAATCACTTATGATGAGACAGTCACCCGGGTGGGTTACTGTGAGACCCCATACTCGTTTAAAGAGTGCAGTGCCATCCTCCCCACATGATTCTCAAGAAACAACAACGCTAAATGAAGATAGTCAACGTAGCTCTCTAGTTGATCATCGCTATTCCCCCACACCACCATCGCAGGTGCTTGCTCTTACTTGGCAGTGTGATATGTGGTTGCATGTTGCATATGGTGTCGTACCTTGTAATGCTTCTAATTAGGGTAAATTGCATCTGCTTAATTAACACATTATACCTATGAATATGACATGCCTTCCTGTTTTCGGTACATACTACGTCTTTCTGTTAACCATGTTCTTACATCAAACTACTTTTCTTGTGTATCCCTCATCGATGCTCCTAATTTGTTAAATTGCATCTCCTTAGCTTACACATTATACATGTGAATATGACACGCCTTCCTGTTTTTGGTACATACTACATCTGCCTATCACACCATGTTCTTACATCAAACTATTGTTCTTGTGCATCTTGCGTCTATCTTGCTCATGATGAGACAGTCACGCACGTTGGTTAATATGAGACGCAATACTCTTATAAAGAATGTAATTTCATCCTCTCCACATGATTCTCAAGAAACAGCAAGCCTAAATGAAGATATTGAATGTAGCTCTGTACCTAAAGACCGCACTTGCCCTACACCACCATCACAGGTGCTTGCTCTAACTTCGCAGTGTGATATGTGGTTGCATGTTGCATACGGTGTCTAGCTTGTAATGCTTCTAATTAGGGTAAATTGCATCTGCTTAGTTTACACACTATACATGTGAATATGACATGCCTTCCTATTTTTGGTACACACTACATCTATGTGTTAACCTTGTTCTTACATGAAACTACCTCTCTTCTGTATCCTGCATCAATCACTTATGATGAGTCACCTTTATTCGTTGCATATTGCATATTATTTCTAGCCTATTGCCATGTATTTCTTCTTATTTGGTCAAATACATTTGTTAGGGCACCCTTTTAATTTGGCAGAGTGATATTGGTTTCATCTTTCATATGGTTTCTAGCTTGCATCGATTCTAACAAGTTCAAGCACCTTGTGCTTAGTTTACACTTTATACATCATACATGTCAATATGTCACGCCGTCCTGTTTTTCATACATATTCCATCCTCCTATCATGCGGCTGCCTTACATGAAAGTAGTGTTCGTCAGTATCATGCATCAATGAGTTCTGAAGAGCAAATTTTATTCCTTTTTCTTGTGGGTTTGACTTGACAAGGCAAAATCAAGAAAGAGGAAGGAAAAGAGTAAGGAAGGCGATGATGGTGGTCCTCTGTAGCAACGTAGATGGAGCATCTGTACCGGTTCTCCTTGTACTGACAGTGCGTTACAAGGTCCAAGTCTCCGCTCCCCTACTCCACCATCCAAGGTGCTTGCTCTAACTTGGCAGTGTGATATCTGGTTGCATGTTGCATATGGTGTCTAGCTCGTATTGCTCCTAATTAGTGTAAACTGCATCTGCTTAGCTTACACATGATACATGTGAATATGACACACTTTCCTGTTTTTGGTACATACTATATCTGTCTATCACACCATGTTCTTACATGAAACTACTCTTCTTGTGTATCCTGCATCAGTCACTTATGATGGGACACCTTTAAGTTGGCAGTGTGATATTGGTTTGCGTCTTGAATATGATTTCTAGCATGTATTGCTTCTAGTTTGATGAACGCCACCTATGAGGAGACAATTTTAACTTGGCAGAGTGATATTGATTACACCTTCCATATGGTGTCTTGCAGTGTTTCTAATCCCTTCTTCTTATAGGTTTGACTTCACAATGCAAAATCATTACAGCTGAAGGAAATTAGTCCGGCAGTGGATGATGGTGGTCCTTCGGAGCAACTCAAACAGGGGGTCTCTATAGATTCTACTCCGCCATCCTCCCAACAAGATTCGCAAGACAACACAAGGCTGGACAGTCAACGTAGCTGTGTAGATGATGACTCCCCTACTCCACCATCACAGGTGCTTGCTCTAACTTGACACTATTATATGTGGTTGCATGTTGCGTATGATGTCTAGCTTGTATTGCTTCTAACTTGAATTGCATCTGCTTACTTTACAAATAATGCATGTGAATATGACACGTGTTCCTGTTTCTAGAACATACATGTACATGATGAGCACATCTCCCCTACTCCACCATCACAGGTGCTTGCTCTTACTTGGAACTATTATACGTGGTTGCGTTTTCCGTATGATGTCTAGTTTGTATTGCTTCTGATTATGTTGAATTGCATCTGCGTAGCTTACAACTTATACCTACAATGATTACTTACCCATAAGACACGCTATCGTACGTGTGAATATGAAACGCTGTCTTTTTTTGTATATATTCCATCCTCCTATCCTGCGCTTGCCTTACATCAAAGTAGTGTTTGTCTGTATCATGCATCAACAAGTTATGCAAAGCTAATTTTATTCATCTTCTTGTGGTTTTGACGTCATAAGGCAATATCAGAAAATAGGAAGGAAAAGAGTAAGTTAGGGGATGTTGGTGGTCCTCCGCACCGACGCAAACAGAGACTCTCTAGATTTGCCACTGCTACTGCTAATGAAGTTGAAGTCCCAAGTCTACATGATGAGTTCATCTCCCGTACTCCACCATTGCAAGTGCTTGCTCTAAGTTGACAGTGTGATAATTGGTTTCATGTTGCATATGTTGTCTAGCCTGTATTTATTCTATTTTGATTAAATTGCACCTGCTGAGTTTATACGTTATACATGTGCATATGACATGGCTTTCTGTGTCTAGAATACACTGCATCTATCTATAATACCATGTTCCTACATCAAAGTACTGCTGTTGTGTATCCCGCATCAGTCACTCATGATTGGACACTTTTAACATGGCAGTTTGATAGTGGTTGCATCTTGTATTGATTTCTACGTTGTACTGCTTCTAATTTTTCGAATTGCCACTTATGACAAGACACTTTTAACTTGGCAGAGTAATATTGGTTGCATCTTTTATATGGTGTCTAGCTTGCATTACTTCTATTTTCTTGAAAATCCTTCTGCTTAGTTTGCACATCGTAGCTGTGAATATGTCATGCCATCCTGTTTTTCTTACATATTCCATCCTCATACGGTTGTCTTACATCAAAGTATTGCTCATTTGTATCATGCATCAATGAGTTCTGAAGAGTGATTTTATTCTTTTGTGTTGTGGGTACAGCTTGACATGGCAAAGTCAAAAAAGAGCAAGGAAAATAATATAGTAGGGAGTGTACTTACTCGTCCGGTGAAACGGAAAAGGTTCTGCCGTCGAGATTCTGCTGGTACTTATAGTGCAGTAGAAGGTCCAAGTCCACCGGCTAAATCTACAAACACAGCATCACCTGCTCCACCAGCTGCAGCATCCGCTTCAACTGTACCAGCATCTCAACCAGTTACTCGTTCGTTTGCTCCGGAACTGGCCAGTTCCCAAGCTGCCTTCACACCTAACACTACTTCTGAAACACTGCTGACACAACAGGACTTGGCAAGATCAGATGAACCTCATGAGCATCAACACCAAGACGGTACCTAACCGAGTCAAGTTGCAGTTGCATGCTCCTTTATATGTACTCTCACAGTTTGATGTACACTAACACTTTCCATATTCGTTGTTGAACTAGCACCACGGAGCAAGCGGAAACAGACATCAGGGATAATGCTTGACAGATTAACAAAATCTAAAGAAGAAAGAATGGAGATCTATTTTCAGGCAGGTTTAAAAAGGCCACGTGATGCTATAGAGTCAGCCAAGTTAGTATCAGAGGCAGCCGTTGCCGTTAGGTGTCATGCACGTATCCTCCCAACGTGGATCCCGTACAGGAATGAGAAAGACAATACCCAGTTTAACACCTTCCTTGACCATTTATCCATAAGTAATGTTATTCATCGCAATTAGTAATATTGTCTTGCTCTGTCCCATACTTTCTAGCTTCCTCCTAATAAGACTCACATTCTTTTTTCAACAGATGAGGTTCAAGTTGGATCCGAAAGATGATGCAACTAGACAAGCATGCACTCATGTTTTTCAGTCTGCTCTGCGACAATATCGGTACCACCTTAGAAAATCTCACTTTGAAGGCAAGGCTAACAATGAAATCGCCCAAACATCTCCAGTAGAATATATTACAGATGAAGACTGGACATCCATCGTTAAACACTGGTCTGATCCAAAGTATCAGGTAGGCTATATGTATTTGATCAGACCATATATTGAACTTGTATTTATGTATGTGCCTTACAAGTGTATCTTCTTCTAGGCTAGTTGTTTGAAGAACAAAACCAACCGTTCTAAAGTGAAATTCCAACAGACCACAGAATCTCGTAGCTATATTGCACACTGCGAGGCTCTTGTAAATAGCTGCTACTTCCTCCTTTTTTGTGCCATATTATCGTATGTATATTGACTTGTTCCAAATACAGAGGAAATCCCGTGCGGACCAAAAAGAACCTGAACCGAATGCAGTGCAAATCTTCAAGGATTGCCACACCAGCAAGATGAAGGGCATGAGCACACCAGTTCAAGCCGCTGTTGTAAGTCCTTACTCCTCCTGCCTTGAACTGATTGGTACTGTGATGTGTTCATTTAACTACTTGGTTTGTAGCCAATGTCAGTTACTCTGTTCACTTTTATTCACAGTTGTCTTAACGTATCATTTCACTTACATGGTTTAAAAGAGATGAAGGATATTCTTTTGGTCTTGATCTGTAATCTAGTTGTTATGTTCACATGCGCACACAATGATAAAATAGCCTGTTTGTTTTATATCTGTTTGCCCATGATATGAATGATGTCATACTATGTTCATCCTACTTTAAACCATGTCTCTTTATCCTTAGATGTCAACGAATGTGAGGAAATAGACAATACAGTAGGCATGCTACATGGACATATGTTCCGAAAGTGATTTTATTATGTAGTTGGCACTACAATACATGCTAATGTATTACAGTAGTTCACCAAAATAAGTTATGTATAAACGTTTAACCTACTTTGTTTGTTTTTGTCTCATTAGTAACTTATCTGGTACACCAATCTACAAGTTCAAACTTTCAGGAAGCTATGGAACAAATGATTGAACAGCCACAACCACCTGAAGGTGACGAGGTTACTACAGGCACAATGTCACCTCTTGCTGCAGTGCGTCAGTATCTCTCCACTAACAGTGCAAAAAGCACCTTCCTGCGTAATTCTGGGTTGGTTGTCAAGGTAACCTCATCCAAATCGCCTACTGAACAAAATCTTCCTGCTAGACAGAGTGATATATCTGTGCTCCAGACACAAGTCTAATCCCTAATGGACGTTGTTTCGGAAACAAGAATAGTGGTTGAGAAATGTCGTCAAGATATGAATGGTTTTGAAACCAGACTATCAAACATTCGCTTCGTTGTTCAAGAGCGATGGCGGAAAAAGGTGGAGATCGTGCTGCTCCATCAGATTCTACAGCCTGAAACATTAGCACTCAGGTCAAATGATCTGTGCTTCTATACATCTGATGGTGCTTTTATCTGGAAGGACTGTAAACTTTATGCCAACATGCCTTTTGTTGTATGGTTGGAATTTATTTTGTTGTGATACAACATTTATGATGTTGCCTCAGGCTGCAGTAATTACGACGCTATTTTTGTATAGTGTAGGTTTATCTTAGTAATGTAATCGGCCGAAAGCTTCGTAGGAGCCCAACAAGCCAACATTCGTCGGGCCCATTTCAATTGGGCTAAAAACGATTACGGGCCGAAATTGGCATGTAGCCCACTAAAAATATCTGGGCCTAAATCAGCATAAGCTTTCATTTTTTTCTAGTAGGCCTGTACCCATAGTGGGCCTTTAATAGGCCTAAACATAATTTGGGCCCTCAGTAAAAATAGGCCGTTTACAGGTGTAAATATCTCGAGCCCATAAAATACATGGGCCTTTAATAGACCGAAAGTGAGATTGGGCCCTGATTGTGCCAAATAACCCACTAGACTTTAACAGGCCGAAATTCGGACGGGCCATAAATGCGCCGACCTAATACACGGGCCTTTAACAGGACGAAACTTCGGTTGGGCTAGATTATCATCATTTTTATATGGGCCATTAATGGGCCCAATATGACGTTGGGCCACATATGGCCCATGGTTTACGTCCGGCGTTAACAGATCGAAAATGACAACATGCCGAAAGTGGCCCAAAGCTATAGTGGGCCTCTAACAGGCCGAATGTCAGACATGGCCGAATATGACCCAAATCCTTCATGGTCGTTTATGGGCCGAAAGTTTTGATGGCCTGTAAATGGGCCCAAATGAAGTCGAACCTTTAACAGGCCGGAAATACACCGGGCCGTAATTCGGCCCAATTACTTAGCGGACTGTTAACGGACCAGAAGTGACCATGGGCCGCGTTGATGACAAGTTTAGGACAGGCCGTTGACGGGCCGATTTGATAGAGAATGTTGGGCCTTTAGCTGGGCCGGCCCATTATGGTTGGCAGAATCTTATGGGCCTTTAGCTGGCCCGGCCCATTATGGTCCGCAAAATCTTGTGGGCCTTTAGCTGGGCCGGCCTATTATGGTCTGCAAAATCATGTGGACCTTTAGCTAGGCCGGCCCATTATGGTCCGCTAAATTTTGTGGGCCTTTAGCTGGGCCGGCCCATTATGGTCCGCTAAATCTTATGGGCCTTCTGTTGGGCCGGCCCATTTATAATCTTTGTGGGCCACTTTTGGGCCGGTCCACGTGTCAACATATCATAGGCCCATCTCGCCCGTTGGATCCGTCAGCCAATGAGAATTTTACACATGGAAAATCGGCATTGGTCGTGGCTGTTAACGGGTTATCGGATCCAAAATCCGACCCGGTAGCTTAACGGCGTTCCGTTACGGTGGATGCCACGTGTTGGTCACCCTTGACGAAAGCACTTCTGTGACGCGCGATTTATCGTCATGGAAGTGGACACTTCCGTGATGATAATTTTAGCAATGTCATGGAACACTTCTACGACAGCACATGTATGACTATCTTGATTCTGTCATAAATTTGTCATGTATGTACATGCATGACAGAAAAGGCGACCCACTGTGACAAACACGTATCATCACGGAAGTGTATTTTTTTGTAGTGAATGGGCTGGTCAGGCCTGAACCAAAGCCCTGTTTTCTACTAGTGCATGTTCACCTTTTAGTCGATGAAGGTTTAGTACTCTCAGCTTTCAGTGCTACTGGTAGAACCTGCAGCAGTGGCCTCCTGAACGCTGCTTGGTCAATATTAATTTCATAAATCGCAATGGTTTGCCACAGCTGGGATCCTTGAGAGTGATCAACAATTGAATCCTGGTAATCATCAACTCTTCTCTCCCACAGACCACTCCTTTCTATCTGGGCAATCATTTTACATTGTTCCTCCTCCTGTTTGTTTGGATAAGGTGAGGCTTTCATGGTTTTTTTACCTATTTGGTATGTCCTTGCACTAATTTTGATCAGCGTGCTATTAGATTTCTACAACTGGAACAAAGTGTATGTGAGACGGGGCGTCATTTTCTGGGGATGTGGAAGGTCAAGCACAGGTGATTATTTTGAATTCGGGTACATTGTCATTAACTTTGTTGCTTGAAGTGATGTTCTGTTTGTGATGATGTAGGATAGAAGTACACTTCCCTTCAGAGGATAGCGCATCTTTGAAGCGGTTATTGACGAACTCATGGAAAAGGGACTTGCCAATATTGCACGGGTCATAACTAATTTATTGAGTTCAGATTGTATTTCCACACATTCCAGTCCCTCTTTACGGGTTGTTCTGCTGGTGGTCTAGCCACGACACTACACTGCGATGATTTTAGTGCAAGATTTCTCAATAGTTTGCAACTAAATTCCTTGCTGATGTACGGCTTTTTCTTGACGTGTAAGACTCTTGAAAGTAGATGTGATCCACTTTTTTTTGGGGGGGGGGGAGAGAAAGGCCCTTTTGGTGTTGTCTATGATGGTGTTGTTCAGCTCT
Source organism: Triticum aestivum (assembly GCF_018294505.1). Lineage (NCBI taxonomy): Eukaryota > Viridiplantae > Streptophyta > Magnoliopsida > Poales > Poaceae > Triticum > Triticum aestivum. Next base: position 646,926,471 of record NC_057812.1, on the reverse strand, counting down.
AGGTTAGTTGTCGGACATGCTTCATCAATTTTTAAAAGCCATCTCTTATGTTATAATCAAGTCTTCTGATCACCTGCTTATCCTTTGTGTACTTATGTAAAACATGACTACTAGATCAAGCTTTGTATGTAGAACTCTGTTTTTTCATGTGCTTACTCATTAGTCTGTGCCAACACTCACGAGAACATTGCAAAAAAATCTAGCCCATGTAATTTATGCCATTTTTTAGGCACAGTGATTATTAACGAAATTTGCATGAAATTACAAGCTATTTTTTTTAAATCCATCGGAACTTGCCCTATGAAGAAACTAAATAGCATAATCAACTAAAGTCATGACCTCTTCAAACCCACTTTCATAAAAAAAATCATAAGATTGAACACTCTGAATATGTGAGATTCTTTTTACCTAAAGTTTACACTCTTCTGAACCCACTTTCAATTCTATTGGTAAACATTATTATCAATAGTATATTCATCCTGAGGCTTTCAAAGATCATAAGAGGCATCATCCCAATCATTGATTAATGTTTAACCTATGGGATCAGTAGCTCCAACAAGGGTTTTCATTTAGGCTGAGAAGGGTTGTATTGGTAAATGTGCATAGCTTATACGACACCATCATCAGAATCATGATACACATTTTGCCTTAGTATTTATGAAGTCCATTATTGCTACCATGTTGATGCGTGAGAAAGCACAACAGCCAAAATAGTAGCGCACATGACCACCTCAGTGCGCCCCCTATCCAAAACAATAAGGTGGGCATCAACGGCACTTCCTCGCAATGCCCATCTGTTTATTTTTACTGTGCCAGCTTTTACGGTACGAACGAAGCGATAAAAAAACAGCCGCGAGCCACCGATGCCCTCCCCGCACGCGACCTGCTCTCCCTCCGCACGCCAATGCAGCCGTCGCCTCCTCTGCGCGTTTATCAGCGTCGCTGGATTTGGGGAGCCACCGGCGCGCGGGACGCGCCCCACCGCGCCTCCCTTCCCACCCACGCGGCTGCGGGCGAGGGCCCTCCTGATCTCCCTCCGCTGAGGACCCTATCCTCCTCGGCGTCAGCGACGGCTACATGCCCCTCAAGGGCGTCATCCAGGTCGAGAGGCCCGGCCAGACCGACACCCAGTCCAAGCTGGTGAATTTCATCATCCGCCCTGCCCAGGTGAGCTCCCCTGTTCCGTTCCTTCAGCCACCCCACCCCGCCCCACCGTCTTGATTTGGTAGGCGTAGGATTGGATCTGAGTCGCACGGGCTTGAGGTGCGTTGGGTTCAACTCGTTGGGCTTGCGCGGTCGGTTGTGCTCGCCTCCCATATGATATGATTTGCTTGTTGTTGAATTGGGGTAGGATGATTGCTTCACGCGGTCCTGTATTTCTGGTAGATTCGTCCTTGTCTTTTGGTTTACGCTAATGATATAGATGGCACTAGCAGTTCGGTTCTCAGATTGATGGCGATTAATTTAGGTTACAAATGAACTTGAGTGGCTGCCTACCTGCCTGCAAATGTTGTTCTCACGAAATTGGTACTGTGGCATTTGAACTCTACTATCCTATGCTTTTTTAATTAGTTCTTCTGTTCTACCCCAGCAAGCTAATCTATTCTCCTAAGTACAAAATTCCTAGATTTCCTATTACCGGGAGTTAGACAAGTCGATGTGGGTACAAGTAAATATTCATTAGATGAGCATGAGTAGCTGCGCTTCTTTAGGTAACTCCCTAACTTGATGGTCCGTACTCTGTTAACCTATTTGATACATTCTTGCGTTGTAGAGCTGACTACAGTCCAAACAATGATCTATGGGAGCAGGATTTATGCTCAAGAGAAGATGGTTTCATAGGAAGGACCTGGAGGTTATATATGTTTTATATTTCCGCGTTACGGTGATAACAGATTAATAGCAACATCAGAATTTCCTTGGTTCTATTATATTACTTCTGTATGCATGATACACATTAGAAAAAAAACTCCACCTTGGTTGCCAGAAAACTCATATCAATCTGTTGGCCTCATTGTCTGCTAAAAAATCATGAATGGAAATTTGGATTCTATTATCAATGGCATTAAAGATATAAATAGCATGGTCGTTCTTTAAGACAGTGTTTAATTTGAAATCATTTAACAAGTGAGGCAGGTTCAGTTTTGAACAATGCAAGTAGGATGCAAGGGATAAACAGGAAATCTGCTAGGCTGATGCGCCGGAGAGACGTACCAGGAGGCCGACCAGTCCGTGGTGTCGCCGCCGTCGTCCTCGTCCCTCATGCACAGCGACAGAGAGAGACGATCTGTCTGGAGATCGAGTATAGGTGACTGCGTCTCTTTCCTTTCTCATCTTCCGTACGCCTCTTTTTTTGTAACTATTGAAGGCATATGATGCATGTTCGCTGACTGCATTGGAGATGTAACACGATTTGTTAAGTTCAATCATCGTGCAATCATGTACAACACAGAAAATAGAGAAATCTGTAGGACGTGCAAGATGTTGGTCTCTGAACTGACACTGAGTTTTTTTTCTCTGTCACTGGTTTGTGAAGGATCTAGTACTGGTAATATCCTGCAGGCGTTGGAAGAGTACCTGCCAGTCTTGCTAGGATTGGTTAAAGAAGGTTAGTAATTGCTGAAATTCCTGGTTCTTTTTTTCATTTTGGTTTTGATGCTCGGCAATTCGGACGCTTGTCTTCCATTTGGTTGAATTATAACTGAATTCGTCGTATAGTGCCACATATCTGGCCTGAAGACGTAAAGCAAACCTTTGGAGGCAGAGTTGTCTTTTTTGTCAAGTAAAATAATAATAGTAACATATTTATACAAACAAAATAATATCCTACCTGAAATTTTTTATGTGAATAATGAAAGAATTAACAGGATAGCGCTTAAATGAAGAATGTGTGCTGAAAACAATCTGTATAAGACGACAAAAGGAATCACAAAGGATGGAAACGAGAAAGTTGATTTTTCTGTGATTAACAAAATCAAATAGTTGCAGTAGTTAATTTGAGATGGTAAAATATTGTCTTTGATGTATGTTATTCGATTTGTCTGTCATGTGTTCCTTTGCAATACACCAGTTTATCCACCTAACACATTATCTAAAGTACATAGGAATGCAAGTGCTTATGCTATTTCAGTGACAATTGTATTATTCACTAGAACTTGAAGTGGTCTGGTTTCTGCACATCAAAGCATATTTTTTTGGATGATATGAAGAATGAAGATATCAGAACTTAGACCAGCTGAGCGTTGAGAAGAGTGGTTTATGCACTGATATATGTACTCGTGTTTCTTCTGAATCTATTTAATTAAGCTGCAGCTCACGTGTGAGAGAATTGGTTTGTGCAAATATTGTAGAAGCTTAATGCTGCCAATTAGGTGTTCTTGAAGCATGTCTTTTAATTTTCACAAGAACTGTGGATTGGACTCTAGAATTACTCCTTGGTTGGAATTGTCATTAACCTTTTGTGTTGTTCCTTTGCATGTTGTTTTGCATAATGTCATTGATATGTGCTGCTCAATCGGTTGTTCATGGATCCTTTAGTGTGGAAATTTCTTCAATCCATTTACCTAATGAATTAGATTATTGTCATAAGAAAGACTTGCTAATTGTTACCCATGTGCACAAACATTGTCTCATTTCCATTGCTAAATCTATGCCATTTGTTTAATTTGTACAGAGGCATGGAACATGCTCGGCCCCTGCTGTACAGGAAGAATTACAGTACTTCACTACTGCCCGTGATCTCTACATCAGATATAATGTTACAGTAAGCATCTGGCCATTAACTCATTACGCATAGCTCATTATTGTTTTTTCTTGTAGGAATTGCTGGTTTCTTTTGTTGGCTATACACCTAAAACTTTGGTATTCAAATTAGCTTGGTTTCCAGATGAAGAAAACAAACATAAAACCACTTGAGTTGTAGTGTGGATGAATTTGACTCCTACTAAACTATGTCATAGAAAATTGTCTCTTTTACAGTTTTATAATTTGAATTGAATCGCAGGGAATACTGGCGATCGGGGATATCTTGATCTCCAACGGTAGAAAATGTGCACTCAGTGATGTCATTCATACTATTGATACTATCAAACATTCGTTTGGGGGCTCACTGCAGATCATCTGCAAGAAGAGCTCAGTTCAAGAACTAAGGCTATGCTTTGCCAAAGATTTGAAGGTGAGTTATCTTTTGTCCTTGGAAAGGTCTCCTTGGTTTTCATTTTTATTTGCATGAACACAACTTTACTGCTTAAGGACGAATGTTGTCACAACAATTCTCGGGACAATGATCTTACTTGGTAATTCGCGCAGCACCAGTGCTAATCAACTCATATGATTTAGAGCTTTGAAGGATTTTAAACTTTAGATCTCAGTACCAGCTTTGCCCGAGAAGAAGAAATCAAATTGATCTCAGTATAAGTACAAATGCATTTATGAGATCTTTCAACTTATATCACCATTTTGTTTATTTATGCTGCTCATAAATTTTGTTTCATTTTTTTAAGTTGTTATTTCTGGCCATGCATTATCTTTATGGATGAAATCGATGAAATTTGTGGGAGAAAATTTAGTGAGGGAACCAGTGATGACTTCCCGCGGATGCGGATGGAGCTTCTTAATCAGCTGGATGGATTTGATGAGCTTGGCAAGGTAGACTGACATCATCAAGTATTTTTCTTCTCTAGATGCCTTTATGCCATATATGCAAAGGATTGGATTCAATCGAAGTTATTTGCTTGCCTGAATGTATGTGTGATATGCACTCTAGCTTTCCTGGCTCCTGGTTAAAGTATGGCAGTCTCGAGACGAGTTTTACAGATTAAGTTTATTGTTCATCTTTTACAGATGGAATAAAAATTGAGGACTTGATTGTTGACATGCCAACAGAAGTGCCTAATTCTCTGATAGGCTTTGGTTCTTATGATACTTTCTTACTGGGCTTGTTTTATTTTATTTTGGGAAAACCCATGATTTTATCCTAACCCGAAATTGCTGAGGTAGGATAAGAGTAATGGGAATCCAAGCCCAATTCTCCATTTCAATGTACACAAAATTACTGATGCATCTCCATTTCAATGTACACAAAATTCAGTTGGAGTAGACTCCAAATCTACAAATCATTCTTCCTACAAAAAGTAGAAACAGAGCCTATCGACACAACCAGAACACTCTTTTAACTCTTAAACTTAGCAAGCAGTAACTATCCAGAGTAGTTCTTCAGAGCTCTATCGACACAACCAGAGTAGTTCTTTAGAGCTCTATTCAGCCTGACATCAAAGGGAGTCAAGTATCGCTTCAGCTTTCTATCCTGCAACAGATAATTAAAGGTAAGTACATCATTTGAGAATATTGCTTCATTGACATGCATGTTTATTGTGCCTGCCATCGGTTCGACGGTTTTCTCACCTCGCTTCCATTTTGCTTACTGCAGATTGTCAGAAGGTTGAAGGTGGAATCGAACTCCGAGCTCGAGGCCGCTGCGGTTTAGTGGTGACTGGTCGCGCCCGATCTAGGTAAAATCTTCGTCTGATTTTTGGTCCACACGACGATGATCTGTTTTTTCGGGAGTTTCTTCAGGATCCGCTCGTGTGCCAGAGCCGGCTCAGGATGCCTTCCTGGACGATGACGAAACAGTGAGTAGGTTTTGAATCTTTCGTTGCGCCTATCGGATCGGATTCGATGCCTATATGGCAGTGATGGATTGCTAATCGCTTGATTTGGTGTTTTCTCTGTGGTGTGGCGTGCGTGTTGTTTTCAGAGCTTGAAGCGAGTGGAGCGCCGAAGGAGGATCTCGGGGATGAAGGAGGCATCGGCGACGACCTCAGAAAAGAGGTATGAGACTGCAAATTGCTTTCCCGCTTTCGGGGAGCAGAAAAAAACTGAATTTGTTAGTGCTTAAAATTTAGACTGATCTGTTTGATATATCTGCACTGTCAAGGCGGTCTTCTTGGATAGGGTCTTGCTTGTTTTTGCCTAGATGGATTATTCATTGTTATGTGTTATCACAGTTCTAGATGAACTTTGTAGTTCAAATGGAGATCTGAAATTGCTTAGGGGGCATGTGTAGTTTAATGTATAGTGTGCTACAGACCTAGAAGCAATATGTTTAAAAACTATAACTTTCTCATTTTGTGCTTACTTTAGTTATGGGGATGTATATGGCAGTTGATTTTTATGTATTTTCAGTTTGAAATCTTAAGCTTATCTCCTGAACATGCCTGAACAATGTATCATCTATTATGTAATCAACTTGATGATAGAACTGACTATTGCAGTATAGCTTGTTGGAGCATAACATGGCCTCTTGATTTTATTTATCAAAAATCCTGGTTCGTTGCATGCTTTTGTTATCAAAACTCTGCTTTGCCATGTTTTATTCTGAAAGTTATATGAGGTTTTAACCAAGCTGGTTTTAAATTTATGAGTAGGCATGTAATACAGGTAATACTAGAGCTCCGAGCCTCCTCAACTATCAAAGAGGAGGTACAACCTACTATCTATTGAACTGAGCTGGACCTCTGCTTTGAACTGGCAGCGGCAGGGGGCCGCGCCCGTGCTGGTGCTGTCGCTGACGCTCCACTCCACTTGGACGGCAGCAATTGGGAGCTGCCTTAGCGTACTACGTGTTGGAGGACAACGGCGTGCAGGTCATGTGCCTGGTGCTAGACATGATGGCCGGGACCAAACCGTCATCCGCAACTACTAGCAGCAGAACACAGAAGTCGTCTATGACCTTGACAGGACATGCTGGCCTTTGTGTCGGCGCAGTGCGACAAGCTCGCAGCATCACTATAGTGTTTTTGTAGAGAGATAGAATTTGTAGTACCGATCAGGTGAAATGCGCCAATGTGGCAATGGTACTGAACTGAAGCAACGGTCTTTTTTAATGAAATGTGCTCTCGATTGTAAAGCTAGCCAAAAAGGGCTGCTGGATGAGCATTGTCCTACCTGGCACCGCCCAGTCACCCTTCAGGCGGCGCGCCCCATTCACTAGTCCACTAGTATAGTGCAAAGAGTAGTGTGTTTAGCCTCAGCCACACGTTCACTGGCGGAGCTACATGTTGGTAAATCGGCCATGGCCCGCCCAGCTCGTAGAAATTGTAGTGGAGATTAAGAAACTGAGCCATGGGGTTGCAAATAACTTCATAATTATATTGAAGATTATAGTGGAGATTAAGAAACTGAGCCATGGGGTTGCAAATCTTCCTTTGTACCGGTCCGCCCAGGCTTTCTATTGTAGCTCCGCTACTGCACACGTTGCTAATGTACAGTGCACACTAGTGACGTCCCCGCAACTAACTTCATAATTATATTGAATATGTTTGTAAACAACATATGTCATAATTCTTGTGTAGAATTTTTAACCACATATTCTAGCGATTAGATGATGACACCATACAAAGTTTTTTTTAGTATTCGCCAAAAAGTAGTTTTTTTAGGACAACATTATAACTATTCTACTCCCTTTGTTCACTTTTATAAGATCTTGAAGACATTTCAGACAATGTGCAAAACAACCTATTTTGAGTTGTCTAAAACGACTTACAAAAATAAACGGAGGGAGTAACAAATTACCTTAAAATTCTAAATATAGACTAGCAGCGCTAACGTTCAAACTAGTCGCTGTCAAACGGTGATGCGAAGGCAGTGTGACATAACTAAAGGTTCAATTTGTAATTGTCTCTTCTATCGATCTCCCAATTTCTCCGCTCCTCCTCCCCCGAACAGTAGGCCGGCGGCGGCGGCGGCGGCCACGCCGTAGACTCCGCCTTCTTCCCAGCCATCTGGTGGCTCTTTCTCCGCAGACGTCGAGCGCTTCCAATCGCCGCTGTTCCCCTTGGCCGTCGTCCTCCGCTGCATCGGCCGCCGTCGGGTACCCCATCCCCGACTGTCGTCCCCACCCCGCAGACAGAAGGTAACCCCCACCCCGCGCCCCCAGCAATGTTCCTTGTATTACATGCATATGAATGGTAGGATGGTGCAGCACATGTATGGGAGTATGTAAGAACTTCATGCTTCTCTGTTAGAAATACGATGGATGATGGCAGGATAGCAAGTTTGTATTTTTTTTGGAGCTAACTTAATTGTAATTTCTATCGATCTGTTTGGAGCCTGTCTGTATTTGATGATCATTTGCACTTAACGATAAACAAAATCTACAATAAAAACAAATAAACCATGATCAATGAGGACTTTAACATCATTTTCAACAGACAGGGGAATTTGGGATTTCAGCCACGAGCCTCCCCAAAAGCAAGTTCCAACCCAGAAAAGGAGGGCCTTGTTGCTACGGAAGTCCCCATGGCAGCTGCAACTGGCTATGATGGCCCGAATGATGAGCAGTTGCATGCGTATGCCGACCTAAGTTATGCTCACCAACCATTCTACGGGAGCAATCTGGTGGAGGTTTTTGCCGTGCGTGTCCCTGATGCAGCCGCCTCCTCCCGAGGAAACAGGCTGCCGCCTTGTGGCATAGTCGATGTTGGTGGCGCCTATTGCTCTGTGTCTCTGGTCTTCAGCAGGATCCACCATGACGACTCCATCACTCCACAACCTTGCGATTGGCAGGTGCAGATTCTTACCAATTATCCACTGTACTGATCAACTCCATTTCAATTTTGTATCTTTTTGTTTAGGGCTGAAGAAGGAATCGTATTGTGCCACAAAAAGATTCTTGCAACTAAAATTGTGGAATGGCATAACTGAAATAATCCAACTTCATGTATAAATTTGGGAAAGTATGATTATTTTGTTTTATTTTTCTTGTGAAGAAACTAGCAATGAATGTACTACTCCCTTCGTTCCTAAATATAAGTCTTCTTAAAGGTTCCAATATGGACTACATACGGAGCAAAATGAGTGAATGTACACTCTAACTACGTCTATATACATCCGTATGTAGTCCATATCGAAATCTCTAAAAAGATTTATATTAGGAACGGAGGGAGTAGAACATAAAGTGGACCATATCTGAATGTCCATGTGTAGGTGGAATATCAGTAGCCGACGAGTGGAAATTATGGTAATCCATGTTTGCTTGTTACTTCTTTAGGGAAATGCTTGAGACTGAAATCACATGTTTAGAAACAATCAAAGGTGCACTATCATGTCTGTTGGTGTAGGCTTTCTTTCTTCCAGTGTCCAAAGTATCTCTAATCAGGAAACTATTCTGCTGAAGTAAATATAGTGTCATGACGATAGCACATTGTTGAAAATAAGTCATGATGTTAAAGATAGGCACATCTCCTTCAAAACACTATATGCTGTAATTTGCAAATTCTCGATTGACTGAGAGCTAGCCATTTCTTTCTTTATTTACTAACCGTCAGATCGCCTTGAAACTCCCCAGCTCCCGTGTCAAGCTACTCCATGTGCTCTGGTAACAGGGTTTAGTGGCATGGCCAGTGGCTTCCTGGAGGTGGAACGGGGCGGTGGGCGAAGCTGGCTGGTAGGTTGGTTAGGAGGATAATGTTAGGATGTGATGGGACGTGATGGTGGATCTGGCTTAGAAGCTGCTGATGGCGACGAGAGATGAGACAACAGTAGGCAAAATGGAGGCGAGGTAGGGCCAAGGAAGTGCACGTTGCTACATGGATTCGTGGGTTATTGGGTTAGTAGCGGTGCATTTGGCCTGGAAGGAGGTGCGATGCGGGATGTATTGTGTGCGCCACACACTTCTCATGCAATCTTCGTATCCACTATCAAAGTTCACAAAAAATTCTGGAAAAAGTACAATAACTTCAAAACTACTATATATTTGTTTAATTTGCCAGCTCAAATACATATTATTTTGAGATTAAGAATAAGAAAATTCTGACAATTTCAGTTCTGAAAATTAGTTAGAATTTTCTACTCCTGACCTAGGGGTCCTATTTGACCCTACAACTGCCAGCACAAGCTTGGAAATACATTTGCCAAAAAAATGAAAAAAAAAATGATGACTTCTGTTGCTGGATATTTGTTTGGAAGTACATAGAGTTCAAACACACTGCATGGAAGATATTAGAGGACGTAATTAAGGTTCAATGTTGGTACTACCAAAATTTATGGATTTTTATTTTTTTTAGTAATTTCAGAAATCAATTCGGCCATCAAGTGCTAATTAGCCAGCAGAATCTTGAAGTTTCATCCGAGATGTCAACATTCCTGTACCCACCAAAGTATTTGAAATTTCTGAACTTCACAATTTCAATGAAATTTGAATCTTGCATGTAATACCTCCCTGGAGATAAAGTTTGGATGAGTTCTAATACTCACTCTGATCCAAACTAACTGTCGCAGCTTTAGTACAAAGTTGCAACAATAATGTGGATCGGAGGGAGTACTAGATGAGGGGTGAATCTGGTCATTGCATTAAGAGCCTAACGGCTCTGGGTAGTTGACTGCTCATTAGGAGCTCCCAATCTATATACAGGCGTAACCATCCATCGTACCATTCACTGCTTCTTTCCTTAGTCTGCAAAGCTAGTTACAAAGAGGACATGCTGGCTCTAAGTATATTTCTTGATTTGTTCTGTTAACATGTGCAAAGAGTATTGCAAACTTATTACTACCGTGTGTTGATAATAGAAGAAAGAAAGCCTTTTGCCGTCAGCAACTGCTTTGCCAAGGAGAGATGATAAAGTTTTTTGCAAAACAGTTGAGCACTCGAGCATCCATGTTGTCTGGCTTCACTAGTAAATGTAATGTGCATAGTACTCCCTCCGTCCCAAAATTCTTGTCTTAGATTAGTCTAGATACGGATGTATCTAATACTAAAACATGACTTGATACATCCGTATTTAGAAAAATTTAAGACAAGAATTTTGGGACGGAGGGAGTATATGTTTGCTTAGTTAATCAGGTTTGCATCTATTGAGACATAGTGTGTCACCTTTAATGAGGCAAATGTAAATCACTTATATTTTCTATGGAACAGGGCAACCTTGTGCTAACTGGTCCAGGAAGAGCCATCTCAGCAGATGGACCTATCGGGTTCAGCATTTATCTCCATGACAATAGCCAAGATATCTCTGTTGAAGAAATCTGGAACAAGAGCGTGCATTTACACCTGGAGACCCCAACATTGGACAGGCCCCTATTAGAAACTGCCAATACTCCTTATGGTCCTGTGGAGGTGATCTATGCCATCCTGAGCCAGGGAGTTGAATGCAAAGTTGCTGTGAGGCTTACTCATTGCGATGTAAAAGATCCTATCAGCCTTTTTGGGAGAATTGTCGCTCGCAGCGAGCTGTTTGATATCGGCTGCGTGCTTTTCTACAACGAAGACGTGAAGGGCATATGTGCACGATCAGGAGAGCTGACTCCCTTAGCTAGACATCAGCTTGCGGTGCCATTGTACAAGGTACTGGTAATTGAAATAGATCTGCACTCTGATTGTGGTGACGAGATTATGAGAGGCACACTAGAGTTTCATCCCTTGCCCGAAGGCGATCAAACAGGGCGTCTTATCAGCAAGAGTGGTACTCAAATTGAAGTGAAGATCTTCATTACAGAATACTTTAGGTAGTGTATTCCTTGCTCAGCTGGGTCACTTTAACAACATATATATGATCAAGACTCTGGATGCCTGTGTGCCCAGTCCCTTGTGTTGTACTACTACACAAGCTTCTTCTATTCCCATATTACTTCCATTATCAGGCCAAAGGTAAAAATGTTTGCACAGTGACAGTATCCTGTCGCTGAATGATAATATATAATCTGATGAAATTCGAAGTTCATGTTGGTTTTCGAGGAGCGTGCTAGTGTTTTTTTACTACCACCGTCTCAAGAAAGCAGTGTCTGACCTTTGTGTAGAAGTATTGTTAGTTTGTCCGACCAGATATGGGTTCAAATGGTTCATCTTGGTTAAACCTGGTAGAAGTCGTGATGAATAAGAATTTCTACATGACTTTGGTACAAGAACTGGCCTCACAAAGGCTCAGCTCAAAGTAGAAGCCCGGATGGCAGAGTAGGTGTGTGGGCTGCTGGTGGCGAGGGCACCAGGCGCGCACCAAGGTCGCCGACAAGAGCTTCCGGGCCACGAGCCATTGGCGATGGCTAGGCCCAAGCTGTTCTTCGTGTCTGCCTGTGTGTCGAGAGGTGGAAGGGGAGAGCAGGAGAGAGAGAGAGAGAGCAGTTGTGGGACCACTAGTGAGTGACTCAAAGAAGAGGTATGCGCTGATGAGCCAGGCCCACATATTTTAGGAACGGAAAAGTTAACCTGGTGCGTCCGTGGTGAGCGCAGAACCACATTCATCATAAAAAACAAAAACTTTGTGAGGTAAATTTACATAGATGGAGACGTAACATTCATCATAAAAAACAAAACGCTCCTGAGGTAAAATTACCGCGTGAGCCGAGGAACCTCCCTCGCTTATCACATCCTTTGCTGGCATGCAGGATCATGGTCTGTGGAATCAGCAACCTAACAATTAAGTGGAATCCTTAGTCAAAGCCAATGGATTAATCTCAGTCAATCATACCTTGAAGATGCTTGCAGAATGAACTGTTGAAGCCTAACGACCGACTTTACAACTACAAATTGTAGTTGGCAAAACATTAATACATGGATCGATTCTTACCAACAACCCACTTGTTGACACCAGATTTTGGTACGGTCAAGAACTTATTTAAGATGGCCTCAAATGAAGAAGTGATCTACATGAAAGAGTTTCGTATTGTTGATATGAACATCTTTGAAGTTTGGGTCATCGCCGTCCGATTTCATCTCGAAGGCCGAAACTATGCTCAAAGTACTAAGATCTTATATTCAGAGTACGGTTTGGCCGATTAAGCCCCAAGACGACCTCAAATGAAAAAAATGATCTACACGGGTTGTCATCGTCTCGTCGAAATGATCGATTTTGATATAAAAATTGTCCAAATTCGAGTTAGTATGCAAAAGTTAGAGCAATCGGGGTGCAGCCCTGTCACGAGGCGAGATTTGGCGCGCCCCACCAGACACATGTCTCATGGGTAGCGCGAGGGAATAGCCTGTTTTGCGTGACCGATTTGACCCCTCAAGATGACCTCTGATAAAAAAACGTTCAATACGAAAATTGTTCGTCTCGTCGAAACGGTCAAGATTGTTTTTGGGCCCGTTTCCATCCAAGATCGTTTACCACCACAAAGAAGAGCCGCAAGGTGCAACCAGTTTAACCGAACAGTTTTGGAAAGTTCGGACAAAACCAATCCAAATTTGACTAGGGTTTTGGATGTGAATCCAAGCCTTTTCCTTGCACGGGAAGTACAACTGCCTCTTATATATCTAAGGGGTGACGGCTGATTGAACAACACACAATCGATCAAATCATCTACCACTTTTTACCTTTACCTTTATCTATCTCCCTTGTTCTTCTTATTTCTCGTTCTTCGTTCGTTCTTCTTGTTGCAGGGCGGCGAACCTCGAGGCCCTAGGGGCGGTCATGCCGACCTAGGGCAGCCCATAGTCGCCGCGCGCCCTGACGGGGCCCCTCTCGGGCGTGTGGGGTTTTGGGTCTACAAAAGCGCCCGCCGGATTGTCTTGCGTACCGCGCTTCTGGCAGGTCTCCTTCGACGTGAGCTGCGCTGCATCACCCTCGGCGTTGGAGGTACACGATGATGTGTTCGTGTGCATACACACTTTTTGGCGACTCCGCTGGGGACGAAGCTTCGAACGGTCTCTGACCTGTTCTTGCTACGAAGAGATCGTTGCCTGGGGTTTGCAATCTACAAAGGTAATATGAATACACGATTCCCTACTATAGATGCAAATAATTCATATGGTGTTACTAGATCATTCAATGAGTATACTCTATCGGCCAACCCTAGTTTTTTCAATTATGCATCTAACTACATGCAAGGGCCGATTCAAAGTAATTTACATGCTTCAACTTTTTATGATACTAGTAACATGAGACATATGTATTCCCGCTCACATGCATCGGCAACCCAGCAAATTCATATGCCGATGAGCAACATGATGAGTTCGATTAATCAATTTGAAACACCCCAAGTTAGAACTTCTAATAGCATCCAACAAAGTATCCACCTTCTTATTCATCGGCAACGAATTTGCAATATGTCAATCCGAACTTGCCGATGGATGGGAGAATTGGCCATGCTAGTATTAGCTATTCGGCTAGTTACTCTCAACCATCAATGCTACACCTCCTGTTAGTAATTTTTCGGCACCATACACAACTGTAGATGCTCATAATTCGGCTTCACACCTTCCTGGTTATAGCCAAATAAATGTAAATTCTAAAGGAGCGGTTGTGCCCAATATTGTAGAAGATGAGGTAGTGGCGGCTGCATTGAAGAGTTTAGCCCAAAATAAGAGGATTAGTGCTATTTGCCTTGAACAACATGAAAATGGGCTATTTCCTGATTATGCCGCAATAAAAGCTAGAGTTTTGCAAGAAGATGAATCTTTGCCAATTAATAAAATTGGCGAGCAAAAATATGGTTTTACAACAATGCATATGCCTTCACCTAGTACTACATCATATTATACACCCCCTACACAATTGCAAAATTTCGGCAACACCCGTGTGTCATTGCCGAAAAAATCTAAAAGCATTGGGAGGCAATCATATCCGGAGAGGGCTGAAATTGAGAAAAAAATTAAAGCCAATTTTGCCGCTCGCCGCCAGAAACAAATAGAAAAGGAATTGGCTCAGATAAAAGAAGCATTGCCAATTGGTAGTATCAATGAAAAGAAGGATAATTTGGAACATGAAAGTGCTTCTGTTGAAAAAGCCGAATCAAATATTATATATTCCGAATCCATCAAATCCAAAGAGGCAAGTATTATTGAGAAAGGGCATGGCAAGCATAGCAAAACAACCATGCTTGATTTTTCTGAAGTTAATGGAACCTACTTCCTGCCCTATGAGTTCCGTGTCGTAGAAATTGACAAGACTCAAGGACAAAAGCAAGTAGCTGAACAAAGTTCGACTGATAAGGATCTTCAAAGTAATGATGCATGGAATAAAGAAAAAGATGATGACAAGGCGTTGGAGAGTCATGCAAAGACAAAGCAAGATATTGTTCAAGTCACACCACCATCATGCTCTCCCAACGTATTTGAAGAGGTATGCATAGGAGTAGTTTACCTATTTTCAGATTTGCTCACGACTTCATTATTGACGCATCTATTAGAAAAATCCTCATAAGTAATTTTGAAAGACCAATGAAGAAGGGTAATTTACTTGGTAGCAATAAAATTGTTATAGAACATATCGGTCAACCCAGTGAGCCATTTACAAAGAACGATAATGACTTATTGTTGCAGCCAAAGCTTTCCTCATTGCTTTATCTAAAGTTCATATCTAATTGGGTAGCTTTGCTTATTTCTTACTTGGCTTACATTTGGTCTCAATTGAGACATGTATGTTCTAACTATTTTCATTTCAGAAATTTAAAGCCAAGAGTAAATTCTGTTGAGAAAACCGATGCTATTATGATATCTTATCGAAAGCCATCGGATATAGAGTGCAAAACACATTGCATAGCCGAATGGGGAGATTCCAAATGTGAACCATTCGTTTTCTTACCTCCAAAGCCGTTCTCACACCAAGACTGGCTAAATAATAAAAAGTTTACCTTCAATTCAAGTATGTGTGATCAAATATTTAATTTATTGTTGACAAATAATTATATTAGAATTCTTGATCACCATGTTGAGCCATCTATCCAAGGACGAATGTATTGTAAGTTGCATGATTTGTTCAAGCATAATTTTTAGGATTGCAACATGTTTCGTCAAATAGTTAAATCGGCCATTGAAAAAGGACAGTTGAAGTTTGCTGAAACACCAAGAGATGACCAGTCTATTCCGATTGGCCCCGATGGCAAAAAGTTTTTGCATCGGCTGCTTCAAGTCATTCCTTTTAAAGAGAAGGTAAAAACCGCAGGTGATGGTATCAAGCTTTCAAGTAAAGAAGCTGTTGAAGAGCATAATGAACATAATCTTGAGGGCAAGAATTCCATCAAAGCTATAATGGAGACGCCAAGGACTGGGGGGCAGCAAGCAAATCCAATGATCGATGAAAGCAAACCAAAAGAAAACAATGGCCGAAATAAGCGCAAGTGTAAGAGATCAAAAATCACCTTCGCTGAACTATGGGAAAAATATCAAAAGAAGAGTGAAGAGAAGAATGCTTATCGGCCAAATCATGCAAAGAATCCAAAATCACCCCAAGGCGCAAATATGAGGATCGGTATTGGACAAAGTGAGAATTTTAATGCAACATATTCATAACCTTATTTTGGTACGCCAATGCCAATGCCGTGGATGCCTCCCTATGCTCATATAGATCCATGTCCATCATGGGACAGGTATGATACAAGGGCACATTCTCCATCTTATTTTAGACCATCTCACCAATATTATGCAGCTCCGAGAAGATCAACATTTGAACAATCACATGTTAAAGACCGTTTCAATCATAAGGAATCGGTCCAGACCCCATGGACGAAGAAAGAGGTGGTCAAGCAAGTATACCGGGTAAAGAAAGATGGTCGTAAGTGTGCTACTTCAGATTTGATGTCAAATAATAAAGAGCCAATTAAAGTGTTGACATTGGCTACAAAAGGCAAAAAATTGGAGCAATCAATTGTTAAAAATAAAAGTGCCAAATCTGAAGAAAAGAAGTTGAGGGTGCACAAGGCCAAAAAGAATTGACATTGGTCAAAACAGAATCACAGCCGAAATGCCCACTCGGCTTATCATATTGGCAAAAGTAAGAAATTACAAAAACTTAGTGCACAAGAACTTGAAGAAAGGAACATGGCATGGGTTCCCAAATAAAGTGCTTAAAAATAAGAATTATGTGCAAGCTTCCATTACAAGAAGTGCGGCAAAGGTGAAGAAGGAAAAGATTGAAAACTATGAAGGACCAAGCCGAAGGTTTCAGAAAGTTCGCTCTATATATTGTCCATATTCTTCAACTATGCTATTAACGCCTATGCCATGGAATTCGTCATCAGGTATGATTGGTGACCCTCAATGGGCTTATTTTAATCCGTGGATGCAATTACCAAGTCACTATACATTTGATTAGCTATAAGTTTGTTGCTGATCCAAAGGACCGAAATACTTGATTTGTCATTTCATTTGTTTGTTTCGGCTATATGTGCTTTGAATGAAGTTTACATGGTAATGACTGATATTTATCTATCGTCCTAAGATTATGTCAACTCATGGCCAGTGTAGTATTCTAACATCGTCCTTAGTCCGATTGGAGAGCGAGATAAGGTACGTGCTCATGGAAATTTATATGTATGCCTATATTATTGATTGAATGGAGTTGAGACATCATGACCAATGTCATTGAATATATGTTGCATAGACCAATTCATAGTTACAAAATTGGCTAGTGGGCTTATACTTTGTTTGGATATGATTTAGCTTATGCATCTTTGAGATCTATAAGAGGCCAAATCATAGCTGATTTTATTACTGAACATTGGATTAATGACATGCATAATGTTGATATTAGCCTTGTCTTTCTAATACTATGTAGATTATATATTGATGGTTAAATTTGTAGCAATGGCCAAGGTGTTGGTGTTGTTTATATATCTCCTCATGGTGCTGTTTTTTGAAAGCCTCGTGCCATTTAGAGTATTTTTGCATAATAATCAGGCCGAATATGAAGCATTGTTATTCGGTTTAGAGATGTTGTTTGCCATAGGTGATACACATATTGAGGCTTTCGGTGATTCGTTATTAGTAGTGCAACTAATATCCAAAGTTTTTCAATGTTTTGACGAATCACTTCATGTTTATCTTGATAAATGTCTAGATATAATTTGTACTTCGGATTATTTTAGCATTGCTCATATATCTAGACATGATAATTGGAGATAGTTGGCTTAGTAAGCATCCGGATACCACGTCGGTCATGGTGTATTGCACATCTATCAATAGCCGATGCTTATTCTTGCCAACATAGGTAAGGCCGAATTGGAGCTCACCACCTCGGCCACTAATGAAACTTTTATGCAAACAAAGTAAGGATTCGAGAAAGCTCATTGTTGATTATCTGCAAGATCCTAGCAGAAGGGTGGACAATATGGTTGATGGATGGTCTTGACATGCATACCTATGAAACTTTATAGTCAGATTAATGAAGTTGAGAAAGTCACCCAAGCTTGCATCATAATATTCACACAAGCAATGGCCGATATAAACTTATCATCCTAAGCATATGCAAAATGGCCGATGGAGTGTTGACATCGTCCTTAGAGTAAGCTATGTGCAAGTTATTTTTTGGCACACAAGCTTTGCCAAAAACAGGGGGGCATGTGTTGACACCAGATTTTGGCACAGTCAAGAACTTATTTAAGATGGCCTTAAATGGAGAAGTGATCTACATGAAAGAGTTCCGTATTGTTGATATGAACATCTTTGAAGTCTGGTTCATCGCCGTCCGGTTTCATCTCGAAGGCCGAAACTATGCTCAAAGTACTAAGATCTTATATTCAGAGTACAGTTTGGCCGATTAAGCCCCAAGACGACCTCAAATGGAAAATTGATCTACACATGTTGTCTTCGTCTCATTGAAACGATCGATTTTGATATAAAAATCGTCCAAATCCGAGTCTGTATGCAAAAGTTAGAGCAATCGGAGTGCAGCCATGTCACGAGGCGAGATGTGGCGTGCCCCACCAGTCACATGTCTGATGGGTAGCGCGAGGGAATAGCCTATTTTGCGTGACCGATTTGACCCTCAAGATGACCTCTGATCAAAAAACATTCAACATGAAAATTGTTCGTCTCGTTGAAACGGCCAAGATTGATTTTGGGCTCGTTTCCATCCGAGATCGTTTACCACCACAAAAAAGACCCACAAAGTGCAGCCAGTTTAAACTGAACAATTTTGGAAAGTTCGGACAAAACCAATCTGAATTTGACTAGGGTTTTGGATGTGAATCCAAGCCTTTTCCTTGCACGGGAAGTCCAGCCGCCTCTTATATATCTATAAGGGGTGACGGCCGATTGAACAACACACAATCGATCAAATCATTTACCACTTTTTACCTTTACCTTTATCTATCTTCCTTGTTCTTCTTCTTTCTTGTTCTTCGTTCGTTCTTCTTGTTGCAGGGCGGCGAACCTCGAGGCCCTAGGGGCGTCAGGCCAACCTAGGGCATCCCATAGCCGTCGCACGACCCTGACGGGGTCCCTCTCGGGCGTGTGGGGTTTCGGGTCTACAAAAGCGGTCGCCGGATTGTCTTACGTACCGCACTTCCGGCGGGTCTCCTTCGACATGAGCTGCGGTGCATCACCCTCGGTATTGGAGGTACATGGTGACGTGTTCGTGTGCGAACAGTACTGAATGAGGCATGATGGTCTGAGAGAAATAGAGTAATGCTCTTTCCTAAAGCAAAACGTTTACACATGCGGCCATGACTCTTGCCGTCTAATTAGTGGGTTTCTTTGTCTGGGTCCCTAGCTACTTATTCTTGCTTAAAAGATATATGGCACACCTACAGTGTGTATGTAGATTGATTAGCTCTATCTATGTGAAGCATCTGTAGAACTTTTGTGTCAAGTGGATGTTGAACTTTTGTGTCAAGTGATGTTTTCACAACCTTCCATTTCAGGTAGATTTACAGAATTCATAAATCTATCCTGTTTGCTTCTTCACAACTTGCAACTTGAAGTGTTTTTGTTCCTATAAGGAACTTTAGAGAAGAAAGGTCAAAATTTTGCATAAAAGGAAAACAAGAATTTTTTTGTGAGAAAATGAGCATGCTAATGCATCTTACAGCTACTACTTACATGAACTTGCAAACTTTTGAGTTATTTAGTTACTTTTGCACCAAACAGTGGACCTTGCAAGAACTTCAGATTTTAGAGGAGAACAGTTCTCAATCATGAACAAAAGCGGTAGGGGCATAAGAATTTCTAGACATTGGGGGGGGGGATGTTGCAACTTTCCATGGTTTACAAACAGTGCCAAAAGCAGAGAGGTGCTATTTAACTTTTTTCACTACCTGCTGCATGATAGATAGAAACTCCCACCGTAAAGAAATATAAGAGCGTTGAAGCACTAAAGTAGTGACCTAAACGCTCTTATATTTCTTTGCAGAGGAAGTACATTATGAATCAGGTTAATGTTTTCTCCCACATCTATGTCACATCAAGACTTGATTAAAGGAACTAACCTCTGAATCGTTGCTGGCAATCTAGTAAACCACATGCGCAAGGACCATATAACTACTCCATGTGCTGAGCTTAAACTGAAACATGCGGCATATTGCTGACAAAAAGAAAGAAACTGCAAAACAACTAATTAGCAGAAGGATAGAATGACATACATAGTTGTTTATTACTTTATTTTCATATATACCCATATCTAAAGACCAACTACAACTAAAGTTATTTTAGGGGCCCAGGTAAAAAAATAGGGACATTGTAGGTGCTTGTTAGTATACCATTAACTACAGTTGAAATCACATTTGGGGGCATGGTAGGTGCTTATCAGTATACCATTTTTTCTGCCTGCATGAGGGTAGCATTTTTGAAAGTAGTTACTGGCAAACTACAGTTGAGTTATTCATACACAAAAATTACTACAGCAAAGTGATCCAGGGAGATTACAGCTGGTAGTCGTCCAGAGTAGTACTAGCTGGTAGTTATGCAGTGGCACAAACACACCTGTGATATAAAAAAAAGATACATTAATACTTTTTTGAAATAGAGAGTTGTATTAATTAAGTCGAGAAAATATAGTTCGTACAATCGCGCAAGGCCATGCTCAACACGCAGGTTGGCACTGTGCCTTGCATAACCCCACCACGCAACTCTCTACGCCCAAACTGGGCAAGACTATGAGCTAAACTATTATCTTTTCTATCTATTTTGCTAACTCTAACTTCTCTGTTCCCCTGTTTGATGGCTTGAAATTCCTTCGTAATGGCTCCAACTTCCGATCTATCAACAGACGAGAGGTTGAGCATCTTTACCACCGAACTGCAATCCGTCTCAATGATTAAGGGTAGATCCGTACCAGACATCACCTTCCGAAGTCCTTCTAGGCAAGCCATGGCTTCCGCACAATCGGCTACATTGCACCGCGGAATATAATCCCAAGCTGGTAAAATAATTCTTCCATCATGGTCGCGAACCACAGAGCCCCACGCTCCACTCCTAGTTTCCTCCAGAAAACTTCCATCAACATTGACCTTTGCCCATCCAAGCTCTGGTTTTTGCCATCCAGTTTCCTTTGGGTTATCATGTTGTTTCACATTTGGTAATTTAACCATAGGACTTTTCCCTTTTCGATATATCTCAGAGATTCCATCCGCAATCAAGCGGAGGTTTACAAGGTAGTTTTGCAGAAAATGAGCAGAGTGGGAAATTTTTGATTTACCTTTTGCGAAGATCGCATCATTTCTATGGTGCCAAACACGCCACCAAAAAGCATATTTTTTTTCATATCCCTCCCCGTGTATTCTATTTCATGCTCAGGGGGAAAGTTCCATACATGCTTCAATTCGTGCCAAAGGGCCTTTGCAAACATGCATCGTTGTGCCATATGGAAGCCTGTTTCGTCATTGGCCCCACATATATTATAAATCCGAGTAAGGCCTGGGATGCGACGAAATCTATTAGTTTGAACGGCCAATGACTCAGTCGCTAGTCTCCATGTAAAAATACGACTTTTGGGGGTACATTTGTCTTCTAGATATTATTTCAAATACCACGATCCCCTGAGGTATTGTGGTTGGATCCAATCACCCCAGAGTTCTTTTTATCCATGGCTAACCGGTATGCACTACGAGCAGTGAAAATTTCGTTCTTTTCTAGCTGCCAAGCAATATAATCATCTTTATCATAATTTGGGAGTCGGATACTCAAAATATCATTTGTGTTTTCCCGTGTAAATATATGCCTGATATTATATTCCTTCCATGCGTTGGTCTCCGGGTCGATGAGGTCCGCTACCCAATGGGTTCGGGAGTTTGTCGGATTTATGTTTATTTTCATGTTTCCCCTCGGGATCCAATTGTCTCTCCAAATACGGACACTATTACTGTTGGGGATATTACCACTAGGCGTAAACTGGCCTACTTGGGCCGGGTTAACTTCATTAGTGGTATAAGCAGATAAAGGCCCAAGGCCTGTAGTCGGTTAGAACATGTAGCCGTGAACCGGCCGGATGTATGACTTGTATTGTAAGTTAGGAATAGAGAGATACCAACCGGGATACGAGTATGAACCGGTTGGGACTCTATGGACCGACGGGCGTCACCCGTGTATATAAGGGGACGGCCCGGCGGCGGTTCAGGATAGACAACAACTCGAGTCTAGGCGAAGCTTGTTTGCTCCCTAGCCATCGAGACCACATCAATTCCACCACAACTAGACGTAGGCTTTTACCTTCATCGAAGGGGCCGAACTAGTATAAACCCCTCGTGTCTTTGTGTCCGCTTTAACCCCTTCAAGTAAACTCGTAGCGATGGCTCCACGACTAAGTCCTTTCGCTAGGACATCTGCCGTGACAAATCCACGACAGTTGGCGCCCACCGTGGGGCCATCGCACGATGGTTTGACGATCTTGAAGGGAAAGCTCAAAGGACTCGAAGGCTATGCTGTGGGCCAGATGACCAAAAGCCGTCGTGGCAAGATCTACATCGACGATGCAGGATGGGGTCCCGAGGCCGATTCGATTGAGTACGGGTACCGGGTCCCCTTCGGCGGCATACACGTTTTCATTGGCAAGATCAGTGAGCCAGGGCCTGAGCCGGACATCTGCACCGACCTCGTCGAGATGGCTCAGCGTGCGAGATCTACCCAGGCTAAACCGGCCGTGAAGCGTGCCTTCGTCGGAGTCATCCACGGAGGAAGGCGTGAGGACGAGTCAGAACACGGTAGCGAGGCCGTCATCTATTCCGGCGACGAGTCCTCGACCGGAGAGACCGAATCACTATACCAGTTACAAGATGACCAGGTTAGGGGCTGTTCCGATGGCGACAGTATTCCGGACCCCCCAGGCCAGGTCAACCGGGTTGGAATATTCATGGCCGGCACACAGGCGGCGAATCACTCTTCGACCGCCGCGGCAATGCTCTCCGGATCAGCAGGGGCAGGAGGCCTTGTGCGCCCGCCAGTTCAAGTTCTATCTGATCTATTTGATACACTAGCCGCGCTCATGGCAGAGGACAATCCGGCGGATCAGGAGGCCCATAATACAGAAATTGCAAAGGTGAGAGAGCAGATCGTGCAAGCCAAAGTGGATCTGGCAGCAGAAAAGGACAGGATGGCTGCAGAGCGGGCCGCTTTGGACGCCCAGGCCTATAAGCTCCTGCTCGACCAGAATGCATCACGGGAGGTCTTGAAACGGAAGCACAGATCACGCCTGCCATTAGGGTTTGACCCCCGAAATCTCTTTCACACCCCAGGAGCAGGGCCCAGTAATCCGCCGCAGTACCTGGAGGCAAACCGGATTGAAGCACCAGGGCCAGGAGCAGGCGCTTGAATGAACCCACCATATCGAGCAATGCGCGAGGCCGTGAAGCAGCCCGTGGTGATAGCCCGGCAGGCGGTGTCCACGATGCGCAGGATGTGGTGGACCGGGCCCGAGCACAAAGGGGGGCCAAGTTAGCAGCACAGGATAATGCGGGTCAACTTACACCGGTTCGTTCTACTACCTTCGCCGGACTAGGAGTCACATCCGCTTTGGGAGTGCCTTGCTTAATCCCTGCTTTACGTAATGTGCGTCTGCCCAAAGATTTCAAGGGTCCACGCAAGGTGCCAAATTACACCGCTGATTTATCCCCTGAAGCATGGGTAGAGAGTTATGAGATGGCCATGGAAATGCTGGATGTGGATGAGGCCGCATGTGCAAAATACTTCACCGTGATGCTTGAGGGCATGGCTCGTACTTGGTTAAAGAGCCTACCACCCAATTCTATCAGCTCATGGGCCCAGTTGCGGGCCCGGTTTATACAGAATTTTAAGGATACATGTAAGCAGCCCAAGTCCATAGTAGACCTGGCGGCTTGTGTCCAGGAGGAAGGAGAATGAACGACCCGTTGGGTGCGCCGCGTTTCGGAAATTTTGCACTCATCTGACAGGATTAATGCTGACTCTGCGATCTTAACTCTGGAAGGCAACTGCCGGTTTGAGCCTCTAAAATTGAAGTTGGGACGCATGAAGCGGTTCTGTAATGACATGGGAACCCTCATGGCCGCTTTAGTGAAGTATGCCGATTCGGACAGTACCAAGGATCCCGAGCCTGATGATGATGAAGCAGGGAAGGGAAAGAAGAATAGCAACTCCAAACAGCAGCAGTACAAACCGGCGGGTCATGGAAACGGAGGCAAACGCAAGGCAGATAGCAGCATGGATTTTGTGGCCAACACTAATGCACAAGACAGGGGACAGCGGCGCAGAGGTAAAGCGGCGAATCGTAATGGGGCTCCCAATCCTAACACAAGCCGTTTGAATTATTTGCTGAATCAGCCTTGCCCGAAGCACGGGACGAAGGAGGCGCCGGCTAACCACTTTTGGAAAGATTGTTATATCATGCAGGAGTTCAAAAACTCTAATGCCTTCCGGTATGATCACGGATCAGGTGGCGGTTCAGGATCCGGTTTCCACGGGCCGGCTCACGATGGAGCTTCCGGTTCAGGTCGCATTCAGGGCGGTCACAATCACCAGAATAATCAGAACAGCCAGCAGCAGCAGCAGCAGCAGTCGGGTTATCAGAGCCAGTCAAAACAGTTGAACAATGGGCAATATCATGTTTTCACAACTAGTTTGGATAAACGCGACCGAAAACTCCGCAAGCGAGCAGTGAATTCTGTTGAACCGGCCTTACCACAGTACTTGCGCTGGTCGGAGCAGCCTATCGTGTGGAGCAGAGAGGATCACCCGCCCCGGGTTGATAATCCGGGCCAGCTAGCATTAGTGGTAGACCCTCAGGTGGGGGGTTATAAATTCACCAAGGTACTCATGGATGGAGGAAGCAGTATTAACATACTGTACTATGAGACATTCCGCCGCATGGGTTTAACAGACAAAGATCTCAGACCGTCGAATATGGTGTTCCATGGTGTGGTGCCTGGCAAATCTGCATATCCCGTTGGTAAGATAGCCCTGGATGTGGCTTTTGGGGATGAGCACGACTCCCGGTCGGAAAAACTAACATTTGAGGTGGTGAAGATCCGGAGCCCGTATCATGCCTTGTTTGGCCGGCCGGCTTACGCCAAGTTCATGGCGCGGCCTTGTTATATCTACTTGCAGCTCAAGATGCCGGGTTACAAGGGGACAATAACGGTTCATGGGAGCCGTAGGGTCGCTTTGGAATGTGAGGAAGGTGATGCGGCTTATGCAGAGTCGGTCTGTGCCACGGAGGAGTTGAAGTATTATAAGGACAATGTCGATCCGGCGGATATGACTCCTTTGAAGAAGCCAACTACAGAGCATGATTCAGATCTGAAGTTCAAATCGGTAGCTGAGACCAAGCTTGTTGACTTCGTGCTCGGCGATTCATCCAAGCAGTTCACTGTCAGTACTAATTTGGATCCCAAATAGGAAAGCGCGCTCATCGAGTTCATCCATGAGAATCGGGATATCTTCGCATGGAAGCCATCCGACATGCCAGGTGTACCGAGGGAACTCGCTGAGCACACTCTTAATGTGGATCCTAAGTATAAACCGGTGAAACAATTCCTCCGCCCGTTTAATGAAGAAAGGCGAACGGCCATTGGAGAGGAAGTGGCCAGGCTTTTGGCGGCTGGCTTTAT
This sequence comes from Triticum aestivum, assembly GCF_018294505.1. Taxonomy (NCBI): domain Eukaryota; kingdom Viridiplantae; phylum Streptophyta; class Magnoliopsida; order Poales; family Poaceae; genus Triticum; species Triticum aestivum. Next base: position 646,900,746 of record NC_057812.1, on the reverse strand, counting down.
CATTGAGGTGTTCCATCCAGAGTGGCTTGCTAATCCGGTGCTGGTTCTTAAGAAAAATGGAACTTGGCATATGTGTGTGGATTACATAGATCTTAACAGGGCCTGTCCAGCGGATCCTTTTGCCCTCCCCCGCATTGACCAGATCATTGATGCCACGGCGGGTTGTGAGCGTTTGAGTTTTTTGGATGCATACTCTGGATATCATCAGATCAAAATGGCGGTTAAGGACCAGGAGAAAACAACGTTTATTACTCCCTTTGGAGCCTTCTGCTATGTGTCTATGCCCTTCGGACTCAAGAGTGCCCAAGCCACCTACCAACGGTGTGTACAGAATTGCCTGCATAAACAGATCGGCCGCAATGTGCATGCTTATGTGGATGATATTGTAGTAAAGTCAAGGCAGAAGGAGACGCTGGTGGATGATTTGAAGGAAACCTTTGACAACTTGCGGGTTTACAAGATGATGCTTAATCCGGCCAAGTGTGTCTTTGGTGTTCCGGCAGGCAAGTTACTGGGTTTCCTGGTGTCTAATAGAGGAATTGAGGCTAATCCGGAGAAGATTGCAGCCATCACCTCCTTGGCTAAACCGAAGTGCATCAATGATGTTCAGCGTTTGGCGGGCCGAATCACCGCACTAAGCCGGTTTATCAGCCGCCTCGGAGAGAAGGCCATTCCTTTGTACCAAATGCTGAGGAAGACAGACCATTTCATTTGGAGTCCAGCTACTAATGAAGCATTTGAGGACCTGAAGTGGCAGTTAGCCAATCCGCCTGTTCTTGCAGCTCCGGTCGACAAGGAGCCACTGTTATTATACGTAGCAGCTAATGCTCGGGCAGTTAGCGTGGCTATTGTGGTGGAACGCAAAGAGGCAGGCAAGGAATATCCGGTTCAGCGGCCGGTTATTATATCAGCGAGGTGCTTATTGAATCTAAGCAAAGATATCCGCATTGGCAGAAGCTGGTCTATGGTGTTTTTATGGCCAGTCGGAAGTTGAAGCAGTATTTTCAAGGGCACCCCATCACAGTGGTCAGTTCAGCTCCCTTGGGTGATATTATACAGAACCGGGAGGCGACTGGCCGGATTGCCAAGTGGGCTATAGAGCTTGAGCCACACGGACTGAAGTATGTGCCTCGGATGGCAGTGAAGTCTCAAGCACTTGTTGATTTCATCAATGACTGGACGGAGTTACAAGCACCAGAGGAGAAGCCGGATCACACATATTGGACTATTCATTTTGACGGATCCAGGCAATTGGAAGGCTCGGGGGCTGGAGTCGTATTAACTTCCCCACGAGGTGATAAGTTTTCTTATGTTCTCCGCTTAATGTTCCCTTGTACTAATAATGCAGCTGAGTACGAAGCCTTGCTCCATGGTCTCCGGATGGCTAAAGAGATGAATTTAAGCCGGGTTAAGTGCTTTGGTGACTCGGACCTAGTGGCTCAACAGGTGTCTGGCACTTGGGATTCTAAGGACCCGCTCATGGCTGCATATCGTCGGGAAGTGGATAATATTGCAGGTTGTTTCAAGGGTTATCAAGTGGATCATGTGGACCGTCGGAAGAATGAAGCGGCGGATGCTTTAAGCCGGTTGGGCTCTCAGCGTAAACCGGTCCCGCCTAACGTCTTTTTGGACGTGTTGCACAACCCGTCAGTCAAGCTCCCAGGTGAGGCGGATTTGGCTATTCCTGATCCGGAGGCTCAATTGGTGGCAGCCCTGCATGTTATTCCGGATTGGACAGTTCCTTATCTTGCGTACATGAACCGGGGGGAGTTACCAGAGGATGAGATTCTGGCCAGGCAGATAGTCCGGCGATCCAAGTCTATGACGATTGTCAATGGTGAATTACATCATTGCAGTGTATCAGGGGCGTTTCAACGTTGTGTTTCTCCTGAGGAAGGCTGTGAAATCTTAAGAGAAATCCATGAAGGGGATTGTGGACACCACGCCGGTTCAAAGTCTCTGGTGGCAAAGGCGTTTCGTCACGGGTTCTACTGGTTGACAGCGCATGCTGACGCGGAGGACTTGGTTAAACGGTGTGATGGATGTCAGAAATTTTCAAGGCGTGCTCATGTGCCGGCTCAAGAATTGAGGATGATCCCAATAACATGGCCGTTTGCAACTTGGGGGCTGGATATCGTTGGGCCTTTTAAAAGATCCAAGGATAAGAAAACCCACCTTTTGGTGGCAGTTGACAAATTTACCAAGTGGGTTGAAGCGGAGCCTGTCAGCAAGTGTGATGCAGCAACGGCGGTGCAGTTCATCAAGAAGGTGATTTTCTGGTTTGGTTTTCCACACAGTATCATTACTGACGATGGTACCAATTTATCCAAGGGCGCTATGAAGGAGTTCTGTGAACGTGAGCACATCCGACTTGACGTGTCGTCAGTGGCACACCCCCAGTCCAATGGACAGGCAGAATGAGCTAATCAGGAAATCTTGTGAGGCATCAAACCCCGGCTTATGGTCCCATTGCAAAGAACACCAGGATGTTGGGTTGAAGAGCTACCATCTGTATTATGGAGTATCAATACTACGCCAAACCGGTCCACAGGATACACGCCATTTTTCATGGTCTATGGAGCAGAGGCAGTTCTCCCTAGTGACATCCGGCACGATTCGCCTCGTGTGGCAGCTTATGTTGAAGCAGACAATGAGACAGCACGGCAAGACGCTTTGGACCTATTGGACGAGGAGCGTGATATAGCGGCTGCCCGTTCGGCGATTTACCAGCAAGATCTTCGTCGCTATCACAGTCGCCGGGTTAGAACCAGAACTTTTCAAGAAGGAGATTTGGTGCTTCGACTCATCCAAGATCAAACGGATATGCACAAGTTATCCCCACCTTGGGAGGGACCTTTCGTGGTCAGCAAGAATTTGCACAACGGGTCGTACTATCTGATTGATATTCGAGGGCATCAAGACTCACGTACATCAGAGGAGGAGACCAACAGGCCGTGGAATATAGCTCATCTTCGGCCTTACTATACTTGAGCCATCGGCTCTATCTATGTACATATCATGACAATGTATATATTATCTTTGATATATCAAACCGGAGCCTCAGCTAAAGCGGGGTCTCTGTCTTTCTCATCATGCGAGGTTACACGGAGTGGTTCTGTTTAAAGCGGCCTCCGGTTTACCCCTTGACATTTGTTTTTTATATATCACTGGGGGCCTTGGTCGTGTCCGAACCAACGCGACACCCTTTGATAGGCGACAGCCACCAGATCATTTGGGGACATGGTCAAGTCTGAACCAGTCACGCCTCTTGGTCGGCCTAAGGCCACAAAATCACTTGGGGGCATGGTCGAACCCGAACCATTGCCACGCCTCTTGATCTGGCATATATGCCACGAATCATTTGGGGACCTGGCTGACTTGAATCATTGTCACTCCTATTGGGGGCCTTGATCCTGTCCGACCATGGTAATACCATCTGATCAGCTCAGTATAGCATATTTTTGCAAATGGTTTTTATCATTGCCTTTGCTTCCATGTTATTTTCATGGTTTGTTTATTATTTGCTTTTGTCGGATTTCTTTTATGTCGACAAACACCTTTTTTCCGATTCAGCCGATGGATTTGATTCCCCTTTAATCCGGAGGAGTATGCCCGGTTTACCTTTCTCCTGTTAACATCATGGAGTAACAAGGGAGCTCGTATTGATTCAGTACGGTTTATACGGGAGCTAATTTCTCCCACCTTTTTTCTTTCGACGGTAATGGTTTATAAAACCGCCGCTTCAGGCTTGGCTAAGCCAGCTTCATACCCAAACATGGCAGGTATTTATGTATCATATATTTGTTATATTATTGATACACATATCAGGATCATAAACCGGCTGGCGGTATAACCGCCACCGAAGTTCAAATTTTTCTGATTGCAGGAAATATGAATTGGAGTTCTTCAAACGAAAGCTTCAGTACTTATGCACGAAGGCATATTCCAGTTAGAAGCATTAACTATCCTATTACAGGGCAGCACGGTACCCAAATAAGATCATTGTTCTTTTCGGAAGATATCACAAACAGCTCTCCAAACCGGCTTCTGGTTCAAGCTTGCTCCTCATCCTCCGCCGCTTCAGCTTCCTCGTCTCTACCCATTGGCTGGAAATCAACAGTGGTCCAGTCGATTCCCATTAAAGCTTGGAAAACAGCCTCTTCATGGATCAGGGAAGACGGTTCAATATCAGGGGCATAAGTGTGCTTACGGATTGGAGGGATCAGATTCTCTGCTTCAACAGTTGGGGCAGGTACTCGCTTGTTTTGCTCGTTATATTGCGCTTGATAATGCGTTAGATCTGCCTCTTCAGCTAGCTGGCAAGCCAGAGGGCGCACTGCACGGTTTATTGCCCTTAAGTCCTCTTCGTTGAATTCAGAGCCATCTTCTTTCAGGCTGGGATAGCCTTGAGCTGCTTCCGCAGGATCAAAATCTGGCACCCATGCCTTTGCCCGGATTAAGGCATTGATGGCTCCGGTTCGGGCAGCGGATTTTTTCAGCTCCTCAATCCGGGCTGGAAGCATTGACAACTTGCTAAGAGTGTCTTGGATTAAAGAGGGTGCCGAGTTGTTGTGAGAAGCTGTGGTGATGATCCGTTGGGCTCCGGTATACAATTGTTCCACCAAGGTGTAGGCAGCTTTCAATTTCTTCCGCACATCATTTCCTAAGTGCCCAATACGTGTGCCTACAACAAGATTGGAATGGTCTCAAACCGGATTTACGCTACAGCAGGTTCAAATTATCACAGAAGTTACAAGGAGCTTACCAAAGATTGCAGCAGTCATGGAGTGTATTTGCCGCTGTACGGCCGTCAGTTCATCCACCACCGGTTTAAGGGCAGCTTCAGCATTTTCCGCTCTTTTGGTTAAACCGGCCTTCTCAGTGGCCCAGTCAGCCCGCTCTTTCTTGAAGCCTTCTTTCAGCCGTTCAGCAGTGCTCAAAGCGCTGGTTAATTCTTGCTTTGCCTTATCTGTTTCAGCCTGCTGGGTTTTCAAGGCCTCCTGCAAATCGGCAACTCGGTCCTCTTTGATTTTCACCTCAGCCTGCACACAGACAGCGTTTAAGCTTTGCACAGGCGATCCAAGGAGTTGAAGTATCAACCACATAACAAAGTTATATGCCTGACACTTGGGGGCTAATGCACCTTCAATTTTTGTATATTACTCGATTAAAAAGTCCCAAGCTCAATACAAGTATTCAACTTGGCACTTGGGGGCTAATGGCTATTTGATCAAGTTATGTTCTACGGACAGTTCTCTATTGGAGCCCCGGTTTACTTATGCTAAGTTAGACCGGTTCTTGCGGGCTATACCGATTGGTTTCAAGAATGTTCAGGATCAAGTCCCGGTTTGACCAACTTTACAAACCGGCCCTTGGGGGCTGGAAGGATGGAGGTAATGACAGCAAGGAAAGAAGTAAGTTACCTCAAATTTATCCCTCATCATTTTGACCAGGCCAGCTTCACAGTCACGGCTAGTGTAAAGCCGGTTTAAATAGCCGGAGTGAAGATCTTGGGCACTCAGAGCAGCATATGTCTCTAGTTCAACATCCCATTTTCCTTTGTTCAAAGCGGAAAAAGTCCTCTTTGATGGTATGCTTGGTAAGGGTGACGGGATTCCCGGGTTCAGAGCGGCCCACACCGGTAATCACAACATCATCATCTTTGGACTCGCCAGTTTGTGTTGGTGCGGCCGTTTGGTCAGCAGGAGTGTAGGATTTCTCAATCTGGATGGAGCTGGCAGGCGGATCGCAGAGGCTGGAGTATTAACAAGCCCTTCTTCGGGAATAACGTCGTCTTGCAAAGGAGGATCATTGGGGATATCTTCAGAAGTAAACATTTCACGATCCGGCGCTTGGTCATGTTCTGGGGCCACATCTTCTTCAGCCGCTTTATCCAGGCGGGCCTTCTTGCTTGGTTTCGGTTTAGCCCTGAAAGAAAAACAAAAAGTCAAGGAAAAGCATAAGCCATTATGCGGTATACTGGAAGCATATGTTCAGTTTAACTTACCCAGCAACTGTTTTCAAAGGTGGTAGCTGAGTGGCTGACGATTCACCAGACGATGAATGAGAAGTGACCTGATAATCGGAGTCGGATGGATTAAGAGGTTGACGGAAGAAACCCGCTTTACGATTTAAATCAATAAAAAGGTCGGAGACCTCGGAGCGGCGTTTTCGAACCGGACTGTTTGGTAAACCGGCAGAGGTAACTACCTGGCCACTGTGCCGGGTTGTGCGGCGAGCTTCGTGTTGCTGGGTCTTCATAAGAAATTGGGAATCCAGATAAGCAAGAGGATGAGAAAATTTAACTTTCCGGTTTGCCCGGCGAAATTTTGGCAAAGGCAAGATTTCTGAATCGGAAGAGAGAATGGTTACCTCAACGAAACCCGCATTGCTGGCTTCAGCGTCATCCTGACAAGCATCATCATCAATAAGGCATGTAAAAAGCAAGCCAAGTGAATCAAGTTCTACCTCAAGATCCGGATTACCCACATCATCATCAATGGCTGGGTCAGATGAAGCGGTGGTTTTTCTCTTATGAGCTGGTTTCTTGATAACCTTGGTCTTGGGCCGGGTTGGCCGTCCGGCCTTCTCCGTTTTGTCTTGAGGAAGTTTCTTGCTCCAAAACGGATTATCGCCCTGGATCAGAAGTAATTAAATGTTAAACATATAAAGCAGTAACCGGTTCAACAATAGAGCAATTAAAATATTACCGCTGGCGGTTTGTTGGTGGTGCAGTAAGGAGGCAGACCGGTTTGAGCACAGAGGTGCTCCGGTTCATTCAGCATCTTTTTCACAGATTCGGTGACTTCGTCGTCGGAGATTTGAATTTTGATATGTCGGAGTGGGTCATCAATGCTGCCAGTGTATGTGCACATCAAACCAGGGCGCCGGCTTAGAGGCAAAATGCTCCATGATATCCAGCAGCGTGCAAGGTCTATTCCTGTTAAACCATTGGCCATGAAGGCCCGGGGCTTGGACAGTTGAGGAGCATATTTAATTCTCTCATTGGCGCTTAGCCTTTGTGGAAAAGGGTGAGTGTTGCTGAGCCGTTCCGGACGGAAGCCAGGCAAGGGATTTTCATTGTCAGGGGAGGTATCCTTGCAATAAAACCAAGTTGCGTTCCACTCCTTGGGGTGAGTATGGAGTTTGACGTGGGGATAGGTGATTTCTTTCCTTTTCTGAATGGCCATACCGCCCAGTTCGGTATTAGGGCCGTCAGTGAATTCAGTACGGCGGTTCAGATGAAAGAGATCTCTAAATAACTCGACTGAAGGCTCCTCTTGAAGGTATGCCTCAGAAAGTACTTGAAAGTGACATAGATTGGTGACGGAGTTGGGGCCAATATCCTGTGGACGGAGTTGAAAGTTGGCTAACACATCCCGATAAAATTTAGAGCCGGGCGGTTTGAAGCCCCGGGCCATATGATCTGCGAAGACCACGACCTCTCCTTCCTGGGGCGTAGGAGGACATTCATCTCCAGGAACCCTCCAGTGGATCGTATCTTTACTATCCAAAGCGCCGATCAGGACTAGATCGTCCAACTGTGATTCTGTGACGCGAGAGGGAACCCAGTTGCACTCATACACTTGTTTTGCCATGACGAGATCTACAAGAAATAGGTAATCCAGTTCAAGGACATGCCGGATAAAAAAGGTGTTAATCTAACTACGATAAACCGGCGGCCGTACCTATAAACCGGTTTTCTACAATGCGGCGTCAAATGGATTCTGGCGGTTCAACCAGGGGACTAATGATAGATACCGGTTTAGCAGTTTTTTCTATGGTAAAGTTAAACCGCCTGATCTAGGCGTCGGAAGCAATTGAAGCTATGGATAATTATGTATGCAGAAACAAGTTTCACAAAATCGAGTTACAGCCGCGGATCTACAGCAAGCTCACAAAACAGGAAATATTTCGAAGAGTAAGGCGGAAACAGAAGTGAACCATTGAGCGGATATGTGCGGGAGATCTATGGGATTAGATGAGAAGTTGCAAGCGGATGCTTAGGGATCGCTACTGAACACAGCAAGAGTTCGCGGATTCATTCAAGATCAAAGAACAGATATGAGCGTGTGATGAACACAGCACGAACACGGAACCCTAAGAACGGATCTAGGTTAAGAAGAAGAGAAAGCTTACCGGGAACGAAGAAGATGCGGGAAGGTGCCGCAATACTCTGGTACGTTCAGGTTGATGCAGCGGCCTGAGGCGAGGCAGAGGTCGACGGCGGTGGCGGAGCTCCAAAGCCGGTGACGTGAGGAAGAAGAAGAAGAAGGGACGAAGGGGAAAGGAAAGAAATGACCCTTCGGTCTTATTTATAAGGCAACCAAGCTAGGTCAAGCGCGCGGATCCAGAAGCTGTTATTAAGAGGGCATTATAAATTTCATGATGACGTCATGCTAGTTTACAGTAACCAAAACTGATGACGTCATGCCGGTTTACAGCAACCGAAAATGATGATGACATGAAGGTTTACCAATTACCAGAAGATATCCAAGATGTAAGATTGTGTGAAGGATTGACATGAACCAGTTCAAATCAATCTGGGGCCTAATGTTGGGGATATTACCACTAGGCGTAAACCGGCCTACTTGGGTCGGGTTAACTTCATTAGTGGTATAAGCAGATAAAGGCCCAAGGCCTGTAGTCGGTTAGAACATGTAGCCGTGAACCGGCCGGATGTATGACTTGTATTGTAAGTTAGGAATAGAGAGATACCAACCGGGATACGAGTATGAACCGGTTGGGACTCTATGGACCGACGGGCGTCACCCGTGTATATAAGGGGACGGCCCGGCGGCGGTTCAGGACAGACAACAACTCGAGTCTAGGCGAAGCTTGTTTGCTCCCTAGCCATCGAGACCACATCAATTCCACCACAACTAGACGTAGGCTTTTACCTTCATCGAAGGGGCCGAACTAGTATAAACCCCTCGTGTCTTTGTGTCTGCTTTAACCCCTTCAAGTAAACTCGTAGCGATGGCTCCACGACTAAGTCCTTTCGCTAGGACATCTGCCGTGACAAATCCACGACAGTTACCATTGCAGATGCGCCAGATACATCCTTTTTTAACGAGTTCCAAACCATGCATGATGCCCTGCCAACCCGGCGATGCATTGTGAATAAACGCCCGTGTCTAGCAGATCAGCCCCATGGTAGTATTTCGCCTTGAGTACTCTCACGCACAAGCTGTCGGGATGTCCAATAAGTCACCAAGCTTGCCTAGCGAGGATAGCCTGGTTAAAAACTCTAAGTCTTTGAATCCTATACCTCCTTGGCTTATTCATTTTGTAAGTTTCTCCCAGCTCGACCAGTGAATATGTCGGCGATCTTTATCATCTTCCCACCAAAAGTCTCTGGTCATGTGCATGAGCTCCTCACAGAGGGTTGCTGAGAACTTGAAAACGCTCATTGCAAAGGTGGGTATCGCTTGAAACACTGATTTAATTAGTGTCTCCTTGGCTCCACTAGAAGAATATTTTTCAGTCCAATCATTCATTCTTTTCCTCGCTTTATCTTGTGTTTGCTTGAATTTCCCTCTTGCCATACGTCCTTCTGGAATCGGCAAACCCAGGTATTTCTCCTCAAAGCTCACTGTCTCTACCTCTAGGATATTTATTACTTCATGTCCATCCTCTTGTGAACATTTGTTTCCAAGGAGCAGGGAGCATTTAGATGTACTAATTAGCTGTCCAGTGGCTCTCTCATAATTGTTCAGAATGTTCTTCACCTTATTGGCTTGATCACTGTTTGCTTTGAAAAATAACAGGCTGTCATCCGTGAATAAAAGGTGTGAAATACTAGGGCTTTGTCGACAAATTTTTAGCTCCTGTATTTCACCAGCTTCCACCTTACTATGTATTAGACGTGAGAGCCCATCAGCGACAAAGAGAAAAAGATAAGGGAAAAGTGGATCTCCCTATCTCAAACCACATGTAGGAGTGAAGTTCTGCAACAGGTTCCCGTTGAAGCGCAGACGAATATTTTACTGTTTTGACACAAGTCATGATCCATTGTATCCATTTATCAACAAAACCCAGTCCTCTCATCGCCCCTTCGAGGTATTTCCAGTCAACTCTGTCATAGGCCTTTGCGAGGTCTAATTTGTATGCGCAATATTTTCCTTTTGCGTCAGAACTTTTTTGGATTCTATGGATACATTCAAATGCAATCAGAGCGTTATCCATAATCATTCGCCCTGGGATGAAGGCACTTTGCATTGGGGCTATCAAATCATGGAGCAGAGGTCTCAATCTATTAACCAAACATTTTGAAACAATTGTGTACACTACATTGCATAGGCTGATAGGTCTATAGTCTTTTAGGGAGCTCGGGTTTTCCTTCTTCGGTGTTAACACTATAACAATATTATTAACACCTTCTGGCATGACGCCCGAACTAAAGAACTCTTTTACTGCCTTGACCACCTAATTTTTCAGAGTACCCCAATGCCTTTGATAAAATCTAGCAGGGAACCCATCCGCATCTGGAGCCTTCAGAGGACCTATTTGGAACAATGCATTACTGATCTCCTCATCGGAAAATTCACTACGCAGCATTTCATTTACCTGCTCTGTGATTAATGGCTCGATTTTATCTAAAATAATTTCAGGTTGTACTGCCTGATTGGCTGTGTATAAATTCTGAAAGAAGGATGTAGCAAGCGCCTCCATCTCCTGAATGTTATCCGTCACTGTACCATCATCTTTCTCAAGCTGACTAATATTATTTTTCTTTTTCCTCCAAGTCGCCTTGCGGTGAAAAAAGTTTGTATTTCTATCACCATCACGAAGATAATCCATCCTCGATTTTTATTTCCAAAATAGCTCTTCCTTCTCTAGCAGACTATCTAGCTCCTTTTCTAACCTTTTTTGGATCGCCTGTTTATTTGGATTATTGTTGTGTATTATAGCTTCCAGTTCCTTGCGTGTCTTTTCTATCTTCCTTGGGACCGAGCCCACTGTCTTATTACTCCATGAATGGAGTGTCTTTTCTATCTTCCTTGGGACCGAGCCCACTGTCTTATTACTCCATGAATGGAGTGCGTCCATCACTCCCTCCAACTTGGTTGTTACGTCTCCTAGAATGACAAATTAAGTTCATCAATATGTAGCACTAACAAATTAACCTAGAATGACAATAAATCTGTCATCATGCTCGATAAGATGATTGCATTTCTTATTCTCTAAAAAATTCAAACTCTAGTGTTGTTCTTATTTAGATTTTCTAGAATAGACACCAAACCTTAGGAGAAAAAACAAAATAAGAAAAATGACATCAGTTCAACCTGATGTAGCAATTGCAATCAGCAAACGGCACAACAAGTGCTTCTATGTGGCAATGCCTACTCAAACAAACATGGTCTATAGAAGTAATTTTCAAATCAGCGACCCAAAAATCCTTCACCCTCAAATCCTTGATAAAAAAAATCTTAAAGCCCCTTCCCAAATAAACAACTGACTACCAATCTGCTCATTTTATCCTGAAAGATTAATTTAATTTGTTATTTATAAAGCCATGAGCACAGCGCGGGCGCATCCTCCTCACGCTGCCGCCGCGACACCGTGGCCACATCCGGTGGTCTCCCGGCTTCCCCACCACCACAGAGGAAGTACCACGGTTTACGCCAGCGGGCGTGAGGGACGTGGGTGGCCGAAATCACCGACCGGAAGACCCACAAAAAGATGTGGCTCGGCTCCTTTCACTCCACCAAGCAAGCCGCCCGCGAATACGACATCTAGTCAGTCCAGCTACGTAGCGCCGATGTCTGCCGGAACTTTGACTGGGGTGAGCTGCCGTGCATCGATCCGGTTGAGCCAGGGATGGTCAGCGCGCAGGTGGCAAGGGAGGACCGAGAGGTGAGGGAGCTACTCGCCGGGGAGGCCACCTACGAGGATTACATGCCGGATCCCCGCCACCAGTACTCGAGCTGGTGGAGCGGAGCGCAAGTTGTACATGGAGCAAGCGGTCGGCGGGGCTCAGCAACTGTGGTGGCAGAGGAGGCTATTGTTGGGTTTAGTCTCACATCGGTTGTGGGGGAGAAGGACAAGATTTATAAGCGTGAGGGTGTCCCCTCCTAATAGGCCAGTCTTTGGGGGGGAGAGGGCCCAAGGCCTCTCATAAGTCCTTATTTCTCTCTGGTTGGGTCTGGTTGATGCATGTGGGTCGAAAGCGCTGGTGTTAGTGGACCCGAGATTGCATAACAATTGGTCTCAGAGCCATGGTGCCCGGCATAAATCTCAATGGACTCATGGATGGTCGGTCATGGTTGGCGGGCTGGAAACGCGAAAATGCTGGTGTTAATGGATCCGGGATTGCATAACACCTGCAACGACAACGGCTTCAAAATCGAGAAGTGGTGAAAAACTTCGCCGGCTGTGATGACAATGACACTAGTCCCGACCCATGGGTGGTGACATCTCTAGGAAGGATTGCCTGGACCTCACAAAGTTGGATAGTGACGAACTTTCCTTTATGGCCATGCCCTAGACTCCGCCTTCTTCCGAGCCATCTGGTGGCTCTTCCTACACCGGCGTCGAGCGCTTCCAATCGCCGATGTTCTCCCCTGCATCAGCCATCGAGGCCCTCTTCCCCTTGGCCATCGTCCTCCCATGCATCGGCCACCGTCGGGTACCCCATCCCCGATTGTCGTCCTCTCACGCTGCCTACCCCCTACACAATCAGAAGGTAGCCCCCACCCCGCGCCCCCAGCAATGTTCCTTGTACTACATGCATATGAATGTTAGGATGGTGCAGCACATGTATGGGAGTATGTAAGAACTTCATGCTTCTCTGTTAGAAATACGATGGGTGATGACAGGATGGCAAGTTTGAATCATGGTGAGTGAGGGAGTCCTTAGGTGTCCGGCCTATTCGGTATGGGTCGGACTGATGGGCCATGAAGATAAAGCAGAAGACCATCCCCCGTGTTTAGGTAGGACTCTTGTATGCGTGGACGGCAAGTTGAGTGTCCGGATGTACTATTTTCTTCCCTTGTAAACCGACTCTGAACAACCCTAGGCCCCTCCGGTGTATATATAAACTGGAGGGTTTGGTCCGTATAGGCCATCAGAATAATCATAGGCTATACATCTAGGGTTTATCCATTACGATCTCGAGGTAGATCAACTCTTGTAACCCCTATACTCATCGAATACAATCAAGCAGGACGAGGGTTTTACCTCCATTAAGAGGGCCCGAACCTGGGTAAACATCGTGTCCCCATTGTCCCTCGTTACCATAGATCCTCAGACTCACAACTTGGGCTCCCCTACCCGAGATCTGCCGGTTTTGACACCGACATTGGTGCATTCATTGAGAGCTCCGTTGTGCAGTCACGAAAAGTGATCTATGGCTCGCCTTGGCATCAACAACGATATCACTTCTAGATGGAGCCTGACTTCAGGACATGTCCTCCATCTCGATGGTTTCACCGTGGATGCCCACACGGCCTTTAAGCCGACGACGTCCCCCGCGGTCGCCAAACATCACCTCCGCATCGATATCGAACACTCCGAAAAGGTGGATCCGGCAGATATCTCGTCCTTAAACGAGCTGCTAGATCGCATTGCTGCCCTGGGGCTTTCAATGAATTATGATTGGATCGGGCTTAAACCCGACCAGAGGGAAATTAATCTCCCACCGATCACTCACCTGGTGGCGGTTGTCGAGGAACGAGCCGAAAATGCTTCTTCCCCTAAGTTGAAAACTAGCTATGTTTGGATCTCCGAACCCATTGAACCGGATACCCATCCCGTGGATGAGACTTCGTATCCCCCAAACTCAGGGTCGGACTTAGAGTCCGGGGAGCACTTGGACCTTCCCGGACCTGAATCGGTGACCTCGGAGATTTTACAAGCTCCGAACACAATTTTGGGTCGGGATTCAAGTTTTAGCCCACCCACCCACCACAATCAATACTCTCCAAGTAATTCAGGCCCTCCAGACATATATGAACTGATGTATATATGGCAGCAACCTCAGGAAACGGTCCATCACTTTTGGGCTAGGTTCCTACTTGTCAAAAACAAGATCAAAGATTGTTGCGACGATGACGCAATCTCGGTCTTTCATCGCAATTGCACCGATGAGGGAATTCGGAATGCCCTCAACTGCCGTCGCATACAGAGTTTCATAGAATTATCGCCATAGTACGAAAGTACTACACGATGGAAAGCATATGGAAGGCCCAAAAAACCCAATTGGAACCTGTTGCCTTTAAGCAGTGCACTGCCCGGGCAAAACGGGTACACCCTTATGAGGCATCTAGTCATAAGCCCATCGGCAAGAAAAACAAACCCTTTGGGGGATACATGCCTGTTCTTGACGAACTCCTCGACAAACCCTGTCAGATACATGCGACGCTGATCACTGAACCAACTCACAGCCTTCGGGCATGTTGGGTACTCCGGCAAGTGGCTAAAAGTAGCGAGGCCATCCTCACCACCACTACCCCAGAGAAGCATTCTCTGAAGGATGACGACCTCAACGTCTTTACAGTCTTCGAGACTTTCTCTTCAAATAATCAGCGTAAGAGGGCGCTCTGTGTCCTCGTCGAGATCCACCAAGTAACCACAATGATCCCATGGAACGGTGCGGCAATAACCTTCACTACTGACGACGAACCAAGGGCCCCATTAGTCCGGGCACCCGCCGCCCTGGTTCTAAACCCAATTGTGGATGGCTTTCGACTTACCAAAGTGATCATGGACGGCGGCACTGGGCTTAACCTCATCCATGAGTACACGCTTGACAAAATGCATATTGACAGAACACCATCGAGCAAAGCAGTACCACCTTTCGAGGCATCATCCCCAGTCGAGAAGCACGATGTTCGGGGAAAATCAATCTTGATGTAGTATTCAGCATGCCAGAGAATTACAGGTCCGAAGAGTTGCTCTTCCACGTGGCTCCCTTCAATAGTGGATATCATGCCCTTTTAGGGCGGGACGCTTTCTCACGCTTCCAAGCCATACCCCATTACGGGTATATGAAGCTCAAAATGCCAGGGCCCAACGGAATAATCACAGTTACAAGTGATCCTTATAAAGCACTTCGCGCCAAAAACAAAACCGCATCCTTGGCCCTTCAGGCACTATCTGAAGGCCGAAGAACTAACCATCCTGCGATCCATGGTGGAAAAAGATGATGTGATTCTTGATAAGAGACCTAAATCCACATCTTTCAAACCAGCAGATGAAATAGTTAAATTTCAAGTGCACCCGACGGATCCTAATCAAACATCCATCGGAGCACAGCTGGATCCAACGGTAGACGCTGCCCTACGCACGTTTCTACGTGGAAATTGGGATATCTTTGTCTGGCACCCTTCGGACATGCCCGGGATCCCACGTAGACTGGCCGAACATAGCCTCAACATAATCAAGGGGTTCAAGCCAGTCAAGCAAACGCTACGGCGATTTTTCGAACCCAAAGGACAAGCTATGGGGGAGGAGCTAGCCAAGATACTCGAGGCCGGAATCATCAGAGAAATCAAACACCCGGATTGGCTAGCCAACTTGGTCATGGTGCCGAGGAAGGATAAATCTTGGCGCCTTTGTGTTGATTTCAAAGACCTCAATAAGGCTTGCCCTAAAGACCCTTTCCCATTGCCCGACATTGACTAGATTACTGATGCGACCGCGGGACAATACTCATTGTGTTTCCTCGACGCTTACTCCGGATACCATGAGATTAAAATGAAGGAATCCGACCAGGCCGCAACGGCGTTCATCACCCCGTATGGGCCTTTCTGCTTCAACACTATGCCTTTTAGTCTTAAAAACGCTGGTGCTACTTACCAACACATGATTCAAACATGCTTGGAAAAACCAATTGGCAAGACAGTAGAAGCATATGTAGACAACGTGGTCATCAAGACTAAACACGTCGAATCATTGGTGGACGAACTCCGCTTCACATTTGACAATCTCCAAACATACGACATATCACTCAATCCGAAAAAATGCGTCTTCAGCGTTCCAGCCGAAAAGCTCACTACTAGAAAAACGGCTATAGCTAATATGAACACTAATGGCGCACCATGTATGTGGTGCACCATTAATGGCCATATTACTAATGGCGCACCTGGTATGTGATGCGCCATTACTAGTTTTGTCCTGGCCCCACACCCCTCCCCAGACTTACCAGTGGCGCACTAGGGGATAGTGCGGCATTACTAGTTTTAACTAATAATGGCGCACCACACCCACGGTGTGCCATTACTAACAATTGTTTTTTATTTTTTTCAAAACTAGCAATGGCGCACCAGTGGATAGTGCGCCATTACTAGTTTTAACTAGTAATGGCGCACCACACCCTCGGTGCGCCACTACTAATAATTTTTTTTATTTTTTTTCAAAACTAGCAATGGCGCACCACGCACCAGGTGCGCCATTAGTAACCTTGGTTACCAATGGCACATTCTTAGGAGGTGCGCCATTGGTAACCTGAGAGCAGCTAGATATTTTTGGCAGCCACCTACCACACTCACTTTTCCCACTTCATTCTCTCCACCTCTACCAAGCTTGGTCTCGGCTGCCTCCTCCTCCTCACCTCATTTGCACCATAGATTCACCCAAATTAAGTGGTTAAATTTCCTTTTTTTGATAGGGAAGTAAGGGGAAAGCTTTCTTTATGTTCTAGATCTACTTTTTTCTCCCTCCAACAACATACACACTTTTTATGGCCTAGATCTACGTATGTTTGTGGTGTTGCATATGTTTGTGTTTGCAGGTACCGATATTTGAAATGCGATAGTTGACAATATTTTGCCGGAATGTTGATTCATTTCCGTTTCGGCGAGAATTTGGCACTATGCATTCTTTTTGGTCCTATTTTTAGGCAAAGTCATGCCAACTTTTTTTTGGTTCTAAAATATCGTTTTGCTCTACCTCGCAGGTGACCATGGTCCGCACGTTGACCAAAGGCATCGTGAATAGGTTTTTGAGCTCCGCAAAGGGCGAGATGCTTCAAAAGAACGAGACGGAGATATGATGTCCGTGTCGAAGATGCAAGCCGAAGAGCCTTATGGACCCGGATTCCAAACAGGTGCGGGACCACCTGCTCGTGTGTGGTTTCATGGATGGCTATCGGTGGAAAGGTGATGAAGATGATTATGAAGTCGTCCATGGGGGGCGGGCAAGAAATAAGGAAGGACATCAATACAATAGTGACGAGGGCAGGCGAGAAGACGAATAATCTCCAGGACATGATCACAAAATAGATGCAGGACACGGTCATCATGTAGAAGATGCCGGACATGATGATGAGGAAGATCAAGACGAAGGGCATGATCATGAAGATGAAGATGCCGGAGCAGACGACGATGGACCATCGATGGGATGGGTGCAGGACCCTCATATTCAAGAGCTGCTTCTCAAGCAGACGGGTAACGCAAGAGCTACCACCCGAGAGAAAGCCAAGCTGGATCAGATGGAGATAGACGCAGTTACTCCATTGTATGAAGGATCCAGGCCCGAGGATACCCGCCTGAAAGTAACGCTCATGGCTCTCGAGATCAAGGTAAAACACAAAATGACCGACGCATGCTTCGACGAGAACATGTCATTCTGGCACGAACGTCTTCCCAAGGGGAACAAGTGCCCGACCAGTTTCGAGGAGGCGAAGAAAATCATGTGTCCTCTGGATTTACCGCACGTGAAATACCATGTGTGCATGAACGATTGCATCATTTATCGGGACGAGCAAGCGGAGTCTACCATATGTCTGGTGTGCGGCGTCACTCGATACAAGAAGAGGAAGAAAGCTCCTCGAAAAGTGGTGTGGTACTTTCCGATCACACCTCATCTGCAGCAGTATTTCGCGGACCCTAAGCTAGCAAAGCTCCTGCGTTGGCACGCGGATAGGGAGGAGAAGAAGCGAGAAGATGACGGAAATGATCCGGAGATAAATAAAAAAGACAAGATGCTGAGTCACCCTAAGGATGCGAGCCAGTGGCAAGCATTGAACTTCGAACACCCAGAATTTGGGGATGATCCAAGGAACATCGTGCTGGGCGCGAGCTCCGATGGAGTCAATCCGTTTGGCAACCAGAGAAGCACACATAGCACCTGGCCTGTGTTTGTGTGGATGTACAACCTTCCCCCTAGATGTGCATGAAGAGGAAGTACATTCACATGAATATGCTAATTGAAGGGCCGAAACAACCAGGGAACGACATCAATCTGTATCTAGGGCTGCTGAAAGAGGAGCTAGACACGCTGTGGAAAACGCCAGCCAATACGTAGGACGCCGCAAAGAAAGAATATTTCCCTATGAGAGCCGCACTGCTCACGACGGTGCACGACTATCTCGGTTACGGGTATGTCGCGGGGCAGGTGGTCCACGGATTTTGTGCATGCGTCAGGTGCATGGATGACACAACGTATCCCCAGCTAGATAGATATCCCAAGTCTTCGAAAACCGTGTTCATGGGACATCGAAGGTGGCTTCGCGACGATGACTCATGGAGAAAACACAAGGATCTGTTCAATGGTGAAACCGAACCCCGAAGACGCCCGCGTACGAGGAGCGGCAAGGAAATAGACGAGCTGTTGAAAAATTGGAAAGAGTGCCCACCGCTGGGAAAGAAGCGAAAGGCGCCAGAGCCGCTGCTGAAGGTATGGAAAACGAGGTCTGTTTTCTGGGACTTGCCGTACTGGAAGATCCTCCGTGTGCCTCACAACCTTCATGTCATGCATATCATGAAGAACGTGTGCGAGAGTCTGCTTGGTACCCTGCTCAACATGCCAGAGAGGACCAAAGATGGGACGAAAGCAAGGGCAGACTTGCAATCAATGGGCATCAGGGAGGAGCTTCACGCAAACCGCCCTAATGATGATGATGATGATGATGAGGCAAAGGATACGGAAAGTCGTCGCAAAGGCAAAAAGGCCAAGAAGATCGAATATGACTGCCCTCCCGCATGCTTCACTCTAAGTCAGGAGGAGATCGAGCGGTTTTCACCTGCCTCGTAGGAGTAAAACTTCCTTACAGTTACGCGGGGAAGATAAGCAGATACCTAGACTCAGCGAAGCAGAAGTTCAGCGGGATGAAGTCTCACGACTGTCACGTGCTGATGACGCAGATACTTCCAGTTGCAATCCGTGGGATCATGGACGCGCACGTCCGTGAAACGCTATTTGGCCTATGCAACTTTTTCGACGTCATCTCTCGGAAGTCGGTTGGCGTGAGGCAACTCAGAAGGCTACAGGAAGAGATCGTGGTGATACTATGCGAGCTTGAGATGTACTTCCCGCCCGCATTCTTCGACGTTATGGTGCATCTGCTGGTCCATATCGTGGAGGATATCATCCAACTCGGGCCGACGTTCCTGCACAGCATGATGCTGTTCGAAAGGATGAATGGTGTCATCAAAGGATACGTTCGCAATAGGGCACGTCCATATGGAAGCATAGCCAAGGGCTTTCTGACCGAAGAGTGTGTCTCCTACTGCATGAATTATCTAGGCATCGACAACCCCGTTGGTCTGCCCGTCAACAGGCACCTCGGCAGGCTCGCTGGATGGGGTCACCGCGAGGGTCGCCGCGAAATGCATGTCGACTTCAAGGGTCGACTCGCCGACTTTGAAAGAGCAAACCTAGTCGCGCTACAACACATAGACGTGGTCGATCCTTGGGTGGTAGAGCACAAAACCTTTATTGAGAAGACGTACAATGACCGAGGCCAACAGAGGACGGACGGAGATATAATCAAAGAGCACAACTCATGTTTCCGCGTTGGTTCAAGGACAAGCTTCTGTCGTACCCTTTACACAAGGATTCTTCCGCGGAAGAAAAATTCATATTCGCCTTGTCACAGGGCGCCGAGCACAACCTGATGACCTATGAGGCGTATGATATCAACGGCTACATGTTCTACACCGAGGAAAAGGACATGAAGAGCAATTTTCAGAACTCTGGGGTAATGATGGAATCCTACACCGGTATCGACAAGGACAGATACTATGGAAGGATCAAGGAGATCTGGGAGCTGAGCTATGCTGGAGAGAAGATCCTGATGTTCCGTGTCAGATGGGCCAAGAGCGTCCTAAAAGAAGACCGGTATTTCACCACCATGGTTATACCCGAAGCCAAATCCAAGACCGCGGGTGCAAACGTCATCGTGAAAAATGAGCCATGGGTACTGGCTTCCCAAGTGGACCAATGCTTCTTCATTACCGACCCATCAAAGCCCAGTCGTGTTGTCGTGAGGAGAGGCAAAAGGAACATCATCGGAATGGATGGAGTCGCCAATGAGCAAGACTTCGACAAGTACGGCGAGCCGAAGATGGAAGATGACGATGACGATGAAGTACCATACACCACAAGAAGAAGCAGGACCACCCTACCTAAAGGACGTTCGTTCAAGAGAAGAACTCCATTTGAGAAAAAGAAGGGCAAGAACATTGTGAAAAGATAGCTAAGATCGAATCACGACGTGTCGGCCGCGCGTGTGTGTGTGTGTCAGTGGCAAGCTCAATTATTACATGCAACTAAATTATTACATGTATCACTTGATTTCAACCATGTCATCTAATTCTAAATCTTTGTAGAATGGTTTAAATTGTAGTCTTCATTTCTCGATTGTATTTCGACATATGAAAATGCCATTTCTTCTGTTCTAGTCCTCTATCTAGTAACCTCTTTTGTTCAAAATAGTGGGGATTAATGTTGTCTGTACTTACCTTCCTTTTGTAACTTCTCCATCACCAAGTTGAAGTATCGATCACCTTCTTATTGGATTTGGAATTTTTGTTCTTCTCCCTCTTGTTTTGTTGCAAATCATCATTTACAGGCACCTTGGGCTTCTTTGTGTTTTCTTCTGGTATTTTAATTGTTTTTATTTATGTTTATTCTGGTAAAATAAAAAAAAGTTAGTAATGGTGCACCAGGAGAAGGTGCGCCATGCTATCATGGTGTTTATGGCGCACCCCTAGAAGGTGCACCATTAATATACCAATTTTTATTTATGTTTATTCTGGTATTTTATTTTTTAGTGTTCCTTTTCCTGCTTAAATTTGCAAACATTTTTTGAAAATGCGAACATTTTTCTAACTCACAAAAAGTATTGAATTTGTTGATATTTTTTGAACCCATGAATATTTTTAAATTTCATGGGCACTTTTTGAATTCATGAATATTTTTTCAAATTTGATGATATTTTTTCATATTCATAAATTTTTTACCAATTCACAAATGTTTTGCAACGCAAGTATTTGAAAATTAGTAATAACTACTTATATTATAAAATTTTAAAATTTATGGTTATTTTCTAAAAAAATATTAGATACAACTAAAAATCCAAAAAATAGTAATGGCGCACCAGGAGAAGGTGCGCCATTGCTATCACGGTGTTTACAGCGCACCCCTAAATGGTGCGCCATTTCTATACCAACTTTTATGGCGTACCCCTAAAAGGTGCACCATTGCTAACCCTCCCCCACTAAAATAACCCCATCCACTCCCAATTGCTCCCCTCTCTCCCTCTGGCCTCTCTCCCTCCCTCGCCAGATCCACGCGCCCGATCGCCCCCGTCGCCGTTCGTCGCCCACCACCGCAGTGACCACCTTCCCCCATGCTCCTCCGCGGCGACTACCTTCCCCCGTTCATCGCCGTTCGTCACCCACCACTGCGGCGACCACCTTCCCCCATTCGCCGCCCACCACCACGGCGACCACCTTCCCCCGTTCGTCGCCCACCACTGTGGAGACCACCTTCCCCCGGTGAGCTCCGCCTCCTCTCCCCTCTTCCTTCTCCACCTCTTCCGCCGCTGTCGCCTCCTCTCCCGACTCATCTCTCCGGTGCTCTCCTCCGGCTCAGATCAGAGACCGCTAGGGCACAGTCGGCAAGGGAGCAGCGGCCATCTCCAGCCCTTCTTGCTTCCCCTCGGAGGAGCAGTCCAGGAGGGGGCTTCGCCGGTGAGTCATCGGCCTCATCGCCAATGGTGACCTCGGGCTCCTCTCGGCGGGTATTCAAGGTAAATTTCTTACCTTTGGACTACTTCTTCAAACACTGCACATCTAGCTGGAAAGTATTAGAAGAACGGAGGTGCAGAAAAAATTTAATGATAAGGATAAGGCACATCTAGCTGATTGTTTCTTCAAACACTACACATCAACCAACCAGCTATCACACTTAGCCCATTTAGCTGTTTGGTGGACGGAGTTGAATTTTGTCCATTCATCAAATTCTCTGCTTAACATCAAATAGAAGCATCCCTTGATACCGTTTTTCTGTTGTTGTTTGTTGCACATACACTGATTTCTCAAATAGTCAGTGATAGAATGTGGGCAATTTGATGTGGTCAATTTGTTGCATGTTAGAATACGAATTTAAAACAATTTTTCCGACGCCGACTTCTGCTGGGTAATGTGCATCTTCGGGTGCTCACCATTTTAAGTTGCAAAATAGGACAAGTTCTTCAAATAATTAGACATCCTATGGTATGAACAGCATGGCTGGATGATTGGATTTGCATTTAGTAACATTTTTCAGTCATGGTTGGCATACAAATTGTACTCGTATCTTATTTTCCGTTATAGATGAAATTGTGCATCACGACTTCTGTATATATCTCAGATTTTAGTATGTGTTGCTTACGTCTTGTGTCATGTGGGATCTACTGTTTTGAAGGCGATTATTAGTGCATGGTTAGTTACTGTCCTGTGGGATCTACTGAATTGTTAGTTACTATTGTCAATGATGTGATTAACCCTCTGAAAAAAGCATGTCCTTTACTGCTACTGCCCAGTAGTGACTGTGTCTCCGCATTGCTGTAGAGGCGACTATGAATATGTTCTACATACATGCAAGTATGGACTGTTATTGTGTTCCCGGCCTGCTGCTTGAGTCATCGCTACTTTGCTGTTGCTGCCGCTACCTGCTACTATGGTTTGCAGGGACAAATACCCCTTTCTCCTGAAATGTTGATTAATTTCCGTTTCGGTTGAGAATGGGGCACTCCTAGGTCAAGAAAATTAGCAAAGGTCATGCCCAATTTTCTTGACCTAGAAGGTGCCCGATTCTCAACCGAAACAAAAATTAATCAGCATGAATGGCTTTTACCTGGGAGAATTGTTCAGCATTTCTTATATCTGCGCATATGGTCTATTTGTTATTACTACAACACCATGTATGTTTCTAATGATGGCAGTTTGGTGCTTGTCTGTAGTCAAATAGGAGTAAAGGATCACAACTTTGTCTGTTATGTGTAATCACCTGTAAACTTTGACAGCTGTTATAAATTAAAGAAATAAGTAACCGATGCTTGCAATCCTCAACCAAATGCAAGTACTTGGATGAACTTCAACACTAGGCATGCATGATTTACACAACTTACAGCTAAGCAAGCAGCTAGCATTTCCCTTTGCTTTTGGCACTTGAGGTTGTTCAAGTAAAAGAAGAAAGAAATTTTGAACTAAAGGTACTAGTGGGGTGCCTAATGATCACCCAACCATTTCAAAGACTTCTTTCAATGTGCAATCTATTTTAAACGCCCAGCTACCACAAAGGTGTACACCACACATGTATGCAAATGCAAGGATGGCACCTTCCATTAGTGAAATACCACAATATGTGGCAAGCACATTGTTTTCATGGAGGTTTAAGAGAGAAAAAGTACGAACCCCATATTAGTTGTCAAATAAAAGCAGGAACTTTATGGAACCTAGCATGAACCCCACTCACCCACTCAGCTTTCAGGTTAGAGTGATCGATACAGTATATTCCAGTGAAAGACCTAAGGAGACTACTGTAGTGCCCTCACACACATTCAGCTTAGGAACACAGCAACACTGTTGCATTATTCCACTGCTACTTGCTAAAGCTATTATGAATGTGTGACCCTCCAGCTTTAGCAATAGTGCACTTAGTAGGATAGAAAATATATAACCTGCAATAGTGCACTTAGTAGGATAGCAATAGTGCACTTGGAACAATCTTTTGGGTAAAGGGGTGTTTATAACCTGTAATGTGAAAATATATGTGATAGAAGAATAGATACTACCCTGATCTCATCCAATAACTCTAGTAGCCTTTTTTCCTATTTAGAGCGAACATGGCCGACAACGATGAGGCCGGCGGTTCGGGCAAGCTATTCCGGGAGCTGACCTAGGAGATGGAGGAAGAACCTCACCGCTATGAGGACGCCATGCAAGACACCGATCCTGACTACACAACCCCTAGTGGCGTCGGGGATGACACCACCGATGGTGCCGCTGGGGATGCCACCACTGATGATGGCAGTGAACTCACAGATGGCAGCCAACCGAAGATGCAACAGAAGGACCGGCGCCCGAACGTGCTCGGCACCGTCAAGGAGGAATTTACTCAAGTGTCCTCTAGTGGGAAACCAACGGCGCCCAAAGAATTAGTCAGTGGGTACACGGGACAACTCGGGTGCATTCTCCGGAGCACCGTCTCGATCAACACCGAGAACCTAAGGCATCATGGCCGAGGGAATTTGCGCAACCTCCTCTTCACGAATCTGCACGAACGGTACAAGTTCCTCGGTGACTTCACAAACACACGCCTCTCAAGGAATAAAGTGAACAGTGCCGCCCTCACGAAGATGAGCACGACCTTGGCTACTTGGAGAGCCGCGGTGAAGAGAAGGATTCTAAGTGGTGATAGTTACGAAAAGATCAAGGAGACATATCCTTCGATCAGCGAAGCTGACTACCTGGAGTTCAAGATCAAGTGCGAGAGCAACGCATCCGTGGAATCAAGTCAGTGTGGGAAAGATATGTGGGACTTGAACTTAGGGGTCCACAAACTCGGTCCCGGCGATTACAGAGTGGCGGAACCTATATGGGACAAGGAGGACGCGGAGCGTGCCGAGCAAGGCCTACCGCCCCTCTTCGATAAATACTGTGACAAGCAGACCAGGAACTATGTCAGGGCCCGGTACAAGGTGGACCCAGTAACAAAGGAGCTTACCACGGATCTGAAGACCAAGGCGCTTGAGCTTGTTCTGGTAAGGAATACACCCCCGCGTAATTAGCTCCATATGGTTGCATTCTAATTAATGAAGCCAAATTTATAAATGGTTCACGTTCCTTCCACAGGAAACTGCAAGCAGTAGCGCGGGGTCGTCTTAGAGCTCCCCGTCTGGCCCTTGGGACACCACTTTAAATAGGGCGTTGAACGTAATGAAACACAAGGATAAGTTCAGTAAGCCGTCGTCAGCTGGTCGTGTGGCCGACAAAGGCTTGTCCACGAAATGGTCGGAATACTATACTGCTAGGCGAAAGGAGAGAAAGACCAGCTCGGAAAGCCAGGAGCGCGAGGTTCAAGAACTCAAGGCACAAGTGGCGCGGATTCCGGAGATAGTCGAAGATCAAGTGCGAGACCAAATGGGAGCGACGATCACCGCCATTATGCCTACCTTGCTTGAGGGGCTGCGGGGGTGGATTGCGGGCGGCCAATAGGGGCCGCCCCCGATTCCCAGCTTCACGGGCAGCAACTCGCACAACGCGCCGGCGCCATTGGTGTCTCCGGCGGAGGCGGCATTGGTGTCTCCGGCGGCGGCACCGACATTGTAGCTTAATGCACCCGGGTGTGGGAAGAATACGCCGGCCGGCACCTCGGCAGCAAGCGGCCCCTCCGTCACTTGCGTGCCCGCCGTTGGTGGTGCCTCAACATTAGCCAAGCTCGACGCCATCACGGTAACTCAGCCTCGGACAATGACTTCATCTCCTTGCCTTTGACTGGGCATCCCTGACGCCCTACATGTTTTCGCAGGGCGCCGCCAACCTTCCATGCACTCTCTTGCAATTCGTGGATGGCGAGTTGATCGATGTCGCCAAGGCCAGAATCATTGAACCGGGCAACCCCGTGTTCCACGGTAATCTGATGCCACCCATCGTGTATAGGGTTCAACTGGTTCGGGTGCTGTGGGGCTGCGACGACTTGTTACCTCCGTATCGACCCCCTAGGGCCGACGAAGATGATGTGATGGCCGTCAGCGCCTGCTTAGGCTGGTCCATGCTTTGGCCGAAGAGCCAGATTCGTTTGGGGGCGGGGGACACCACCCCACAGACAACACCACCAGTCATGCCGACGCCAAGCCATGGCGAGACTGCCGCAACGCTACCGCCGTCAGCTGATCCGGACATGCATATGACACAGGATCTAGACGATGACGACGGTACATTTACCAACGTCGATAAGTACTTCAACGAACATGGGTACGGTGACAAATTCTTGGGGCCTCCTTCTCAAGAATCCAACCCTGCAAAAAACAATCGCGATCTAGCTGGTACCGCGGAGAAACCCAATTGCAATAGGCGTCGTCTGGCGTTCAGTTCTCAGGAGATGCCTCCAGCCGCCGCCTTCACCGAGACTCAAATAGTCGAGGTGCGAAATATTATCAGCCCAAACACACTCAAGAAGGTGGTCTCTGAGCAGAACTCGATCCCATTACAGCAGAAGAAGCAGAAGGGACGGAAAAGAAAAAATAACAAGGGTGCGAGCCAGCTGGCACCGAGTATGATCCGTGCTCAGGACGGGCCACCAGTACCTAAGGATATCTCGAGGAGGGTGCATGTGGCGGGTAGGCCGATGCTACCAACTAATCCGCTCAATGCTGCAACCGGTGCTATGCGGAGTCTGCATGACAGTGTTCTTTCTATGGAGAAGCGGCGTATCTCCGAGAATGTTATGGCATACCCCGTTTTTGTGGCCAAGGTGCCAGAGGGCAAGGGCTTTGTCGATAGCACCATCGGGCATATGATCGTCCTGCGGTTTGATGACATCTTCGCTATGGTTAACCTTCATCTGCTGCACTACACCTTCATTCGGCTATTTTCGCTCAGTATGGAGATGCAGATCATTAGAGACAAGACCCCAGACATCGTGATAGTCGACCCCTTCTACATGCGTGCCAAGATCTTGGGCAGCGCTGGGGACCGACAAGTCGCGAGTTCATACCTCGAATGCATCATTCTGGCGAACCCAGATAAGGATAACTTCCTCGTGCCTTACTTTTCCGAGTAAGTCATCCCCTCACCGCGCCATAACATATGATTTCTTACATTTCGATCGTTCTTTTTTTCTAACATTCTGTGTTTTGTGCAGTGACACACATTGCAAACTCAGCTTCTTAAGCCTGAAATATTCCATGGCCACGTATTTCGACTCGGACCGTCAGTCGAAGAAAGACTACACAAATATGAAGAAAGTTCTTGATGATGCTCTCCCCGGCTATGCCAAATCTGGAGGCACCTTCAGGAGGCCAATTTGTAGGTACGACAAGAATGTGTTCACCCATGTAACGACGTTCCCCTGCGTCAAGCAGCCACCTGGCAGTCAGAAGGATGCCTACTACGCCCTCCATCACATGCGAGCGATCGTACGGGACCATAATCACCTTCTGCTACCAAATAATCTCAAAGATTGGGCCGCATGCTTGTCGGCAATCCAGGACGAGGACATCAGACAAGAATTCTTTTGCATCCAGTCGGAGTTTGCGGTAATCATCTATCAAGATGTCCTTCGTACCTCGGGGCAGTTCTACCTCAAATATC
This sequence comes from Triticum aestivum, assembly GCF_018294505.1. NCBI lineage: Eukaryota > Viridiplantae > Streptophyta > Magnoliopsida > Poales > Poaceae > Triticum > Triticum aestivum. The sequence goes on along the minus strand of NC_057812.1, from coordinate 646,873,219 downwards.
AACCGTTCAATAGTGAAATAGAAACAACGCTACAAATGCAGGCTGACAACGATCGCGATTTCATGACCATCACGAAAGACGCTGGCTTCATCAACGCTCCGATCCCTGAGTTGAGTCAAAAGTATTGATGCTATGTAGTTCTGAAATATCGATTAGCTCATGTTGTAATTAAACTTTAATGAACTTGTATGTATCTTTAGTTTGGACAGTCGTTCAACTTATATGTAATCGATGCTATTTATTAGTAGGACCATGAATCGTGCTATTAATGTGTTGCTTTTCTCTTCCGATCCTTTTGTTGCATACTTATATATTTCTTGTATATTATCTGTGAATTGCTACTAACGTTTTGTTTGTCTAGTGCATAGAGATATCGTCGTATGTCGTGTACAAGGGTAAGGTTCCCGGAGTCTACGACGACTGGGAGGAGTGTCGTAGACAGGTTCACCATTTCAGCGGTAACAGTTAGGGTACACCACTAGGGTGGAGGCGGAAGCTAGATACGCACGCTATATAGCTGGAGAGAGGAGGGAGCGGAGGAGGAACCGGATGAAGACCAGTTTCTATGTGATGCTCATCATGACCGCAACTCTCTTCTATGTGATGGTAGTCTAGATGATCGATATTGACTTTGTAATGTGACGACAAACTCGGCTAATATGATGAGCTTTGCTAATGTCTCGAGACCTAAACTTGGCTAATGTTTGAACTTTGTTCACTATTTTGAATTTGGAGACTAATATGATGAATTCTATTGTGTGATGTTTATATTCTGTGCTGTCATGTATTTTGTAACCTGTGCAAATACCAGAAAAGCAAAAAATAATAATTCCTAATATTCATAGTAGTGGTGCACCATATTGAGAATTAGTGGCGCACCAAGATAAATACCAGTGGCGCATTATCGGGCATAGTAATGGCGCACTTGGGGCATAGGTGAAGACAAATATGGCCCCCAGTAGTGGCGCACCATATTGAGCATTAGTGGCGCACCAAGGCTAAATACCAGTGGCGAATTGTGGGGCATAATAATGGCGCACTTGGGGGCATACGTGAAGGTAAATATGGCCCCTAGGAGGCATAGTAATGGCGCACTGTTGGACATAGTAATAGCGCACTATGTGGTGCGCCACTATTATATGGGATACTAATGGCGCACCACAGGTGCGCCATTACTATTTGTTACTAGTGGCGCACCTATAGTGTGCCATTAATAGCAAAAACTGGTGCGCCACTAACAACCTTTTTTCTAGTAGTGGCTATTAGGGTTCGTCGTCTCCCACGGAGGAATTGAAGCAAAACCCAGCCAAAATCCAAGCCTTTTCGCAATTGGCTACACCAATATACCTAAAATAGGTCCAAAAAGTAGTAGGGTGCATGGCAGCTTTGAGCCGCTTCATCTCCAGACTAGGAGAAAAAGCATTACCGCTTTATAGACTGCTCAGATGCGCCGACAACTCCGAGTGGACGAATGCGGCTACAGCCGGATTGGAAGAAATAAAAACCTTATTAGTAGGCAACCCGATCCTAGCCGCCCCAAGTGTCGGCAAGCCTATGTTGCTTTATATATCCGCAACTCACCAGGTATACTCGTCGTCGAACGAGGGGAAGAGGGACATAAATTCCCCATCCAGAAACCGGTGTACTACGTATCGGCGGTCCTTACACCATGATAATCTCGATACCCTCATTACCAAAAGATAGCTTACGCGGTCTTCATGGCATCCCAAAAACTCCGGCATTATTTTCAAGAGTGTTCGATCACGGTAGCATCCGAAGTGCCACTCAACGACATTATAAACAATAGGGATGCCACTGGCCGCATAGCCAAATGGGCCGTTGAGCTCTTACCGTTTGAGATAACATACAAGCCCCGCCGAGCTATTAAATCTCAGGTGCTAGCCGACTTCGTCACTGAGTGGACGGAAGCCAAGCTCCCTAAGGAGTACAGTTCATGTACTTCGACGGCTCTAAAATGCTAGCCGGACTGGGGTCTGGTATCATCCTGACATCCCCTACGGGGGCCACAGTCCGCTACGTGCTGCAAATCATGTATACGGACTCCAATAACGTAGCCGAATACGAGGCACTTCTACACGGTCACCATGAAGGAAATATTCCCTAGAGGCAATAATAAAGTTGTTATTTTATATTTCCTTATATCATGATAAATGTTTATTATTCATGCTAGAATTGTATTAACCGGAAACTTGATACATGTGTAGATACATAGATAAAGCACCGTGTCCCTAGTAAACCTCTACTAGACTAGCTCATTAATCAAAGATGGTTAAGTTTCCTAACCATAGACATGTGGTGTCATTTGATGAATGGGATCACATCATTAGGAGAATGATGTGATGGACAAGACCCATCTGTTAGCTTAGCATTATGATCGTTTAGTTTTATTACTATTGCTTTCTTCATGACTTATACATATTCCTCTCACTATGAGATTATGTAGCTCCCGAATACCGGAGGAATACCTTGTGTGCTATCAAACGTCACAACGTAACTGGGTGATTATAAAGATTCTCTATAGGTGTCTCTGAAGGTGTTTATTGGGTTGGCATAGATCAAGATTAGGATTTGTCACTTCGTGTATCGGAGAGACATCTCCGGGCTCTCTCGGTAAGGCACAACACTATAAGCCTTGCAAGCAATGTGACTAATGAGTTAGTTACAGGATGATGCATTATGGAACGAGTAAAGAGACATGCCGGTCACGAGATTGAACTAGGTATGATGATACCGACGATCGAATCTCGGGCAAGTACCATACCAATGACAAAGGGAATGACGTATATTGTTATGCAGTTTGACCGATAAAGATCTTCGTAGAATATGTAGGAACCAATATGAGCATCCAGGTTCCGCTATTGGTTATTGACCGGAGATGTGTCACGGTCATGTCTACATAGTTCTCGAACCCGTAGAGTCCTCACGCTTAACGTTCGATGACGATTTGTATTATGAGTTGTGTGTTTTGGTGACCGAAGTTTGTTCGGAGTCCCGGATGAGATCACAGACATGATGAGGAGTCTCTAAATGGCCGAGAGGTAAATATTGATATATTGGAAGGTTATTTACGGACACCGGAATGGTTCTGAAGAGGTTCGGGGATTTTTCGGAGTACCGGGAGGTTACGGGACCCCCCCGAGAAAGTTAATGGGCCTCATGGGCCATAGTGGAGAGAGGGAGGCAGGCCACAAGAGGTGGCGCACGCCCCCCCTTGCCCAATCTGAATTGGACAAGGGATGGGTGCACGCCCCCCCCCCTTTGCTTCTCCCTCTCTCCTCTCTCCCCTTTCCCCTCTTCGTTGGAAAGAAGGGGGCGAATCCTACTAGGAGTGGAGTCCTAGTAGGACTCTCCCCATGGCGCGCCACCCCTAGGGCCGGCCACCTCCTCCTCCCCTCCTTTATATACGAGGGCGAAGGGCACCCCAAAGGCACATCAATTGTTCTCTTAACCATGTGCGGTGCCCCCCTCCACAGTTTACTCTTCCGGTCATAGCGTCGTAGTGCTTAGGCGAAGCCCTGCGCGGATCACATCACCATCACCGTCACCATGCCGTCGGGCTGACGGAACTCTTCCTCGACCCTCTGCTGGATCAAGAGTTTGAGGGACGTCATCGAGCTGAACGTGTGCTGAACTCAGAGGTGCCGTACGTTCGGTACTTGGATCGGTTGGATCGAGAAGACGTTCGACTACATCAATCGTGTTAACCTAACGCTTCCGCTTTCGGTCTACGAGGGTACATGGACACACTCCCCCCCTCTCGTTGCTATGCATCTCCTAGATAGATATTGCATGATCGTAGGATTTTTTTTGAAATTGCATGCTATGTTCCCCAATAGTGGCAACCGAGCCAGGTCTATGCGTAGATGATATGCACGAGTAGAACACAAAGAGTTGTGGGCTGTGATCGTCATACTGCTTACCACCAATGTCTTATTTTGATTCAGAGGCATTGTTGGATGAAGCGGTCCGGACCAACCTTACAAGACCACGTTCATGAGACCGGTTCCACCGATAGACATGCAACTAGTTTTGCATAAAGGTGGCTGGTGGGTGTTTGTTTCTCCAACTTTAGTTGAATCGAATTTGACTGCGGATGGTCCTTGTTGAAGGTTAAAACAGCAAACTTGATAAATCACCGTTGTGGCTTTCATGCGTAGGTAAGAATGGTTCTTACTAGAAGCCCATAGCAGCCACGTAAAACTTGCAAAAAAAGTAGCGGAAGTCTAACTTGTTTTTGCAGGGCATGTTGTGATGTGATATGGTCAAAACATGATTTTATATACATTGTTGTATGAGATGATCATGTTTTGTAAGAGTTATCGGCAACTGGCAGGAGCCTTATGGTTGTCGGTTTATTGTATGAAATGCAAACGCCATGCGATAGTTGTACAAGCAATAGTTGGTGAGACGACCACGACACTACGATGGAGATGAAGGTGTCGAGTCGGTGATGATGGAGATCATGACGATGCTTTGGAGATGGAGATCAAAGGCACAAGATGATGATGGCCATATCATGTCACATATTTTGATTGCATGTGATGTTTATCTTTTATGCATCTTATTGTACTTAGTACGGCGGTAGCATTATAAGACGACCCCTTACTAAAATTTCAAGGTATAAGTGTTCTCCCTGAATATGCACCATTGCGACAGTTCATCGTGCTGAGACACCACGTGATGATCGGGGGTGATAGGCTCTACGTTCACATACAATGGGTGCAAGACAGTTTAGCACATGTGGAATACTCGGGTTAAACTTGACGAGCCTAGCATGTACAGACATGGCCTCGGAACACTAAGACCGAAAGGTCGAACGTGAATCATATAGTAGATATGATCAACATAGAGATGTTCACCATTGAAAGCTACTCCATCTCACGTGATGATCGGACATGGTTTAGTTGATATGGATCACGTGATCATTTAGATGACTAGAGGGATGTCAATATAAGTGGGAGTTCTTAAGTAATATGATTAATTGAACTTTAATTTATCATGAACTTGGTCCTGATAGTATTTGCATATCTATGTTGTAGATCAATATCTTGCATATAGCTCCCCTGTTTTATTTTTGATATGTTCCTAGAGCAAACTAAGTTGAAAGATGATAGTAGCAATGATGCGGACTGGGTCTGTGATCTGAGGATTATCCTCATTGCTACACAGAAGAATTACGTCCTTGATGCACCACTAGGTGATGAACCTGTTGCAGGAGCAGATGCAGACGTTATGAATGTTTTACAAGCTCGGTATGATGACTACTTGATAGTTTAGTGCAACATGCTTTACGGATTAGAACAGGGACTTCAAAAATGTTTTGAATGCCATGGAGCATATGAGATGTTCCAAGAAGCTGAAAATGATATTTCAGACTCATGCTCATGTTAAGATGCATGAGACCTCTGACAAGTACTTTGCCTACAAGATGGAAGAAAATAGCTTAGCTAGTGAACATGTGCTCAGAATGTCTGGATACTACAATCGCTTGAATCAAGTGGGAGTTAATCTTCCAGATAAGATAGTGATTTACAGAGTTCTCTAGTCACTATCACCAAGTTACTAGAACTTCGTTATGAACTATAATATGCAAGGGATGATGAAAACGATTCCCTAGCTCTTCGCGATGCTGAAATCAGTGAAGGTAGAAATCAAGAAATAGCATCAAGTGTTGATGGTTAACAAGACCACTGGTTTCAAGAAAAGGTGCAAGGGAAAGAAAGGAAAACTTCAAAAATAATGGGAAGAAAGTTGCCACTCCCATGAAGAAGCCCAAAGCTGGACCCAAGCCTGAAACTGAGTGCTTCTACTACAAAGGAAATGGTCACTGGAAGTGGAACTGCCCTAGATACTTGGAGGATAAGAAGGATCGAAAAGTGAACAAAGGTATATTTGATATACATGTTATTGATGTGTACTTTACTAGTATTTATAGAAACCCCTCGGTATTTGATACTAGTTCAGTTGCTAAGAGTAGTAACTTGAAACAGGAGTTGCAAAAAAAACAGAGACTAGTTAAGGACGAGGTGACGATGTGTGTTGGAAGTAATTCCAAGGTTGATACGATCACCATCTCACACTCCCTCTACCTTCGGGATTATAATTGAACCTAAATAAATGTTATTTGGTGTTTGCGTTGAGCATTAATATGATTAGATCATGTTTATTGCAATACGATCATTCATTTAAGTCAGAGAATAATTGTTGTTCTGTTTATATGAATAAAACCTTCTATGATCATACACCCAATGTGAATGGTTTGTTGAATCTCGATCGTGGTGATACGCATATTCATAATATTGATGCCAAAAGATGCAAAGTTGGTAATGATAGTGCAACATATTTGTGGCACTGCTGTTTAGGTCATAGTGGTGTAAAGTGCATGAAGAAACTCCATGCGGATGGACTTTTGGAAACACTTGATTATGAATCATTTGATGCTTGTGAACCATGCCTCATGGGCAAGATGACTAAGACTCTGTTCTCCGGAACAATGGAGCGAGCAACTGACTTATTGGAAATAATACATACTGATTTAGGCGGTCCGATGAGTGTTGAGGCTCGTGGCGGGTATCGTTGTTTTCTGACTTTCACAGATGATTTGAGCAGATATGGGTATATATACTTGATGAAACACAAGTCTGAAACATTTGAAAAGTTCAAAGAATTTCAGAGTGAAATGGAGAATCATCGTAACAAGAAAATAAAGTTTCTACAATCTTATCCTGGAGGCAAATATTTGAGTTACGAGTTTGGCCTTCATTTAAAACAATGTGGAATAGTTTCACAACTCACGCCACCTGGAACACCACAACGTAATGGTGTGTCTGAACGTCATAATCGTACTTTATTAGATATGGTGCGTTCTATGATGTCTCTTACCGATTTACCACTATCGTTTTGGTATTATGCATTAGAGATAGCTACATTCACGTTAAATAGGGAACCATATAATCCATTGAGACGACACCGTATGAACTATGGTTTAGCAAGAAACCTAAGCCGTCGTTTCTTAAAGTTTGGGGTTGCAATGCTTATGTGAAAAAGCTTCAACCTGATAAGCTCAAACCCAAATCGAAGAAATGCGTCTTCATAGGATACCCAAAAGAAACTATTGGGTACACCTTCTATCATAGATCCGAAGGCAATATCTTTGTTGCCAAGAATGGATCCTTTCTAGAGGAGTTTCTCTTGAAAGAAGTGAGTGGGAGGAAAGTAGAACTTGATGAGGTAATTGTACCTTCTCTCGAATTGGAAAGTAACTCATCACAGAAAACCGTTCCCGTGATGCCTACGCCAACAAGAGAGTAAGCTAATGATAATGATCATAAAACTTCAGATCAAGTTACTACCGAACCTCGTAGGTCAACCAGAGCATGTTCTGCACCAGAGTGGTACAGTATTCCTATTCTGGAAGTCATGTTACTAGACCATGACGAACCTACGAACTATGAGGAAGCGACGATGAGCCCAGATTCCGATAAATGGCTTGAGGCCATGAAATCTGAGATATGATCCATGTATGAGAACAGAGTGTAGACTTTGGTGGACTTGCCCAATGATCGGCAAGCCATTGAGAATAAATGGATCTTCAAGAGGAAGATGAACGCTGATGGTAGTGTTACTATCTACAAAGCTCGACTTGTCGCAAAAGGTTTTCGACAAGTTCAAGGTGTTGACTATGATGAGATTTTCTCACTCGTAGTGATGCGTAAGTCTGTCCGAATCATGTTAGCAATTGCCACATTTTATGAAATCTGGCAAATGGATGTCAAAACTGCATTCCTTAATGGATTTCTTAAAGAAGAGTTGTATATGATGCAACCAGAAGGTTTTGTCGATCCTAAAGGTGCTAACAAAGTGTGCAAACTCCAGCAATCCATGTATGGACTGGTGCAAGCATCTCAGAGTTGGAATATACACTTTGATAAGGTGATCAAAGAATATGGTTTTATACAGACTAATGGTAAAGCATGTATTTACAAGAAAGTGAGTGGGAGCTCTGTAGCATTTCTGATATTAGATGTGGATGACATATTGTTGATTGGAAATGATATAGAATTTTTGGATAGCATAAAAGGATGCTTGAATAAGAATTTTTTCAATGAAAGACCTCGGTGAAGCTACTTATATATTGGGCATCAAGATCTATAGGACTTTCACAAAGCACATACCTTGACAAGATTTTGAAGAAGTTTGAAAACGGATCAGTCAAAGAAAGGGTTCTTGCCTGTGTTGCAAGGTGTGAAGTTGAGTAAGACTCAAAGCCCGACCACGGCAGAAGATAGAGAGAGAATGAAGGTCATTCCCTATGCCTCACCATAGGTTATATAAAGTATGCCATGCTATGTACCAGACCTATTGTATACCTTGCCATGAGTTTGGCAAGGGAGTACAATAGTGATCTAGGAGTAGATCACTGGACAACGGTCAAAATTATCCTTAGAGGACTAAGGAAATATTTCTCGGTTATGGAGGTGATAAAGAGTTCGTCGTAAAGAGTTATGTCGATGCAAGCTTTGACACCGATCTGGATGACTCTGAGTCTCTGATGACCCACAAGTATAGGGGATCTATCGTAGTCCTTTTGATAAGTAAGAGTGTTGAACCCAACAAGGAGCAGAAGGAAATGATAAGCAGTTTTCAGTAAGGTATTCTCTGCAAGCACTGAAATTATCGGTAACAAATAGTTTTGTGATAAGGTAGTTTGTAACAAGTAGCAAGTAATAAAAGTAAATAAGGTGCCGCAAGATGGCCCAATCCTTTTTGTAGCAAAGGACAAACCTGGACAAACTCTTATATGAAGGAAAGCGCTCCCGAGGACACATTGGAATTATCATCAAGCTAGTTTACATCACGTTCATATGATTCGCGTTCGGTACTTTGATAATTTGATATGTGGGTGGACCGGTGCTTGGGTACTGTCCTTACTTGGACAAGCATCCCACTTATGATTAACCCCTATTGCAAGCATCCGCAACTACAACAAAAGTATTAAGGTAAACCTAACCATAGCATGAAACATATGGATCCAAATCAGCCCCTTACGAAGCAACACATAAACTAGGGTATAAGCTTCTGTCACTCTAGCAACCCATCATCTACTTATTACTTCCCAATGCCTCCCTCGAGGCCCAAACAATGGTGAAGTGTCATGTAGTCGACGTTCACATGACACCACTAGAGGGATGACAACATACATCTCATCCAAATATCGAACGAATACCAAATTCACATGACTACTTATAGCAAGACTTCTCCCATGTCCTCAGGAACAAACGTAACTACTCACAAAACATATTCATGTTCATAATCAGAGGGGTATTAATATGCATAATGGATCTGAACATATGATCTTCCACCAAGTAAACCAACTAACATCAACTACAAGGAGTAATCAACACTACTAGCAACCCACATGTACCAATTTGAGGTTTGGATACAAAGATTGGATACAAGAGATGAACTAGGGTTTGAGATGAGATGGTGCTGGTGAAGATGTTGATGGATATTGACCCCCTCCCAATGAGAGGATCGTTGGTGATGACGATGGTGATGATTTCCCCCTCCCGGAGGGAAGTTTCCCCGACAGAACAGCTCTGCCGGAGCCCTAGATTGGTTCCGCCTCGTGGCGGCGGAGTTTCTTCCCGAAAGGTTGCTTATGATTTTTCCTTGGACGAAAGACCTCATATAGCAGAAGATGGGCATCAGAGGGCCACCAGGGAGCCCACGAGGCAGGGGGCGTGCCCAGGGGGTAGGGCGCGCCCCCACCCTCGTGGCCAGGGTGTGGGCCCCTCTGGAACTTATTTCACCCAATATTTTTTATATATTCTGGAAATAGCTTCCGTGAAGTTTCAGGACTTTTGGAGCTGTGCAGAATAGGTCTTTAATATTTGCTCCTTTTCTAGCCCAGAATCACAGCTGCCGGCATTCTCCCTCTTCATGTAAACCTTGTATAATAAGAGAGAATAGGCATAAGTATTGTGACAAAATGTGTAATAACAACCCATAATGCAATAAATATCGATATAAAAGTATGATGCAAAATGGACGTATCAACTCCCCCAAGCTTAGACCTCACTTGTCCTCAAGCGAAAGCCGGAATCGAAAAATATGTCCACATGTTTAGAGATAGAGGTGTCGATAAAAATAAAATACGTCCATGAGGGCATCATGATCATTCTTGGAACGGCAACATATATATATATATATATATATATTTATATATATATATATATATATATATATATATATAACGCCAGCCCTATATAGGGCGTGCGGAGGTCCTCCCGAATTCCCGAACTCACAGAGGAAAAAAAAGGGCCACGCCTGCGCCCACCACCTCCTCCCGATCCCCAATATCCCCGATCCAGCATCGTGGACCTCTCACCTCCCTGCCATAACCGCCGCTGCCCTGGCTCCGGTGCGCCTCCCGCCGCCGGCCACCCCGGCCCCGTCCTTGCCTCCCGACCCCGAGCGCCTCCCACGCTCCCTCGGATCCGTCCGCTGCGCCTCCACCATCCCCCGCATCTGGTCACCACGCCGCCACCGGCCTCAGATCCGGCCGCTGCGCCGCCTCACCGCGGGATCCGGCCACCGCGACGGCCGTGCCAATCGTACATCGCCCAGTGGTGCAGTGCCCATTGCACGGAGGTGAACTTCCCTGCCACCTCATCGTGGACCTCTCCCTGCTGGTAACCTGCTCCGGCGACCTTCGCCAGCCTACTTCACCGCCTCCCTCGCTGTACTCATCAGCTGCGGTGTCCCGCTCCTCTTCCGACGCTCGTCCTCCTCCGGCGTAGCGCACCTGGCCCACAAGGCCACCGTGGCCATGGCCCTCGTCTCCAAGGAGGAGCAAGAGCCCGACCATGATGATGGCCGCCAGCAGGTAGCCCTCTTCTTTGGCACGCAGACCGGCACCAGCGAGGGGTTCGCCAAGGTACGCACGCGACTCGACCCCCTACGCCACTGCCACCATGCCTGCTATGTGTGTGCCTGCTCTCTATGAAGTTCATCCTAGCCAGCTTCTAGAGTTCAATGTGTGTGCTAACTGTGTGGTTCTCGCCATCTCTAGATCCTGCTAAGCTGCAACAACACTTTGTTGTTTCCTTGCCCTGCTCCTATCAGACTCGATGTGTTGTGGGCTATGGACAAGATGAAGGCATGGACCTGGTGATTGGGTACGAGAAGCGAGCTGCTACTGCACTTGGTCTGCTCAACAGCTGCCGTTGTGGTTGTACTTGGACGGCTGCAGATAGTGCAACCGAACATCTGTGTGTGTTTTTGGGAGCCCATTTTTAGAGCTGGTGCTCATGAAAATTCGTCCAGGTTCTTCTGTAGTGTTGCTATTTGCTGGAAAAAATCATTGATTTTCAGTTGGCCGTTGCTTGTACTAGAACATCAGGTGCTTGTGCTAAACGTCCGTGAGACAAAACCTATGATACCATATGCGGAGTCGTACTAAATGATGAGAACAAGATAAATTAAGGTAGATATTGTTCGTTGGATTCTGATTTAAGTCGGCTTATTCCCACAAGTGTTGTTTCAAGTAGATCATTATCTAGAAGGTTCACACAAAAAGAGACCCTGGAGGGGGTTCAAGTTAATGATTGAAATCATGGGAAAGTCGTGGAACAAAAATTGCACTCTTCTGAATTTGTTCTGTAGTTTTTATTACTTGATAAAAAAGTTTATGAAGTTCATGTAGTACTATCGCTGAAAATATAGGGAAAAAAGACAGAGGAGTTGCAAAAAATCGGGGGCATTCGTCCAAAACTACAAGTTTGTGAAAGCTATTAGAAATATCTTAGTTGGTATCCTTCCAAGTTAAAATATAAAAACCCATGAAATTCAACACAAAAAAATAGTAATCGTAGAGTAAAAAAAGCGAAAATGTCATGTTCAAACATTGTACAACATGTTCCAAGGGAAAGAATGTCATGTTCTAACAAAAAAAACATTGGTCTAAAACATCAAGTTGTAAACTTCTTGTTCTGTATTATTTCGTGAAGTTCAATAATATGTATGGGTGCAAAAAACTAGTGTTTTCAATATGTTGGTTTCAATTCAAAAACTACAAAACAAAGAAACCCAAGTATGTACAAATACTAGAAAAAAAAGTCCAAAAAGGAGAAAAATAACACAAAACATACACGACATGAAAAACAAAAGAAGAAAACAAAACCTCTCCTAGAAATTGTTGACTCTGAAAGTTTAAGAAAAGAAAGAAGAAGTTCATATTAAAAAGATTAAGAAATAAACCAAGAAGTCCATATTAAAAAGATGGAGAAGTTCGATGATTATAGAAAACTCAGATTTTCCTCGTTATTAAAGAATGGAAACAAGAAGTTCACAAATAAAATAACAAGAAGTTCAACTTTTAAAAATAGAGCATTCAAAATTTCATAAAAAGATTAAGAAATAAACCAAGAAGTCCATATTAAATAGATGGAGAAGTTCGATGATTTTCCTCATTATTAAAGAATGGAAACAAGAAGTTTAAAAATAAAATAACAAGAAGTTCAACTTTTAAAAATAGAGCGCTTCAAAATTTCATAAAAAAGATTAAGAAAATAAACCAGGAAGTCCATATTAAATAGATAGAGAAGTTTGATGATTTTCCTCGTTATTAGAGAATGGAAACAAGAAGTTCAAAAATAAAATAACAAGAAGTTCAACTATTAAAAATGGAGCAATTCAAAAATAATAATAAAGGATTAAGAAAAATCAGATTAAAAATTCATTAAAAAACTCAAATATTTTCACGTAACCCAGAGAATTCACATTGATAGCTGCGAGAAGTTCATGTACTACACGATGTGAATTTTGTATTAAAAAGAGAATAAAAAAGCAAAAAGGCTAAAAGTTTTGTTGTTATAAATTCAAGTCCTTTGTTGGAGAAAGTTAAAAAATTATTGTGAGAGAGATTTGTACAAAAGGAATATCATTTGTGTAACAATGACGAATGGATGAGAAAATTACAAACGGAAATACGTCACAGAAGTTCAACTGAAAACAACAGGAAGTTCAACTACTAGAGTGGATGAATTTCAGATGAAAACCCTTTAAAATTCCCGTGAGTATGAAAAAAGATCAACACGAGAAAGTTGCATGTTCACAGCAGCTTTCCATCGGTATATCACTTGCTCAATTACAGTGAGTGGATGGAGAGCTACGAGCAGTGGATGGAGAGCTATGGGCAAAAAAAGCACGTGAAAAACAGAGTGAAGTTCAAATAGACATGCCCAGAAGTTCAGGTTCTTCACGCGGTGCATTTTCGAAGAATCTGTTTCGCGATAAAGGCAGAACGAACGATCTCGCCATTTTTGAAATTACTTGAAAATGGAAAGGAATCACAGAAAACCATCAACATGAAAAAGTTTCGAATTTTCTGTAGCTTTTCAGCGATATATTATTTGCCCCATTACGGTAAAGTTTGTAGAAATTACGACAAAAATACATTTTTAGCCATTTTCAAACCTGGCATAAAACCGTAATGAATTAGGAGAAACAATATATACAAAAAAGTTTCACATTTCTTCAAGCTTTCCAACGCCATATTATTTGCTGCATTTGGACGTACGGTTAAAAAATTAGCTCGAAAATACGAACTCGGTGGAACTTGGACCATTTTCTAAACTACTTTTAAACCGTTCAAAATTAGAAACAACTTTTAACATGAAAAAGTTGCGCATTTTCATAAGCTTTCCAACGCCATATTATTTGCCTCAATTGGATTAGCCGTTACATATGGCATCGCAAATACGAACTCGGATGTTTCATTTGCGAAATTCTACAATTTTCCAAATTACTCTTTATTCATAGGGAATTATAGGAAACTTTCAACATGTGGAAGGAGCGGTTTTTCAGCAGCTTTCCAATGCCATATTATTTGCCTCATTCCGATAAACGGTTTAAAAATACGATTGAAAATACGATTCACGTTTTTTGTATGAGGAAAAAATGGTTTTCAAAACTTCTCTTAAACCACTTACATTTTGCCAAAAATTTAACTTGGGTCATGATACTGGTGTCCATAGCTTTCCAAGGGTATGTCGCAAGCCCCGTTTGGACACCTTTTATCTGAAGTTCAACCTAGTACTCGGCGAAGGTCAGGCGCGTTACTCGGGAAGTTCATGTTGTGATCAGAATATTATTCTGATCCTGTGATCAGAATAGTGTTTATGTATATATATATAGTCATATAATCTCTTATCCTAAAGTAACAACTCAATCACAATTTCAAATATGAATCATAAACTTCATTGAGAACCAACAAACTCTAATCTCAGTCATTGAGGCAATTGCAATTTATCATAACATAGGAAATAGTCAATATAAGAGCTTTTCAGCAAGTCCACATACTCAACTATCGTTTAGTGTTTCACAATTGCTAACACTCACGCAATAATTATGGGTATGGAGTTTTAATCGGACACATAGAAAGATAGGGGCTTATAGTTTTGCCTCCCAACGTTTTACCTCAAGGGTAATGTCAACAATAATAGCTCATGCAGACTCACATCCAATTAGCCATATGTATCTGGATCTTTCCAACACATTGTGCTTGCCAAAGGATAAAATGTAAAAAGGAAAGGTGAAGATCACCATGACTCTTATGTAAGGTAGAAGATAAAAGTAAAAGATAGGCCCTTCGCAGAGGGAAGCAGAGGTTGTCATGCGCTTTTATGGTTGGATGCACAAAATCTTAATGCAAAAGAACGTCACTTTATATTGCCACTTGTGATATGGACCTTTATTATGTAGTCCGTCGCTTTTATTGCTTCCATATCACAAGATCATATAAAGCTTATTTTCTCCGCACTAATAAGTCATACATATTTAGAGATCAATTTTTATTGCTTGCATCGATGACAACTTACTTGAAGGATCTTACTCAATCCATAGGTAGGTATGGTGGACTCTCATGGAAAAACTTGGTTTAGGGATATTTGGAAGCATAAGTAGTATTTCTACTTGGTGCAAAGAACTTGGCTAGCATGAGAGGGAAAGGCAAGCTCAACATGTTGGATGATCCATGACAATATAATTTATCTCACATGAAAGAAAACATAACCCATTACGTTGTCTTCCTTGTCCAACGTCAACTCTTTAGCATGTCATATTTTAATGAGTGCTCACAATCATAAAAGATGTCCAAGATAGTATATTTATATGTGAAAACCTCTCTTTCTTTATTACTTCCTATTAATTGCAACGATGGCCAAAACTATGTTTGTCAACTCTCAACAACTTTTATTCATCATACTCTTTATATGTGAGCTCATTACTCTTCATAAGATCCATATGATCTCTTTATTTCTTTCTATTTCTTCTCTTCTATTTTATTCCCTCAAGATCATAGCAAGGTAATCAAGCCCTTGACTCAACACTAATCTTTATTATATATAGCCCACGAACTCGATTAGATAGAATGATCATAAAGCAAAACTCACAACTAGATCATACTAAAACTTTATTCTATTAGATCAAGATATTATCAAAAGGATCGAACTAAGAAAAATGGTAAAGGTAAAAGTGATGGTGATACGATACCGGGGCACCCCCAAGCTTGGCAGTTGCCAAAGGGAGTGCCCATACCCGATGCTCAGTTCTTCTTTCTTGGTGAAGAATATGATGGTTTTGTTGATTGCGTAGGCTTCTTCTTTAATTCGCGCTTAAGGAGAGAATTTTGATCCCTCAGGTCATCGATCTCCTGCTCCAGGCTTAGTATCTTTTTGCATAATTCCTGCTTGTTTTCCTGCAAGAGGCGAAAAGGGATAAACTCGATCTTAGGTTTCTTTACTCTATCCGGGAGGCTTGACATTTTGAACTCCACATGCATGTACCAAGGTCGAGGTAATGGGACTTCATCTTCATCTGAGCTCGTCTCCTCTTTTCCCTTATGTTCATAGTCCTCTTCTTCTTCCGTAGTCCAACCACAATGCTCCACATCTCCATAGACCTTAGGATCTGCAAGGTAATCAGCCACATAGCTTTCTCCTTCCGAATCCTAGGACGACATGTTGCTCAAATCTGCAGCAGGATAACTCGAAACAAAGACAGGAGATATTTGCGTGATACGGTGGTCAAAACCTTTGGGTGATTATAGAGTGAATTTTTACCGACCGAAAGAAGTATCGTGCAAGAAAACGGAGTCCAGAGAGCACATGAGGTGCCCACGAGGCAGGGGGCGCGCCCAGGGGGGTAGGGCGCGCTCTCCACCCTCGTGGAAGCCTCGTGTCCTTTCCGGTCTGCTTCTTATTTTCCTATTTTTCTAAATATTCCAAAACAGAGAAAAATTGCCATTAGAACTGTTTTGGAGTTGGTTTACTTACCGTACCACGTACCTATTCCTTTTTTGGTGTCTGAAATGTTCTGGAAAGTGTCTCTTATGTATTCCTCCGAGGTTACAATTTCAACAATATTAGTTTCAATATTTATGGGATTAACTGAGATATAATGTTTGATTCTTTGACCGTTCATCACCTTCGGATTTGTGCCTTCGAAGTTGTTGATTTTTATGGCACCGGAACGATAGAACTCCTCGATAACGCAAGGACCTTCCTATTTAGACAGAAGTTTTCCTGCAAAAAATCTTAAACGAGAGTTGTATAGCAATACATAATCACCTATATTAAACTCACGCTTTTCTATCCTTTTATCATGCCATCTTTTAACTTTTTCTTTAAATAGTTTGGCATTTTCATAGGCATGGGTTCTCCATTCATCAAGTGAGCTAATGTCAAATGACCTCTTCTCACCGGCAAGTTTGAAGTCATAGTTGAGCTCTTTAATAGCCCAATATGCCTTATGTTCTAGTTCAAGAGGTAAGTGACATGCTTTTCCATAAACCATTTTATACGGAGACATACCCATAGGATTTTTATATGCAGTTATATAAGCCCATAATGCGTCATCAATTTTCTTGGACCAATTCTTTCTAGATCTATTAACAGTCTTTTGCAAAATTAATTTGAGCTCTCTGTTACTCAATTCTACCAGACCACTAGACTGTGGGTGATAAGGAGATGCAATTCTATGATTAACATCATACTTAGCAAGCATTTTACGAAAGGCACCATGAATGAAATGTGAACCACTATCAGTCATTAAATATCTAGGGACTCCAAACCTCGGGAAAATAACTTCTTTAAGCATCTTAATAGAGGTGTTTTGATCAGCACTAATAGTTGGAATAGCTTCTACCCACTTAGTAACATAATCAACATCAACTAAAATATGTGTATACCCATTAGAGGAAGGAAACGGTCCCATATAATCAAAGCCCCAAACATCAAATGGTTCAATAAAAAGTGAATAATTCATAGGCATTTCTTGACGTCTACTAATATTACCAATTCTTTGACATTCATCACAAGATAACACAATCTTACGGGCATCCTTGAAGAGAGTAGGCAAATAAAAACCGTACTGCAATACCTTATGTGCAGTTCTATCTCCAGCATGGTGTCCTCCATAAGCTTCGGAGTGACACTTGCGTAGAATCTATTCCTGTTCATGCTCAGGTACACACCATCTAATAACACCATCTACCCCTTCTTTATACAGATGTGGATCATCCCAGAAGTAATGTCTTAAATCATAGAAGAACTTTTTCTTTTGCTGGTATGTGAAACTAGGTGGTATAAATTCAGCAACAATGTAATTAGCATAATCAGCATACCATGGAGTAGTACGAGAAGCATTAATGACATTTAATTGTTCATCAGGAAAGTTATCATCAATAGGTAGTGGGTCATCAAGAACATTCTCTGACCTAGACAAGTTGTCTGCAACGGGGTTCTCAGCTCCCTTTCTATCAATAATATGCGAATCAAATTCTTGTAGCAAGAGAACCCATCTAATAAGTCTAGGTTTAGCATCTTTCTTTTCCATAAGATATTTAATGGCAGCATGATCAGTGTGAATAGTTACTTTAGAATCAACAATATAAGGTCTGAACTTATCACATGCAAATACAACTGCTAAAAAATTCTTTTTCAGTAGTTGCATAATTTCTCTGGGCATTGTCTAGAGTTTTACTAGCATATTGAATAACATTTAATTTCTTATCAACTCTTTGCCCTAGAACAGCACCTACAGCATAATCACTAGCATCACACATAATTTCAAAAGGTAAATTCCAATCAGGTGGCTGAACAATAGGTGCAGAAATCAAAGCTTTCTTAAGTACTTCGAATGCTTCTACACAATCATCATCAAAGGTAAAAGGAATATATTTTTGTAATAGATTAGTCAGAGGCCGAGAAATTTTTGAAAAGTCCTTAATGAACCTCCTATAAAAACCGGCATGACCCAGAAAACCTCTTATACCTTTGATGTCCTTAGGACAAGGCATCTTTTCAATAGCATCAACTTTAGCTTTATCAACTTCAATACCTCTTTCAGAAATTTTATGCCCCAAGACAATACCTTCATTAACCATAAAGTGGCACTTCTCCCAGTTCAAGACAAGATTAGTTTCTTCACATCTCTGCAAAACTTGATAAAGGTTGCTCAAGCAATCATCAAAAGAGGATCCATAAATGGAGAAATCGTCCATGAAAACCTCACAAATCTTTTCACAAAAGTCAGAGAATATAGCCATCATGCATTTTTGAAAGGTAGCAGGTGCATTACATAAACCAAAAGGCATACGTCTATAAGCAAAAGTACCGAAAGGGCAAGTAAAAGTGGTCTTTGCTTGATCATCAGCTGACACATGTATTTGAGAGAAGCCAGAGTAACCATCTAGAAAGGAAAAATGTGTATGTTTGGATAATCTTTCTAGCATTTGATCATTGAAAGGCAAATGGTAATGACCTTTTTAGTAGCTTTATTTAATTTGCAAAAATCAATTACCATCCTATAACCTGTAATAATTCTTTGTGGAATCAATTCATCTTTATCATTAGGAACGACAGCAATACCTCCCTTCTTAGGGACACAATGGACATGACTTACCCACTGACTGTCAGCAATGGGATAAATTATACCTGCTTCAAGGATCTTTAGTATTTCCTTTCTTACCACTTATTTCATCTTAGGATTTAGCCGTCGTTGGTGATCAATAACTGGTTTGGCATCTTTCTCCAAATTTATTTTGTGTTGACATAGAGTGGGACTAATGCCCTTAAGATCATCAAGAGTATAACCAATAGTGTTGGGTTACGTAGTAATTTCAAAAAAAATTCCTACGCACACGCAAGATCATGGTGATGCATAGCAAGGAGAGGGGAGAGTGTGATCTACGTACCCTTGTAGATCGACAACGGAAGTGTTAGCACAACGTGGTTGATGTAGTCGTACGTCTTCACGGCCCGACCGATCAAGCACCGAAACTACGACACCTCCGAGTTCTGGCACACGTTCAGCTCGATGACGACCCCCGAACTCTGATCCAGCAAAGTGTCGGGGAAGAGTTCCGTCATCACGACGGCATGGTGACGATCTTGATGTACTACCGTCGCAGGGCTTCGCCTAAGCACCGCTACAATATTATCGAGGACTATGGTGGCAGGGGGCAACGCACACGGCTAAGAATATGATCACGTGGATCAACTTGTGTCTCTAGGGGTGCTCCCTGCCTCCGTATATAAAGGATCAAGGGGGGGGCGTCCGGCCAGGAGAGGGCGCGCCAGGAGGAGTCCTACTCCCTTCGGGAGTAGGATTCCCCCCTCCTTTCCTACTTGGAATAGGATTCAGGAGGGGGGAAAGAGGAGAGAGAGAAGGAAGGGGGGCACCGGCCCCCTCTCCTTGTCCTATTCAGACTAGGGGGGAGGGGCGCACGACCCAGCCCTGGCCACCTCTCCTCTCTTCCACTAAGGCCCACTAAGGCCCATATACCTCCCGGGGGGTTCCGGTAACCTCCCGTACTCCGGTAAAATCCCGATTTCACCCGAAACACTTCCGATATCCAAATATAGGCTTCCAATATATCAATCTTTATGTCTCGAATATTTCGAGACTCCTCGTCATGTCCGTGATTACATCCAGGACTCTGAACAAACTTCGGTACATCAAAATGCATAAACTCATAATATAACTGTCATCGAAACCTTAAGCGTGCGGACCCTACGGGTTCGAGAATAATGTAGACATGACCGAGACATGTCTCCGGTCAATAACCAATAGCGGAACCTGGATGCTCATATTGGTTCTTACATATTCTGCGAAGATCTTTTATCGGTCAGACCGCATAACAACATACGTTGTTCCCTTTGTCATCGGTATGTTACTTGCCCGAGATTCGATCGTCGGTATCTCAAGACCTAGTTCAATCTTGTTACCGGCAAGTCTCTTTACTCGTTCCGTAATACATCATCTCACAACTAACTCATTAGTTGCAATGCCTTTAAGGCTTATGTGATGTGCATTACCGAGAGGGCCTAGAGATACCTCTCCGATAATCAGAGTGACAAATCCTAATCTCGAAATACGCCAACCCAACATGTACCTTTGGAGACACCTTTAGAGCACCTTTATAATCACCCAGTTACGTTGTGACGTTTGGTAGCACACAAAGTGTTCCTCCGGTAAATGGGAGTTGCATAATCTCATAGTCATAGGAACATGTATAAGTCATGAAGAAAGCAATAGCAACATACTAAACGATCGGGTGCTAAGCTAATGGAATGAGTCATGTCAATCAAATCATTCACCTAATGATGTGATCCCATTAATCAAATAACAACTCTTTGTCCATGGTTAGGAAACATAACCATCTTTGATTAACGAGCTAGTCTAGTAGAGGCATACTAGTGACACTCTGTTTGTCTATGTATTCACACATGTATTATGTTTCCGGTTAATACAATTCTAGCATGAATAATAAACATTTATCATGATATAAGAAATAAATAATAACTTTATTATTGCCTCTAGGGCATATTTCCTTCAGTCTCCCACTTGCACTAGAGTCAATAATCTAGATTATACAGTAATGATTCTAACACCCATGGAGCCTTGGTGATGATCATGTTTTGCTCGTGGAAGAGGCTTAGTCAACGAATCTGCTACATGCAGATCCGTATGTATCTTGCAAATCTCTATGTCTCCCACCTGGACTAGATCCCGGATGGAATTGAAGCGTCTCTTGATGTCCTTGGTTCTCTTGTGAAATCTGGATTCCTTTGCCAAGGCAATTGCACCAGTATTGTCACAAAAGATTTTCATTGGACCCGATGCACTAGGTATGACACCTAGATCGGATATGAACTCCTTCATCCAGACTCCTTCATTTGCTGCTTCCGAAGCAGCTATGTATTCCGCTTCACACGTAGATCTCGCCACGACGCTTTGTTTAGAACTGCACCAACTGACAGCTCCACCGTTTAATGTAAATACGTATCCGGTTTGCGATTTAGAATCGTCCGGATCAGTGTCAAAGCTCGCATCGACGTAACCACTTACGATTAGCTCTTTCTCACCTCCATAAACGAGAAACATATCCTTAGTCCTTTTCAGGTATTTCAGGATGTTATTGACCGCTGTCCAGTGATCCACTCCTGGATTACTTTGGTACCTCCCTGCTAGACTTATAGCAAGGCACACATCAGGTCTGGTACACAGCATTGCATACATGATAGAGCCTATGGCTGAAGCATAGGGAACATCTTTCATTTTCTCTCTATCTTCTGAAGTGGTCGGGCATTGAGTCTGACTCAACTTCATACCTTGTAACACAGGCAAGAACCCTTTCTTTGCTTGATCCATTTTGAACTTCTTCAAAACTTTGTCTAGGTATGTGCTTTGTGAAAGTCCAATTAAGCGTCTTGATCTATCTCTATAGATCTTAATGCCTAATATGTAAGCAGCTTCACTGAGGTCTTTCATTGAAAAACTCTTATTCAAGTATCCCTTTATGCTATCCAGAAATTCTATATCATTTCCAATTAGTAATATGTCATCCACATATAATATCAGAAATGCTACAGAGATCCCACTCACTTTCTTGTAAATATAGGCTTCTCCAAAAGTCTGTACAAAACCAAATGCTTTGATCACACTATCAAAGCGTTTATTCCAACTCCGAGAGGCTTGCACCAGTCCATAAATGGATCGCTGGAGCTTGCACACTTTGTTAGCTCCTTTTGGATCGACAAAACCTTCTGGTTGCATCATATACAACTCTTCTTCCAGAAATCCATTCAGGAATGCAGTTTTGACATCCATCTGCCAAATTTCATAATCATAAAATGCAGCAATTGCTAACATGATTCGGACAGACTTAAGCTTCGCTACGGGTGAGAAGGTCTCATCGTAGTCAATCCCTTGAACTTGCCGAAAACCTTTTGCGACAAGTCGAGCTTTGTAGATAGTAATATTATCGTCAGCGTCCGTCTTCTTCTTGAAGATCCATTTATTCTCAATTGCTTGCCGATCATTGGGCAAGTCAACCAAAGTCCATACTTTGTTCTCATACATGGATCCCATCTCAGATTTCATGGCTTCAAGCCATTTTGCGGAATCTGGGCTCACCATCGCTTCTTCATAGTTCGTAGGTTCATCATGATCTAGTAGCATGACTTCCAGAATAGGGTTACCATACCACTCTGGTGCGGATCTTACTCTGGTTGATCTACGAGGTTCAGTAGTATCTTGTTCTGAAGTTTCATGATCATCATCATTAGCTTCCTCACTAATTGGTGTAGGTGTCATAGAAACAGGTTTCTGTGATGTACTACTTTCCAATAAGGGAGTAGGTACAGTTACCTCGTCAAGTTCTACTTTCCTCCCACTCACTTCTTTCGAGAGAAACTCCTTCTCCAGAAAGTTTCCGAATTTAGCAACAAAAGTCTTGCCTTCGGATCTATGATAGAAGGTGTATCCAATAGTTTCCTTTGGATATCCTATGAAGACACATTTTTCCGATTTGGATTCGAGCTTATCAGGTTGAAGCTTTTTCACATAAGCATCGCAGCCCCAAACTTTCAGAAACGACAACTTTGGTTTCTTGCCAAACCACAGTTCATAAGGCGTCGTCTCAACGGATTTTGATGGTGCCCTATTTAACGTGAATGCGGCCGTCTCTAGAGCGTATCCCCAAAATGATAGCGGTAAATCAGTAAGAGACATCATAGATCGTACCATATCTAGTAAAGTATGATTATGACGTTCGGACACACCATTACGCTGTGGTGTTCCGGGTGGCGTGAGTTGCGAAACTATTCCACATTGTTTCAAATGTACACCAAACTCGTAACTCAAATATTCTCCTCCACGATTAGATCGTAGGAATTTTATTTTCTTGTTACGATGATTTTCAACTTCACTCTGAAATTCTTTGAACCTTTCAAACGTTTCAGACTTGTGTTTCATTAAGTAGATATACCCATATCTGCTTAAGTCATTTGTGAAGGTGAGAAAATAACGATAGCCGCTACGAGCCTCAACATTCATCGGACCACATACATCTGTATGTATGATTTCTAACAAATCTGTTGCTCTCTCCATAGTACCGGAGAATGGTGTTTTTGTCATCTTACCCATAAGGCACGGTTCGCAAGTACCAAGTGATTCATAATCAAGTGGTTCCAAAATCCCATCAGTATGGAGTTTCTTCATGCGCTTTATACCGATATGACCTAAACGGCAGTGCCACAAATAAGTTGCACTATCATTATCAACTCTGCATCTTTTGGTTTCAACACTATGAATATGTGTGTCACTACTATCGAGATTTAATAAGAATAGACCACTCTTTAAGGGTGCATGACCATAAAAGATATTACTCGTGTAAATAGAACAACCATTATTCTCTGATTTAAATGAATAACCATCTCGCATCAAACAATATCCAGATATAATGTTCATGCTTAACGCTGGCACCAAATAACAATTATTTAGGTCTAATATTAATCCCGAAGGTAGATGTAGAGGTAGCGTGCCGACTGCGATCACATCGACTTTGGAACCATTTCCCACGCGCATCGTCACCTCGTCCTTAGCCAATCTTTGCTTAATCCGTAGTCCCCGTTTCGAGTTGCAAATATTAGCAACAGAACCAATATCAAATACCCAGGTGCTACTGCGAGCATTAGTAAGGTACACATCAATAACATGTATATCACATATACCTTTGTTCACCTTGCCATCCTTCTTATCCGCCAAATACTTGAGGCAGTTCCGCTTCCAGTGACTAGTCTGCTTGCAGTAGAAGCACTCAGTTTCAGGCTTAGGTCCAAGTTTGGGTTTTTTCTCTTGAGCAGCAACTTGCTTGCTGTTCTTTTTGAAGTTCCCCTTCTTCTTCCCTTTGCCCTTTTTCTCGAAACTAGTGGTCTTGTTGACCATCAACACTTGATGCTCCTTCTTGATTTCTACCTCCGCAGCTTTCAGCATTGCGAAGAGCTCGGGAATAGTCTTATTCATCCCTTGCATATTATAGTTCATCACGAAGCTCTTGTAGCCTGGTGGCAGTGATTGGAGAATTCTGTCAATGACGCAATCATCTGGAAGATTAACTCCCAATTGAATCAAGTGATTATTATACCCATACATTTTGAGTATATGCTCACTGACAGAACTGTTCTCCTCCATCTTGCACCTATAGAATTTATTGGAGACTTCATATCTCTCAATCTGGGCATTTGCTTGAAATATTAACTTCAACTCCTGGAACATCTCATATGCTCCATGACATTCAAAATGTCGTTGAAGTCCCGATTCTAAGCCGTAAAGCATGGCACACTGAACTATCAATTAGTCATCAGCTTTGCTCTGCCAGACGTTCATAACATCTGTTGTTGCTCCAGTAGCAGGCCTGGCACCTAGCGGTGCTTCCAGGACGTAATTCTTCTGTGCATCAATGAGGATAATCCTCAAGTTACGGACCCAGTCCGTGTAATTGCTACCATCATCTTTCAACTTTGCTTTCTCAAGGAACGCATTAAAATTCAACGGAACAACAGCACGCGCCATCTATCTACAATCAAACATGAATAAGCAAGATACTATCAGGTACTAAGTTCATGATAAATTTAGGTTCAATTAATCATATTACTTAAAGAACTCCCACTTAGATAGACATCCCTCTAATCCTCTAAGTGATTACGTGATCCAAATCAACTAAACCATGTCTGATCATCACGTGAGATGGAGTAGCTTCATTGGTGAACATCACTATGTTGATCATATCTACTATATGATTCACGCTCGACCTTTCGGTCTCCGTGTTCCGAGGCCATATCTGTATATGCTTGGCTCGTCAAGTATAACCTGAGTATTCCGCGTGTGCAACTATTTTGCACCCGTTGTATTTGAACGTAGAGCCTATCACACCCGATCATCACGTGGTGTCTCAGCACGAAGAACTTTCGCAATGGTGCATACTCAGGGAGAACACTTCTTGATAATTAGTGAGAGATCATCTTATAATGCTACCGTCAATCAAAGCAAGATAAGATGCATAAAAGATAAACATCACATGCAATCAATATAAGTGATATGATATGGCCATCATCATCTTGTGCTTGTGATCTCCATCTTCGAAGCACCGTCATGATCACCATCGTCACCGGCGCGACACCTTGATCTCCATCATAGCATTGTTGTCGTCTCGCCAATCTTATGCTTCCATGACTATCGCTACCACTTAGTGATAAAGTAAAGCATTGCAACGCGATTGCATTGCATACAATAAAGCGACAACCATATGGCTCCTGCCAGTTGCCGATAACCGGTTACAAAACATGATCATCTCATACAATAAAATTTAGCATCATGTCTTCACCATATCACATCACAACATGCCCTGCAAAAACAAGTTAGACGTCCTCTACTTTGTTGTTGCATGTTTTACGTGGCTGCTACGGGCTTAAGCAAGAACCAATCTTACCTACGCATCAAAACCACAACGATAGTTTGTCAAGTTGGTGCTGTTTGAACCTTCGCAAGGACCGGGCGTAGCCACACTCGGTTCAACTAAAGTTGGAGAAACTGTCACCCGCTAGCCACCTTTGTGCAAAGCACGTCGGGAGAACCGGTCTCGCGTAAGCGTACGTGTAATGTCGGTCTGGGCCGCTTCGTCCAACAATACCGCCGAACCAAAGTATGACATGCTGGTAAGAAGTATGACTTATATCGCCCACAACTCACTTGTGTTCTACTCGTGCAAATAACATCAACACATAAAACCTAGGCTCGGATGCCACTGTTGGGTTATGTAGTAATTTCAAAAAAATTCCTACGCACACGCAAGATCATGGTGATGCATAGCAACGAGAGGGGAGAGTGTGATCTACGTACCCTTGTAGATCGACAACGGAAGCGTTAGCACAACATGGTTGATGTAGTCGTACGTCTTCACGGCCCAATCGATCAAGCACCGAAACTACGGCACCTCCGAGTTCTAGCACAAGTTCAGCTCAATGACGATCCCCGGACTCCAATCCAGCAAAGTGTCGGGGAAGAGTTCCGTCAGCACAATGGCGTGGTGACGATCTTGATGTACTACCGTCGCAGGGCTTCGCCTAAGCACCGCTACAATATTATCGAGGACTATGGTGGAAGGGGCACCGCACACGGCTAAGAATATGATCACGTGGATCAACTTGTGTCTCTAGGGGTGCTCCCTGCCTCCGTATATAAAGGATCAAGGGGGGGTGCGGCCGGCCAGGAGAGGGCGCGCCAGGAGGAGTCGGCCCCCTCTCCTTGTCCTATTCGGACTAGGGGGGGAGGGGCACATGGCCCAGCCCTGGCCACCTCTCCTCTCTTCCACTAAGGCCCACTAAGGCCCATATACCTCCCGGGGGGTTCCGGTAACCTCCCGGTACTCCGGTAAAATCCCGATTTCACCCGGAACACTTCTGATATCCAAATATAGGCTTCCAATATATCAATCTTTATGTCTCGACCATTTCGAGACTCCTCGTCATGTCCGTGATCACATCCGGGACTCCGAACAAACTTAGGTACATCAAAATGCATAAACTCATAATATAACTGTCATTGAAACCTTAAGCGTGCGGACCCTACGGGTTCGAGAACAATGTAGACATGACCGAGACATGTCTCCGGTCAATAACCAATAGCGGAACCTGGATGCTCATATTGGTTCCTACATATTCTACGAGGATCTTTTATTGGTCAGACCGCATAACAACATACGTTGTTCCCTTTGTCATCGGTATGTTACTTGCCCGAGATTCGATCGTCGGTATCTCAATACCTAGTTCAATCTCGTTACCGGCAAGTCTCTTTACTCATTCCGTAATACATCATCTCACAACTAACTCATTAGTTGCAATGCTTGCAAGGCTTATGTGATGTGCATTACCGAGAGGGCCCAGAGATACCTCTCCGACAATCGGAGTGACAAATCCTAATCTCGAAATACGCCAACCCAACATGTACCTTTGGAGACACCTGTAGAGCACCTTTATAATCACCCAGTTACGTTGTGGCGTTTGGTAGCACACAAAGTGTTCCTCTGGTAAACGGGAGTTGCATAATCTCATAGTCATAGGAACATGTATAAGTCATGAAGAAAGCAATAGCAACATACTAAACGATCGGGTGCTAAGCTAATGGAATGGGTCATGTCAATCAGATCATTCACCTAATGATGTGATACCGTTAATCAAATAACAACTCTTTGTCCATGGTTAGGAAACATAACCATCTTTGTTTAACGAGCTAGTCTAGTAGAGGCATACTAGTGACACTTTGTTTGTCTATGTATTCACACATGTATTATGTTTCTGGTTAATACAATTCTAGCATGAATAATAAACATTTATCATGATATAAGGAAATAAATAATAACTTTATTATTGCCTCTAGGTCATATTTCCTTCAAATAGCAGCATGGTGCTTCTTCAAAGTTTTCAATAATCTCCCTTCTTCATGCTCTGAAAGGTTAGCACTAATAATAACAGAATATATCTTCTTTTCATCAAGATAAGCATATTTAAGAGTATCGGGTAATGGTTTAAGCTCAAACACGGGATCACCCTTGGGTGGAGGAGGATCCCCTAGGACTTCAACAGGCAAGTTGTGTTTCAGAATAGGTCCATGTTTAAAGAATACTTCATCTATTTCCCTTCTTTCATTCATGAACAGATCATTTTCACGGTCTAGCAAATATTGTTCTAAAGGATTAGTAGGAGGCACGACAATAGAAGCAAGACCAATAATTTCATCTTTACTAGGCAATTCCTCATCACGGGGTTTTCTACAAAACTTAGCAAAATTAAACTCATGAGACATATCCCCTAAACCAACAGAAACAATATCCTTATTGCAGTCTATCTTAGCATGAACATTATTCAAGAAGGGTCTACCAAATATAATGGAACAAAAGCTATCTTGTGGGGAACTGAGAACAAGAAAATTAGCAGGATATTTAACCTTCCCACACAAGACGTCAACATCTCTAACAACCCCAATTGGTGAAATAGTATCTCTATTGGCAAGCTTAATGGTAACATCAATATCTTCTATCTCAGCAGGTGCAATATCATGCATAATTTCTTTGTATAAGGAATGAGGTATTGCACTTTCACTAGCACCCATATCACATAAGCCATGATAGCAATGATCTCCTAATTTAACAGAAATAACAGGCATGCCCACAATAGGTCTATGTTTATTTTTAGTATCAGGTCTAGCAATTCTAGCAGTCTCATCACAGAAGTAAATAACATGCCCATCAATATTATCAGCCAAGAGATTGTTAACCATAGCAATATTTGGTTCAACTTTAACTTGCTCAGGGGGTTTGTGTGTCCTAATGTTACTTTTGTTGACTACAATTGAAACTTTAGCATGATCCTTTATTCTAACAGGGAAAGGTGGTTTCTCAACATAAGTAGTAGGAACAACATGATCATTATAAGTGATAGTCTTTTCTTCAACTTTAATAGGTGCAACTACTTTTATTTCAATGGGTGGATTATATTTAAACCACTTCTCCTTAGGGAGATCAACATGAGTAGCAAAGGATTCACAAAAGGAAGCTACTATCTCAGAGTCAAGTCCATATTTAGTGCTAAATTCATGAAATGCATCGGTATCCATAAAAGATTTAACACAATAAAACTTAGGTGTTATACCTGACTCCTTACCTTCGTCGAGGTCTCAATCGTCAGAGTTGCCTTTAATTATTTCCAATAAATCCCATTTGAATTCAATAGTCTTCATCATAAAAGATCCAATACAAGAAGTATCGAGCACGGAGCGATTACTGAGAGAAAGCCGAGCATAAATTTTTTGAATAATCATTTATTTTGAGAGCTCATGATTGGGGCATGAATATAACATTGACTTAAGCCTCCCCGAAGCTTGAGAGATGCTTTCTCCTTCACGAGGCCAAAAATTATATATATAATTATGATCATGATGAACAAGATGCATAGGATAAAACTTCTGGTGAAATTCCAATTTCAATCGCTTATAGTCCCATGATCCCGTATCATCACATAGCCTATACCATGTCAATGCATCTCCCTTCAAAGATAAAGGGATGACCTTCTTCTTGATAACATCATCGGGCATACCTGCAAGCTTAAATAATCCAAAAACTTCATCCACATAGATTAAGTGTAAATCGGGATGCAATGTTCCATCTCCTGCAAAATGATTAGCTAGCAGTTTCTCTATCATACCCGAAGGAATTTCAAAGTAAACATTTTCAGTAGGTTCAGTAGGTTGAGGAGCAACTCTTTGCTCTACTGGTAGGGGTGAAGATACCCCGAACAAGCCCCTCAAAGGATTATGTTCCATAGTAACAAGTGACAGTAAATTTCAGTACACTATATAAATTTTTCCTTACCAAATTCCACCGACCAAAGGCGCTTCACTCCCCGGCAACGACACCAGAAAAGAGTCTTGATGACCCACAAGTATAGGGGATCTATCATAGTCCTTTTGGTAAGTAAGAGTGTCGAACCCAACGAGGAGCAAAAGGAAATGATAAGCAGTTTTCAGTAAGGTATTCTTTGCAAGCACTGAAATTATTGGTAACAGATAGTTTTGTGATAAGGTAGTTTGTAATGAGTAGCAAGTAATAAAAGTAAATAAGGTGCAGCAAGATGGCCCAATCCTTTTTGTAGCAAAGGACAAGCCTGGACAAACTCTTATATGAAGGAAAGCGCTCTCGAGGACACATGGGAATTATCGTCAAGCTAGTTTTCATCACGTTCATATGATTCGCGTTCGGTACTTTGATAATTTGATATGTGGGTGGACCGGTGCTTGGGTACTGTCCTTACTTGGACAAGCATCCCACTTATGATTAACCCCTATTTCAAGCATCCACAACTACAACAGAAGTATTCAGGTAAACCTAACCATATCATGAAACATATGGATCCAAATCAGCCCCTTACGAAGCAACGCATAAAGTAGGGCTTAAGCTTCTGTCACTCTAGCAATCCATCATCTACTTATTACTTCCCAATGCCTCCCTCTAGGCCAAAACAATGGTGAAGTGTCATGTAGTCGACGTTCACATGACACCACTAGAGGGATGACAACATACATCCCATCAAAATATCGAACGAATACCAAATTCACATGACTACTTATAGCAAGACTTCTCCATGTCCTCAGGAACAAACGTAACTACTCACAAAGCATATTAATGTTCATAATCAGAGGGGTATTATATGCATAATGGATCTGAACATATGATCTTCCACCAAGTAAACCAACTAGCATCAACTAGAAGGAGTAACCAACACTACTAGCAACCCACAGGTACCAATCTGAGGTTTGGATACAAAGATTGGATACAAGAGATGAACTAGGGTTTGAGATGAGATGGTGCTAGTGAAGATGTTGATGGAGATTGACCCCCCTGATGAGAGGATCGTTGGTGATGACGATGGTGATGATTTCCCCCTCCTGGAGGGAAGTTTCCTCGGTAGAACAGCTCTACTGGAGCCCTAGATTGGTTCCGCCAAGGTTCCACCTCGTGGCTGCAGAGTTTCTTCCCGAAAGCTTGCTTATGATTTTTCCTTGGACGAAAGACCTCATGCATATAGCATAAGATGGGCATCAGAGGGCCACCAGGGAGCCCAAGAGGCAGGGGGCGTGCCCCCCACCCTCGTGGCCAGGGTGTGGGCCCCCTCTGGAACTTCTTTCGCCCAATATATTTTATATATTCTGGAAATAACTTCCGTGAAGTTTTAGGACTTTTGGAGCTGTGCATAATAGGTCTCCAATATTTGCTCCTTTTCCAGGCCAGAATCCCAGCTGTTGGCATTCTCCCTCTTCATGTAAACCTTGTAGACTAAGAGAGAATAGGCATAAGTATTGTGACATAATGTGTAATAACAACCCATAATGCAATAAATATCGATATAAAAGCATGATGCAAAATGGACGTATCAGTCTCGATCTGGATACATATTGAAAGTGGGAGCATTTAGCTAGAGTAGCTCCGTGCAGAGCACTGTAGACATAGAAATTTGCAAAATACATACGGATCTGAATGTGGCAGACCCGTTGACTAAACTTCTTCCACAAGCAAAACATCATCACACCTTAGTGTTAATCACATGGCGATGTGAACGAGATTACTGACTCTAGTAAACCCTTTGGGTGTTGGTCACATGGCGATGTGAATTATGGTTGTTAATCACATGGTGATGTGAACTATGGGTGTTAAATCACATGGCGATGTGAACTAGATTATTAACTCTAGTGCAAGTGGTAGACTGGAGGAAATATGCCCTAGAGGGAATAATAAAGTTGTTATTTTATATTTCCTTATATCATGATAAATGTTTATTATTCATGCTAGAATTGTATTAACCAGAAACTTGATACATGTGTGGATACATAGACAAAACACCGTGTCCCTAGTAAGCCTCTACTACACTAGCTCGTTAATCAAAGATGGTTAAGTTTCCTAACCATAGACATGTGTTGTCATTTGATGAACAGGATCACATCATTAGGAGAATGATGTGATGGAAAAAACCCATCCGTTAGCTTAGCATTATGATCGTTTAGTTTTATTGATATTGCTTTCTTCATGACTTATACATATTCCTCTGACTATGAGATTATGCAGATCCCGAATACCGGAGCAACACCTTGTGTGCTATCAAACATCACAACATAACTGGGTGATTATAAAGATGATTTGCAAGTGTCTCCGAAGGTGTTTATTGGGTTGTCATAGATCAAGATTAGGATTTGTCACTCTGTGTATCAGAGAGGTATCTTTGGGCCCTCTCGGTAATGCACATCACTATAAGCCTTGCAAGCAATGTGACTAATGAGTTAGTTATGGGATGATGCATTACGGAACAAGAAAAGAGACTTCCCGATAACAAGATTGAACTAGGTATGATGATACCGACGATCGAATCTCGGGCAAGTACCATACCGATGACAAAGGGAATGACGTATGTTGTTATGTGGGTTGACCGACAAAGATCTTCGTAGAATATGTAGGAACCAATATGAGCATCTAGGTTCCGCTATTGGTTATTGACTGGAGATGTGTCTCGGTCATGTCTACATAGTTCTCGAACCCGTAGGGTCCGCACACTTAACGTTCGATGACGATTTGTATTATGAGTTGTGTGTTTTGGTGACCGAAGTTTGTTTGGAGTCCCGAATGAGATCACAGACATGACGAGGAGTCTTTAAATGGTCAAGAGGTAAATATTGATATATTGGAAGGTTATATACGGACACCGGAATGGTTTCGAAGAGGCTCGGCAATTTTTCGGAGTACCGGGAGGTTACGAGAACCCCCCGGGAAAGTTAATGGGCCTCATGGGCCATAATGGAGAGAGCGAGGCAGGCCACAAGAGGTGGTGTGCACCTCCCCCCTGCCCAATCCAAATTGGACAAGGGGTGGGGGCGCGGCACCCCCATTTCCTTCTCCCTCTCCCCTCTTTCCCCTTTCCCCTCTCCGTTGGAAAGAAGGGGGGCGAATCCTACTAGGACTGGAGTCCTAGTAGGACTCCCCCGCCCATGGCGCGCCACCCCTAGGGCCGGCCACCTCCTCCTCCCCTCCTTTATATACGGGGGCGGGGGGCACCCCAAAGGCACATAAATTGTTCTCTTAGCCGTGTGTGGTGCCCCCCTCCACAGTTTACTCTTCCGGTCATAGCGTCATAGTGCTTATGCGAAGCCGTGCGTGGATCACATCACCATCACCGTCACCACGCCGTCGGGCTGACGGAACTCTCCCTCGACCCTCTGCTGGATCAAGAGTTCGAGGGACGTCATCAAGCTGAACATGTGTTGAACTCGGAGGTGCCGTACGTTCGGTACTTGGATCGGTTGGATCGTGAAGACGTTTGGCTACATCAA
Organism: Triticum aestivum; assembly: GCF_018294505.1. Classification (NCBI taxonomy): domain Eukaryota; kingdom Viridiplantae; phylum Streptophyta; class Magnoliopsida; order Poales; family Poaceae; genus Triticum; species Triticum aestivum. Next base: position 646,839,922 of record NC_057812.1, on the reverse strand, counting down.
TCGCGTTAACCTAACGCTTCCGCTTTCGGTCTACGAGGGTACATGGACACACTCTCCCGCTCTCGTTGCTATGCATCTCCTAGATAGATCTTGCGTGATCATAGGAATTTTTTTGAAATAGCATGCTACGTTCCCCAACACTCTGCATGGCTGTCTCCATGGGCATACAATGCCTAGAGGTGCGCTGCGATTCAAACCTCGGAATATCTCAGGTAAATGGAGAGTTCAATGCGAAAGATCAAAAATGGCGGCATATCACAACGCTGTACTAAAAATATCAGCCCGGTTCGAGGGCCTTAAATTTCATCACGTCGCTCGAGACAATAATCAGGCAGCAGACATACTCGCCCGAATGGGCGCCAAGCGCGAACCCGTCCCACCCAACACCTTTGTGGAAAGGCTCTTCAAGCCAGCCGTGGTATGGCAGGACGAGAGAGGAGACATTGGTGCTGGCCTGATCACACCCCGATCAGCCGAACACAATACATACATCGTCGGGGGTTCGGATACCAAAGTAACTCCCTCTATTCATGAGATCATGGTTGTTGTTGCTCCATTAACCGAACCCTTCCTATCCTACCTTAATAGGCAAGAGCTTCTTGATGATAAAAACGAGGCTCGTCGCATTGTTCGTCTTTCTAAAGCCTACAAAGTTCACGTGGGTGAACTGTACAAGAAAAGCCCTACAGAAGTCCTCCAAAGGTGCATCTCTGAAGAGGGGGGACGTCAACTCTTGGCTGAAATACATGCTAGTCTGGGTGGCCATCACGCTGCAGCTCGGACCCTCGTGAGTAAGGCCTTCCGGACAGGATTTTTCTGGCCAACGGCCCGAGCAGACGCATAAGCCCTTGTCCAACGTTGTGTGGGATGTTAGCTTTTCGCCAATCAAAGTCATATGCATCCCACTGCCCTAAGAACAATCCCCACTACTTGGCCCTTCGCGGTCTAGGGGCTCGATATGGTCGGACCCCTTAAAGGGGGAAACAACAAGAAGAAATATTTACTGGTTATGGTGGATAAATTCACTAAGTGGATAGAGGCCAAACCAGTAAAAACGGCTGAAGCAGGGCCACTGATCAACTTTTTATCCGGCGTGGTACACCATTATGGTGTCCCGCACAGCTTCATCACTGATAATGGCTCTAATTTTATAGCCGGTGAGGTGAAAAACTGGTGCGCTAACTTGGGCATTAAACTCGACTATGCATCGTCTACCACCCTCAAACAAACGGTCAGGTTGAACGGGCCAATGGCCTAATAATGAGCGGCATTAAACCTAGACTGGTGCATTAAGCACTGGGTTAAGGAACTCGATTCCATGCTCTGGGGGCTGAGGACTACGCCTAATCGAATAACCGGGTACACACCTTTTTTCATGGTGTATGGCGCAGAAGCTGTCTTCACTGCGACATTATTCATGACTCACCACGAGTGCGCATGTACGAAGAGTGAGAAGCCGAGCTCGATCGGTAGGACGACCTAGACGGCCTTGAAGAGGAACGTGATATTGCACGAGCCCGTTCTGCATTTTATCAACAACAGGCTAGGCGATACCAAAGCAGAGAAGTGCGGGCTAAGACTTATAACGTCAGCGAACTCGTCTTGCGTCTCCTAGAGAAGAAGAAGGATAAGCTCAAACCAAGATGGGAGGGTCCCTTCATTGTAGATGAAGTTCTCACGGGGGGAGCCTACCGCCTTCATAATGCATAGGATAATCGCCTTGAGCCGAATCCATGTAACTCTGCTAGGCTTCGACGATTCTATGGGTAGTTCGGCTGCATCCTTTTTATTTTTTCTAGGTTCCTTTTTTCTCCTCTTCTTTTTATTTTTTTGCTTTTCTATATCCCAGGGTATGTTTAGATCTATCGAACTGTTAGGGGGTACACATCTTTAAATGTATACACCCCATTGTGACTAGGGGCTTCTTTGATGAAGCTTATTACTAAAAGCTTGTGGCTTACATTGTTTATGTCATCTGTTATATACACTTTTTGCCATTATATGCACCTCCATGACTTAAGTTTTTGCCAACCTGGGTTGCCTCGATCCTGTGTTTATACCCTATGTTCCCAATTGTTTGGCTAGGGTGTAAAGGGAGAACCTCTGCAATTGTTACAACCGGGTAATCCGAATTTGTACCTCAGGCGGGTGAAGCCGAAGGCTAGCGTTCTTAAGAGAATAATTGGTCGGCAAGCAACGACAGATCGTTTACGTTTATGTCATTCTTCTAACAAATACAAGATAGGCTCCCCGTAATTCGGATCAAGGCCTAGGCATGCATAACTAAGCATACCAACCTAAGGAAAGGGACCCTTAACGGAACTATTTTCCCTAGAAGATGTTTCTTACGTTAAATAGTAATATAACATAACTCCCCAAAAAAATTTTGTCTGTTTGAGCAATATGACTGGATTGCCTGGTTTTCGGTCATAAGGAATGTTTCTTACACTCCACCATGGTATCCGGAAACACTCCCCCTTCTTGGTTCGGAGGTTGAAGTCGAAAGTCTGCGATGACAAATTTTAACATGTTCGGTTGGAGATAAAGTTCGATGATAAAAGTACATTGATACATTGAATCAAACGCCTACTCTTTATCTAGTTCATCTATAAGACTGTCTAAGCTATAGTCTTCTTGCGAATATTTCGCAGCTATCATCACTTGGTCACATACCAAGTTCACGGGAATCTCTTTTCTGTCCGGTTCCTGAGGTCCAACTCGAGCCATATGATTCGGATCGAGCCCGGTATAGCGCATCTTCACCATCGCCCATGCCTCTCGTGCACCTACTCATCTTGGGACGCCTTCCATACCTCAAAATGGCACCGGGCACCTTTGAACAGGTTCGCCAACCCCTCCATACTTTTTGGAGGGGCATCGGATGGCCACAAGTCCTTGGCCATACTACTCATGGTCTTCCGGGCCAGCTCATGCACCACTGACAGCTCTTTTAGCACGTCGCCTCGAAATCCGGACACTACTTCTTTAGGCCGTCCGGTTAACAGACCTACAATAATAGCATTATGACTATCTGAATTATGGGATACTATGACATACCTTGGATGGTTCAAATGCTCATACCGAATATGCCGCCTTTCAACCTTTTGTTCTCTTTTCGTGGGTCCGATAATTGAGCCTTTAAGATCCTTATTTCTTCGGCTTGTTTATCATTTTCTTCCTCGAGTTTGTTCTTTTGATCAATGGTCATTGTGGCTTTCTTCATATCCTCAAGCTCTCAGGTGGCGGCATGCAGTTTTGTATGGCTCGTTTTCAGCTCCTGGGACATCGCGTTGTTCTTCTCTCTAAGAACCCGCGGTCATAACGATCCTTAAATCGGTTGGCCTAACCACTTCAAGTCTCGGGGCTACTAGTATATATATATATATATATATATATATATATATATATATATATATTAAAATTGCACAAACCATTAACCTGCATATCCTTTCAAAACAGTTGAGTAACTCCAGCAAGTCCATCCCGGGCAGCTCGGATATATGCCTCCACGGAGCTGAGGGCAGTAAATTCCCGCTCAGTAAAAACTGGAGCACGCATGGCCTCCTTTAGTCATTGATGATTCATCACGCTCTCCACCTCGGAATTCATGACGGATACGTCATACGAATCCTCATGAGGGGGGGGGGGATCTAGCACTACTTCTGTATCATCTCTCGTCCTGGTTGACGAGCCCGGAGTCGGATTAGCTAATACTCAGCTAGCAGGGCGTTTGGCCACGGTTTGCCATGTGCTCCTCCTGAAATAAGATGGGAGGATAAATATAATGATATGATTTCATGCCTAGGCACATATCAAAGGACATACCTCACTGGTGCGCGTCGGTCCTAAACAAACGGTTTTTAACCCCTTTCCGCGACAGCATTTGGAACCGTCGCCAAGTGAGTGTGGGCGATAGGGGGGTCCTTCCCACACGACTCAGAAACCGTCGGGGATATGGAGTAGTGATCCAGAGGCCTTCCAAAATGTAATCATGTGCGATGCAGCACACACTAAATTCTTTCGCACATGTGGTATCAGTGATTAAGTGTTTCTAATGACGAAGTGAAACCATATGGTCTGTCGTAACGAACCGTTTGGAAAATAGTATGTAAGGCACATGGGCCAACATATGAACTGTGTACGATTTGTGCCCCATCGGACACGAGTTTTTTGCGTAACCCGTCTGCCATGCTAGACTCCATCGCACATGTTTTCCAATAATTACCGTCTGCGATAATGTTCTATCACAAATGGCTCAGGAGCCCCTTTGCACACATTCAAGTGTTGCAGACCATTTGTGATTTGTTAGGTATCACCGACGGTTGCAGCAAGAGTGACGTGTGCTTTTCGTTGGGATCCCACACGTTTCCTGAAAAAATTACGACTAGGATTGTATTTTCCATTGGGCACGGTTTACTCCCAGTTCTCGTGTGCGATAATGCGATATCACAAACGGTTCCAGAGAACCTACGCACACGTAGTAGCGCTGCAAATCGTTTGTGATCTGCTGTGTATCACTGACGGTTCCACCATGATTGACATATGCTTTCCGACGTGGATCGCAGACACTCATTTAGTTGAACCATGTGCGGAGTAATTGCCAGGTTAAAACAAAAATATCCCATTTTGAATTAGCACGCAAAAAACAAATTCACCACAATATTCAATTGAACAAATAAACAAAAATATACCATTTTGAATCGGCACGCAAAATGCAAATTCGCCACAATATTCAATTGAATAAATAGTGTCCACAGGAAGAACATTCATCAGATTTCGCAATAATTGCAATTCAACATATGGCCGCTAAATTCCAATGATTTGTCCACGCATATATGCATTACAAAATTAATCATAGTGTACGAAATATGAAGACCTCATCAGATAGAAAACAATGGATCCATGTGTTATATGTTTAGCGGCTAACTCTTACTCAATGTTTCATGAGAACGCATGCTGAAATCTTCATTATCACCAGTGGGATTGATGTAGTGATCCAGGAAGAAGTCGCTGATAAATCTCTGAACCATCAGCTATTCACCAGCCGGGAGCGGTTTAGGGGTCCTCGGTTTTAAGATGAGTTGCAGTATTTTTAAGATCAGAATGTGCCATATGAGTGGAGTAGAAGATATTAATTAAGATAGACTTACTGGTACTAATTTACGAGGATCGTCACAACTATCAGCAGATTTGCAGATGGAGATCATGTGTCTGCAAACATAGTATCCACAAAGGTTGGTCCCTGCTTCTTGCTGGGGACACTGAAATTTTTTGTACAAAATTAGTCATGTATTTGTCCTGTTAGGAACAACCTAACCCGTGTTAGATGTATTATTTTTTCTTTGTACAAAATAGAAAGAGGTTTATTTAGAACCTTGAACATTTCGCTAGCGTAAGGAAAGGTATTTGCAGACTGTTGAATAAATTTTTCGAAAATAACGGATTTCACTGTGTTACCAGAGAAACGATCTTGTGCTGCACGGGTTGTTCCGTCTTGAACAGGTTCCACGGTTTAGTTTTCCACAATGCGAGCACACTACAAAAGATGGTGAATTTTGAAAACATCAATTATTGAACCAGATATGAATGCAAATTAATTTCAACATCGTAGAATTCAATGCCTATCCAAGAATTGCTGAACATGCGTCAGATCCTGAGCGTTTGTTGACTATCTGAGAGAATCGATGTAGTAAATTGTGTTCTTGTTTGGAATAATGAATACCAATATCTAGTGATTGCTACATATTAAGAAAGCCATGAACTTACGAATGATGTCAAAATTTGAAAGACAATTAGAGTATGTGTGGTTGTTTACTTGACTTACCATTCATGATATGGCCAGAGAAATGATTCTGCATGGGACGTGTTTCCGAAGATACGGAGGACCATGTTAACGGCCCAGTCCCGTCGGTCCTTACCATCTAATGTTGTGCCATTTACTAATGTAGGATTTATGAAATACACACTCTCCCTTATTCTTCTCCGCGCGTTTAATCCCCTGAGAGGAATAAAATGCAGTTAGCTGTTTATCATTTACAGCTTTGTATGGAGAAGTTTGTAACACCGCCAGTGTCATGCTACAGTAATCCCCTGTTGATGGTGCCATGTCATCACACTACTGTTGCTAATCCTCACTTGATCCAAATCACTGTTCATGTTCAAACTCAAATTCAAAGTCAAAAATTCAAATTTGCCAAACATGAAAACTAAAATGTTCAAAGTGTGGCAAATAATCACTGAGTAATTGTCATGTTGGAACCAACCTCTTCTCCCAAAATGCCCATGGGAATTAATTCAGTACTCCAGCAGCATTTAAATTGGCCTTTTCAGTTTCTAAAATTAATTAGGCAACTCCTTTTGCCCCCAAACTTTTTGTTCCATCTCAAGGTATTGTTTTAGTTTTATGTGCCAAGTTTTGTTCAAAACAAAACTCATTTGGAACTAAAAGAAAATGCAAAATAGAGCAAATAAAATAAAACAAAAAGGAAAAGGAAAAGGAAAGAAGAAGGAGAGGGAAAGCCCCTACCCCACTTGGGCTTCAGCCCACCTGAGCCAGCTGGCCCAGCAGGCCGGCCCACTCCCCCTCCCCGGTCGCCTTCTCCTGCTCCTCGAGCCATGTCGCTACAGGGGCTGGTTCCCGCCGAACCACCTCACCGGCGACGACCCCCGCCTCGAGAGGATAAGGTCGCTGCCCCGGACGCCTCGAGCCCTCCCCCTCACCTACCGCCACATCCACTCCCCCTGGATGCCTCGCCATTCCCCCCTTCTCTCTTCCTCGCTCGCTCACTACCCTCTCTCCGAACCGAGCGCGCCCGCTGCCATCCTCCTTCGTCACCACGGCCACCGGAGCCGTCTCGCCCTCCTGACCTGTCCAGCAGCTCTACCGTCGTCAGCTACCTCGTCCCTGTCCACGAGCGGAAGCCGGGGAGCACCACAGGCCGCGGATCGAGCCGCCCCCTTCCGCCTCGGTCGCCGGCGATCTCCCTCCTCTCCGACGTTTCTGCAACTCCTAACCCACCATGGGCCATCGTGTGAGCCACTTGGTGAGCCTCTCTTCCTCCCTCATCTCTCTGGCCATCCTCGCACACACGCTAGCTATTTTCCCCATGCGCGCCCGAACGCAGCGCCGCGGAGCTCTTCGCCGGCGAGTCTCCGGTGACCAAATGGTCACGGGCGTATGCCCGTTAGCCTCTCCACATCACGCAGCACGCGCCTAGCCCTTTCGTCTGAGCTATAGCGCGTCATAGCTCAGTTTCTGCCATTGACCGTAGCCGCTCCACCGCGGACCTCGTCACCGGCGACGTTTCCAGCCAGGTCCGGCGATACCACCACCATCACTCGACGCGCGGCTGAGTGGCCGTTCAAACGCGCCTTGTCGCACCCCTCTCTGTGCCTCGTAGCGCGTTTCCGATGTGGTCCCGAACCCCACCGCCGCCTCCACTTGTCGCCGGTGCAGTTCCGGCCAGCCGCGAGCCCAGCTGACCTCACCACGCGACGCGGCGGGCTCTCGTCGTTCGAACGTGCCCGCCCGCGCTCGTGTTGGCCCCCTATGGGCGAATCCCAGTCGCCTCCGGCGTTCGGCCGCCGCAGATGGCCTCGCCGGCATTGCTCTGGCGCGGGTGCTGACCTGGCACCGGCAGGGCCCGCCTCTGGGTCACTTCCCGTGGGCCCCTGGCTCCAGTTGACCAGTTGACCTAGTCAACTGTGCTAACTAGGCAGGCCCCAGCCACTGACACATGGGCCCCACTTCTTATTCCACTAACTAAAATGTTTTAATAATTAAAACTAATGAGTTTAGTTAATTAGTATATGACAGGTGGGGTCAAGTAGCTAATTAACCTAGATTAGTTCGTTTAATATACGGTTAGACTAAAAGAGGCTGACATGTGGGTCCCACTGGACCCACAGGTCAGGTTTGACCTGGTCAGCGAGTCTGTTGAGTGCTGACGTCATCAACATGTCATGCTGACGTCATATTTTCTTTTCTGTTATTTTAAATAATTCCAGAATCTGTTTTAAAACTTTGAAAATCAATATTAAATAAACCGTAGCTCGGATCGAAAAACTTTGTACATGAAAGTTGCTCAGAACGACGAGACAAACCCGGATACACAGCCCGTTCGTCCACCACACATCCCTAGCATAGAAAACACGCAACTTTCCTCCTCCGGTTCATCTGTCCGAAAACGCGAAACACCGGGAATACTTTCTTGGATGTTTCCCCCTTCGTCGGTATCACGTACTACCGTGTTAGGGCACACCTAGCACCGCTCATTGTCATGTCTTGCATCGTTATGCTTTGTGATGCTATGTTTGCTTTATATTTACTGTTTCTTCCCCCTCTTCTCTCCGGCAGACCTCGAGACCGATGCCAATGCCCCTGTGATCGACTACGTCAACGACAACGTACCCCTCCTTGCCAGAGCAACCAGGCAAGCAAACCCCCCTTGAGCATTCCGATATCGCCCATTTCTTTCCCTCTCATGCTTGCATTAGAACTGCTACTGATTTCTGTATGATCCTACTCTGATTCATAGCCTATTGTTGTTACCTGCTTTCATACCTTACCTGCTTATCCTAAACGGCTTAGTATAGGTTGGCTAGTGATTCATCAGTGACCCCCACCTTGTCCTTGTTGCCCCTGCTTCATCATCAAAGACCCGATCAACAGGATCGATGCCCAGGCCCCGACACCGCACATCACCCCCTAGTTGTACGACTCTGCAGAGTTACCATCGAGTGCCGAGGGTGGAACCTCTTACATCACTCCTGATGAGATCTCTGTAGTGTAGCTATACGATCGAGGTCACTGAGGGTGATTTCCCGCTTAACCACTTTCGTTACGGCTCGATCGTGTAACCCATCAAATGTGAACCTCGAGGGTGGATCCTCTTACGTTCACCTTGATGATAACATCGAGCGGGATTCACCGGAGGTGATTCCTCGGGTTTTCCCCTTAATGTTAGACACACAGTTACTATGGTTACTATGACTTTGCACTAAGCATGTTACTAAAGACGGGTCAACCCTGAGGGGTACCCGCGCGAGCTTAATAGCGAGTGATGTGGAGTCAGGTTGACCTAGAGGGTGCCCGCGAGATAACTACGAGGCGTGACCGGGCATTCTTAGCCCTTGCCGCAAGTACTCAAGACGGGGCGACGAGGTCACATCGATCGTGAGTCTCTGATCGTTACTGCGTGCTCCTAATCCACTACGGTTTGGATATTTGATCCGAGGGGCCTCTGGCCTAATAGCACTAACCATCACTTGGGCATAGTATGGGCGTTATGCGTCGTATACATCAGCAAAGCTTAATAGACGTCAGCGACTGAGTGGCGCACGCCGGGTTGGATTGCGTAAGCTCCTGCCTTGTTGAAGGAGGTAGCTAGGTCTGCTCACCGGCCGCCCATGCAACGTGCAGGAGTTCCCGGGGCGATGGCCCATGACCCCTGGGGCATATGTTTAGTCCGGCGTGCTGACCTCTCTATTAAGCCTAGGTCGGGTTGCGGCGTATTGTTTGGCCGAGGCCGGACATGACCCAGGAAAGTGTGTACGGACGGAGTTAATCGAGCGTGGTGGGTAAGTTGGCGCACCCCTGCAGGGAAGAAAACATCTATCAATAGCCTGTCCTACGGTAACGGACACTTGGAGTTGTGTCCCGATCGATACAACTAGAACTGGATACTTGTGATGAGAAATGGATAGTATGGCTCTGGGATTGCTTTCTCGCAGGGAGTCGAGAAAGGATCTCTAGCCGAGGTTGATAATTCTACTACTTTACTTTATGCTACTCTTATCTCTCCTAATGCTGCAAGATGCTTGAAGATGCTAGTCTTCGATAGGCTAGGCTTTCCCCTTCTCTTCTGGCATTCTGCAGTTTAGTCCACAGATACATCCCATTTCCCTTGATATAGATGCATACTTAGTTTAGATCTGATGTAAGTCTTGCGAGTACTTTGGATGAGTACTCACGGTTTCTTTTCCACCTCTTTTCCCCCATATCCGATTGTTGCGACTAGATGACGGACCCCAGGAGCCAGATGACACCACTGATGACTACTGCTACCCCGAGGATGCCTACTACTACGTGACGGCCGCTGACGACTTGGAGTAATTAGGAGGCTCCCAGGCAGGAGGCCTTGCCTTTTCGATCAATGTTGCTTTTGTTCTAGCCTTCTTAAGGCAAACTTGTTTAACTTATGTATGTACTCAGATATTGTTGCTTCCGGTGACTCTTGTGTTTTCGAGCTTATGTATTCGAGCCCTCGAGGCCCCTGGCTTGTAATATAAAGCTTGTATTATTTTAATTTGTGTCTAGAGTTGTGTTGTGATATCTTCCCGTGAGTCCTTGATCTTGATCGTACACATTTGCGTGTATGATTAGTGTACGATTGAATCGAGGGCATCACAAAGTTGATCAGAGTTGTTAAGTACTTACAAAATCAGGCATCTAACAAGAGTGGCATCGAGCACGTTGAAGTTGAATAAGAGATGCAAGTCCTTGAAACTCACACTGATGAACCCAGCATCATGTCGGAAATGATCTCTATTGTAGTGGACTAGCAAAGCATGATGACCTGCTGACATTTGATCCATGCAATATTTATGTAACTCGCGGCAACTGGAGCTGCACTCATCAAAGTATTCGCCAACAAGAAATGGCTAGCCATGGACGTAATTACGTGCTTCAAGTACGTCTGCTTTCCTTTTAGCAAGCAAAAATTCTACTTCTTCATCAACCATGGCGTCAGAAATAATATTACTCCCCGATTCGAACAAGCTGATGTTAATTTGGTTATGGGCGATGAGTGCATTAAGTAAGAGGCAATCATTCTCTTTCCTCTTCATTCTCCCGCTGCCCTTCCTCGTGGTCGTGGTTGTAGCCTTTTTGGCCACTTCCTTCTTGGTACTTGAAGCATTTCTGGCAGAACGTCTGGTTGCCTGCAAGGTAGACTGCCGAGCAGACGGTGAAGCTTGGACGGACTTCTTAGTAGACAGTTTATCTATGCCAGACCGCTGAGCTGGCGGTGCTGCTGTGACGGACTGCTGGGCTGTAGGAGCAGAGGCATCAGACTACTGACCATGCGTTGAAGCTATGTTGGGTTTCTGCGCAGGTGGTGCCAAGTTTTCAGTGTGCTGAGGAGGCCGTGCCAATGCGTTGGTTTGCTGAGCAGGAAGTGCTGACGCATTGGTATGCTGATCATGAACCTGCGGACCGACGGACTGATGAGCAGTCGGTTATGGACCTACAGACTGCTTAGCAAGCGGTTACGAAGGATCAGACTGCTTAGCAGTCTGTTCCACCAAGTTGGTTTGCTGAGCATGTGCTGCAGCTGGGTCTCCCCTCGTTGCTTCAGCAGCCGGCATCTGAACCGATGGAGTGTCATCATCAGTTGTAGGCCTTGCCACTGGCTGCTTTGGGGCGGAGGATGACATGGCCTGTACGCCACAAAGTTAGGCCTGCTGATCACAGGTTGATGCATCAGCCCACAAGAGCTGCTGTGGCAAGGAGAGCGTCACCGGTTGAGGGGCGACAGTGGTTGCTCCTGGCGGGGCTTCATGAATCTCATCGATAAACTCTATTTCCTTTCGTCGCCACTGGATGTGATGTAACAATGTTTCTTCCAAGGTTCTTTGCTCATTGAAGTCTCCTAGGACATTCTTCAGGGCCAATTCATTGAATCCAGGCTTTACTTCAGTTTTGTAGCACTTCACACAGCCCGGCTTCAATGGCACATTGTCCAAGAAGAGGCCATCTTCCAAGAAGGGTGGGCAAACCCAGGTTGTTGCACATTTTAATGTACCTTCATAATGTGTAAGCATGCCCTTCCGTCTGTCTTTCATTCCAGATAGATAGATCATATATAGCATCATCACGAGAAGCTGTAGTCTCAGTGTCGCTAGGGTCAGCTGATGCACAGCTACTCTTGTGCAGTGTTGTCGCGCAATAAGCAGCATCATCCATGCCCGCCTTCCCTCCCATCTGCTGGCTATCTGTCAGTGTTAGAGTCTTCTGCATCATCATTGACTCCTCAACATCCTTTCAAACAGCTGGATAAATCTCCTTCTTCAACTTTTCAACAATGCATTCTGCTTCATTTCACTCCTCGCTTTTTTCATGTTGAGCCTCTCTTCTTTGCTGAGTGTGAAAGCCCTCTTGTGTGGGACATTAACACCTATACCCCTTGCACGGCCAGGGGGCTCTTTTGTCTCCAGAGCAATGGACAGAATGTCACATGGCCCTGAGTTCCTGTAGAACCTTCCAGGGATTTTGGAAGCCTCTACCATCACTTCATATAGTTTGGCGTCAAGTGCATTTTCAAAGTAAAAATTCCATCATCACGCCTCTTTGCACGTGCCCGCAAGTAGTCTCTGGCGCGTTCGCCCCTGATTTCACTAAAGGCCGGATTCCCACCCGCCCCTACTGCTTCTTTATCCTCTTGTTCCCATATCAGTTTCATGTCGTAGTATCCTGCCACACCCATACGGTGGGGGTGTATGTTCTTATTCTGAAGTTCTGATTGCTTGAAACTCTTTTCAGCAAACTTTGGAGTTGCCTTGACCCTTTTGAATTATGCCCATTCTGCCTTTGTAGTTTGGGGGTATGCGGGGATTGGGTCCTTGCCTTCACTCAAGTACTTTTTGTACAGCACGTGCTTCTAATTTCTCCAAGCATCCGTAGCCTTCTTCAGTGCAACGTGTTCCACCTGCATTCTCCACTGCTCTGGAACGTTGAAGTGATCCATGATCTCCCGGACTATCCTTCGCCATGTTTCTGTGTCAGCCTTCCGAAACCCCGGCATATTAATGCTGAGCCTTGCCCTGCCAACAAATCCACACACACTCCTGAACCTCATGCGTGCTTTATCTGGTTTACTTGGAGCCCAGGACTTTAAATCAATCTCGGTAACTTCATATACACCTTTAGGCTGGTGTGTGGGCTTCCTTGGAGCATTCCTCCGTGTATTGACCGGAAGGGTAATTGCTACAGCTCTATCCCGTTCAAGACTACTTGATCCCTCACAATCTGTTGAAGATCTGGGATTGTCCGAATCAGATGAAGATACATGGCCTGAATGAGTGATGTCGCTGCTACTTGGCATCTATAGAGAACACATGTGAAACTCAGGAAAGGAGGATAAGCATAAAACTAACAACTTGGTATCAAGCTTTCTAAACATGCCATGCAGTAATTTAGAAAATGTACGGCTAATTTGTTAAGTTTGTGTGACTCGGGCACCCGCGATCTGTAAATAAGCAGTAACTTATTGGAACAAATATAGCTTATATGTGGTAAGGAAGGTAGATAATGACATATATATGCTCTCCATTATTTTATAGCCAATTTGGGGACATACAAAATGAAATTGGAAGAGGGATTGTGAGGAAATATGCCTCACCGCGATGGAGAGTAGTAACTAACAATCTTCTTAATGCAAACCCGGCTGGACCATAGGAGAGGTGATGGTTACTGCATCGATATGCTTGAGGGTGGCCGGCGAGCAAACGAAGACGGCGAGGCATGGGCCGCCGCATGTTGGGAACGACAGTGGAGGTAGCCTTGACGCCGAAGAGCGGGCACACGGTCGGGATGAGCACAGCGGCGCTGGATAGGGTTCTGCTATGGATCTGGTGGGAGGGGGGAGCTGGCGAAGGATATTGGGTGGACTAGTTGAGTGAAACGTGGGCGGACGATGGGGGGGCGTTGGGGACTCCAGGTGTTGGCGGCCTAGGTGAAAAGGGTGAAAAATATCCCCAGTCGCCGCGTGCGTGGAAAGGCCTATGCAAACGGTTGCCTCTAAGCGCTCGTGTGCACAAACAGAATAATTTCTTTTGAAATGAAGACGTGAGTTCATTGTTTCGCCTCTAAATTTTTCCCACATAAACCAATCACAATTTTACCACGGGTTTGATTTGCTGGTGCATTTCAGGTCTCGTGTGCTATATGTAAGACATTTTTTGGCATTTACCGTGCATGTTGGCATATAAATCAATTCCTAGTCGGATTGTATTTCCTGTCGAAAGGGATGAGGATTGATGTTCGATCTGGGAGCATCTAGCGGTGCAGACGTACGATCTGTGGGGTTTGGGCTCTGGACAATTAGAACGCACGACTCAGATTGCGCGCGCGGTGGGGGGCATCGGCCACAGTTTGGTAGGCACAAGGCTTTCGTGTGTGAACCGTGTGCTATTTGAAAACATTTTTTTTGAGGGCCTATTTGAAAACATGTACTTGTGTTTTCGAAAGGGATGGGGATCGCCGTTCGATCAAGAAGAATCCAATGGTGCAGACGTACGATCCGCGGGGTTTGGGTTCTGGCCAATCAGAAAGCATGACGCAGATCGCGCGCGTGGCAGAGGGGTCGGGGGGGTGCATCGGCCACGGTTTAGTGGACACACAGCTTTCGTGAGTGAACCGTGTGCTCTTTGAAAACATTTACATTACCTAACATAATATATTTGTTCAAATGAAAACATGAGTTCATCGTTTCGCCTCCAACTTTATTCCACGGTAAGAAATCACGAGTATGGTGGAGAGTGTCTTATACTAGCTCCCTCTGTAAACTAATATAAGAGCGTTTAGATCACTACTTTAGTATTCTAAACGCTCTTATATTAGTTTACGGAGGGAGTATATAGTATCATAGAGTATGTACGTACCTTCATAGTGCATATATAATATCATAGAGTAGTACTAGCTCCCTCTATAAACTAATATATATATATATATATATAAGAGCATTTAGATTACTAAAATAGTGACCTAAAAGCTCTTATATTAGTTTACGGAGGGGGTATATATCATAGATGACCGTAATTATGGCCATTCATGACACGAAGTAGTATAACATTTATTATATATATATATATATATATTACGGTATCTACATATGTTACTGCTTCTTTGACACATCATCATATTTTATATTCCCGAGTGCATGATATACCGGCTATGATACCCCCACTATGGCCACCCTAATAAGGCTGGTCGTAATATGGGAGTATCAAGTGGTACAATGCATGCCAACTAGACTTTTTGGATGATGTGGCACACAGTTAAACCGAAAAGGAGGTAGTATGAGAATAGCCACAATGGAGAGTACAGTAGTAACATACACATATCCCTAGACTATATATGTTACTACCTTCATAGTGGGTAGTAACATAAGTAGTCATATTGCATTGGGACATGTGATGTTATAGTAACTAGCTAAGTTATTGAAACTATCTCTCTCCTCATTAACTTATTGCCACATAAGCAAGTTTGCTGAGTTGGAGTCGATGTTACTGCTGAAGTTACTCCCACTGTGGCTAGTGATCTGATACTAGCTACCTAGTCATCTATGATATACTAGCTAGCTACCTCACTAAGAGCATGGTTAATAATACAACCAAGGGTCGGCTATAAGAAGTTGCATGTCATATATAGCTAACCTCTTAGCGGGTATGTACAATAATAAGTTTTATATATGTACTAGTTTATCAATAGTTGGCCCACCTTACATCCTCACAAAGTGTCTTGTGTCTCGTGTTGCGGCTGGCTCTACTAACCAAGAGCCCGCTTCTCTTATCTTTCCTCCAACTAATAAGAAGATATATATTATTCTATTCCTTATAGCCTGCTTAGACTATCCACAGTGGGAGTAATATAGGTAGCTAGTAACATCACACGTATCTAGATAAAATATATGATGTGGCAAGCAATAAATGAAGAAAGAGAGGAAAGTGGTAACATAGCTAGTTAGACTGGCCACAATGGGTAGTAACATAGACTAGTAACATGCACATGTTACTAGTCTATGTTAGTACATCTATAGTGGAGAGTAACATATGTGTGGTAACATGCAACACTTCATTTATTAGGCTATAGACTCATTTTTCCTTGATATGTGTGTGATGTTACTCATACTACTAGTAACTAGCTATGTTACCACTTTCCTCCATTTCTTCATTTATTGCTTGCCACATCATCTATTTAACCTAGATATGTGTGATGTTACTACCTATATATGTTAGGGCATCTCCAATGGTTGTAAGATAGTTGTTGGTAGAATTTGCCACATAGGATTTTTGATGATGTGTCATACAATAAATGAGGGAAGATAACAAAGTTGTATGTACATGAACCAACACCCCTTGCACAAGCTCCAATGTAGAATGAGAGAGCACCTTATTTATTATCTCACATCCTACTGGGCAAACTAGATACTATACATTGGAGTTGTTGTATGTTAAGGTGTTGGTTGATGACATGGCATACTTTGCCAACAATATAACATACAAACTGTTGGAGATGCCCTTACTCCCACTATGGGTAGTCTAAGACTACCGATAGTGGGAGTAACATATATAGGTAGTAACATCACACATATCTAGGTTAAATAGATGATGTGGCATGTAATAAATGAAGAAAGAGATGAACGTGGTAAGATAGCTAGTTACTACTAGTATGAGTAACATCACACATATATATCAAGGCAAGATGTGTCTATAGCCTAATAAATGAAGTGTTGCATGTTACCACACACATATGTTACTCCCCACTATAGAGGTAGTAACATAGACTAGTAACATGGGCATGTTACTAGTCTATGTTACTACCCATTGTGGCTAGTCTTACTAGTAGTATGAGTAACATCACACATCTCAAGGCAAGATGAGAGTCTATAGCCTAATAAATGAAGTGTTGCATGTTACTATACATATGTTACTCCCCACTATAGAGGTAGTAACATAGACTAGTAACATTCTATGTTACTACCCATTGTGGCTAGTCTTAATTATGTCACTCTATTGTGTACTTGCTCTAATGCATAGTATCATAGAGTAGCTAGTATCATATGTAGTACTTTATTTATATTGTCATGCATGACAGATAGTAGCATAACATTTATTATGATACGGTTTCATGATATGATAGCCCTCTATTTCTTCATTTAATTAATTCTATGACAGCTCATCAAAATTGCCTAGTTGGCATGCATGATAGTAGCTATGATACCCCCTTACTATCAGCCTAGCAAAGTTGTACACATCATTTGTGCGTCGCTTTGTCAGTTTTCATACGTTTGTTCGAGAAGCGGGGAGAAGTTTCAAACATTTCGGCCGCGAGGTGTGGCCACTGGCGTAGGCCTAGTTGGTATTTTAATTATAGGAAATTCAGATGGAGTTCGGACATCATCAAAATTGATGTGTGCCTGTGGCGTGCTCTCACGACCCCGTGGAAAAAAATGGTAAAGTTTGGCACGAGTTTTGATGACCGCTCCTTCCAAACCGGAGCATCTCACATGAAGGATCATGGTTTTCCAAAAGGAGATGTGTCAATTCAAACTCCTATGGCCGTGACTTCATCATTTGGCCTCATAAAAATTTCCCCACGGTACGCAATCACCAATATACCACGTGTTTGATTTTATGGTGCATTTGAGGTATCGTTAGCTATATTTAAGACATTTTTTTGAGATTAACGTGCATTTTGTGCATAAAAATGAAATTACAACCGGAACTGCATGTGTTGTCGAAAGGGATGAGGATCTTCGTTCGATCTGCGAGCATTCAATGGTGCAGACATACAATTCGTGGGGTTTGGGTTCTGGCCAATCAGAAAGCACGACTCAGATTGTGGGTTGGGTGGCGGGGTTTGGTAGGCACACGTCTTTCATCAACGAACCATGTGCTATTCGCAAACCAGATTGCATATATCTGTTCACAAATACTGTAGTGAGATCAATTGAGTGTGCTACCTCTATGATATAATAATAATAATAATAATAATAACATAAAAATAAAATTACAACCGGAACTGCATGTGTTGTCGAAAGGGATGAGGATCGTCGTTCGATCTGCTAGCATCCAACGGTGCATATGTACGATTCGTGGGGTTTGGGTTCTGGCCAATTAGAAAGCACGACTCAGATTGTGGGTGGGGTGGCGGGGTTTGGTAGGCACACGACTTTCAACAACGAACCATGTGCTATTCGCAAACCAGATTGCATATATTTGTTCACACATACTGTAGTGAGATCAATTGAGTGTGCTACCTCTATGATATAATAATAATAATAATAATAATAATAATAATAATAATAATAATAATAATAATAATAATAATAATAATAATAACAACAAAAATAGTTCATATTCATTGCCTGAGCTGACAGCATATCAAGGTCAACATATTAACGGTTCTTACATCAACAGAAAACCGGGCATAACTCACAAATTCAGTACACACGATAGTTCTAAATTGAAAGAATTAAGTTGTAGGGTAGGCATAAAGACTAGTCTTACAGCTTAATTCCCATGTATATGGGGGAACTGGGATCATTAAGTTGACCCCAAATAAACTTGGGGTTTTTGATGATTTTACGCTGCTCTGTTGCACGGGTGCACGATCCCTTGGTTGGCAACTCATCAAATTCATCATACTCGTCCTGATCGGCAGTATCATCGACACCCAGTACCCTTCTCTTCCCATGCATCGCTAAATGGCCGTTCTTATGCAAGGGGTCTTCCACAAAGAAAATCTGGGTAGCATCACTGGCAAGAATGAATGGGTCCGCGTGATATGCCATCGTTGTCCTGTTAACATACACTAGTAGAAAAAGGGTCAAATGTTCACCCCTTTAGCCCCGGTTTGTATTTGAGTCGGCACTAATGTGACCATTAGTGCCGGTTCGAATGGCTATGCATTAGTGTCGGTTCGTAATGAACCTTTAGTACCGGTTCGTGCCACGAACCGGTACTAAAGGGGTGGTGGCAGGCTGGCGTCAGGCCAGGGCCCCACGAGTCCCTTTAGTGACGGTTTGTGACACAAACCGGTACTAAAGGTCTAACCTATAGTACCGGTTTGTGTCACCAACCGGCACTAAAGAGTCTTAACCTATAGTCCCGGTTGGAGACACAAACCGGCACTATAGGGTAATTTTCAACTCTACCCCCCCCCCCCCCCCCCCCGTGTATCGCCATTTCAGTTTTGAAAAAATCAAAAGAAAATGATAAAAACTTCAAATATAAAATCCTTCGAGAGGTAGTTATATTACTACATCTACTAGTTAGGAAAATTTGAAAACTTAAATTTGGACATGTTTTGCAAAAAGTGTCAGGAAAATGTAAAATGGCTATAACTTTTGCATACGATGTCGGAGAAAAACGTATAATATATCAAAACATTCAGCACGAAAATCCGCATCCGATGGAGACCGCCTATGGTCTGTTTGCAGTTTTTTAGAATCCTCAAATTCCAAAAGGAAAAAAAGATATGGTCAAATTTTAGTTTTTTAAAAAAAATTGGTTAAATCTGGTCAAACTACTTATTCAAGAAGTATTAATGGTACTACATAATTATTCAAGAATATTAGTGTTACTAAATAATTATTTCAATTTTTTGAATTTTGGTCAAATCTAGTCAAACTATGGTCAAACTTATTCAAGAAATATTAGTGTTACTAAATAATTACTGTTTTTTAGAATAATAGTTTCAAACTCAAACGGTGAAATATGTGACCTAATGCTCAGGCTAAACTGCTGAGGGTTAATAGGATTGACAGCTTACATTTGTCACGAAAACAACAAGTGTAGACTTGGAATGTAGGGGGAATAGAACTCCGAAGTTAAGCATGCTCAGGCTGGGGGAGTGAGAGGATGGGTGACCGACCGGGAAGTTAGGCGATTTGGAATGAGTGATCCACACTTGAGCAGTTAAGAGAGGTGATTAGAGACTAGATCATCAAATAATTCAGAAAAATTAAAAATCGAAAAAAATCAAAAAAAATTTCCAAAATTTTCAAAAAAAAATTCAAAAAAAACCTTTAGTACCGGTTGGTAACACCAACCGGTACTAAAGGTCCCCCATACCAGGGCGCGAGCTCACGCCACGTGGTGTCACTTTAGCGCCGGTTCATGCCGAACCGGTACTAAAGGGGGGGCCTTTAGTGCCCACCCTTTTGTGCCGGTTATGGAACTGGCACTAAGGCCCTTACAAACCGGTTTTAAAGCTCTGTTTTCTACTAGTGATAGGTCTTCCTGTACTCATCAATCCTTACCTGACCAAGAGGGATCCATGCGCACCTGAATAATGCCACCTTAACTTTCACATAGTCAAGCTCCCAAATCTCTTTGATGGTTCTATAGTATACCCTTTTATCATCTTCATTTACAGTCATGCATTCTAATCGAACAGAGTTGTTCTGATACGAGGTCTTTTTATCACATTCCTCAGTGTAGAACGTGTATCCATTTATGTCATATGCTTGGTACGTCAGCACCGTAGGTGATGGCTTTTGTGCCAATCACGTAGCAATGTCATCGATCGATCCTTGTGCCAAACGATTCTTTAGCCATTCGGCGTAGTTCTTAGTGTGCTCCTTCATCTCCATATCTGATGAAGGCACCATTGGTAAGAATCTTTGGCGTATCTCCGCCAAGTGTTGTTCAGCATAAGCGATGAGAACTGGGCTGTTAAGCAGTACCATCAAATGGGCTTTCTCTGCCAATTCTCTAGGTGCAGCCATTTGCGTGCCAGCAAGGACCATCTTACCTTTCATCCTTCCCTCGTGGCGAGAGAGGGGCAAACCTATAGGTCTTTTTTTCATGTATTCGGTGCAAAACTCAACCACCTCCTCTGCGGTATAACCTTGTAGGATGCTTGCCTCTGGATGGTTTCGGTTCCGACAAAAGCGCTTCAGTATTCCCATGAACTGCTCGAAGGGATACATGTTGCAAAGAAACACAGGACCACAATACTTTATATCATCGACAAGGTGCACATTGAGATGGACCATGACATCAAAGAATGACGGTGGGAAAAACATCTCTAGGTTGGACAATATTCTTGCAATATCATCTTGCATATGATACAACTCTTCAGGATTTACAACTTTCTGCCATGGTTGGTTGAAGAAATCATAGAGGTCAATGAGTGTGTTTCTTATATCTTTGTCCATCAAATTCCTGGTGGCCACCGGGAGGACTTGTGTCAACATTACGTGGCAATCATGTGACTTCATGTGTCCCAACTTCATTTTACCTGATCTCACATCCACGAGACTTCTTATGTTTGTGCAGTAGGAAGAGGGTGTATTAACTGACAACAAATAGGTGAAGAACTGTGTTGCTTCTTTTGTACTGAAATTGTAACTCTGGCAAGCTTTGATGAATTTGTCATCATCTTCTGCTTCACTCTTGCGTTGTGATTGATCAGCAAGCATATCGAGTCGTGAACCATCACCATCCTTTCTTTTACCTTTAATCTTGAGCAGAGTACCAAGGATGCTTTCACATACGTTCTTCTCTACGTGCATGACATCGATGTAGTGACGTACACGTAGAATCTCCCAGTAAGGTAATTTCTAGAACAGCGATTTCTTCTTAAACACTTAATCCTTGGGTGTTAGTTTCACCGTCAAAGGGTGGTTCTTGCCAAGCACAACATTAAATTTTTTAGCCATGTTGTGGACCACCTCCCCTTCATAGGGTCTTGGGCCCGCACCTGCCTCTACCGTACCATCAAATTCAGCTTTCATCTTTCGGTATGGGTGATTTTTCTGTAAGAACCTACGATGATGCAAATACATTGTTTTGTGCGACTTGGGAAGTCTTCTGCTAGCTATCCTATCCATGCATGTGACACAGCCTACATCTCCCCTTGTTTTCTACCCCGATGTGTTGCCTAATGCTAGCATATCTTGAATGGTGTGCATCAGCATCGCATGTAGATCAAAAATCTCCTTTCTATAAGCATCATAACATTTTACAGCAGACGCATCTATCCACACTGTCAGCAGTTCTTCTACCAATAGCTGAAAGTAAATGTTGATGTCATTTCCAGGTTACTTCGGGCCTTGGATAATCATTGACATCATAATGTATTTTTTCTTCATACACAACCAAGGAGCTAGGTTATATATGCACAGAAGCACCGGCCATGTGTTGTGATTGGTGCTCATATCGCCAAAAGGATTCATCCCGTCAGTACACTCCACGAGCCTTATACTTCTAGGATCCTTGGCAAATTTTTCAAACTTTTTGTCGATTAATTCCCATTGAGCCCCATCTTTCAGGTGCCTCATAAACCTATCCGCATTCGCTCATCATGATGCCACCACAACCTCTTTGACTCTCTAGGGTTTGCAAACAAACACCTCAACCTTGGAATTAAGGGCAAGTCCCAAACAACCTTGAATGGGATTCCTGTCTTGATCTCGTCGTCCAATTTGTACTTGTCCTTCGCTCTACTGCGCTTGTATCGTGCATGCTTGCATGTGGGACATGCACGAAAATCTTTGTACTCACCATGGTACAATATACAATCATTCACACAAGCGTGTATCTTCTGTGCTTCAAGTTCCAATGGACAAACAATTTTCTTCGCTTCATTCGTGCTTCTGGGGAGCACATTATCTTCCGGAATAATTTCTTTCAAATGACCTAACATCTCTGTGAAGCCCTTGTTCGATAGACCGTTTGCTTCTTTAAATCTGAGAAGTGCCAGGATGGCACTCAACCTGGAATATTTCTTTTTGCAACCTGGATACAATTCTTTCTTGGAGTCTGAATCAATGGTTGGTAGATCCTTATACCCAATCATATCCTTTTCTGGGCCCTCGAAATCTGCAATCATAGCAGCAAAATCTGGCATATCAAGATCGTCGTCATCTGTGTCAACGTCTTGGTTTTCTAGTGGGTGTTTCGGCTTCCCGGTGTTCCATTGGTAGCTTGACGCCTCTGTCGCGATGTTAGATTCAACATCCATGTGACACTGATCGGGGTTTGGCATCTCGTTGCCCTGGGTATCTTCATCCATGACCTCCTCTTCACCGTGTCTGGTCCAACGTGTATATCCATCCATGAATCCCCTAGAGACTAAGTGCATTTGGACATCTGCAACATCATGTGACTCTGTATTGGCACAATCAGTACATGGACACGGGATGTAATCCGCATCACCAATTCTCCTCTTTGTACTTTCAGCCAAATTCATGAACTCTGACACGCCACTGATAAAATCTGCGGTTTTCCGATTCTTCATCCATCGAGATCGTTCCATCTGCAGCACACGAATGGTAATTAAAACCAAAACAAAAACATTCATATACGGATTAACTGCTGCCCAAAGATGCGCGCATAAATCACAAGGTTTTATTTTAATAATTACTGAGGGCGCTCCATGTTGTTATCCAGACGTGTAATGAAAAAAAATTAATGGCTAGTCAATTTACACGCAGAGTACTAGTTACAGCACTACACTTAGGAATTGAATACCTTAATTTAGCCACTCACAAAAGGAATACCTTAATTAATTAGCCACACGGCGACCTCCACCCAGCACACAAACAAGCGCGATGCGGCGGCACGCCGAGACAGCAGGGTCGAGGAGCAAAGCTTAGTGCGGCTGCCGCCTGAAGTTCGACCTCCACTATCCCGCCATCGACCGCAATGGATGTGCTCGAATCACGCCGCCGCCGACCTCGATCGTTGAGCTCCTCCTATCTCTCGCCATAGACCGAGGATTGACCTCCTACAATGTCACCACCGCCCACCGACCGAGGATTGACCTCTTCTCCGGTAGCCGCCGCCGCCATCCCTATATGCAGAGAGGATCTTTTTTTACGGATATCCGCGGAGCGGCTGTTTACATGGTATCTCACCATAACTCAATTATATGGACATGGTAGTACATCACATACGGTTATGTAATGGCAACCGTGTCTAACCTACGTTGTCTTCTCACATGGTTTGGTGCGGAAAACGTGTGTGATGTTGTAATACCTAACACAAATGACATGTACAAACAGTGTGCCGTATACAACATATATATAGTGCCATTAGTAGTTCCTGGTTGTTAGCTTATCTCCACAGTTTCCCCATTTCCCCCAAATCCCTACATAGCCTCCAAATTCCCTCGCATGGCGCTGACATTGGGGGAATGCGGACGAGTGGTGCTGATGGTTTCGGTGCGGCTGCTCCTGCTTGTATCGCCGCCACGATGGCAGTCGCCGCCGAGCACTTGCCTAAGGTCATCAGAAGGCAGGTGTACTACGGATCTGAATCGTCCTGTCAGGTTCCAATCTATCCCGGTCTTTTTTAGTATGTCCAAAGTATAGCTCCTTGCTGAATCCGTCCTGAATGACCCCTCCCCCTCAGGAAAGCGATCTGTCGCCGGATCCGGAGCTTGACTCCAGACTCCCACAACACGAGTTCGACTCTGAGTTTTGCGCCACTGAGAAGTACCAAAAGCTGAGTTGTGTGCACGGGCACACCCCTGCTCGACGTGTATGCACGGAGGGATTCGACATTGGCAGGCGGTTTCTCAGTTGCCCCTTAGAGGTTAGTGCTAATTAAGTTCATCATTTTACTTCAGTTAATGCCACCGCTCATCCAGAATACTATTTAACATTGGCAGGGATATGAGGCTTGTGCCTTTGTTAACTGGCTGGATGAAGAATGGCATGGCAGGGCTCGGAGTGTTATCACCAAGCTCGCAGAAGATAACGTAAAGCTGAAGAAGAAACTGACTGATCTGGAATGTACAATCAGTATGATGAAGCAAGAAATAATCAATCACAGGCAGCAGATGAAAGCAAGAGACAAGGAGGAACTAGCATGTGTAGTTGTGGTTGTCGCATTAGCCATGTTCTATGTGCCGTTTGCAATGATGATTACGGGTTTTGTTTGACAGTATTGCTAAAGCACATCTAGATATGCTCTAAGTAATGCACATCTAGGTCCTATATATGCCATTGATGTTACGCGAAGATTCATGCAGATATTTTTCTTTGTCTTTTCCTTTCTAGTTTGATTATTACTGGCTTTATCAATAAGAAGAGCTCAATGTATTGCTTGCCAACTGTCCTACTCCGTTCGTACCGGTACCGGTGCATAATCCCAAAACTCGTTCCTTGTTTTTGTCCTGAAAAAGGAAGCTAGCCAAATAGCCAATAGGAGTCATGCGCAACCCCGGGAATTTGGAGCGCCTGGGTATAATTGCGTTTGATTATATCAGCGGTTAGATAATACGTCAACCCCAGTTTCAATTCCCCCCTCCTCCCTCCCCCCCGCCCAAAAATCCCCCCACTTCAATTGGCGGTTCCTCTTCTCTGCATACCCCGCGCGCTTAAGTGTCCACCATCTTCATCGTCCCCGGCAGGCCGCGCTACACACTGACACACACTCTGTAGCCAGGTCGAGCGATAGCGAGGATGACAGTTCTGCCAGCAGACTGGCGCCCGATGAAAGGTCAACATCGGAATCATCCCGCTCGTCTTCCAAAAGTCCGGCATCGAGCCCATACCTTGATTATATCCGGTTTATGGAAGGGATGCCGCCTCCGGAGTCGTCAGACGACAATCAGATGGACGAGGAGCCGTCGGAGGACGAAGAAGAGGACGACGATGATGATGAGGAGGAATGGTAGAACGAGGAGGAGGATTACGACAACATCAACGACGATGACGACAGCGGCGATGATGAAAAGCCAATGCTCAGTGGCAAGAAGCGTCCTCGCCAAGACGATGTAGCGGGGCCATCCAACAGCAACAACAGCAACAACAACAACAACAACAACAACAACAACAACAACAACAACAACAACAACAACAACAACAACAACAACAACAACAACAACAATAACAACAACAACAACAACAACAACAACAACAACAACAACAACAACAACAACAACAACAACAACAACAACAACAACAACAACAACAACAACAACAACAACAACAACAACAACAACAACAACAACAACAACAACAACAACAACAACAACAACAACAACAACAACAACAACAACAACAAGAAGGACTAAATTAAGCAGACTGTATATATCTCTGTTTATCCTGTCAATCTCATCGCAGACGGTTAGTAATATGTATTCGACAGAGATCTTCCACATTATTGCCCACAGGTTGGTTTGTTGAACTGTGTGCCCTGACGAGCACATAATTAAAAAAAAGACCGTATGGGCTGTCTATAATGATCGCACACAATTCTGATTACCGACCTATATGCTAGGTATCACACACATCTTGTTACGCTGAATCGTTTGTGTTCACCTCAATCATCGCAAACGGTTCGTCTAAGTGAACTATATGTCGTATATCGCAGACACCTTGATCTAGCTGCCCATTTCTGTTGTTCTATCTCATCACAAATAGTTCGTACAGATCATACATATGCCCTTCATCGCACACACAACTAAAATCTGAACCATGTTTGATGCATCCTCCATCGCAAATGATTTGCACCTTTTTGACGGTTTTCATACACCGCCGTTTGCGATCACTAGTAGAAAACAGGGCTTTGGTCCAGGCCGGGTCAGCCCATTAGTCCCGGTTTAGTCCAGAACCGGGACCAATGTGGGCATTGGTCCCGGTTCATGAGCCCAGGGGGGCGGCCGGGCCACGTGGGCCATTGGTCCCGGTTCATCTGGACCTTTTGGTCCCGGTTGGTGGGATGAACTGGGACCAATGGGCCTCGCTCCTGGCCCACCACCATTGGTCCTGGTTGGTGGCTTGAACCGGGACCAAAGGCTCCCCTTTAGTCCCGGCTCATGTCACCAACCGGGACCAATGAGGTGCCTATATATACCCCTCGCTCGCGAGCAGAGCACCCCAGTGCTCTGTTTTTCTCTGGCCGAGGGGGAGAGGGCTTGGTGGTGCTCTAGCTCACCTCCTATGCACACAAGGTGTTCGATGGAATGCCCGAGCCACACTACTTAAGCTTTCTCCTCTCCAAGCTCGACCTCCAAGCTCCATTTTCCATAATATTTGTCTAGGTTTAGCGGTCCGTCACGCCCCGTCCCCGTCTTCACCGCCGTCGATCACCCGCGCCGAGCTCATCGCCGGCACCACCGTGGTGAGCCTCTTGTTCTTATCTTCTTTCTGAAAGGAAAAATATTCTTACTTGTATGTTTACATAGATACTTGTATTATTTTCTTACTTTTATTATTGCATCTTATATAGTGCGATGGTTTTGGTATCCGCCCCCGTCGGCCCTCGTCCTGTCTATGATTCGGATGTGGTATATATATTATCTTTATAACTATTGGTTCATTTATTGTTTATGAAAATTATGCCGACCAACGTGACATAGATTTTATTTATGTAGGATGTATGTGAATCGGAAATGCCAACCGACCCTATTGTCGAGAGGTTAAATTTAGTTGAAGAAGAAAACAATTTGTTGAAGGAAAAAATTAAAAAAATTGAGGAGGAGAAGATGATATTGGAGTTGCATGTTGCGGATGTCGTCGATGATCACAAGATCAAGATGGATGCAATGCGCTTGAAGATTAGAAAGATTAGAAAATATGCCATTCATACCGAGGCTTGGTATCATTATGCCGTTGGATCAATTGTTACCTTGGTTGCGATTATGATCGCATTTGTTTTCGCATTGAAATGTTTTACATAGTTTCAATGTATGGTTTAATTAATTAGATGCTCTGGAGAGCTATATGTTGTTAGATGAGAACTATGTATGCACTTTGGTTTTAATGTGATGATGAACTTCTATTAATTTGGACACTTAATTATATATAATGCACGCAGATGAACCGGCAATGGATGTACGGTGACAGACACACCTGCGAGTACATTAAGGGCGTGCATGAGTTTCTCGATGCGGCTGAGGCAAACAAGCAGAATGGTTTTATGTGTTGTCCATGCACTGAATGTGGGAATATGAGGTCTTACTCTAACCGGAAAATCCTTCACTCCCACCTGCTTTACAAGGGTTTCATGCCACACTATAATGTTTGGACGAGGCACGGAGAAATAGGGGTTATGATGGAAGACGGCGAAGAAGAAGAGTACGATGACAACTATGTGCCCCCTGAATACGGTGATGCTGCAACGGGGGGAGCTGGTGAAGATCAAGAGGAACCAGACGATGTGCCCAATGATGCTGCAACGGGTGAAGCTGCTGAAGATCAAGAGGAACCAGACGATGTGCCCGATGATGATGATCTCCGCCGGGTCATTGTCGATGCAAGGACGCAATGCGAAAGTCAAAAGGAGAAGCTGAAGTTCGATCGCATGTTAGAGGATCACAAAAAAGGGTTATACCCCAATTGCGAAGATGGCAACACAAAGCTCGGTACCGTACTGGAATTGCTGCAGTGGAAGGCAGAGAATGCTGTGGCTGACAAAGGATTTGAGAAGCTACTGAAAATATTGAAGAAGAAGCTTCCAAAGGATAACGAATTGCCCGACAGTACATACGCAGCAAAGAAGGTCGTATGCCCTCTAGGATTGGAGGTGGAGAAGATACATGCATGCCCTAATGACTGCATCCTCTACCGCGGTGCATACAAGGATCTGAACGCATGCCCGGTATGCGGTGCATTGCGGTATAAGATCAGACGAGATGACCCTGGTGATGTTGACGGCGAGCCCCCCAGGAAGAGGGTTCCTGCGAAGGTGATGTGGTATGCTCCTATAATACCACGGTTGAAACGTCTATTCAGAAACGAAGAGCATGCCAAGTTGATGCGATGGCACAGTGAGAACCGAAAGAAAGATGGGAAGTTGAGAGCACCCGCTGACGGGTCGCAGTGGAGAAAAATCGAGAGAAAGTACTGGGATGAGTTTGCAAAGGACCCAAGGAATGTATGGTTTGCTTTAAGCGCGGATGGCATTAATCCTTTCGGGGAGCAGAGCAGCAATCACAGCACCTGGCCCGTGACTCTATGTATGTATAACCTTCCTCCTTGGATGTGCATGAAGCGGAAGTTCATTATGATGCCAGTTCTCATCCAAGGCCCTAAGCAACCCGGCAACGAAATTGATGTGTACCTAAGGCCATTAGTTGAAGAACTTTTACAGCTGTGGAATGGAAACGGTGTACGTACGTGGGATGAGCACAGACAGGAGGAATTTAACCTTAAGGCGTTGCTGTTCGTGACCATCAACGATTGGCCCGCTCTCAGTAACCTTTCAGGACAGACAAACAAAGGATACCACGCATGCACGCACTGTTTAGATGACACTGAAAGTATATACCTGGACAAATGCAGGAAGAATGTGTACCTGGGCCATCGTCGATTTCTTCCGACCAACCATCAATGTCGAAAGAAAGGCAAGCATTTCAAAGGCGAGGCAGATCACCGGAAGAAGCCCGCCATGCGTACCGGTGATCACGTACTTGCTATGGTCAATGATTTACACTACGTAATCTTTGGAAAGGGTCCCGGTGGACTAGCTGTTCCGAATGACGCTGAGGGACACGCACCCATGTGGAAGAAGAAATCTATATTTTGGGACCTACCCTACTGGAAAGACCTAGAGGTCCGCTCCTCAATCGACGTGATGCACGTGACGAAGAACCTTTGCGTGAACCTGCTAGGCTTCTTGGGCGTGTATGGGAAGACAAAAGATACACCTGAGGCACGGGAGGACCTGCAACGTTTGCACGAAAAAGACGGCAAGCCTCCGAAGCAGTATAAAGGTCCTGCCAGCTACGCTCTTACGAAAGAAGAGAAAGAAATCTTCTTTGAATGCCTGCTCAGTATGAAGGTCACGACTGGCTTCTCGTCGAATATAAAGGGAATAATAAATATGCCAGAGAAAAAGTTTCAGAACCTAAAGTCTCATGACTGCCACGTGATTATGACGCAACTGCTTCCGGTTGCATTGAGGGGGCTTCTACCGGAAAATGTCCGATTAGCCATTGTGAAGCTATGTGCATTCCTCAATGCAATCTCTCAGAAGGTGACCGATCCAGAAATCGTACCAAGGCTAAGGAGTGATGTGGCGCAATGTCTTGTCAGTTTCGAGCTGGTGTTCCCACCATCCTTCTTCAATATCATGACGCACGTCCTAGTTCATCTAGTCGACGAGATTGTCATCCTGGGGCCCGTATTTCTACACAATATGTTCCCCTTTGAGAGGTTCATGGGAGTCCTAAAGAAATATGTCCGTAACCGCGCTAGGCCAGAAGGAAGCATCTCCATGGGCCATCAAACAGAGGATGTTATCGGGTTTTGTGTTGACTTCATTCCTGGCCTTAAGAAGATAGGTCTCCCTAAATCGCGGTATGAGGGGAGACTGACTGGAAAAGGCACTCTTGGAAGAGACTCAATAATATGCAGGGACGGATATTCTTGGTCTCAAGCACACTACACAGTTCTACAGAACTCTACCTTGGTGACCCCGTATGTCGATGAACACAAGAACAGTCTGCGCTCCAAACACCCGGAGCAGTGCGACGACTGGATTACATGTGAACACATCAGGACTTTCAGCAGTTGGTTGGAAACACGTCTCAGAGGTGACAACACTGTTTGTGATGAGTTGTACTTGTTGTCCAGGGGACCATCTTTGACTGTATTGACTTACAAAGGATACGAGATAAATGGGAATACATTTTACACGATCGCCCAAGATCAAAAGAGCACCAACCAAAACAGCGGTGTCCGCTTTGATGCAGCAACCGAGAGCGGAAAGGACACATATTATGGTTACATAGTGGACATATGGGAACTTGACTACGGACCTGATTTTAAGGTCCCTTTGTTTAAGTGCAAATGGGTCAATCTGTTAGGCGGCGGGGTACAGGTAGACCCACAGTACGGAATGACAACAGTGGATCTGAAAAATCTTGGGTACACTGACGAACCGTTCGTCCTAGCCAATGATGTGGCACAGGTTATCTATGTGAAGGACATGTCTACCAAACCGAGAAAAAGAAAAGATAAGGAAGCGAATACATCATACGATGAGCCAAAGCGCCACATAGTTCTTTCAGGAAAAAGGGACATCCTGGGAGTGGACGGCAAGACAGACATGTCTGAAGATTATGAAAAGTTTCATGAAATTCCTCCCTTCAATGTCAAGGCTGACCCAAGCATCCTGATAAACAATGAAGATTATCCATGGTTACGGCGCAATAAGCAAATGACACAAGCGAAGAAAAAGTGAAGACTTTCTCCCGCAACTATTATGATGATACCATGCCAACTTTGTAACACACGAACATGCTACCATTGTCCGTTTTGTACATGCACATGCTATGTGGGTGAAATTATGATACCATGCCAACTTTCAACTTTTTCAGAGTTCATTTGAAATGCTTTCATGTCTTATGGTTCGGCCCTCGTAATACCATGACCATTAGTCCCTGGCCCATGCCAACTTTCAACTTTCAACTTTCTAAAACTAATGGCACTAAAGAAAGTTTATAATTTTGCTCCTCGCCCCTGGCCCATGACCATTAGTCCCGGTTTGTGCCACAAACCGGGACTAAAGGGTTGGTCCTCGTTGCGGGCAGAGTTTAGTCCCACCTCGCCAACCGAAGGGGGCTCACACCGGTTTATAAGCCCTTCCCTCTCTGCCTTGTTGAGCTCCTCTCAAAGTGAAAATAGATGCCCTAATAGAGAAAAGTTTAACCTAAATTCATAGTGAATTTCTCTGAAATTCATAGAAATTTACTAGGAATTTAGGTTGAATTTTCTCTATAAGCGCATCTATTCTCATTTTTTAGTAAGTTAATCACAAACTTGTGATTCAAACAATTTTCAAAGAATTCAAATTTTAACTATTCAAATTTGAAAACTAATGGCACTAACAGAAAGTTTATAATTTTTCTAAAACTAATGGCACTAACAGAAAGTTTATAATTTTGCTAACCTAAAAGCAAACAGAATTAAAAATTAAAGCAAAAAACAAAAGAAAATAAATAATGCAAAAAACAAATCAAAAAACAGGAAAAAACTATTTTTATAGTAAAGTTAATCACAAAATAAAATAAATAAAGCAACAAAGAAAACTAAAAAACTAAAAAAGTGTTTTCAAATTTGAAAACTAATGGCACTAACAGAAAGTTTATAATTTTTCTAAAACTAAAAGCAAAAAGAATAAAAAAATAAAGCAAAAAACAAAAGAAAATAAATAATGCAGAAAACAAAACAAAAAAACTGGAAAAAATAGCAACAATACGTATTTTGTTGTAAGTAGAAACAAAATAAAATAAATAAAGCAACAGAAAGTTTATAATTTTGCTGACCTAAAAGCAAAAAGATTTAAAAAATAAAGTAAAAAACAAAATAAAATAAATAATACAGAAAACAAAATAAAAAAACCGAAAAAAATAAAATTAGCAACAATAAGTATTTTGTTGTAAGTAGAAACAAAATAAAATAAATAAAGCAACAAAGAAAACAAAAAAAAAGTGTTTTGAAATTTGAAAACTAATGGCACTAACAGAAAGTTTATAATTTTTCTAAAACTAAAAGGAAAAAGAATTAAAAAATAAAGCAAAAAACAAAAGAAAATAAATAATGCAGAATACAAAACAAAAAACTGGAAAAAAAATTAAATATAACAACAATAAGTATTTTGTTGTAAGTAGAAACAAAAAAAAAACAAAAAAAAAGTGCCACCTACTGGGCACCCACGGCCTGAATACGACTAGAAACCCTACCATGGGCCAGGATTCAGGCCCGCGGGAGGCCCAGTAGGCCCACAGGCACACATTGCAAGGTTAGGCCCGAAAGCCTGCTTTAGAGAGGAGCTCGAGAGGGAAGGGGCACCGCACCTTATAAACAGGTGCGGCTCCCTCTCAACTAGCGAGGTGGGACTAAACATTTGGGTGCGGGGCAGCACAAGGCCTTTGGTCCCGGTTGGTGGCACCAACCGGGACTAAAGGGGGCATTGGTCACGGTGGCACCAGCCGTGACCAATGCCCCCTTTAGTCCCGGTTGGTGCCACCAACCGGGACCAAAGGCCGCCGCTTCCCGCCCTTTGGGCTGCTGAAAATTGGCCTTTGGTCCCGGTTGGTGGCACCAACCGGGACTGAAGGTGGCATTAGTCCCGGTTGGTTTCACGAACCGGGACCAATGCTCTTGCTATATACAACACTTAGCAGTTTTCGACCAAATACATCCCTTTCTTCTCCGCCCAACGCCCGCTGCTCTGCCTCGTCGCCATCGCCACCAAGCCGTCAGGCTGCTCCACCTCGTCGTCGCCACCACCTCCGACGTCGTCAGGCTGGTCCACCTCACCGTCGTCGCCGCCTCCGACGCCGTCAGGCTGCTCAACTTTGCCGTCGCCGCCGCCCTCGAACGCCACCTCACCGTCGTCCCCGTGCCTCGACGCCGCCCGCCGTGCTCCGCTACCCCTCTGTGAGCACCTGCCTCGCGCCCCTGCCTTGCCTCGCTCCCGCGCCCCTGCCCTGCCGGCGCCACCGCTGCCGCCATGCCCCTCTGCCCCGCCGGCGCCACCACTTTTTTTATTAGTTTATTTTGTATGTGTATATAATGTATTTGTATGTATGTGGCTATATGTTTTTTTTCATATGTTGCAATATGTTTTTTATTTTTATTAGTTTATTTTTTTGTTCATATGTGATGTATATGTGTATGTGGCTATAATGTATATGTGTATGTGATGTATGTGGCTAGAATTTGCTAAATATATATGTTAAAAATGTTTTTTGTTCATAGAAAGTTTTTTGTTCATATATAGAAAGTTACAATTTTAGAAAAGTTTTATATATGCAAAAGTTACAATTTTAGAAAAAGAAGGATAGGAAAGAAGAAAATAAGAATAGGAAAGAAAGAAGAAGAGGAGAGGAAAAGAAGAGGAGAAATAAATAAAAAGAAGGAAAAGAAGTGGAGAAGAAGAAAGGAATAGTGGAGAGGATATTCTATTTTCTCTTCTTCTCCACTATTCCTTTCTTCTTCTCCTCTTTTTTTTCTTATTTTTTTTCTTCGATCTTCTGCTATAGCTATTCCTTTCTTCTTCTCCTCTTTCTTCTTCTTCTTCTTCTTCTTCTTCTTCTTCTTCTTCTTCTTCTTCTTCTTCTTCTTCTTCTTCTTCTTCTTCTTCTTCTTCTTCTTCTTCTTCTTCTTCTTCCTCTTAATTTTTATCGGGAACGAGGGTGTCGAGGATCGCCGAGGGGTCGAGGGTCGGGAACTAGGGTAGAGGGTCGAGGGTCGTTAAGGGGTCAAGGGTCGAGGGTTTCAGGGTCGAGGGTTCGAGGGTTCTATAGGGTCTAGGGATTGAGGGTCGAGGGTTCCAGGGTCGTCTAGGGATCGAGGGTTCCAGGGTCGTCGAGGGTTCGAGGGGTCTAGGGTCGCCGAGGGGTCGAGGGTTGTCGAAGATGAGAGGAAGAAGAGGATAAAAAAAGAAGAGGAATAAGAAAAAAAGAGAGGAGAAGAAAGAATAGAGGAGAAGATCTCCTCTATTCTTTCTTCTCCTCTTTTTTTCTTCTTCTTCCCCTTTTTTTATCGGGAACGAGGGTCGTCGAGCTTCGCCGAGCGGTAGAGGAGAAACCCTAAATAGAAAGTATCGTCGGTGTGAGATACATGTACCGTCGGTGCCGGACACTACATCCACGTCCCACAAGTGGCGCGGGCTTCGACGCCCACGTCACTTGTGGGACGTGGATGTAGTGTCCGACACCGATGGCCACATGTATCTCACACCCACGATACTTGCTATTTAGGGTTTCCTCTACCGTTCAGCGACCCTGACCCTCGACGACCCTCGTTTCCGATAAAATAAAGAGGAAGAAGAAGAAAAAAAAGCGAAGAAGAAGAAAAAGAGAGGAGAAGTTCTCCTCTTTTTTTCTTCTTCTTCTCTTCTTCTCTTTTTTTTATTCTTCTTCCTCTTTATTTTATCGGGAACGAGGGTCGTCGAGGGTCGCCGAGCGGTAGAGGAGGAACCCTAAATAGAAAGTATCGTCGGTGTGAGATACATGTACCGTCGGTGTCGGACACTACATCCACGTCCCACAAGTGGCGCGGGCTTCGATGCCCACGTCACTTGTGGGACGTGGATGTAGTGTCCGACACCGACGGCCACATGTATCTCACACCCACGATACTTGCTATTTAGGGTTTCCTCTACCGCTCGGTGACCCTCGACGACCCTCGTTCCCAATAAAAAAAGAGGAAGAAGAAGAAAAAAAGAGGAGAAGAAAGAATAGAGGAGTTCTTACTCCTCTATTCTTACTTCTCCTCTTTTTTTTCTTCCTCTTCTTTTTTTATCCTTGAAGCGTTGTCGAGGCCACCCCAAACCCTAGAGAAGCAGCGTCGAGGCCACTAATTAATATTAGTTCTACGTTTGCCACTAATATATCCATCTGTCATGTTTGAATAATAATTGCCATGTTGTCAATATTTGTAGAAACTATGGACACCGCCCGAGACGAAGTACAAGAAGAGTTGTTGGGGGACATAATCGCACGAGGAAGTGATACCGTCTGCTCGTTGTTTCTCAACGACACCGATGGTCTGGAAGCAGCTGGCTATGATTATGATGGCTCTGGTGACCTAATGCCGGTGCAAGAAGGAGACCGTGAGGACGGCTCCGGTGACCCAATGCCGGTGCAAGAAGGAGACCGTGATGACGTCTCCGGTGACCGAACCGAGTCCGGCCAGGTATATATATTAGTTAAGCTTCTGCTGACTAGCTAATTGATGCATTCATTGTTTTGGTATGTACACATATTAATTAAGTCTTTGTTCTTTTTCTAGCCCTCCAGATCGAGCACAACTTCGGTAAAGAGACGATGCCCAAAGAAAAAGTTGAGCTCGGATTAAAAGTTTGAGATCATAGCAATCGCGCCCGACGGCCAACCGATTGAACCCCTCCGGACAAAGAGCGCATTTGTTGCTCAGTGCGGGGTTTTGGTTAGGGACAAGATCCCGATCAGCATCCAACAATGGTTTAAGCCGGCTACAGAAGACCCTGAGGTGTCTTATGTCAATGATATGCAGAAAAATGATCTTTGGACTGAGCTGAAGTCAAATTTCACCCTACCGCCAGAGGATAACCCAGAGAAGCCAGTTAAAGAGCAATTAATCAAGTCTTTTGCTCTTAAGAGGATGGCAGAACTATTCAGGAGGTGGAAGAAAGAGCTGAATAAGTTTGTCAAAAATAATGAGACACCAGAATTCAAGGGCGGATATGAGAAGATCAGAGATCACTGGCCCGCATTTGTGGCCCACAAGACATCGGAAAAGAGTAAGAAGATGTCGGCGACAAACAAGCAAAATGCTGCGAAGAAGAAACATCACCATCGCACGGGGTCAGGTGGCTACCTCGTAGCCCGGCCTAAGTGGGCCA
Source organism: Triticum aestivum (assembly GCF_018294505.1). Classification (NCBI taxonomy): domain Eukaryota; kingdom Viridiplantae; phylum Streptophyta; class Magnoliopsida; order Poales; family Poaceae; genus Triticum; species Triticum aestivum. The sequence goes on along the minus strand of NC_057812.1, from coordinate 646,803,844 downwards.
AGACTGAGAATGATCTGGTTGATAAAGGGATCGAACCAGAGACAATTAACTGGCCAGACCATTGCCGGACTTGGTTCTTCGGGGCTGGCGGAACCTTGGACCCTGTAACAGGGAAGTGCATTTGGACGAACGATCAAATGGACATACCAGTCAGGAAGCTTTAGCAGTATATCGAAGCAGCGCAGCAAGGGACATTCTTTCCAGACAGAGAGAACGACGAGCTCACAATGGCCCTCGGGAATCTTGAGCACCCTGGACGGACACGAGGCACGCCAGGCTCCATTCCATGGAAGGTTGGGTTTCCGGACGTAGGCGGTTACAAATCCCATGAGAGGAGGAAAAAATTGCAGTAGACCCAAATGCAGGCGCTGCAAGCAAGGGTACAAGCGATAGAGGAACGAGAAGAAAATCGCAGCAAACGTATTGCCGAAGCTTCCCCCAAAGCTACCCCGCCATCTCAGCGGAGAAGCAGCGTGGCTTCCACCGAGCTGCTTCAGCCGGAGCATGCCTTGACGGCTCCTGCCAGCTATCCCGTGGATGCTATCACGGAGTCTCAAAATTGCCACCTTATGACGCAATGGATGAATTTGAAGGTCAAGGCGGCTGTTGGCTCTGTTTATCCTACTGAACCCGGCGCAACTTTTCACTACCGGCCGATTCCAGAAGGATATGCTAGGGTGATGGTGGATGAAATAACAGAGGGATTTGAGGACCTCCAGCTTGACCACCCTACCGGTGAAGGGGAGACTAGGCTGGGGTCTGCTCTGAAGACTCCATGCCTATGGCGGAAGGACCTCATCAACCTTCTGAACTGGATGCCTCCGCCTCCTCCTCCTCCTCCGGTAAGTCAGGGCACTCCACCTCCTCCACTGCCTCCTCCTCCGGCGAGTCAGGGCACTCCGCCTCCTCCACTACCTCCTCCTTCGGCGAGTGATGATCAGGGCACTCGACCGGCTCCTTCTCCAGCGCGTGGCGGCACTCCGCCTCCTTCTCCGCTTGCGCCGACGCGCCCGAGCAACCAGCCTCCTCCTTCTCTGCCTCGTCAGCAAGGGCAGAAGAGACCTGCCGCCGCTCCGGCTGCTCCGGTGCGTCGTAGTCCTTCTCCTCCGCCTCGTAAGCAAGTAAAGAAGACAACCGCTCCGTCTGCTCTGCCAGTGTCTAGCAGTACAGCCAGAGGCGGGAGGAAATACAGATTTGGTCCTTCTCTGAAGACTCCAGAGAAGTTACCATACGAGGGGACCCCGGAGGAGAACGCCGAGATCGCACGAGAAGAAGTGAGGAACTACTTTGAAAGGGTGAAAGCAAAGAAACATCCACCTACGGAGGAGAAGGTAGATCCGGTGAAAGCGAAGCGCACTCTGGCTGCCCTGACAAAACCACCCAAGTCTCCGCCGAAAGGAAACTATGAGTGCATTATTGGAAAGGAATTTGCCGAAGCGGAGCGGTCGGGAAGTACTGTCAGTGATCAAAGGCTGAAAGAACGATGAGCTGGGAAACAAATTGCCCAGCTCGGCGAACAAGCGAAGCAATTTTGCCCCCGCTCAAGGTGTCTAGCGACAACGTCGCTAATGATCCGAGGATGGTGCTCGGTTATAGCAATCTTGGCGATTACCTGCCCAACAATGTACATTATGATTTCATGGAGGTGCAGATACAAAGATACAAGTACGGGAAGCCTCTCGTCAAAGATGAAAGATTTCTATCAACGATGATGCGAAGATTGCATGATTGGTACTTGAAAATCTGCAGAGACTCTGGGGGGAGGAGTACTTTGTATGTGAAAGTTAAAAAGGAGCATGACCTTGTTGGAATTGAACTGTTGCCTATTCCATTCGAGGAGTTCTTTCAGTTTTTCAATCAATTGTCCCTCGATAAAACAACGGTCGCCTGCTACTGTCTGTAAGTAGTACTACTTCTGTCATTAAGTCTATCTATATAGCTCAGCTCTTTCATTGCATGTATTTATAATCATCCTCAATATATTATGCAGATTGAAGATCGTCGAATTGAAGAAAAGACAAGTCGGTGATATTGGGTTCATTTACACATATCTCACAGATGCAACTCGGGTTAAATTTCATGCCGCAGATACCGAGGCCAACTTGCTACGATCATTGGTAATACATGAAAACAAAGATATAATAATCTTTCCTTACAACTTCAAGTGAGTGTTACTGTCTTGTGCGTATTCGGTTTCCCTTATATATTAGTCAAGGTTATAGTAATGTAATTGATGAGTTATGCATGCGTGTGCAGTTACCACTATATTCTCCTAGAGATTAAGCTTGAGCAGGGACTGGTAACCATCTTAGACTCAAGACGAAAAGATCCCCAGGACTATGCAGACATGACTCAAATGCTCGAGAAGTAAGTTAAATCGATCATTATCCACCATATCAGCAACTTTGTTCATATCCTGATATATCAAGTAATTGTTTTCTTTGTCTGGCAGGGTTTGGAAAAAATTCTCCAAAAAAGCTCCAGGACTCCCGAAGAAGCTGCAATTTAGACACCCGAAAGTAAGTACTATAGTAGCATGTTCCGTGCATCTCCTATTGATTCAAGCGCTAGTTTCATCAATACCATTTGGCATTCTTGCTTATCAGTTTGATTGACCTCTATTTCTTGTAAAGTGGTTGTGGCAGGAACAAGGGAATGATTTCTGTGGATACTACGTTTGCGAGTCTATCCGCCACACGACCTGTGAGCGGGGCTACACTGACGATCAATATGAAGTACATAAATAACAACATTCACAATTTTATTTTATTACCATCATTTGTGTTGAGTTTCATTCATTCATATATATATATATATATATATATATATATATATATATATATATATATATATATATAT